>NC_067400.1:400712658-401929324 GCF_016432865.1 Antechinus flavipes
CTAAAAAGCTGCAGGTGTTCCATTGTCTTGGATTGTTTGACCATTTCCCCTCCTGTTCCAGCACCTCTTAATTAGTATTTAAGTACTTAATGGATAAAAAGTTTGTTATTTACTAATATTCTTTTGTTTCTGGGATAGATTTCCCAATTTAGGGTATAAGTCTGGACTCCCCCAGACAGTGAGAGAAAAGGTCAGAAGTGGGGGTGGGGGCTTCTGATTAGGGTCTATAAGACCTTGTGTTTTATAGTTTGCACTCTGCACTGTTCTACTGACACCTTGTCTGTTGGGAGTTGCTTTTTCTTGTGAAATCGTAATAAATCTTTTTTTTTTTTTTTTTTTTTTTTTTTGCTTTTTATCTTGAGTCTCTGATTTTAATTTGGATAAAGGTTTCTGTCCTACAAAGTTTGGGGCATCATCTGGGATATTTCCTATGCGTCAGGGGTCTCTCCCACACCAAATCTTTGGACAAGCATTCTCTAGAAAGTTTTCCGGTGGTCCTTAGACTTGGCTCGGTAACTCCTCCTCCGACTTGAGTAACTTCCCAAAGAGAGAATTTATCCAAGAGAAAGCAAAAACAGAAGTGGGCTAGCAAAGACAGAGGATTAATCTGTCTCAGGAGATAAGCCAAATGAGAAAAGTTTGAAAAGAAGATAAGATACTGTGAACTTTGGGAAAGTAACAACCCAGATAGGGCAAACAACTGGTGGGGAGGAAAGAGACTCTTAAGTGGTTAAGAAGACTTTTCTTTTGCAAGAATTGATGAACTGATTGGGTGATTGGGAATGGGATCAGGAGAATTTAGGAGGTTAAAGTCCATAAAAGATTCCCTTTTCCCTTTGATATTGGGAAATTCTAACCTGTTTGAGTCTGTAAGAGTTCTCCCATTTTCCCTTGGCAAGATTGGGTGAGTCCTCCATCACAATCTAAGTTAACTGGTTCTAAAAACCTATTTAATATCCCAGGAAGATAACCCTTTAGAAAGAATTGGGATGAAGTACCAAAATGTATATGGAATTAAATACTGTTGTTTCCTTTGGGCAGGTGCCCCATGCTAAGGAATTGTCAATCCCCCAAAATCTAGAAATAAATTCAAAGGAGCCTTCAATAGCCAGTCATCAGACTCTGGCTTCTGCTCCAGAACCTCCCTCCTCAATTCCTTCCCAAGGTAGGGCCAAGAATGGGAGCTTGATTAATTTAGAAAAGTTTGTTTTTCTGTGTGTAAGAGCCTGTGTTGGGGTTCAATCATGTGAAGAATTCACAATAGACATTCTCTCTGGCAAAAGACAGATTTATTTGGAGGAACAGGTTACAGACAAAATGAATAGATGGTTAATGTGAAAAAGAGTTGGGAAAGCATATGAAAGACAAGTTCCTCAGTGGAACTCACAATTTCCCAGTAGAAAGGGAGTACCCCAAGAGGTTGAGATATGCCATTAGCTGGCAGGTTAAATTCTGAAAAAAATACTAAAAAAGTTATTTAGCTGTAGAAGGGAAAAGATTGGGAAGCATAGTGGAGTTAGGGGCCTCATGGCACAGGAGAAGGGAAAAAACACCACAAAGCAGAATGCTTCAGTGGGTTGATACAAAGGAAAGTAGAAACCATGAAATTTAACTTCAGGGACATGACTGGGATTTCCATGGGGGAAAGATTGAACAACCTGGAGAGGGAGGAACAGTTAGACCTGGAGTATTAAAAGGAAGAGGATGGACCCCAGTAGAGAAAAAAAAGACAAATCAATTCCAGAAGGATTACAGATTAGAGAATGAGAACAAGAGTTGAGGAAATATATCAAGAATGGTGTGAGAGGACTTCAGAGGTTAATGAATAAAGAGTGACTGAATGAAATAAGCTGAATGAAGACCTTTCATGGGAATGTGGCTTTGACCAGTGTCCTAATTGTGACTTGAGACTTTGCAGTAACAAATTTAGCTATAGCTAAAAAGCTACAAGTATTGGATTGTCTTGAATGAATATTTTTCCTCCTACTCACCCATTTCTTAATTAGCATTTAAGTACTTAATGGGTAAATAGTTTGATGTTTACTAGTATTCTTTTGTTTCTGGGTTAATTTCTACCCTTAGGGTAGACACCCCCCCTATAGGGAAAAAAGCTCAAAAGGGGAGAGTGGGAGCTTTTGGTTAGGATATGTAAAATCTAGTGTTTTTGCGGTTTGCACTTTGTACTCCTCTACTGACACCTTGTCTGTTGGGAGTTGCCCTTTGTCAGAGATCTTAATACTTTTTTTTTTTTTTTTTTTTGCTTTTTACCTTGAGAGTAATTTGGATAACGGTCACTTTCCCACACAAAACTAGTCTAGAAAACAGTTCTTAATAGTGTTACTATTTCCCACATCCTTCATAGGATGAATATCAGTGGATCATTCAAAAGGGAAATTAGAGACCATCTGGTTCAGCATTATCTTTCTAAAGAGGAGAAATCTGAGACAAAGGCAGGTTGTGATCTGTCCAAGGTCATGGGGAAATAAGCAGCAGCTAAGAAAATTGAATTCAAATCCTCTAACTCCAAATCTAACACTTTTCATATTTCATTCACATGGTACTTATCCTGGTTTAGGCTCTCATCACCTGTCACCTGAACTGTTATCAATATATCTAATTGGTCTCCTTCCCTCCACTTTCTCCCCATTCTAATCTATCTTTCAGACAGCTACCAATGTGATATTCCTAAAATATCATTCTGACCATGTATTCTGCTCTAAAAGTTCTAGGGGCTCCTATCTGTCTCTAGGGTCAAATTCAAATTCTTTTGTTTGGCATTTAAAGCTTTTTACAATCTGGATTTAACTTAATTTTCTAGGTTTATTACCTATCATTTCCCTTCAAATCCTCCATGTTCAGCTCTTGCTATACTTATAACATACCATTCCATTTCCCATCTCCACTCCTTTGTATAAGTTGTCTCCCTTACTTCTTTCCTTTCCATCTTCTTATCTCCATGTGCTAGAATCCCTTGCTCAATTCAAATATCAGTTCAAGCCCAACTTTCTTTTACATGAAATTTTTTATATGTTGTGTCCTTCAAATTGAATTTAAGCTCTTTGAGGAAGGAACTATTTTATCATCTTTGTTTCTCCAGTGCTATGACAATTCCTGGCAATTATAAATGCTTCTTGGTTTACTGATTGATTTTCCCAGGTACTCGTGTTCTGTCTGAAGCATAACATTTGTATCATTGAGTAATTAAAAGTCATAATTTGGATAAATATTTTTTCTTCACCCAACAGATAAGAAATTTGATCACAATAATCTTAAAACTTCCACACTGTCTAAAAAAAAAATGTTAACTATATTTTTTAAGACTAGAAAAGGAATCTATTTTAACTAATTAGTTTGCCACAGCTAATTTTTTAATTGGATCATTCTTGCATTAATGAAGTGGACGTTTATAGTAATATCTATGTACACCTAAAAATTATTTTTAGAGTTTTTCATACTGTAGAAAAAGAAAAGTTTATATCCAGATGTTTGCCCTTGAGTTCTTCTTAACAAAACAAATAATATGTAAGGCAAATAGTTCAACTGAATAAATTTCTACCTTTATTTTTACATGGCAGTTCCAGGTGACCCTAAAATAGTCATATTTAAACAATTTCATAGTGTTACTGCAAAATATGCAACCAAAGGAGAGCAAAATATAAATAGTTAAACACAATTTTTTTTAGCATCTAAATAATCTTCAAGTGGCTGAATTTACATAAGGCATCTTTAAAGAGTTTCTTTAAACTTAGTTTTAGTTTTGTTTGTTTGTTTTTTATTTGCTATTATATATCAGAAAAACAAGCATCAAAAATAGGATAGTTATTAGGAAACCAAGAGTTCATCAAAGACAATGATGAAAGAGCTCAAGAAGGGATATTATCCAGATGAAAACAAAACTTCTGACCACATGAACTACTTACATGCTAGGATAGGTTATTATTGTTGCTTTTTAGCATCCGTCATGCGTATTACAAGCATGAAATTATGATAATTAGGTTACAAATATGAATGTTCATTAACATTTTCCCGAAGTCCTTTACGCACAGCCTCATGTCCTATTTAGCTGCCAAAGGAAATGATGGAATCTAGCTAAAAATAGAATGACTTAATAAAATGTTGGAACATTATCGATTTCCAAAACCCAAGCGGTAAAAACACTGACAAAGAATGTTCATTGGCACCAAAAGCCACCCAGACCTTTTGACAAGACATTTTGATTTAGGGTTCATGAAAAGATTTTTTAAAAGAGTTTACCACAAGCTAAGAAGGGAAAGAATGGATGGAAAAATGAAATAACTGACAAGTATTCAAGAATCAAAAAAGATAGGAAAAAATACAGGACAAAAAGAGAAGGAAATCTCAATTCAAAGCTAAATGAAAAAGATGAACAAACAATAACCATTAAAGAACCCAGTACTAAAAGTACAAATATTCTTTGGACAATAGTGATGTGTGAGGGAAATGAGAAATACTAAAGCAAAACAGATTACCAAAACCTGTGTTTGTTAAATGTTCCAGAAAATCAAATACAAATTTAATGGAATTTAGGTATAAGGTGCACTCCTTACAATGTCCAAAGAATTTTTTTTTTATTTTGAAATTCATTTATTGAAGAGATAAGTAGTTGTAAAACATAGACAATTAAAGGTCCAAGTCCTTTGTTTCCCCATTCCATTCAGTAAATAGACTAAAATATAAGAAATTACAAACATATCTAAGTTAAAAGACTCCTTAAAATTATCAAGATAATTAATTTCATGTAATTTAAAAAACAAAACTCGAAGATATTTTAAGTGTGTTCTAGAAGCAAAGATCAGTCATGAATATCTTAACCTACCAATATCCTGCTCCACCACCTAAGAAAGAAAACTACATACAAGCAGGCAAGTTAAATCAGAGTGACTTAAGACCCATGAATTGGCACAACAAAAGTTTAAATAAAAAATCTGCAACTGTAGCATTTTTCAATGAAAAAATTAAGGATCAGGAAGTCTGAGTTTGTATGAATTCTGCCATCACAACTTGCTTGTTAACTCTGTATAAGTCACATACATTTATGTATGTATTTGTCAATCAATAGTCTGGTTATAGATACCCTAATAGGTAAAATGAGATAGTAGTAGAAATGTTCCAGTTAAAAGTTTCCTAATGATTTTTAATAACAAAAGCAATAATATCAATATCCTCTGAAAAAATAGGAAATTACAAATGCTAAAAAGTTGCTGAGCCAAGAGACTTTTTGTGTATGGTCTTCCTAAAAGGCCAGTAATGACTAGGTTGAAAAGCAAATAGGATTTGAATAATCAACCATAAAGTATTCATAAGAATCAATGGTGAGGATTTGGCATGTAGATGTTAGGTATAACAAAGATAGTTTCCTGTGGCAGCAAAAATGACAGAAGCCCCTACTCACCTCTTTTCCTCACAACCAGCTTTACTTCCCTTTTATATATCTATGTACTCACCATTATGCTTTATGACTAGTACCATTGTCAAGATTCTTGGTAACAGAATTTGAGTGTGCAAAAAATTAATAGGATGCCTTTCTACTCAGTTTCTTTTCCTTCTTTAAATGCAAAGCCTTTAGGAATGTGATGACCACATTTTTCAAACTCTGCAAGTAAACAAAATTCAATAGTGGCACATCTGAGATAAAGCACGTTTGAATTGTTTATCCGATGCTATATAACCAATAAAACTAGTAAAGATCAACATCTTTTTAAAAAGCAGAATAATCATGTACATGTCTGAAGACACAATGCAAAGAAAAGGAAAGGAAGCCAAAAGTTAGGCAATCTCAGACTTGCTTTCTAACTCCCACACCCTATGACCCAATCAAACTGGCCTTCTCACCCATCTCCTGTCTTGTGTCTTTTTCCTGGATATGCTCCATGCTTTTTCCAATTACATTTCTTAGAATCTCTAGTTTTCTACATATTCAAGCATTGCCTTCTACATGATGCTTTTTCTGATCCTTTCACTTGTTAGAATCAAACCCCAACTTATTTTGTATCTATGGGCTTCCATATATAGATGGAGAGAGAGAGAGAAGGAAAGAGGAAGGGGAGGAAGGGGAGGGGGGGACAGAAAGGGGGAGAAAGGAAGAAAGGAGGGAAGACAGAGGGGGGAAAGAAGAGGGGAGAGAGAGAGATAAAAAGAGGGAGGCAGAGAAGAAGAGAGGGGGAAGAAAGAGAGGGAGGGAGGGGGGAGGAAGAGAGGGAGAGGGAAAAAGAGAGCGAGAGAGAGAGAGAGAGAGAGAGAGAGAGAGAGAGAGAGAGAGAGAGAGAGAGAGAGAGAGTGTTAGAGGCAGAGACAGAAACACAGAGAGAGAAAGAGAGAGGTTTTCTCCCCCAAGTGATAATGAAATTCCTTGAGGGCAGAGAATATTGAACTTTTGAATTTCTATTTCTAGTGCATGTGATGACTCAACACATTTTAAGGTGTTTAATAAAAATTTGTGGACTGACTAAAGATCTCTGTGAAATCTTGTCAATTTGGATACTTCATATAACAACAGAAATTAAGATCCCGCTGGGATTCAGTGAACCATTTTAGGGCTTACTAACATTTTAATTTTTATCAATTAGTGCCTTGTGGATTCTCTCTGAATTTAACTGGGTAGATCCCTGGACAACATAGTCGCATAGCTTATCAAAGAGTCTGTATTTGAAATTTCTACAGATTGACAGGAACTGAGAGAAATTATATTCAGAAGCCAGGGTCATCTCCATATTAGTGAAACACCATAGTAGAATTTCAATGTAGAACCAAAAAAGGTATTAACTAAAAAAGAACAGCAAATTTAACTTACTATGTGCCAGGCACTGTGCTAAGAGCTGAGGATACAAAAAAAGGCAAAAACAGTCACTGCCTTTAAGAAGATCACACAGACAATGTGCAAACACCTATATGCAGTCAGTATCATGTTAAAGGAACAGACAGACACATATGCTATACTTGTACTTTATCTTTTCATATAAAATGCTCTATAAATTTTGGAGTTTAACCAGTAGCAACTGTCAGTGAAAACCATCTAAGTAAATTTGCTTTATGGAGGATCATAAGTATACAAGATATCCCCACATACCATAATACAGAATAAACAAAAACAAGACTAGAACAGCACCAAATCAATAAAAGTATTTACTTTGAACCTCTCCTAAAAAAGGTCATTTACAAACATATATAAAACAGTGTGGAATAATGGAAAGAGCACAGGAAGTAAAGTTGGAATATGTGGCTTTAAATCTCAACTAGAACAACTGTGTGATCTTTGGCAAGTCATTTAATTTCTCTATGCTTCCATTTCCTATTCTATAAAATGAGAGAGGGTTGGACTAGATGGCTTTTGTGGTTCTTCCCAGTTCTAGATTTATAACAACATGCCAGGTTTGAGTTTTCCCTTTTTATAGGTTATTTAGGCAGGGGAATTAATTGCATGTTTTATGCTTCAGTGAACAATGGCATTTTAGGAAAAATATGACTTTAAAGAAACTTAATGCTTTTATATCCCATATAATCAAGAAGAATATTTGAAAGCTGTTTGAAGTACATTTAGATTATCATAAGTTTGGTCACAAGGAAAAGAAGCCAACAAAATTATTCTTTGAAACTAAAGTCAAACAAGTGTTTATTCTAGAATGAAAATTATCAAGTACATAATAGAATACCTAAATAAAGATTTTCCTCTCAAGTCTTTTCATTTCTCTACATATATCTGACACCAGTCCTTTTTATAGCAGAGGAACACATGTATTCACACTCAGTTTCAACCTTTATTTCTTCAAAATGCAAATTAATGCTGGTCTAAATCATCCTGGGAGCTGCATCAGGACTCTCATAGGCAGCATTTTCACATTTGGAGAATGTAGTATTTATATGGTTCCAATTTTGTGCCAAATAGTGTGCTAAGTGCTTTACAAATCTCTCATTTGATTCTCACAACCACCCCACAATGTGATATCAATGTGGATACTTCATATACGAAAAGAAATTAAGATCCCTCTGGGATTCAGTGAATCGTTTTAAGGCTTTCTATGACTTAATATTTATCAGTTAATGCCTTGTCTTCTAGTGGATTCTCTCTAAATTTAACTGGGTAGGTCCTTGGACAAGATAGTCCCGTATCCTATCAAAGGGTCTGTATTTGAAATTGCAAATGGTGATGACGTCCCTATTTTATAGTTGAGGCAATCAAAGCAAACAAAAATTAAGTGATTTGTCCAAAATCATATTTGTTAAGTGTCAGAGGCTAAAACTGAACTCGGGTCTTTTGGCTCCTATCTATTGAACAACTTAGGTGCCTCAAATGCTATTTAGCATTTCCCAGGAGAAAATTACCATATTTGTTATTCTCTCTTGTATGCCTCTAGTCCTTTCCAATTCGAAGTTGATCATAAATAGGAAGATTTCTAAGCCTTAGAGGCCTTCAAGGCTTTATGAATATTAGACATGGAAAAAATACCCTATAAGATAGCTACTTTAGACCAGAAACTAAATTTACTAAGGGGCCTACACTGCCAAATTCTCTATACTGCTAATTCTCTAATTAGACTATATGATGCATCAAGCCTAGGGAATGAATAGTGTAATTGTCCCTGTGAAATGATATTTAGCAATATTTACCAATAGATTTTGTAGGAAATTAAAGATTTAAAAGAAATAGGGTACTCTAACCTACAAACTATATAACATACACAAAAGATTTATGCAAAGAACTGACTCACACTTCATCTTTCCAAGCTCCCAGAAGTCACACAATTTTTTATATCCTCAAGATGGCTCCAACAACTATATTTTTAAACCTATAATTTAATATCATATAAAAATGTGAACCCATGATACTTGGCTTACTTTATAATTTGATTGTAGTCCAAATATAAATTGATTTGGACTATGGATAAATAAGCATAAACCAGGACTTCAAATAAAAAATTCACAAAATAAATGTTATCAACCAAGTTATTGTCCTTAACCCATTCCAATACTTATAGGATGTGAAAGTGACCCTGGGTTCTTCAACATTATTACTAGTGGAATAAACTGTTAGTAGGTCCTACTAAGCTAGAAAGATTGGAAGTGACAGACAGTATGTAATGTCCAAGGGCTTGGTTAGCTAAATAATAAGAGCTTCTTCATCTAAAAGTTAGCCAACTGGGTCGGATTTTTTTTTTAACAATGCCTAAATTTTAGGAAATTTTAAAATTTAAAATTGATATTGATAAATATCACCTGTTCTCTTTTTATCACAGCTTAATGAATAAATTATATACTTGCTACACCATGATATGAAGTAAAGCTTAGCTTCATGAATTAATATTGTAGGAAACTTTCACCTAACACAGATGGCAACTGCTCACTAATTTCAGTCTCATGATTGCCTGGAGCACTGAGAGGTTTAGTACCTGGATCATGATCATACAGCTAATACATATCTGAGTCCAGATTTCAAGTTTTACAGTCTCCAAGTCCTCTCTATGAAGTAAACAATCATTTGTTGTTGTGTGGTCTTGATGAGCTAGTATGAGATTTTCTTGACAATGACACTATGGGGTGTTTATTCAATGGATTAGGCAAACTGAGATTAGATGATTTATCTAGCTAGTCAGTACCTGAGGCCAGATTTGAACTCAGCCTGTTAAACATTGCCTCAAATAACCACTGCTTAATAGAAACATAATATGAAACATACTTAGATGAGAACACTGCATATGGAATCAGAGAACCTAAGTTTGAACTAACTCTGCTACTAACTTGCACAATAAACATGAGGTTTCAACCATAGTTTCACATTAAATTAAGAATTATTCTAAATGGTCCAACAGACCTTTCCACTTACAGATGCAATGAACATTTGACTTGTATTATATACTTTTGTTTGACTACTTAAATAACATGATAGAGACTAAATTAAACCCAGTGTCCTTTAGGTGGTGTTTCTTTTCCCTTACTTGACAGTAAATCATAAGAATATAGAGTGGAATTCTTCTTCTTGGGCTCAAGAAATTATCAGAACTTTTTCCCATTTCCTCAAAGTGAACTTTTCTCAAGTTTACTCTCCAAATTCTTTAAGATGATCAAGCACCCAGGATTGCTTATCTATTGCCATGCTATAGGTCATATATTTAGAAAGAAAGTAAAGAAAATATGAAGAAAAGAAAAAACTGTTCTAGTGTACTATAATGTAATAATAAATTAGTCAATCGAGAACTCTTAATTGAGCATTGTCCAAAATGAAGTATTGGGGTTAAATATATGCATATCTATCTATGTATACATATACACATACAGATAGATATTCCTTTCTCATTTATTTTTGATTCAAAACATCTATGATTTTATAATACTATCAACTTTTTAATTAGGCTTATTGAAGCACTAAGTGGGAGATTTGAATAGTATTTTTTTTTTATTTCCACAGTTTGCTATGTAGCCATCCCCTACAAAGAATATGATTAGTAAATTTTAGAATTAGTGGCCCTTACAAGCCAAATATCCAAATATTAGACAAGTTTGGCACTATTTATTAATCTATCAAATGTCATAAACTTTAAAGAAAATGAAATATATGCTGATTTCATTTACAATTCCTTTCATCAATATTTTTCAATTTTATCACTATTTCTATAAATTACAATTTTATATCAGAATCTATTTTCTAGATCTATAAGATTTTAAAATTTTCTTTTTCTTTATGTTCTGTCAAAAGTTTTCATATTAATAGTTATATTTTCCACTTCCATGACCACATCTTATAAAAATAACATCACTAGTATCATTCCCAAACACAAAAGTTTTGTAGAGAACAATTCTGTGACCTGCCCAGTAGTAAAAATAGACAGTAGCAGAGCTTAGGTTAAAATTTAGTATTAAGCATTAGGATCAGGATTATATTAACTTTTAATTTCTTAACTAATCCAGTCTATCTTCTTTTTGAAGACAAAAAAACTCGAAGGAATCCATAGATCCTCTTTCTCCTATTCCTACCTTTAGTGGATACATTTTAGTTCATGTTAATAGTTTTTAGACTATCCTAGAAAAAGTTTATTTATTTAGTAAATTTATAAAAGTACTAACCATATTCTGCAGCATCCCTCTGCTAACTCAATGAAAAAGCATTTTTTTAAACTTCACTATCTGAATAGTAAATTAAGAAATATTTTTATTATTATTTGTGGAAATATATTATTTTATGATGATTTTTTCCTTTCTCAAAACTTGTAATATGTGTATTTACACTGATGTTTACAAAGTGGTCCAAGTCACTAACATTCTTTATTATTTGATCCTCACAACATTCCAATTTTAGAGATGTCAATTGTTAAAAATATATCAAATTCAAATTCACACCACTACTGAAGATATATTTAGTAGCTTTACTATTTTAACTTTAAGTCATAGCTTTAAAATTGGAAAGGAGGCTTAAAGATCCTTGAATCCATGTGGCAAGTAGTATATTTCAACAGGTAAGAATCAAAATATTTGGACATCTTATTGTCATTGCTGCCAACAAGTCAACATTGCTAGATTTCAAATGGGAATAAAAGTTTTCAAAAGCTCATAAAATCTCATATCTTTCCAAGGATAAAATAAGCGTTATTGAATTTTTACTAATTCACAGGATCTGCCAGAAAATTAGCAATATAATATTTGCAAAATACTCCAGTAGGTAAGAAAATTTGGTTCTGACTTAATGAGTGTTCACAATGCAGTTATTAGATAGCTGGGTACTTTCCAAATTCTTGGAATTTCTATGCAAAGTGAATTTTAGAGGAGCCTTTTAACAGCAATAAAACATCAGACCATTAAGAAATAAATATGAAAATATTCTTGACATCAAAATAAGAGGCAAAGATGAATAATATTGAATGGAGAGAAAGTGAAAACAAAGAATACAAACATTTCACAATTTAGCCCAAGTCATTTGTATTACTTTACAAAGTTAACCTGTTTTCTAAAGTAAAACAAATCAAAACAAAAAACAATTTAAACCCAAAACACGAGTGTTTTTTTTCTGTTCTTTAAGAAAACAAAAACAAAACAAAAACCTAGATAGTTCAGAATACCTGTATGTAAATAGATTGCTTATTTTTAAAATGACATTCAATGGAATGTCTAAGTGTGACACTTAGAAGTAGTGTTTTGTTTGCTTTTTAATAATGTGATGAACAATGGAAAAAATCCTTAATGGTTATGTTACGGTAAAATATGCACATCATCATCAAACCAGGTACAAACCTATAATAAAATATGCCTATTCTCAAGCCTGTTATTTTGTTATCTCTTGCAAATGAAAATGAAATATGAATATTCCATTGAAACAGTATAAGTAAAGGAGAGAAAACAAAGAATGGACATAAAATGTCTGATGTAATTATCAAGTTTCAGAAAGACTCCAAAGCAGTTATTTGTTTTATGAATTGGATTTAAGGATTTAAAGGATGATAAAATGTGTGTCCTTATAAAATCATGCTTCCACTCGAATCTCCAAGGCTTATTTTCCCAACAAATAGTAAGTATGTGAAAAAGAAACAGTTTTCTTTTTTAATTAAATGCTGATAATAATTGCTACACCGCCTAAAATCTCACGTCACGAAGAATTTAGAACAGTTGAAGCAGAATCAACTTCTCAAACCACGGAAGATTCAAGTAAATTCCAAGAGAGAGAAAACCTAACAAGTACCCACATTCTTTCAAAACAACGATTCCAAATTGAGTATTCAATACATCTGCCCAACCACAAATCTGCAAAGCCTGGAAGTTCTAGAGATAAGACACGACATACTAAGAGTAACAATGTAGCTGTTGTTAGACTTCTGACTGTGTGGGAGAGGGATGGAAAAGAGAAATAATCCAGAAAAAAAAAAAAAAAAAAAAAAAAACCCTGGCAAGGAAAAAAAAAAGGGGGGGGGAAGAGCACGAAACCCCCGATCTTGGGGGAACAGTAAAGGAAAGGGATGGATGGAATGTTAGAGAAGTGAAAAAGAAGAGGTTGAGTGTGAAGGTTACCCCAGTCCCTACAACTGGCAGAAGGGGCGCGGAGTAAGAGACGAAGTAAACTCTTTGTTGGACTTTCACTTTTTTCAAGTGTAAAAATTGGGACTAGGAGGTCTAACCTGAATTTACCTCCCATCCCCCTTAATGGGGGACGCTCTCAACAACCTCTAACAATCGGGATAGGATTCGCAGACCTGCTTAGAACCTACGACAAAATGCGCAGAAAGAAGGGAGGAAAAAAGCAAGGAAGAATCCTAGGTAAACTGTGGCCACTTACGAGGAAGGGTCTGGAGCGAAGAAATCCACCGCAAAGCCGAAGTAACTTCCCTCTGGACCGGAATACTCGGCCGGACTATCCACATCCAGGTTGAAAGCGCCGCAGAGATGTGGCAGGGGCGGCAATAGCAGCAGGAGGAGGCCCGAGAGAAGGTGGAAGCGGCCGCCCCGGAGGTGGAGAAGCAGAAGCGGCAGTCGCCGCCGCCGTCTCCTACCCAGCCAAGGGGCCATCTCTGAAGCGCGCGGCTCAGCGCCCGTCTTAGCGCCCCAGTCACTTCTTTCTCGGTCGCAGCTACTCCGCGCCCACCGGCTCCCCTGCTGCAAGTTAGCGGAGATGAAGTTTTCCTGTCGCCCCAATCGCGGAAAGGAGGGAAGAGGACAGAGCTGGCTGTAGTGTCCACTAAGGAGAGGGGTTCTCCCAGTTG
This sequence comes from Antechinus flavipes, assembly GCF_016432865.1. Lineage (NCBI taxonomy): Eukaryota > Metazoa > Chordata > Mammalia > Dasyuromorphia > Dasyuridae > Antechinus > Antechinus flavipes. The sequence continues at coordinate 400,726,356 of NC_067400.1, forward strand.
GGGACGATTTTCCCTGGAGATCGCTGCGTGAGTTGGGGCTTAAACCGGCCCACCACTCCCGTCCTTTCGCCCTCCCACAGCTCCTCCCCTTAATCCAGTTTCTTTCGGCTTCCAATCGGTTTTAGTTGGGTGCTTAACTTTCTGCTGCTGGCAGGGCACTGACCTGGGAACAGAGGGACATCCCAGCCCCAGTGCAACTTGAGCTGGGAAGAATAGGCGGAGAAGGGAGAGGAGGAGGAGCTGATGGCTCGGGGGCGGTGGAGATGTCGGAGAGAAGGAGGAAGTAGAGGAGGGTGGGAAGGCAGCCATCCGACTGGCAAGAGCCCTGCAAACTTCCGTGCCGTGCGGTGGCTGCTCTCTAACCCGGCAGAGCTTTGGCTGGGACACTCCAAACTAGCTCGGCCTTCGTCTGTTGCACGGCTGTCAAAGAAGGAACTGGAAACAGCATGGGAGAGGAGAACGGCTGTTTATTCTCACTAAAGAGTCCGCAAGAAAGAGCTTGGGGAAGGGAGGATGTGCTGAAGAGGAGAGTTGGGAGGACGAGTTGATCCCAATGAACACATTTACCCCTGGTATTTAAGATCTGAGGATGGTCATCCACTCTCTGGATTTTCTGCACCTTGAGAGCACAAATGTTGTGATGAGAAGAAACTCACAAAACCCATTTTAGGTATTTAGTGTTTAAATCTGGAGTTTACTACAATAAAGAGAACTTGAATAAAACAAACAAAAGCTAGCAGTTGCAAAGTGTGACTGATAACCTAGATTTTATCACAAGGAATTAATTATGCCTTCCCAGCCAACATTAGATCCTATCAATTTAAACTATTTACGTTATTTTTTCATAAGTAGCCTGGTGATCATCAGTATGCTTCAACAAAGATACAAGGCTTTAAAAAGAAAAAAGAAAAAAAAAAAAAAAAAACGAACCTTTGAGAGACTCCAGCTCACCATATTTGCCCAGAGGTTATGTTACCCAAGATCATTCTGGTGATAAAATCATTCAAGCCTACATCACAGAATCATACATCAAAAGTGGATGGTCCTCAGAGACCACCTAATGCCACCCCTTCAATTTAAAAAGAAGAAAACTCAATTGAAAAAGAAGACCCAGGGTTGTTGTGACTTGTCCAAAGTCAGACAGATAAATATCAGACATGGATTAAATCCAGACTCTCTCACATTCGAGCCAGTGATCTTTCCATATCATCACCCAGTGAACTTTCAAATGTAGCATTCCTTTCATTTTAAACGATCGGCAAAAATGTATTGTTTCTGTGTACCAGCAACTGTGGGAGATGTTAATCCCTAGACAAAAATAAAACAGTCCCTTCTCTGAAGGAATTTACCAAAGCTCTGCCTACTTAGGAAGAAGCCAGGAACCTGAAGGGAGGTGTTCAAGGCATTTGCAAGTCCCCGTGGGTTTGCTTCTCCTAATAAAGCATCATGTAGACATTTTTTGGCAAAGGCAGTTAAATGACAAATCACTCCTCCCCCACCCCCCAATCAATGTGCAGTTTCTTACAACTACATAGAGTTCATGTAACAGGGTGGAGGAAAAATGACATGAATGTAGAGTACACATGATTGTGAACTATACATGAAGGGAAAAACATGTAACAATGCAACTCACAACTCCCAAACTTCAGTCTTGTTTATCTTTCCTTTTTCCAAAGTTTTTTGTTTGTTTGTTTCATTTTGTTTTTGTCATTGTTGTTTCAGTCATATTGGACTCTATGATTCGATCATATGACCCTCTGTCCAAGGGGTTTTCTTGGCAAAAATACTGTAGTGGTTTTCCATTTCCTTCTCCAGTGCCAAATAGAGGCTGACTTCCAATATCACACAGCTAGGAAGTTTCCAAAGTTTACTCATAAAATTAACTACAAGATAGGATATCTATGATATTCAGGTGATTCCTTTACTCATTAGGGCTATTTTTTGTAGGGAACAATTCTCTGTTAGGCATTGGGGGAGGAGGGATTTGTAAGGACTTCGTATAGAATATGGTACTTGCTGAGAATTGAAGGATATTAGGGTTTGAAGAGGTTGAGAGAATGTGTGTATTCTAAGCAGAGGAGATAACTTTCTCAAAGCATAAAGAGAAGTGATAAGAACATTTGTATGAGGTAACACCAGTTTTAGATGGACCATCAGGAAGATAGATTGGATATATATTGTGATGGCTTCAAATGACAAAAGAGTTAATGTTTTTTGCTGGCCACTAGAATTTAATGAGCAAGAGAATGACATGGTCAGATCCAAACTTCTAGAAAACCATTTTTCAAGCTGTATAACAAGAGATCAGTTAGGAAAGACACTGGAGGCAGGAAAACAGATTATTATAAAGCTTTTACAAAATTCAGGCAAGAGTAGAAGAGGATAAACTAGGATGTGTGTGTAAATAGAAAGGTGATGGATGCCATGCTTACCATGAAATATTTTGGTATAAAAATGAATTTTTCAGTAATAATTTCCTAAATTATATTATATATGTATATCAAATACTGGTTTTAAAATGGCTGTCATCAAGAACCATTTTAGAAAAAAAAGATGTGAATACTGTTAACATGTAATAGTATATCTCTAGCTATAGCTTGACATCCTAAGTTTATAATTATGTAGTCACATCCCTTCCTAATCTATTCCCAGCCCACCTTTCCAAACTTGCTACACATAGTTTCCTTTCTGCACTATATAGTCTGGCCAAATAGGTCTACTTACTGTTCCTCACATACAACATTCCACCTCTTTTACCATAAATTTATACAGATTGCCTTCAATGTCTGTAATGGATCCCTCTTCACTCCTGCCTCATGAAATAATATGTTCCCTTCAAAACTCAAGTAGAGAGCTGTTGTTTACATGATACCTTTACTGATACCCCAAAATGCCATGTATTTACTTTGTTTGATTTTGTAATTAGTTGTGTATATATTGTTTTCCCCAATGGTATGGAAGCTCTGTGAGGTCAGGGACTGATTTGTTTTTTGTTTGTTTCTATACTCATCAGAACACTAGACTGAGAATTAGGAAAAACTCATCATCCTGAGTTCAAATCTGTTCTTAGACACTTACTAATTATGTGACCTTGGGTAAGTCACTTAACCCTATTTTCTCACCTGTAAAAAGAGGTGGCAATGGAAAAAGCAGTATCTTTGTCAAGAAAATCCCATATGGGGTCAGGAAGAGTGGAACACAGTTTAAAAACAACATTTCCCCACCTGGCATATACTAAGAACTTAATAATGTTGATTTTGAATATTATCTGTGTGTCTAGCTGGATAGTCATTATTGTAATTCAGTATTAGAAAAACTTTCTAATTTTAAGCTCATAGAGTAAATATATTAGAAAGCTTATTCACTAGTGAAATGGGATCTTTCAATATAGTAATAAATCATAGGTTTTGCTAAGACCACTTAATAGTGTTCATCAAAATCAAAATCATATTGCCATTCATTAGTATACTGCTACCTTTCCAGTGTTATATTTTGTGTGACCAAAGCTCCAGCTAAACTGGGGAACATAATGTTTTCCATTCATGCCTTGCCCCTGTACATTTAAAGTCAATGTCCCTCTGCCTGATATTCCCTTACTCATCCTCCTTTCATTTCTTCCACTTGAAAATCCTGCCCATCCTCTAAAGTCAAGTTAAAATACTACTTCTTTTTGAAAGCTTTTTCTAATTTTTCTTCCACTTGAACACCTTGCTAAGCTGATAACAATATATCCACTCCCTGAATTTCACACAACATTTTGCACAGATTGTATATAAGGTACTGTCTCTTTGTAGATGGGTTACAGATACTGATCATGTGTTATTCTGTAGGAGACTGACTTAAGCTACATCTTCTACAATTCCCAATGCAGTAGTCATCAACTCCCAATAATCACATATAAACCTGACCCTAAAAATGATGAGGTTACATAGAATGAAATTGATCTGTATCATCCAACTATGCACCAATATCCTGATACTCTTCTTTAGCAGTTCAAAGAAGAAGGGGTGACACTATCAAATGGCATTCTCCTACTGAATGCTATTAAATTTAGTATCAAATTTCATGGAAACCACCATTGCAACTCACAGAAATACTCATTACTAACAGACTTTTCTTTCCAGAGTTGTTCCATAAAGTAGCTTTCTTGGATTATAGCAAAAAATCACAAGTACTATTAACCTTCCAAAAAAGAACCGAGAAGACATCAGTAATTGTTAATCATATACCTTTTCTTTCATCTCTAAAAAACTCAATGCAAAAAAAAAAAGTTGTGTGTGAAGTATATCCTTTATGAAACTATAATGATTTTCTATAACCTATCTCATCTTCAGTCATGCAATTAACCAAGGATAAATATTATAGAATTTATAACACTATAGAATTGGTATTGAGTACCAAAAAAGAAGAAAAATGGCTAGGTTAAACAGAAAGATTTGATCTCTATTCTGTTTTTCATAATTTAATTATCATCTATAACATTCCTTGATAGAGACAACTACAGAGATACATTATTCTTTGATTTTCTAAGGAGTGAAATTTTGCATAAACCAAAAGATAGACCTTTTTAAGCTTTTAAATTGTTTTCTTTTTTTCTAGGTTATACATGTACATTAATTTTTAAAAATATTCATTTATATATCATGTTCGGAGAAAAAAAAAGTAAGAACAGAAGGGAAAAACCATGACAGAGAAAAAAAATAGAAGAAAAAGAAAAAAAGTGAATCAGAACATAGACATTTGCCAAAGGTATAAAACGCTTCATGAAAGATGTCCTGTGCAAAGCTTCAGTGGAAGAGGCATTCCCTATATGGGATAAAGATGTCCTGTGGTGTTCTCTTCTTTAAATTATAATGGTTCTCTCTGGGAGCAGGTTTCTTGGGGAGGTTTTCTGGAGGAATCCTTAGTTTCGGTTCAGAGTAATAATCACTCCAAATGCAGCCAGGTGTTAAAGTAGTTCTTTATTGTTTCTTCCAAAATAGCCCAGTTAGCTTTCTTTGGTTCCAAGAGTTCTTGTTGCTAGCTCCAGCTTCTCTCTGAATCTTGGTTCTGCCCAACTGCAGATTAGCTTCTCAGTCTCCTGAACTGAATTCTCACTCTGTCAATCTTCAGAAGTGACTTCTGGCTCTAGCTCAACTCCAACTCGTGGCTTCTTCTGAACTGACGCTCCTCCCCTCTGAATCTTTTCAAATGAACTGTACTGACTGAGCTCAGCTGTTTTTATGCTCCCTCAAAGATTGACTCCTCCTCTGAGAGTGGGATTATGGGAGGTGTGAATTCACAAAGTTACAAAGTTAACTTTGTGTATCTCCCGTACTTGTGAACTCCAATGTGTGATTTCTAATGTGCAAACTCTTAAAGGTGAAAACCCAAGCACATAGCATTGCTTCCATCAATTCTACTTAGTACCTTGTTTCAAGTTCTGGCCCATAACATTTTGTAAGGATTCCAACAATGTCCAAAAGATTCTATTTGCCAATTACATCATGACATCAAACCCTGGGAGAATAAGGAAACAAATCAATGAAATCTAATGAAGATAACAAGAACAACAATGGAAATGGAAAGAATGACACACCAAAAAAAAAAAAAAAATCCAAAGTAAACTTGACAAAATTATAAAGACAGGTGGATCTCACTTAACATCTTTTTACTTCAGTTTCTCATCTGTAAAATGGGGATAATAATATTTATCTCCTAGAATTTTTGTGAGAATAAGGTAATATTTGTAAAGTGCTTTACAGACTTACAGCAAATTCTAACAATTATTATGATTAAATAGTCCACGTATATTAGTCTTGTCTCTCCAAGTTTTAAATTCTTTATAGTTAGAACATTATCTGAATATTATCTAATCATTTTTAATTCAGAGTATGTAAAAAAAATAAGTATTTGTTGAGTAGATAGATACACAAATGTTTTAAACACATTAACATGAGCTATTTGCCACATTTCTCAGCATAGATCACATATGTATAGAAATTAAGTGTATATATATGTGTATATATGCATATGTATGTATGTATTCTACACATACACACACACACACACACACATATGCTAGAGATTGGACTTATGATTTCAGTGATTTGAGCTCCTGTAGGACTCCCTGTACCGATGCAGGCCAGCACTACTCTGCAATTTAAAGTCTCAGAAAGTTATCTAGAAATTGAGAAATTAAATAATTTCCCCCAGATTCATAGTGAGTCTCTCTTCACTAGGCCACACTGCCTCCCCCTTTCTGCTTCACTTCTCTCTCTTCTCCTATTTTATCTTTTGATAGGGTATTTCTTCATTTGTAAGATTCTTTTACATATCCCTGAGACATTTTTTCAGCTTTATAACTATGATCATTCTAAAATATACTTGACTTTCTATGTTTCTACTGAAGAATTTATTGTCATCAGTTAAGATATACATTTTCATTATAATATTTGAACATTTATAAGAACTGGCATCAGAAGCTCTAATTATTTTCACAAAGTAGTGATTACTTTTCTACATTGTATGTACAATTACAATATGTGGTTTTACAAAATGCTATCTAAACAATCTAGAAAAGTTTGTTTTAGTTTCCATAGTAACTGTTAATTAACTTCCTGACTTGTACATGTAAATTCTCAATAATATTCTCACGTTTCTAGATGTAATTCTATTAAAAAGTTAGAGAGAATTTTTAAATCCAATATAGAAAAGCAGCATGATGGTGTAAGAATATCACTGCATTTGAAGTCAGAGAATTTTGCTTTAAAACCCAAATCTATTTACTATATGTAACCTCTGATAAGTCATTTAAAATCTCTGGGACTTAATTTCCTCAGGCATAAAATGGAGGAAGGAAAAATGGAATAGATATCTAAAATTTCATACAGCTCTAATCTGTGATTTCAGAATAGTAAATGTGTGTGTATGTTTATATATATGGGAGCTGCCAGATGGTGCAGTAGGTAAGAGTACCAGCCCTGGACTTGGGAGGAACTGAATTCAAATCCAGCCTCATTCATTTAACATTTACTAGCTGTGTGACTTTGGGCAAGGCACTTACCTCCAATTGCCTCACAAAAAGTATATTAAATGTAATACAAATGAAAATTTTTTTAAATACACATATATATTATATAGATATAAAACATGCAACTTGATATACATATGTTATACACATGCATACATCATGAAGTGTTGAGCCTGCACCTCTAACAACTTCATGAGACAGGTAGAATTTATCACTATAGAGCTCTTACTTGGAGATGATGAAACAAAACCTTTATTAGTACTAAACAGGAAGAATAGATGACTCAAAGAGAGATCTTTCAAAGCAAATGACTTATCTGTTTCTATTTCTTTTCTTCCTTACTGTAAATTCTGTCCAAAATATTCAAGCTTATCTGTAGAACTATAGGGGAAGAAGTCTGTCTTTCACCCTATTTTGAAGATCAATATTGAATTGCAAGTATATAAGAACTTAAAGATTTGTATGAGTTTAAGCATGACTGAACCTAGACTTTGAGTTCCTAGCTGCTTCTTTGTTTTGTTTTGTTTTGTTGTTGTTGTTTGTTGTTTCTTTTCTGAATTTAAGTAATAGAATTGCCAGGGGTGTGCTGGAGTCAGCTCTAAGGATTGTTACATTTTCTTCTGTAAGAATTTAAACCTTTGAAATTGGCAACATTACATATCTGGGCTTGACTTGATGTTTTGTTGTTTGTCTAGACTTAAACTGATTGGGAGAAATGCATTTTAGTCTTAAAATTGTCTTGTGGAGATATTTACTTTTTTCCTAGAGAGATGGCCATTAAACATTACCAGCATACTCTTGGAACAAATGCTTCCAAGATGAGATTTCCAGTGTTAGGCAACAATGAAATTTGAAAGGTTTTATATCTTTATTTGGAGCTGACTACTAACAAAAGGAGTTTCTGCATCAGGGAGGCTAAATACCACCAAGGAGTGACTCATGCCTGGACTTGCCAGAAGGTAGAAAGAGGCAAGGTAAAATATAAAATTCCTACTTAGCAGTTCCTCAAACTTCATCATATGTTGATATTTAAATCATCAACCCCATGAGAGAGTTACATTACTAATGCTGCTTATTTTAGTTCTTCTTAATGTTTCTTTGTATGTCTTTTATATTTAGCATTTCTTTTATATGGAAGAATTAAGTAACATCCTACACTTCATCTATATTATACATTAATTATCCTTATAATTCTGCTTTGGCGAGGACTGATCCAAAATCTAAGATTTTAAATAAATTTCCCTGGAACTATGAGCTAGTCATTTAAATAGGCAAAAAAGTGACCTCTCCTTGGAGATTAGATTTCCTGAGGTTTGAACTCTATCCACAAATGCTTAGATCCAGAGCAAGAGGACCTTGAAAGAGAGAGTGTATGACATGCCCAACTCCCGCTCCCTGTGTTCAACAGCAAAATGTTTATTGTTAAACTGTTCTATAGATTAAAAGCTTGCTTTTTAAAGAGAAAAGGCATATTTGTCTATATATTCCAATTATATAAAGTTTTCTGGAAGTCCCATTGAACTCAAGCATTGTCCTTCCAAATGCATCCCTTGTCTTCCTCCCCACTCCTCTAATGCCTTGCAATGAATAATCTCAAATGATCTCAAATCTCAAATGGCATAATTCTTTGACAGTCTCCAAAATGAGAGAGCCCAGAGCTATCACATCCGGCAGGTATGGAGATTGAAATTTCCATCCACTTACAAAGTAGTACAAATTAAACAAACAAACAATGATACAAAGCTTATAAAGATTACTATCCACTTAATCCTTCTTAGCTCCTCCAAACCAAGCAAAGAAAAAAAGGAAATAAAAACAAACTTCCCCTCTCAGACAGAAAAGCTATAGTCCCAGAGGAATCCCTGGGACTCTCCCCACAGGAATTAGGTATCTAAATTTCAACAAAGTCTTCCCCCTCATCCTCATATGAAAAACCAAAATATCCTGGGTAAATATATACATATATATATTTCATGGTCCCTAAAATATATAGGGTAATTCCTTACTTTTTCCCTATTTGATCCCCTGACAGTGCAAACGTCACTGTTTGTGTTTGTGGGGGATTTTTTTTTTATTGGTGTCTCTGAAACTCACAGGACACTCTATTTCTCTGTATTTTCATAAATACAGAGAATAGTCCGAACTCATCTGTTGATAGTGTAAGGAGACAGTTCAGAAAGCACATAAATACACTCAGATGAGCCCCAAATAACAAGGAGGAGGAGAAAGCAGGAAGAAATGGAAGATGATAATGACATAGCTCTAGGACTAGAGCTCAATCTAATGGACCACCAAGTTGCCAGGGTTGATTAGAATCAGTCCATCTGACTAGATGAACTAGACAAGAACCAGAATCACTAGGGGGCTGAAAATTTTCACCTTCACCCTCTTCCCTAAAGGGTTCTTCTCAACGCTCCACTATCATGTTCAAACTGGGTTCTAATATGGGAGTGCCTGTTCTCTAAAGAGGGGGATCAGGCTCTTCTCATTGTCTTTGACTTTTTACATCCCTCAACCTGGACCCTTGTTGAAAAAAAAAAAGTTAGGTCTTACTCTTTTGTGTCAAGTTTTGCAAGCAGAGGTCCCGCATCCATTTTTTTCTGAGAGATAAATACAAAAGCAACCAAAGGAGCACAATATCCCTCTTAGTCAAATCCCTTGTTTTGGAACTATATTTTCCCTCCCCTTCTCCCCCCACCATCTTTCCAAATTAAATGATCTCCACATGAATAGAGGACAGTAATCCCCCTCTCCCAAGCATAGACCTTATTTTCAATGTATTTTATATCTAACTTGTTTTCCTCCTAACAAAATGTTAGCTCTAACAAGTCAAGGAATGTTTCATTTTCTTTTTATATCCACAGAACTTTGCCCATAAAAGTTACCTAATAAATCCATCTACGATATTGGATGAATGAATATGCATCAAAAGTATCTTGAGCTCATTCTTCAACAAATTAGCTAGATATGAAATGGTGAGAGTACAGGGTATCACACAGCTATACATGCGCCAGTGGACACATTAATAACCACTTTGCATACATGCTTATATATCTTCAAGAAAGAATATCATGAAAAAACATAAACTCAAAAGATTTGTGCTTGCCAAAATTATAAACCATTGCCCTCAATAAAGACTTGTTAAAAGGTTAAATGGAAAAGTTGTTCTTTATATAAGGGAACCCTTACTTTTGGGGATTACAATATAAGAAACAGAATGTTGGAGTTGGAATTGGGAAACTAAATGGAGTCCTCACCATAGGCCCTAGTAACTGTGTGTTGTAAGGATGTCACTTAGTTTATGAAATCCTATATTTTTTTATCTTTCCTTACAGGGTTGTCTTAGGACACTGTAGATAAATTAATTATTATGGATCATGTTTTAACATTTTATTTTCTATTGACTAGCTCTACCTATCAAGAAATTTTCAATTAAATCAGTAATTCCACAAGCAAACGATGAATCTTTTTTTTTCCCTAATGTATAAAGCAAGCCTAGATTGGAGTTTTAGTCAGATTAAAATGTTGAATTATCCTTCTCAGGTTGTTAGAAGATTTAGCAATGCTGAATAAAAGAAAATAGATAAATACCTTAGAGAATTAAAGTCTCTGGTTAGAGAGCTCCAGTGGCCTCATATACTTAATGCAGTGTTTGTCTGGCACTCTGGAAGAAAACATAGTCCAGTATTAAGTCAGCATCATCTCACATTTTATTGTTTATTTGTCTTTAAGTCTAACACAAAATGAATTAAACATAGTTTAGTTCCAACCTTCTAGGCAAAGATCTAATCCTACACTTAGCTCACTTTAATAAAAACACCCAGAATGTTGAGTGAATGAATAAGCATCACTTTTCTGCAAATTAGCCAAATATAAAAAGAATAGATGTGGATCTTGGATTATCATAAATTCTGATCAGATCCTGATGAAAATAACATAGTAACATTTATTCCTGAGGACATTATTTCCTTAGCTCTTGATTCTCTATATATGGACCAGTACTCTAGCACTGAGTTAGGTTGAAAGTTCAAACAATATATGAAGGGTACTGAGGGAATATCAGGAAAGAGGGAGACTAGTCAAGGAGAAATTATGCAAGAGATAAGAATACAAAAAAAGCTCCTTCTTCAGCATGTGTAAAAAATAAAAAGAGGAAGGATAGAAATTGTGCACAGTAAATGAAATGACTTAGAATCTAACTTTACAAAACTATTACAAGAAATAAATAAAGAGCTTCCAGTTGTTTAAAATGGAGATGATCTGTTTCAAATGATAATGGTGGCAATGAATATCATTATGGAAAACAAAATTCTTCCCAGAGTTGATTGTCTTCATTGCATTGCTTATTACTAGACTACATAAAGAAAAAGATGTGCCTTATATTTCCGAAATGATCTAAATAGTGATCTTAATAACTATTCATATATACCCATGTAAAATGTAGTGTTGCATGTTTATATATACACATATATGTATTGCACATATTAATATATGTGTGCATTTGTGTGTTTGTATATGTGTGAATAATGCCTCCAGAATCTTAGAGCCTACATATGCCTACACACATGTATTTGCATATATTTGTGTGTATATGTATATAATTGTATATCAAAAATGAAAGATAACATAACGTGTTTGATAGATCACTCAATTTGGAGTAACAAAGACCCGAATTTAAATTCTTCTTCAGAGACTAACTAGATATGTAAAAAGTCATGTAACCTCACTTAGCTTCAGGGATAATATTAGCACCAACCTACCCAGAGTTATTATGGGCATCAAATAAACATGTAAAATATTTTGTATATTTTAGAGTATCAACTAAATATTAATCATTATTATTATTAGCTATAAAAATGACTATTTGGGAGCCATCCTTGATTCTTTCTTCTCTTTTCCCCCATTCAATTAGTTAGCAAATTTTAGAGATTTCACACCTACATTCACACTGGCACTTATGGCCTCCTACTTGGTCTCCCTGATTCCAATATCTGCTCTATCCAATGTATTCTCTGCACAACTGAATTTATATTCCTAAAACATACATCCAATCATGTCATTCCTCAGCTCAAAAATCTTTTGTGCCTCCCTCTTGGCTCTCAGGTAAATCAGAACAAAAGACAATGGAATAATCTTAGCCTGGAATTTAAATTCTGTTAAAATCTGGCTCTCCTTTCATTTAGCTCTTCTTCCTCCTTTTCTAGTCATAATGTCCTACTAATGTTCTTCTATATATGACATTCATTTCCCACTTTACATAAATGGTTCTCCCTGTCTGGAATGTACTACCTGCTTAGCTCTATAAATTTGAATTCCAAGCTTTCTTCAGAACCCAATTCAGATGTTCCCTTCCTCGTGGGCCATTCCTGATCAACAATCATAAAATCACCATTCTAGAACTGGATTTATATATTCCTTTGTTTTATGCTTCCAGTGAATGTAAGCTACTTGAAAAAGAGTATATTCTGTTTTTGTTTTTGAATTCATAGCACCCAATAGATGTCATATAAATATATCTTTACACATATATAAATACAAATAGGTACACACGTACACACACACACACACACTCAAACACACACGTTTGGCGGATTGAATTTGATCCAAATGGCATAGTGGATAATATCCTGGACCTAGAGTCAGGAAAACCTGAGTTCATATACAGTCTCAGACATTTACTGAGTGCAAATTTCTGAAGTGCAAATCACTTAACATCTGTTTGCCTCAGTTTCTTCATCCAAATAAGGATAATAATAGCACCTATCTCCCAAAATTGTTGTGAGGATCAAAAGATAATTATTGTCTAGAGACCATTACTGATCACAAAATAGAAAATTTTGATTACATCAAATTAAAAAGCCTTTGTACAAACAAAACTAATGCAAACAAGATTAGAAGGGAAGCAACAAACTGGGAAAACATCTTCATAGTTAAAGGTTCTGATAAAGGCCTCATTTCCAAAATATATAGAGAACTGACTCAAATTTATAAGAAATCAAGCCATTCTCCAATTGATAAGTGGTCAAAGGATATGAACAGACAATTTTCAGAGGATGAAATTGAAACTATTACCACTCATATGAAAGAGTGTTCCAAATCATTATTGATCAGAGAAATGCAAATTAAGACAACTCTGAGATACCACTACACACCTGTCAGATTGGCTAAGATGACAGGAAAAAATAATGATGAATGTTGGCGGGGATGCGGGAAAACTGGGACACTAATGCATTGTTGGTGGAGTTGTGAATGAATCCAACCATTCTGGAGAGCAATCTGGAATTATGCCCAAAAAGTTATCAAATTGTGCATATCCTTTGACCCAGCAGTGTTTTTATTGGGCTTTTATCCCAAAGAAATACTAAAGAAGGGAAAGGGACCTGTATGTGCCAAAATGTTTGTGGCATCTCTATTTGTAGTGGCTAGAAACTGGAAAATGAATGGATGCCCATCAATTGGAGAATGGCTGGGTAAATTGTGGTATATGAATGTTATGGAATATTATTGTTCTGTAAGAAATGACCAGCAGGATGAATACAGAGAGGACTGGCGAGACTTACATGAACTGATGCTAAGTGAAATGAGTAGAACCAGGAGATCAGTATACACTTCGACAAGGATATTGTATGAGGACATATTTTGATGGAAGTGGATTTCTTTGACAAAGAGACCTAACTGAGTTTCAATTGATAAATGACGGACAAAAGCAGCTACACCCAAAGAAAGAACACTGGGAAACGAATGTGAACTATCTGCATTTTTGTTTTTCTTCCCGGGTTATTTATACCTTCTGAATCCAATTCTCCCTATGCAACAAGAGAACTGTTCAGTTCTGCAAACATATATTGTATCTAGGATATACTGCAACATATCCAACATATAAAGGACTGCTTGCCATCTAGGGGAGGAGGTGGAGAGAGGGAGGGGAAAAAAAATCGGAACAGAAACGAGTGCAAGGGATAATGTTATAAAAAAAAATTACCCTGGCATGGATTCTGTCAATATAAAGTAATTATTAAATAAAAATTTTTAAAAAAAGAGATAATTATTGTAAAGGACTTGGCAAAATGCCTGGCACAGAGTAAGCACTATTTAAATATTATATTGTTGTTGTTGTTATCATTATAACTGATTTTCACACAGCCTACTATTTTATGCTTATTATGTCAAAAAATCTGTGATCTTACTGATGTAGTAATGCTATCTAGTGAAACATTACAGCTCATTCATACTTTTTTATACTGTAAAATTTGTTTATTTTCGACATAAATCCACTACAGAGAATCAAAAGTGCTAGGGAGGGGCCTATATAAAAATATAAATTGGGATTACAAAATAGATTATTTCCTCAAATAAAATTTATTCAGCTACCTGGACAATTTACATTCATTTCCAAAGAAATACTAACTTCTCTGCCTTTAAAAAAAAACACACACATTTGAAAAAAAAATAAAAAGCACATTTGAAAGTATATTTATTGAGATTTTAAAAAGAAGTTTTAAAAAATTATTAAAATGATACCATGTGTAATATTAATTTACATTTAATTATAAGAGTTTGTGATATTTTTGTGAGTCTGTATACTTCTGATTGTCTAAAGCAAATTCAGTTGATAGAAATGCAAACACCTATAACGAGAGAATAAAAGATATGCTTCATAAAAACCAAATGAATTGTAAAGAAGAAATATGAGATTTCTTGCTTTTCCAAATAGAGTATGAGGTCCAGGAAGGAGAAGCAACAAGAAGGAGAGAACTATGCAAATTTCTTTCCTATTGCTTGCTTGTTTTTCTAATATGGTAAACTTTTCAGCTTGATTTATTCCTTCCACCCAGCATGTTATCGTGTACTCTAGTCACAGTGCTAATTTATGAGTCAATTTTTTCTTTGACAACATATTAATGTCATAAACACGAGGTTATGATCAAGTGGAATGAGGATGTGGTACATGACTGAAAAATACCTTAAAGATGGGAAATACTGAAAACATGATTAAGTGGATTTTTTTACTTAAATTGTTCCTTTCTACAAAACCAAAACAATTACAATTTACATTTTTGTTTATGTACTTTAAATTTTGTTTTTGCATACCTGCTATAAAATTAATGTTTTGGGAGGGGAAGTAAATTGATATTTATTGAGAAATTTTCAACATGCTTCTTATATGCTTACATTACCTTCTTCTTTCCCATGACTTTTCACTATGCTTTTTCTCTATACTATAACTATCATTCTCATTGCTTCTACAGCACCTCTATCTTTTCGTGAAAATGATAATTGTATAAATTCACTAAAAATGATAATAAAAAAGAACTAATTTGAGTTTCATCTTTTATTTCTCTTTTGGTGTTAATGTTTGGTCAAATTCTGAAAAGATGATGAAGAGAAACAAAGAACCTCAATAACCAAACTACTAGTAATCACCTATTGAAGAACAATAACTTAGACAATATAGTATTTTATATCACTCAAAAGATTCATGGCCAAAAGAGATAAATTAGGCAAACATTATCATTACAGATAAGAAAACAGAGAGGGAGGCTAATGAAAAACCAGACCTAGACTTAAAATCTTCTGGCTCCTATTCCAATATTCTTTCTACTCTACCAGGCTGAATTATCATAAATTGACTACTGTTCATTGCATATCATCATGAAAATTGAAGCCAATTTTAAAAATTAAGAAATGAATTAAGGAAATATTATTAATTATCACTTATTGGGTAAAGTGATTTATACTTTCATAAAAAGTCAGATGTGCTATTAGAAAATGATAAATTTCTTTCATATACCTCAAAACCTGAATAGCAGGCATAAAAAAGTTTAAAATGAATATTAGGGGGAAATATGACATTAGGCCACCCAGCTCACATATGAAAGATGTTATACAGATAACTAAACCACTGGAACCTCATTTTTAAAACATGAGTATTAATAATGTATAAAAACAACAATAGAATTAATTTTAAAAAGAAAGAAAGAAAAGAGAAAGAGAAAGGAAGGAAGGAAAGAAAGAAAAAAAAAGAATTTACTATTTAAGTGTATTTCTTTGAACAGTTTTGAAGTACTTTTAAAGTAATATTTCTTTGCATAAAAGCTAAATTTTGAAAGAAACCTCAGAAGTCATCTGAACTTGACCAAAAATTCCCCCTACAATAAACTGACAAGGAATCATCCAGCTTTTACATAAAGATCTCTAGTAATGGGTAAATATTACCTCACACAACAGCCCATTCCACTTTGAAATAGTCTTAATAGTTAGGAATCTTTACATCTTCATTGGTGGTTCATTCAGCTTTTTCCTTTTTCTTTCTTTTTTTAATCAAATTCACTAACGGTTTTTTCTCTCACAAAAGCAGCTCCCAAATTATTAGTTTATTTTTTAATTTTAATTTTTATTAATCTCTCTTTTGATTTTTAGAATTTCTGTTTTTGCTTTTCATTGGGGGTTATTAATTTCTTCTTCCTCTAGTGTTTTTAGTTGCATACTCAATTCATTATTAGCCTATTCTTTCTCTCTTTTGTTGATGTAAGCATTCAGAAATATCAAATTCCTCCCTAAGTGCTGTTTTAGAAAAGTTGAATATGAAAAACCACTGAAGAAAAATGAGTGGGAATGGAAAGGAATATGCTTTATTTTTTTCTCAGCTACACATCACACTTTCACAAAAATTGACTCTATAACAAGGCATAAAAACCTCGCAACCAAATGTAGGAAAGCCCTATTTTGGATCATAATACAATAAAAAAAAACTGCATTTAATAAAGGGTGTAGAAGCATAGATTAAACTTAATTGGAAATTAAATAATCTAATCCTAAAAAATGATCAGGCCAAAGAACAAATCATAGAAATAGTTAATAATTTCATTAAAGAAAATCACAATGAGACATATCTAACTTTTCTAAAATTCTATTCATCTCCTTTTCGTCGTTCTTATTTATTTTATGCTTAGATTCATGTAATTCTGAAAGGGGAAAGTTGAAGTCTCTCACTAATATAGTTTTACTGTCTGGAGCATTCTTCTTATAAAGCATTTAACTTTTTCTTTAAGAATTTAGATGCTGTGCCATTTGATGCATATATGTTTAGTATTGATACTACATCATTGTCAATGGTACCTTTTAGCAAAATATAGTTTTTCTGGTTATTTATTTTAATTATATCTATTTCTGCCTTTACCTTTCTAAGATCAAGAGTGTTACCCCTGACTTTTTTTTTTACTTCAGCTGAAACATCATGAATTCTGCTTCATCCTTTTACTGTTACTCCGTGTGTGTGTGTGTGTGTGTGTGTGTGTGTGTGTGTGTGTGTGCCTCTGCTTCAAACATTTCTTGAAAACAATATATTTTAGGATTCTTCTTTTAATCCATTTATCTATCTGTTTCTGTTTTATTGGTGACTTCATTCTATTCATTTTCGGTTATGATTTCTAACTGTGTAGTTCCCTTCATCCTATTTTTCCTTTGTTAATCTTTCTTTTTCTCTCTCCTTTCTCCATGTTCTTCCTCAAAAGTCTATTTTATTTCTAACTTCTTTATAGTCTGCTTCCCTTACTCTGTCTTTCCTTTTTTCACCTCCTCTCTTTCTTTTATTCCCTTCCCCTTGCACTTCTCTGTTAGGTAAGATCTATCCCCATATTCATGTGAGTGTTTATTTATATTCTTCCCTCTTTGAACCAGTTCAAGAAGACTGAGATTTAAGTGTTGATGACTCCACCTTTACCATTTCCCTCTCCACTTCCTCTTCTTTTTGTGAGATGATTTCCCCCATTTTACATTTTCCTTCTCTCTCCTCCCATTCTATCCCTATTTCTCACCTCTCCATTTTTAAAAGATCATCCCAGCATACATGCCATCTAAATAGATTCCTTCTAACTGTTCTAATGATATTAAAGTTCTTTAGTGTTGTATGTATCATTTCAGTTTTGCTGGATGCTATTCTTGGTTATAATTCTAAATCCTTTGCCTTCCAGAGGATCATATTCCAAGCTTTCTGTTTCCTTTTCATTTGTGATACACATTAAATCTCGTGTGCTCCTGATTATGGTTCCGTAGTATTTGAAAGGTTGGGGATTTTTTGGTGGGAGGTGGTTTTTTGTTTGTTTGTTTGTTTGTTTAATAGCTGCATTCAATATTTTCTCCTTGACCAGGGCTCTCTGGAATTTGGGTGTAATATTCCTGAGAATTTTAATTTTAAGGTTTCTTTCAAGAGATAATCAGAATAATCTTTCAATTTTAATTTTTTTTCTCTCATTTTAAGATATTGGAACAGTCTTTCATGCTTTATTGAAATATGATGTCTAGATTCTCTCTTTTTTTCATCATTCCATAATTTCAGAACTCTTTAATTATATCAAACTACTTCCTAGGTAGTTGTTTATCCAGTGAGATATTTCATATTTTCTTCCTTTGTTTTCCATTCCTTTGGCTTTGTTTTTATAGATTCTTTACATCTCAAAGTGTCAGTTTCCATTTCATAATTCTGATTTTTAAGGAATTATTATCTCCAGTGAGTTTTTGTAAATATTTCCCTGTTTGACCAATTTTATTTTTCCCAAAGTGTTATTTTCTCAATATTTTTGGCCTTCTCTTTCAATCTGCTAATTCTCTTTTCATAATTTTCTTCCATCACTTATTTCTTTCCCCAATTTTTCCTCTATCATTTTAATTTTATTTTTAAAATTGCTTTTACTTTATATGTTCCAGAAATTATTGTTGGGTTTATATCCATTCTGTGATTTTCCTTTGAAGCTTTGTTTGTAGCTCCTTTCATGTTGTTGTCTTTTGAATATTTGACTTGATATGGTCAGGTTCATCATGTTGTTTTTTGTTCATTTTCCCAGCCTATTTCTTGAATTTGAACTTTATGTAAAAGTTGGACTTTGCTCAATTTGGAAGTGGAAGGGAATTGGAAATTGTTCTAAACTTCAGGCTTTTTGTGTGTAATTGTATTTAGAGCTACTTCTGAGGCCTATGGTTTTTGTTTCTGCCAAAGTGTTGTGATCTGAGATCCAAGAGAGTTAGTGCTGACTATAGAGTCAAGGATGTACGAAGTTTGAATCTTGTTTCTGATTTTTTCTGTCTGTATCACCATGGAAAATTGCTTAACTTCTCTGATCCTATCTTTCATATCTGTAAAATGAGGATAACAATCCCTTTAGTCCTGGTATCACAAAATTGTTATGAGGACTATGCAAAACACTTTGGGAGTCTTAAAGAACTATGTAAATGGGGCAGCCAGGTGCACAGCAGAAAGAGAATTAGTCCTAGAGTCAGAAGAACCTGAGTTCAAATATGGCCTTAGACACATACTAGCTATGTGACCCTGGGCAGGTCACTTATCCCCAATTACTTCTGATAAACAAAAAAGAATTATGTAAGTGTTGATTGTCATTTTCTCTTTGCTTAATCATCCCCAATTTTTTCAACCAATCATTATTTGGCATGGTGTCTAGTTTTCACACTATCTGGGGCATCTTTATCTGTCTTGCTGTATCACTTACTTGTTCTTGAAAATTCACTGATATCCTTTGAGATAAAATACAGTCATTTTTTTTTTCCTTCTTTAAAGTCCTTCACAATCTGGATCCAGTCTATTTGTCTAGACTTATTTGACATTATTCCTTTTTCCTCCTCATAATAGTCTGTGCTAAAGCCAAATTGGCCTTCTAGCTGCACCCCAAACATAACATTGTAACTTTCAATTGTTAGACTATTTGAACAAACTTTCCCTAAAAGCTGGAATGTTCTCACTCCTGCCTCCTCTCTTCTGCCTATTTCTCTTCAAGATGCAATTCACTTTCTGCTTGATTCCCTCAATTGTTAATGTTCTCCACAAAATAAAGTTACTTTGTACTTATTTCCTATCTATTTTGTGTTTACTCATCTGGATACTTATTATTTTCACTGAATATAATGTAAATTCCTTGAGGACATAGACAATTTGGTTTTTGTCTTTTGCCCAGGCTAGCATGTGAAGCTTTAAAAAAAATTACTGCTTGAATGGAATTGAATTGGCTTTTAAGCTAAGGTACTGAGATAAGGGAAAGATTATACTAAAATTGGAGTATTCTGTAAAAAGCCTAATAAAGTGTTATTTGAGCTGGTCTTTGCAGAAAATTTATTTATGCATCTATTTTTTAATGTAAGTTTATATATTGATTAATTTTTTAATTCATCCTACTTTTCAAAAGGTTTGTTATCTTACAAATCTTAGTAGGATTTTTTTTAAAGCACAATTTAAAATCATAAACACACTAAATTGTAGAATTGAGAGGGGTATTAAAGTTCACCTAGTCCAAATCCTATCTGATATATTATCCATTTGACTCATTATATAATGCTAATTATATAAAGACATCACAAATCTAGAGTAGCAAAGAAATCTATCTAAGCCATTAAATGCAATCTATAAGGCAATTTATTTTGCTTAAAACTATCCATATTTTTGCAAGAATTTTCTTTTTTTTTTTTGATGGATGAGGATTAGAGGGGAGAAAACAGATTTCTGTTAAGAAAATAAAATTTTAAAAAGCCAATTTCAAACAAAAAACAAAAAAGTTAAACAGATTAAAATATATCAGAAAATAAATTACATGAATGATTTCTCTGACTAAAGACAACTACCTCACCTTATATAAGATCTCCCAACTCATACAAGGTAAAATACCCTGAGCTAACAATCTGATTCTAAAGTTGGAAATAATAATATGCTTGAGGCATTGACTCTTCTACTTATTAAATTTTTCTCCCAATATTTCTCTTTCTCAAGGGCCACACCATAAAAAAGCCTAAAATATATATGATCTCTTTTGAAGTCAGAAACAAGAAAAACTTACCTTTCCTAAGCTCTGACCAACTACACTTTAAATAGAAGCAGTGTTAAATAATCATTCTTTCTATTAGTTAGAATACAAATTCCCAGGACTGAATCGCAGGTTATATTTATACAATCTTATATAAATATGTCATCTCTTTTTTCGCCAGCACATAATAGAGTTAACCCCCTAACTAGACTGTAAATTCCTTAATTATAAAACTATCATAATATCCTTTCATATTCCCCATAGCTTCTAACATAGTTATGAATATATTAGAGCTGCTCAATAGAACTCTGCTAATTAATTACTCAGCATATGAACATGTATAACATTAAGTAATCATAGTTATTTATTATGATCAGATGGATGAATTATATCAGTCACTTTATTAATAATGTTTATTCCCCTGAGAATGGAGGTTGAGAAGCCCAGAAAGACAAAATATTCAGCTATAGAGCAGTCAAAAATAATTACCACCTTATCTAGTTTTTGAAAACTTTTTGAGATTTTTTTTTGATCTGGTATAATGTTACTTGGGATTTCCCTATAAGTGATGGAACATACATAAGTTATATTTATCACAAAAACGTCTTCGGAAAGCCCAAGGTTCCCATGAAACACAGTTACAAGCTCCTTTTTGATTGAAGGCAGAAATTCTGCTTTTAAAGAGTTAATCTTTATGTCTCTAATAACATATGAAAGTCTCAAAATTTTGTGAAATCATAAAAGAAGAATCATGGAAATGTTTCTTTATTCTCAAAGCAGTCATTACAGCTACTTAGAGATCTTTAATTTGGGGTTAAAGACTTGAAGTGGTAATGTCTCTAATGCATGCTATCAAATTGGGCATATTTCTCAGTGTAGTACTTATGGCATGGAAAAGAAAAGTGATTAGATTAGGAGATGAGAAATGATGCATATATTTGAATTCTTTCTACAAAAAGTTAAATTAGAAACTTAAGAGACTTAGCTATAGATAACCAAACGCTTGTGGTATATATAAGTTTAGTAACCATATACTGTTGTGATCTAGTTCAGATGGATCTGAATCGGTCCCTGTTCGGGCGCCAAAATGTGGTGAACTTTTTCTTCTCAAGACACAGCCAGGTGATAAAAGTTCAGATCTTTTATTATCCCAATATAGCCCGGTTAGCTTAGAGGCCTATCTCTCTGCTTGGTTCCAAGAGCTCTCTCCAAATGTCTTTAAATCCAAAGGTCTGGTCCTTCAGCCTCTGCCTCTGCTTTCTTCAGCCTCCAGCCAGCTCCAGTCTTCATGTCATTCTGGTGAAATCTCGACTTGTAGCGTCTTCCTCTCCCGAGCACTCTCCGACTGGCCCATTGGCCTATTTATGCTCCTTCCAGAGAGAGGGATTATGGGTAGTTCTACTTAGTACCTTGTTTCAGGTTCTGCCCAAAACATCTTTTTGTAAGATTAGATCAACTCTAACTACTTAGCAGTTAGTAAGGATTCCAACATCTCCCCCTTTCTTTTGTTTTAAAACATAGGGGGTTCCTGAGGGGGTACACATAAATCCATCAATATAGGCCAGAACTTTGTAACAGATATACATGGTATACATAAATCCATCAATATGGGAGGCATTATACATAATTTACATAAGCACATAGCAATATAACACAGGCTAGTAGTAATGTAACAAATAACATGAATCATCCTGAAAATTTACACATGTCCATAAGTCCTAGAAACAGTCCAATAGGATTCCATTGTCCATTAGTTCATGTGCCAGGAATCCAATAGTTCCTGTAAGCTCTGAAGTACTGCAAAAAGTCTCATCAACAATTTTTCATCTCAGGGAATCCAGTGATTCTTGCTGGTTTTTCAGGAACTGAAAGCTGAAGATTT
The DNA here is from genome assembly GCF_016432865.1 of Antechinus flavipes. NCBI lineage: Eukaryota > Metazoa > Chordata > Mammalia > Dasyuromorphia > Dasyuridae > Antechinus > Antechinus flavipes. The sequence goes on from NC_067400.1 coordinate 400,749,055, forward strand.
TAAAGTTCTTTTGACAGTCTCATTGTTAGCCTTTTCCACCTGTGGAAATATAAGCAGATCCTCTTCCCCAAGCAATTAACCTATTTAATTCTCTTCTATTTACCAAGTTTGGGATTTCTCCTCATCATCTGGTAATTACATTGGAGTTGTTTGCATTGGATATTGTCTTGTTGTCTTAAAAAGCCTGTATTCTTCCCAACTGTAATCCTGATTGCTTTTCTGTTGGTTGATGACATCAGAGTTCTGAATTTCTAAAGTCTCTCTGGGTGTGACCTCAGCTGCTATCATGCCCCACCTGTCCTTTGATTGATACTTTAGAGCTGGGCCTTGCCTCTCATTCCTCTGGGTCAATATACATTTAGAGGCCCAATGAAAGCCTCGGTTACATTTTGGACATGGGGTTTTGGGTTTTCTCTCACCCTGTCTTCTCACTCTATCTCCATATCTACAATGAGCTCTCAAATGTCCAACTTTTCCGCAATGAAAACATCGACGAGTTTCTCTAGAATTCCTCTGCCAAGAAGGACCTTGTCTTTCCATGTTCATCATAGTCTGGGCATAATAAGCATTTGTGCCCACTGTGGCACAGCATCTTATGATTTCTTCTAAAGGAGCATTTTTGTCTAGCCCCCATATAATTCTCTTGCAAACCTCATTGGCATTTTCCTTAGCCAAATGTTTAGTCATTATTTCTGTTGCTGCATTGTCTCCAATGGTTCTTATTACAGCTGTTTGTAAATGTCCCACAAAATCTGCAAAAGGTTCATTGGGACCTTGCTCTATTTTTGTGAAAGCATTATTTCCATCTTTCTGTCCAGGGAGAGAATTCCAAGCTTTTATTGCAGCCTTAGAAATTTGCTCATACACTGTTATGGGATAATAAATCTGTTCTGAACTCTCTGCATACTGACCTTCTCCAGTTAGTTGGTCAAAAGCAACTTGTACAATAGCTCCTGTTTGCCTATTGCATTGGGCTTGAATCCTACATAATTCATGAAACTCCGAAAGCCACAATAAATTTTGTCCCGGTTCTAGACAAGTTTTTGTTATGGATTTCCAGTCATTCGGGGTTAGGATTTCATAAGACAAATTATCTAGTAACATCTTCACATAAGATGATGTAGCCCCATAAAGAGTGCAACTCTTTTTCAAATCTTTAATTTTTTCCAAATTAAAAGGAGTGTATCTTCTCCTTTTTTGACCTGAGGAGTTGAGCTCTTCAATCACAGGATATGCATTTATAAAATCAGATATATCTTCTCCTTCATTTTTTGCTTTAATCAAATTCTGCTTTACAGGAGAAGCTGACTGTGTTTCTGTCTCTCTCCCTCCCCCTTGTTCCACCCATGAAGGGTTAATTGCAGGGGGAGGGTCATGAGATGTGGAATCACCTAATTCCTCCTGCTGTGAAGTATCATACTCAGAATTGTAATTAACTCCATTCTCATCTGATTTGTCCTCCTTTTCACCTAGTAAAGTTGGCAATTCTTCCTCCTGTACTTTCCTTTTCATCATTCTATCACTTAAATAACTTCTTATAGCCAATTGTATTACATTATATGTATTAATTATTGAGTTAGGCCCATTTTTATCATAGAATTGACAAAGATCCTCTCCAACCAATTTCCATTCATTTAGATCTAATTCCTTATCAAGAGAGAAACAAGGACATATGTCCTTTATAGTTTGTAAAAATTCAGTGATTTGCTGTAAACTTATAATTAAACCTTGGCTTTTCATAATTTTGACAATGCTCTCTAAACATTTTCCTTGAACAGAAACAGGCTGTTTTCTAAATATCTGTCCCATCTTAGCTGAAATTCTACTTTAACTCTTTTAACAAAATTTCTTTGTTGTACTCACTCTAATTTCTGGGTTGAAGAGTCTTTTCCACTGGATCAGGATCAGAGGCTTTTCCACTTGAATCAGGATCGTAGCTTTTCCACTGAAATCCACTGAGGGGTCTGTCAGCCCCACGTTCAGGGCGCCAAAATGTTGTGATCTAGTTCAGATGGATCTGAATCGGTCCCTGTTCGGGCGCCAAAATGTGGTGAACTTTTTCTTCTCAAGACACAGCCAGGTGATAAAAGTTCAGATCTTTTATTATCCCAATATAGCCCGGTTAGCTTAGAGGCCTATCTCTCTGCTTGGTTCCAAGAGCTCTCTCCAAATGTCTTTAAATCCAAAGGTCTGGTCCTTCAGCCTCTGCCTCTGCTTTCTTCAGCCTCCAGCCAGCTCCAGTCTTCATGTCATTCTGGTGAAATCTCGACTTGTAGCGTCTTCCTCTCCAGAACTCTCCGACTGGCCCATTGGCCTATTTATGCTCCTTCCAGAGAGAGGGATTATGGGTAGTTCTACTTAGTACCTTGTTTCAGGTTCTGCCCAAAACATCTTTTTGTAAGATTAGATCAACTCTAACTACTTAGCAGTTAGTAAGGATTCCAACAATATACAGCTAAAAATAACTAATTGAACAACTAGCTACTAGTTGGATTGGGTTTTTTTTTTTAGTGTTTTTTCTATAAGTCATGAATCTTTTAAAACAATTGCATGGAACAATCTTAAATTTCCAATATTTGATATGTAGTCTGTAATACTTTTCTACTAGTTATCATTTTGTATAAATTTAGAAATGATTAATTATTAACTATGATCCAAACCTATTTTTATTTTATATTTTTCATATGGAATTCACAAACTACATCATTAGAAAGAAATAATAAAGGCCCATTTAGTGAAGGTTCAAAGAGTAAAATACATAAACATATTTTTTTCTTGGAAAAGAAACATGCTAATAACAAAAAAATCAAATGGTTAATAATGAAATATCCAGTCAGGAGTATGTCTAACATACATAATTGTAACTCTTCTAGATCCTTAGATAATTTCAGTAATAAAAAAAAAAATCAACATCCCACAGCCAACCTGGTAATGATATGCCTCTCCAAACACAATATGGTCTTTGGACAACATACAACCCATCACTAGACCCATTCTTGAAGCTTTTGCAGGTTGGTTAGACTTGTCAGAGCTTGCATTTCAGTGCCATAACCTTTGAGAATTCAGGTTTGTCTCCATGCTGCAATGAGGTATTGAGGGAGGAGTTTTTGTGGTGGATATATTTAATGTTTTAAAATTCACACCTTTTCTTTTAGTTAAATAAGTTCAAGATGTAAGTAGTTATTGAGCATTTTGTAGTCTGTGGGTTATATAGTACTTAATTAAATTTTCTACATTTAAAAAAAGTTATCTATAAACCAAAACTGAAAAGTAATTTATAAGAAATCAAGTGAAAACAGTATTGTTATAAAGAATTCTGCAATACAAACTATTACATGTGTCACCTGTAGCTCATCTGTACTCCATAGCTCTGAGTTTACATACATTAGGCTAAATGTTGAAAGTTTCTTAATACCTGTATCTATTCCCATCCAGGACTGAGTCACACAATCTGTATGAATCACCATGCTAAAGAAGAATGAGATTTGGCTTTGTTCTTTCACAATATGACTTTGTGCCTCATTGTGTCTCCTCACATCTTCCCTCTGATTCTTGGATTCATAGTTTTCTATGATATTCAACTCTCTCTTTCCTCTATGGCTCTCCATTATTGTTTCTTCCAATACATACTTTTAAACCTGTCTGCTATTTAGTGTTGCTTCAATCTGACTTTGATGTTTTGCTATTGTCACTGACACTGCCAGTGATGCTATCATTCTGACTGTCATAGGCTTACCCTTGTTTGTCTTCCTCAGAGGAAGTGTTACACTTGTGATAGTGATCAACATATCTCTAAGTTACTTAATAAATGTATGGTTCTTTTCTTAGTAAATTCTATGCCCCCATAATAGTCAGCATGTAAAAGAGCTCTTCAGTCAGGATGGCTTATCTCAGGAGATAAGTAACATACTGCCACATGGCCAGGAGCTGTTGGTGAATCTTCCTGAACTTGTCACAATTCTTTATTAGTTATAATAATTGTGTGACCATGTAAATTATGGATGTATGATAGTAGATAAAGGTGGACTGGAGGAAATTCAAGGAACTACAAAGAGTCTAGCAGAAGCTATATCATACCAAAGAGAAACATCTGAAGAAATCCAGAAAAAAAGTTCTTAGAGCTAAAAATTAATTCTGTGCTCCCACATAAGTCTTAATGCTGAAGAGAATGCTTGCTTTTCTTTTTGTATCTCTTCACCAATCAGTTTTTTTTGTTATTTTGCTAAGGCAATTGGAGTTAAGTGACTTGCCCAAGGTCACAATAGTGTTAAGTGGCTGAGATCAGATTTGAACTCAGGTCCTCTTGACTTCAGGACTGGTGCTCTATTCACTGCACCATCTAGCTGCCCCTGCTCACCAATCACAATACAGGCATTGTTTGCCACATGCCCTGGCATGACCAAAGTCAATCTAATGCAGTAAATCCAACCAAATCTAGTTTTGAACAGTAGGATAACAAAGAAAACTTGCAACTCAACAAACAACTTCTACAATATAGCAGACCTAAAAGGGAAGATTTCTTTGGAAATCCAAGTCGAAGCATCAGTATTTATGAGGGAATTGATTTCAATGGAAAAATTAAACTGGATAATTAAAATATTAATAAATTTAAAAGTAAACAGTTAAGAAATACAAATGTTGAAACAATTACTAGAGGAAATGATGTTCAAGGTCTAAAAATATCTATGGAAACATCTAATATTGGCACAAAATAAATCAAGCAAAGATCAACAAATCTAGAAAGTTACAAAATTGAAAAAGCAAGCAGTATATGCAAGGTTTGGAAGACAAAGCAAAAATTACTATATCAGATTAATGGGAATTCTAGAAATATTGAAAGAGAATAAAAACTAGACTGCAGTCAATGGCATAGTTAGCAAAGTGTTTCCACAATGGATCAGATTAGGCATACTTTTTAGGGGAAATATATGGCATATTAGTGGGAAGAAATGCTGATTCATTAATTCAAATGAAATATCATGACTAAAAATACTTTTCAAGTATAAACACATAAACAGATATTACATTTGAAGAAGTTACTTATGGAGTAACATAAGACATCAAAAACAAAGAAAGAAAAATGTCAGCATATATAAAAATCTTTAGAAATTGAATTGACTGTCAAAAATAAGATATTCTATTGTGAACACATCCAGCCATTCTGGAGAGCAATTTGGAACTATGCTCAAAAAGTTATCAAACTGTGCATACCCTTTGATCCAGCAGTGTCTCTACTGGGCTTATACTCCAAAGAGATACTAAAGAAGGGAAAGGGACTTGTATGTGCCAAAATGTTTGTGGCAGCCCTGTTTGTAGTGGCTAGAAACTGGGAAATGAATGGATGCCCATCAATTGGAGAATGGTTGAGTAAATTGTGGTATATGAACGTTATGGAATATTATTGTTCTGTAAGGAATGACCAGCAGGATGAATACAGAGAGGACTGGCGAGACTTACATGAACTGATGCTAAGTGAAATGAACAGAACCAGGAGATCATTATATACCTCAACAATGATACTGTTTGAGGATGTATTCTGATGGAAGTGGATCTCTTCGATAAAGAGAGCTAATTCAGTTTCAATTGATCAAAGATGGGCAGAAGCAGCTATACCCAAAGAAAGAACACTGGGAGATGAATATAAACTGCTTGCATTTTTGATTTTCCTCCCGGATTATTTATACCTTCTGAATTCAATTCTCCCTGTGCAACAAGAAAACTGTTCGGTTCTGCAAACATATATTGTATCCAGGATATACTGTAACCTATTCAACATGTAAAGGACTGCTTGCCATCTGGGGGAGGGGATGAAGGAAGGGAGGGGAAAAATCGGAACAGAAGTGAATGCAAGGGATAAGGCTGTAAAAAATCACCCTGGCATGAGTTCTATCAATAAAAAGTTATTAAAATAATAACATATTCTATAAACATGATCATAATGTCTGAAAACAAAATAATTTATTTCAAACATGACCTAGAATAATTTAACAAAAATCTACATCTAAAGAGGTGATTACAAGCAATGCAAGAAACAAAACAAACTGACTAAACATCAAATAATTAAAACAAATAATATACACTAAGCCTACTATTATATTTACTTACAATTAATTTAAACATAGATGTAACAATGGTATATAATATTTCTTATTAACCAAATAATAAAATTAAAGTTTGGAGTGTGTGTGTGTTATGATCAGCAAAAAGATTTTTTAAAATGCCCAAAATATCCAGATATGCTATTTAAGTAGGCTTTGACAACAATAACAACAATAAAATAAGAAGAGAAATGGAAATAAGTTGGCAGTTCCAAAGGCAAAGTTCCTCTATTTAGATGATAAAAAGGACTTAAACATCAATGAAGTATCAAAATTAATAGTTATCTTAGACATAAAATCCTTTTGGAAGAAAAGAAATGTAACTTCTTTCTTTTATTAGTTTTACTCATTGGAATAGTTATAAAAGACTAAAGACTGTATTCTTTCTATATCACCAATAAAAATAAGCAGAAAATACTTTTTTAAAAAATCAAATTTAGTATGTATAACATTAAATGTTAATGTTTCTAAGTCTCCTCTTAAAAGAGAAAAGCTTACTGAATAAAAATGAGCATACTTGGAAACTAAGGATTTCAGTTTCAAAAAAATATATAGACACCAAAATATTTGTGTATGTGTATATGTGTGTGCATGTGTGTATGCATATGTGTGTGTGCGTATGTGGGAGCTGTGTGTGTGGGTGTGTGGGTGTGTGTATATGTGTTTGCTCATGCTACCAAGGAACTGCAAACAAAGTGGATGCCTTTTATTTTGGGATGCCAAATTGTGGTTCATGAATATAATGAAAAGCGTGATGAATTGAGACAAGTATAGAAAGACTTAAATGGCCTGATGAAAAATGACAGAAAAGCAGTATAAATAATGATTACAATGATCATTAAATGATCTAAAAAGAACAGCATTTTAAAAAATTGAAACTAAATGTTGTGAAAATATAATGAACAAAGAAGATATATGTCCTCAAAGAAGATATATGAGAAGAGACTTATTCTTGATCCTTTGGAAATATCTCAGTTCCTAGTTCTAGAACATTTATTATAATGTTTTATTTTTTTTCAATGAGTTTTACTAATTTTTTCCCTCTCCATCCTCTTTTATTAATTTGAAAAATATTGTTACAAAGGATTGCTCTCTCTGATAGAGGAAATGAACGCATATAGGAGAAAATTTAAGTATTGTAAAAATAAAAGAAAACAATAAAAATCTTTTTAAAAAAGAAAATATGGTGCAGCTAGATGGCACAGTGGATAGAGTGCTAGGCTTGGAATGAGGAAGATCATCTTCCTGAGTTTAAGTCCAGTCACAGATGTGTACTAGTTGTGTAACCCTGGGCAAGTCATTTAATCTTTTTTCTCAGTTTCCTAATATGTAAAATGGAATAGTGAGGGAAATGGAAAACTATTCCACCATCTTTACCAAGAAAAACCAAATGATGTCACAATGAATCATACATAACTGAAATAATTGAATAACATGTCCATATGGGTTGCCTAAATTCATAAACACTGCTCACAGGTTGTTATGGGCCAGAACTCTGAACTTGAAACAAGGATTCTTACAAGGTATTAACTTAAGTGGAATTGATGAGACAATGGTTATCTAGTTTAGCTTGGTGCTTAATAGTTCTCAAAGTTCAGTATGATTGATTTAATCTTACAACAAATAATGGTTTCCTAGTGATCTAATGATTGGTTTATACTCATTGTAGACCATATAAGCTAGGAGCCTCAGCCAGGTTCATTCAGAGAGAGCTAGGGAAGACAAGCAGACAGGAGGCTGAAGCACAAGCCCTTGGACTCAGATTCATTCATCCCATCTCACACCCTTTGGTGGCAGGCTCTCCTCCTTTGTTTCTCCACTGAAACCAAGACTCTGGAAGGCCTTTAAGAAAGCTAACTGGACCCCAGGAAAGGAGACAAGACTTTGAAAGAGATAATGAAGGACCTGGCTACTTTTGTGGTGATTGCTCTCCTGACATGAAGACTGCTCCCCGAAACCCACAGAAACCCCAAGAAAACCGAACCAAAGAATATTACAACAGGTGACATGGATAGATATTTGTGAAATCTAGCTCATCTCTTTCCAGAGGAAACCATAATTTCTGCCTCACAGGGATCAGGAAAAGAGTTGTAACTAGGCACTTGCTCCTTTAACTATCTTCAAGAATGGTAACATAGAATTATAGCTATTGTCTACTGGTATGTCTAGTTCAGAAGAGCCATTTCTGTGGTTGCTCTAAAGGGGAATAATAGCCTTAAGCTTATGTCCATTGGCTTGGTCTCTTTCCACCAAATGTTGGTCATGGATAAATCCATCACACATTGCAAAGAGTAAATAAATTAATTTATCTAAGCAAACAGAAATTGGAGAAATTATACAGATTTTTAAAAATCTTTTTTTAAATCTTTTATTTTATTTTATAATAACTTTATATTGACAGAATCCATGCCAGGGTAATTTTTTTACATTATCCCTTAAGTGGATCTCTTCGATAAAGAGAGCTAATTCAGTTTCAATTGATCAAAGATGGGCAGAAGCAGCTATACCCAAAGAAAGAACACTGGGAGATGAATATAAACTGCTTGCATTTTTGTTTTTCTTCCCAGATTATTTATACCTTCTGAATTCAATTCTCCCTGTGCAACAAGAAAACTGTTGGGTTCTGCACACATATATTGTATCCAGGATATACTGTAACCTATTCAACATGTAAAAGACTGCTTGCCATCTGGGGGAGGGGGTGGAGGGAGGGAGGGGAAAAATCAGAACAGAAGTGAGTGCAAGGGATAATGTTTTTTTTTTAATAATAACTTTTTATTGATAGAACTCATGCCAGGGTAATTTTTTATAGCATTATCCCTTGCATTCACTTCTGTTCCGATTTTTCCCCTCCCTCCCTCCACCCTCTCCCCTAGATGGCAAGCAGTCCTATATATGTTAAATATGTTGCAGTATATCCTAGATACAATATATGTTTGCAGAACCGAACAGTTCTCTTGTTGCACAGGGAGAATTGGATTCAGAAGAGAGAGAAATAACCCCGGGAAGAAAAACAAAATTGCAAATAGTTCACATTCATTTCCCAGTGTTCTTTCTTTGGATGTAGCTGCTTCTGTCCATCATTTATCAGAAATTATACAGATTAATAATGAAAAAAAGACATGTAAGGAAAAGCTATCATGGGTCACTATTCTCTCTACTAATGAAGAGTCTTATGCAAATGTTTCAGAATTGAACTTGATCTACCAGAATATACTAGGAAATACAAAAATGTGAATAAGATCTTCATCTGGAAACAAGCTATCTCAGCTCAAATAAGAGAAACACAATTCTTATGCAATGGGAATGTCTCCAAAGTTTCTAAGAAAGGAAGCAGAAAATCAAACAACACAGCTTCCTCTATATGTCTGCAGCTTCGAAAATCATTTCCTTTTCAAATAGGTCCCTCTCTGCATCCCATAATACCACATATAATTCTTCTCTAAGAAGCTCTGGGAACAATTTCATTTCTCACAAAGATCTATAGCTTCAAATTCTCTGTATTAGTTAAAAGTCATATTTTCCTCCACAGACTCAACAGCCTACAAAAAGTTACAGACTTAGTTGGAAACCCAATAACATAAAAACATTGTCAAAGTGCTGGATATTTTGATGTATACATTATGCAAGGAGAGGGGATAGATAATCAGCAAATTCATTAGTCAGATATACTGTGAATAATCTGAATTATGATAATTTATTACTTTATATAAGGCTTTATACATTGAATAGAAGTTATCTATTAGTGTGGAAGTAAAACATGTTTATGAAAGTAAAAATATGTTATCATTTACTTATGGCCACTAATTATTTTTTAAAAAGATGAAAATCATAAAGCAATATTCATCTTAAAAAATATAGGCTAGACTTTAATGAATTTTTGTTGAACTTTTTCCTGTTGTAATATTTAAAAATCTTCTATGATATACAAATATATATGTAAAATTTCCTTTTTTGAACTTTCTATAAATATTTGCCAAATAAACAAAAAGTTGATAACTCAGAAAAATGCATTTTAAAAATTTCTTAAAGTTAGTTTCTCTAGTATCTAGCCTCACTCAGACTGTTTCCACAAAAATGGAGTTTTAGCAATTGGTAGTAAATATTTGAACACATATCGATTGTCTCTGTCCATATGAAATAGAGAATTTCATTTTATTCTGAAGGAAATAATACCAAGTATTCCTTACTACCAAGAAATACTACCAAGAAATACAAAGAATGCTGTGAAAAGTTGCACAGGCTTAAGAGCACCCATTTTATATTCTCTCATCATTACAACTATCAGAACTCAATTCCCACTGTGTCAGGAACTGTTAGAAAAACAAGAGTATTTCGATAATCCATAGGTTCAGAAATAAAGGAAGGGAAGCAATTGTGAAAATAGGAACAGTTTAAGAGAAATGACTGAGGAAAAGTACACTAGAACATAAGAAAGGAGTAAAGAATGAAAACTAGGACAAGGTCAAGAAATAGGACAAGGCCTATTTCAAAATCTTACTGGGGTGGTCTGTGGATTGGGATGGAAAAAAATGTACATTTATTTACCCTAATGTTTTGCTGAAATTTAGTATTTCCTTCAGTTACAAATATAGGCAACAAATCACACTACAATTAACAGTACATGTGACTTTGTTACCAATGAAATTTTTTTTAATATAATATTAATTTGTGTATATTTTGAAAATTTTATTTTTGCTCATCACTATTTCTAAATTATGTAGTTATTAGATCTGTCATTAGATACAATGATGGGGCAGCTGAGGAGTGCAGTGATTACAGCACTGGGCCTGGAGTTAGGAAGACCTAAATTCAAATTCAGCCTTCTATACTTACTAGCTGAGTGGGCCCTGGACAAGTCATTTAACCCTATTTGCTTCAATTCCCTCATCTGTAAAATGAGAAGAGAAAACAATAATCCCAGCTTTCATTATGTCATTATGTTATATCATATAAAGGAGAGTCACTTTAAGAAGAAACTTCCACTTTTTAAAAATGAAATATTTTCTTAAAAATCAGTAAAAGTGAGCATGGCAGTGTCTTTTATTCTCTATACCACTCAATCATTATGTAGCCACATAGATTTAGTCTATGGTAGAAAATAGTTTATAGAAGATTGTTCCTTCCTAGCATTATCTTATTTCAATATCTGGATTGCAAGCATCTCAAATTCAACACATCTGAAATGGGTAGAATATCTTTTCCTTTTTTTCCCACATAATTTGACTGTTTATTAGTAGTTCAGTCTCATGTTCAAATCTTCAACACTATATTTAATCCTTTCCTATTACACAGCTCATATTTAATTAGTCAAGTCCTATATATTGTAACTCCATAAACTTTCTTGAATCTATTCCTTTCACATTCCTTTCTCTCCCCCCCATCATTATCCTACTATAGTCTAAGCCCTCATCACTACTTACTTAAGCTTTTGTAATAACCTTCTAACACTTTTGCCTAGATAATTAACAAGCTTTCTTATGGATGGATATTCCATTCAATTCAATAGCCCTACAGGTTACTATAATGGATGTTGAGGATTCAAAGATAGAAATAAAATAATCTCTGTCTTCTAGGAGTTTACATTCTTTTGGAAGGAAATATATGCAGAATGTACAAAGTAGTTTACTGGTAGAGGCAGTTCTAATGGGAAAGGCAATTTTTTTTGGTTTTATTTTTTTAACAATTGAGTGTTCTAGAGATGCGATGAGAAGGTTAAGAGTGTGATAAAAAAAATGGGAAAGATATGAGTGGCATGGTTATATTTGAAAAATCTGGTAATGGTGTCCAAGGGAAGGAAACTTTGACCTAATCAGATTTTGGTTCAGAATCACAGGCATTCTGAATGGAACCATATGGCAGCAGACTATCATTACTTTCACAGTAGTGAAATGTTTATTTTCAAGAGGTAGAAAGTAAGAGGTGAGAAGGAAGCATTTATTAAACAATTACTATGTACCCATCATTGTGCTAAATACTTTACAAATATTGTTTCATTCGTTTCTTACAATAGCCCTGTAAGAGAGATATTATTATCTTCATTTTTCAGTTGAGGAACTAAGGCAAACAGAAACTGGGGATACAAAGAAAGGCAAAAAACAGTTCCTGTTGTCAAAGAGCTCACAGACAAAATTTAATAGTGCTAAACAGAAAGCCCTGCATTTAGGATTAAATTAGGTTTATATAAGTACTCAATTGCAGTAGCATGATTAGAGAGCAATTTATCTGAAAAAGATCTGGAAGTTCTAATTGATTACAAGCTCAGAATAAGTCAACAGTGGATTATCATATATATGCTCTGGAAACAAGCACAGCAGTGGATTATATATATATTTAAAAGCTACTCTTAGTTTGATAATGATCTATTCTGCATTCATCTGCATTAACAGAGTCATGATCTCCAGAGTAAGGGAAATATTCATTCATCCTGTAGTTTGTCTTAGTCAGACTGTATCTGGATTATTGTATTTGGTCTGTGTGCTGTATTTTACGAAGGGTATTGATAAATTAGAAAATAAAATTGATAAATGCAGGAAAGGGCAACAAGAGTGGTGAGGGTCCTTGGAATGATGCTAATGCAGATTGATTGAAGAAAGTAGAGATATCTAGTATTTTTCTTAAAAAAGAGATTTAGGAAGAACATGAGAACATTCTCTAAACATGTGAAAAGTTGTGAGAGGAAGAAGGATTCAATTTTTACTTGTCCACTGACAGCATAATGAAGAATATTGGGTAGAGTTGAAAAAAGACAAATTTAGAATTGATAAAAAGGGGGAATAAAACTGGAACTATACAAAACTGGAATGTGTCTTAATTAGTTAATAGTAGGTACTCTCTCATTCAATAAAAGACTGATCTTCACATGGACATTAACAAACACACACAGAATATACACATGTATATTTGTTATGGACACACAGAGATTATACACATACATATATGCTGTAAATTGGATTCTTGCTCAGACATGTCAGACTAAATTGTCATGGATGTGCTTTTCAACTGAGATGCTATGACTATGATATTTAATAAAAAATCATTAATGAAAAGGGTAGTGAAAAAATATTAGAAATGATTTGATGGGAAAATATGTATAAAAATCTCATAAAGAATGGGCATGTGATCATATCAATGGATTGAGTACCTACCCCAGAAATCATGAGGCTTTCAACATGTCAGAGTAAATGGATGAGAGAAATCCTTGAAATTTGAAATTACAAAAACTGGCCTAAGATAATTTTAATCATTGTTTTCAACTCCTATATATTTGCACCAAATCATAATTTTAAACTGTTAAACAGACCTCAGAATTAAAATCTCTCTCCTAATCTGGTTTACTGTTCTATGATCCGCTAATTTATAATAGTTCATCCTCAAGAAAATCGAAAGAAGCCAGGTAACCCATTAAAAAATGAATAATTGGACCCAGAGTGCAACATTAATTCAATTTCAGATGATTTGAGTCAAATATATCAATAGTTTCTTAAAAACAGAAAAGTCAACTCATAAGCAAGGACTAGGATAATAGTTTTGCCTAAGATTGCACAGTGAGTCAGTGATGCTTAGGGCAGAAATCCAGTCCACACCCAACTCTCTGCTCCAAGTATTAACCACTATCTTTAGAAACTATATTAAATATCTTAGAGTTCAAAAACCTATTTAAATGTTTAGTTGGAAAACTGTGCCTAAAGAGCTGAGTCAGCTCTGAGAAGTAGAAAAGGATCTCATAAAAGAAAGAGCCCTAAAAATGATCTCCTTTCTCCTTTAAACCAGTAAAATAAAGCATGAGATCGAGCTCTTAAATTTACCTAGCTGCTTCAAATTATAGTATGTAATGTCTTTTGTCCTACTTCAACTTCTCTTTGGTATGTCTGGGGTGTGTGGTGTGTGTGTGTGTGTGTGTGTGTGTGTGTGTGTGTGTGTGTGTGTGTCTGTATCTACTTTTCTTCTGTTTTGGTTTAGGCTAAAGAACATGTTAGGCAAGTCTCTTATTATCCTGAGTCAGCAAGTAAACTTCCCATGACTCTGCTGGTGGGATGAATCACCAGTCCAATTTACCGGAAGTCACAAAGTCATTACTGTCTGGGCTGAATATTTAAGACCATTAGAGTCAATCCGTCTAGACAGTTCAGGGTGTAGCTACATAATATCCATTTTTGGTATTATATCCCCTTAAACTGAGAGACACTAAGAGGGGGCATATTTGAATCTCCTAGTCATTTACCTTTTCTTAGAAGCCTAAACTTTGTTTCCTTTGTTGTTGTTGTTGTTGTTGTTTATTTGTTTGTTTTTTTTTACTGGGAGTTAGTACAAGAAGACAGGTTATGCCTTCATCCTTTCAATAATGAGATAATTATTTGTTTGATGGATTAAATAAAAACAGATAAAATTAATTCCATCAAAGAGGGAAAGTTCTCAGATTACTGGAAAATGCTTTCATGTTAATTATTACCCTTTAGCTGGGAGACAAAAAGTTGTGTTTGTTTCTTTAATCTGAATAGGCATTGTTAAAGTACAGATTTCAGTGAAGGTGTTGCCATTATAAAAGTTATCAGATGATTGTATTTTCTAAAAATATGCCCATTTTCTCACCTATAAAATTGTACTTATTAAATGAAGATGATGTAGAAGCAATATGGCATAATAGAGAGCTGTCCTCAAAACCAAGAAGACCTAGGTGCTGCTTGTGACTGTGTGATCCTGAGCAAGTTATTAAAACTGTTCTAGGAAACTTTTTAACACTGTAACTTTCAGAAAAGATATGTCTCTGCATTAGAGAGGGATTTTTGTTACCTAGTAGTTCCCTACACAAGTGAAACCACAAATCTCTCATCCTATTAAGTGAGAAAGGTGGTGTATTTAAACCTTAAACTATTTAACGATCATCTAATTTTGAAATGTTATTATTACAAATGTTGGAAACTATGTTTCCCAACTTTCTGTAATAGAACTAGTTTCAGTAGGAACACAAATTCAACTCTCAGTTAGTTTATGTGACCAGAATTTACATTCTTCTTTGCTGAGACCTGGCGAAGGTAAAGAAAGGTATGTGATGAAGGGGAGGGTGGAGGGGTGGGGGTGGGGGGAAACACGCAAAAAAAAAAAATTCTTTTCAATCTGGTTGCAATGTCTTTAAATAATCATCCTTTTTTCCACAAAAGGGCTAAAATGACTTCCTAGATGTTGGGGAGAATTTGGCATGGGATTAATGTAGATTTGAATAAACTCCTTTGTTTTTATTGAATTAAGGTGAGGCAAGGTAGTGAT
Source organism: Antechinus flavipes (assembly GCF_016432865.1). Lineage (NCBI taxonomy): Eukaryota > Metazoa > Chordata > Mammalia > Dasyuromorphia > Dasyuridae > Antechinus > Antechinus flavipes. Next base: position 400,764,420 of record NC_067400.1, read on the forward strand.
TATAAGAATGTTCTATTTTCACTAGCCTCTCTATTTTAACTTCATTACACATTGATCATTAATATTACTCTCCCCCGCTCCTTCTAACCATATCCCTGCTTCATTATTTGTTTTTCCAATTGCTTCTTTATCTGGTATCCCTTTGTTTTTTTCTTCTACTCCCTTAATTATTTGGTTTTCCAAATCCTTTTCTGCCAGAAATGTTTTATTTTGAGTAAGGTTTTTTGTTGTTGTTTACTTGTTTTTTTTTTAAAGATATTCTCTATTTCTATTTGGAACTTTTTGTCTTCTCTTTATCTATTTGGATCTACCTCTAGTCTCTGTTTTTTCCCACATTTTCCAGTCTATTCTGTGCCTCTATATGCTAGAGCCTGTGGCAATACTCTGGGCTTAAATTTTCCTTCTTTTCCACTCTAGATATCTATTTTCTAACATGCCAAAGGAGCAAAATCCAAAATAAAAACAAATACATACATAGATACATATATAAACATATATCTTTACATATATAGAGATATATATTTACAAATGGTAAATTTGACCATTATTCTACATCCATTATATCATCAAAACCCCTATGAATTAGCTGTCATTATTTAAGTACTTTATATATGAAGAAATAAATTTAAAGAGGTTAAACTTTTGATATTGTCCAGGTTTGTCCCAAGGATAAACTGAGATAATTTTTTTTTCTCCCTGAAGCAATTGGGTTGAGTGACTTGCTCAGGGTCATACAGCTAGGAAGTGTTAAGTGTCTGAGGTCAAATTTGAACCCAGGCCCTCCTGACTTCAGAATTGGTGATAATATTTTTAAAGTACTTAGCAACATGCCTGGCACATAGCAGGTCTTATATAAATGTTTTTTATGCTTTATTTTTTCTTCATTTATTCTTTAAGTGCTTTCGTTCTCTTTGGAAATTAAAAAAAAGATACATATATATATATATTAGATCGTTTGTGGTCTTTCTGAAATGATGATTTCTCTTTAGAAATGTTTCTCTTCATTCTTTACTAAAATCATGAGAGTTTGATTTTCTTTTCTTTTTTTTTTAAACTAAGAAAATAGAGGCTTAGAAAAATAAAGTTGCCCAGTCACACAGGTAACAAATAGATCTATAGAAAAATACTGATTCATTTGAGAGAATAAACATTAATGTTTTCTTTCATTAAACTTTTTTTTCTCTGTTCGTTTATTACAGAACATCAGCAAATAAATGTTAAGAACAAAAATGTCCACAGCACAGAAACACTTATTGATCTTTGGGTCAAGAAGAGGATAATTTAAGAGAAAAGGGAAACATCTGTTTTTGATTCACTCTTGAAAGAAACTGACTGAAATTCAATAAAAATTGAACTGTGAATTTGTAGAATTATATGGCAGTTTTTAAATAGCAAGTTGTGGCATAATGAATGCAGTATATAAAAGCCTGTGGCTTCTAGCCTACTTATGAGATATTTGTTTGTTTTTACACTGAGGTGGTGTAAAGTACTGTTATTTGCCACTGGTCAATGGACTGGAACTATCATTATGGCCAAAAAGAAAAAATGAGCTGTTTCCTCTGCAAAAGGACAACATAGTTAAGGAAATACTCAGACAAAACTATTTTTGTGAATGATGTACCAGATTGTCTCTTGCTTGAGTTAAGCATATCTTAAAGGAAATATATACCCTAACTCAGTGAATGCCTTTCAACTTTTCAATTTTCAGTTGTGTGACAAAAATAACACAACAAAAACATAGACACATGAAACAACAGATCATTTTTCAGGAAATATTCAAATAGTATAAATTTTATCCATGATTCCCAGTTTCATGGTTGACAATTTCAGATATCAGGAATTTGAAATGATAAATATCTTTTGTGAAAAGAAGAAGAAAATTTGGATTGGCTCTATGATCAGTTCTATTTAAGAAGGAGATATGTATTGCATTCAACTTCCAAGATTATCTTATATCTACCGTGTAATTCTCCAACTTCATAATTTCTTTGCATTTCCAGAAATAAGATGAAATAATGAGCAGTACTCTATAAACTGTACATAAGGTACCTTGTTTACATATCATAACAACTTGAGAAGAACAATTTAAGATCTCTTGGTGCCTTCAGAATTTTTGGAACAAAAAAAGAAAGGAATGTAAGTTTCAGTGATTTTTATAGATGCATACATATAACTTCATTGCTCTCAAGAGAGTAATACAGCTGCTAAAACACCAAAATAGAAAATGCTATTAGATAAAAAAGATATTATTTAAAACAACAACAACTATTCCTATGTCCTGGCAATGGCCCATGGCAGACAATATTATTACTACCAATTTCCTACCCCATACAAACCCAAACAATAAACACTTTTAAAAAAAATTTTATCCATATGAAGGCTATTTTCTATCATTATTTCATTGACTAGTAGAAGTGGAAGAAATATGAAAAATCATACAGTCTAACATTTTCATTTTATAGATGAGGAAAGTAAGGCTCAGAGAAGTGAAAAGATTTACTTAAGATCATAAAGAAAAAGAATGGCAAATCTAGACCTTGAGTTTAGGTTTTTTTTACTCCAAGTCTGGTTTCTTTCCATTGTGTTAAACTATCTAAATTTAGTTTAGTTTAATTCAACTCAAATTAATTCATCAAGAACTGGCTGTGACTAAAAAAATTGGCCTTAGTGTCATAAGGTTCTTGGTTTAAGTCTTACTTTTGGCATGTAATTAATGCAAGACCCTGGACACAACTTATAACATTCTAGTACTCCAGGCAACTCTGTCTCTAAGTCTAAATTTCATAATTCTTGAGGGAGTTTCCTTAGCAGGAAGCTTTTTACATTAAGTAAGTCATAGGTCAAAAAAAAGTGTTGGAAATAGTATATTTCCAACAGTAGTTACTCTTCAATTCCCCTGAGCAAGAATCAGGGAGTAATTATATTTCCCTTGAAAAGAAAAATACAAACACTCAAATCACTGACCAAAAAAAAAAAAAAAAAAAGTAACAATAACAACAACTACTCCAGCAGTTAGAAGAAGAGAAAGCAAGGATTTTCTTTTAGATGTATATATCTTGAATTTATATCTGTATATAAAAGATATATTGCTAATAGTGGCTATTCATTATTATTAGATAGTTTTTTCTTTTTCTTTTAAATAGTATTTAAAAAAATAAAAAACAAATATCATTTTATTTTTTAATTACATATAAAGACAATTTTTAACATTCATTTAAATTTTTTTGAATTCCAAATTTTCTCTCTCCTCTCCCCTCTTCCCTCCTAAAATGGGAATCAATTTGTTACAGATTATATATGTGTAGTCATGAAAAATATTTTTTCATATCAGTAATGCTGTAAAAGAAAAAAAAACAGACCAAAAAGCAAGAAAAAAGCCATGAAAAAGATTTTTTTAAAGTGAAAATAATATGCTTGGAATTGCATTCAGAATCCATCAGTTATTTCTCTGGATGTGGAGAGCATTTTTCATTGTGAATTCTTTGGAATGGTCTTGGATCATTGCATTGCTGAGAAGAGCTAAGTCTATCATAGTTGATCATTGTACAACATTATTCTTACTGTGTACAATGTTCTCTTGGTTCTGTTCACCTTACATAAGTTCATGTAAGTCTTTCAAGTTTTTTCTGAAATCCAACTATTTGTCATTTATTATAGGATAATAGTATTCTCTTACATTCACATACCACAACTTTTTTAGTTATTCCCCAATTGATGGGGAATTTCCATTTCTTTCCATTACAAAAAGAACTGCTATAAATATTGTATATCTAAGTCCTTTTCCACTTTTTATAATGTCTTTGGGATCTTGTATGGTACTACTGGATCAAAGAGTATATACAGTTTGATTGCCCTTTGGACATAGTTCCAAATTGTTCTCCAATATGGTTGAATCTCTTTACAACAATGCATTAGGGTCCCAATTTCCTTACAACCTCTCTAACATTTATCATTTTTATTTTGTGTCTTACTAATCAAATTAATAGGTACTAATAGTATCTCAAAGTTGTTTTAATTTACATTTTTCGAATCAATAATGATTTAAAGCATTTTAATGTGACTATAGATAGTTTTGATTTCTTTATCTGAAAATTGCTTGTTCCTATCCATTGACCATTTATCACTTGGGGAAATGACATATCCTTATAAATTTGACTCAATTCTCTATATAGTGAGATCAGAATATCATTTTTAAAAGGAATAAATGTGGTAAACATTCATGGCAGGTCTGCCAGATCTATTGATTCTTTATTTATACTATCTCCTTTCTTTTCCAAGCTCTCCTTAGATAAGTATAGCTTTTGAAACTAACGGTTTCTCCAAAGATAGATACCAATGCTTCTTAATAGTTTACCTTTCTATGTTGAAACTATTTTAAGCTATAATTAGGAAAAAAAGAAATCCGAAAACATTCTGTTAGGAAGGAGAAAGCTTTAAAGTACTGATTTTTTTTTTTGCAAGACTGAGATCTCTGGCTAGACACTCAGACCCCTAAGAGAGTTATATCAATTTTATAATCTCCCAGGGGAAAAAAAAATTCTTATATAAGGGCTTTCCCTGGGGAATTAGTCATCAGAGTCTATGAGTGGCTAATAAATCAGGCTGACATTGAGCTGGGACATCCATCTTCCCAAATTCAGTTTAAGAGAAAAAGTCACTCCAAAAAGAGAATTACCAAGTGGCTAGGGACAAAAAAAAACAAAAAACAAAACAAAACAAAACAAAAAAAAAAAAAAAAAACAGACCAAAAAGCAAGAAAAAAGCCATGAAAAAGATTTTTTTAAAGTGAAAATAATATGCTTGGAATTGCATTCAGAATCCATCAGTTATTTCTCTGGATGTGGAGAGCATTTTTCATTGTGAATTCTTTGGAATGGTCTTGGATCATTGCATTGCTGAGAAGAGCTAAGTCTATCATAGTTGATCATTGTACAACATTATTCTTACTGTGTACAATGTTCTCTTGGTTCTGTTCACCTTACATAAGTTCATGTAAGTCTTTCAAGTTTTTTCTGAAATCCAACTATTTGTCATTTATTATAGCATAATAGTATTCTATTACATTCACATACCACAACTTTTTTAGTTATTCCCCAATTGATGGGGAATTTCCATTTCTTTCCATTACAAAAAGAACTGCTATAAATATTGTATATCTAAGTCCTTTTCCACTTTTTATAATGTCTTTGGGATCTTGTATGGTACTACTGGATCAAAGAGTATATACAGTTTGATTGCCCTTTGGACATAGTTCCAAATTGTTCTCCAATATGGTTGAATCTCTTTACAACAATGCATTAGGGTCCCAATTTCCTTACAACCTCTCTAACATTTATCATTTTTATTTTGTGTCTTACTAATCAAATTAATAGGTACTAATAGTATCTCAAAGTTGTTTTAATTTACATTTTTCGAATCAATAATGATTTAAAGCATTTTAATGTGACTATAGATAGTTTTGATTTCTTTATCTGAAAATTGCTTGTTCCTATCCATTGACCATTTATCACTTGGGGAAATGACATATCCTTATAAATTTGACTCAATTCTCTATATAGTGAGATCAGAATATCATTTTTAAAAGGAATAAATGTGGTAAACATTCATGGCAGGTCTGCCAGATCTATTGATTCTTTATTTATACTATCTCCTTTCTTTTCCAAGCTCTCCTTAGATAAGTATAGCTTTTGAAACTAACGGTTTCTCCAAAGATAGATACCAATGCTTCTTAATAGTTTTCCTTTCTATGTTGAAACTATTTTAAGCTATAATTAGGAAAAAAAGAAATCCGAAAACATTCTGTTAGGAAGGAGAAAGCTTTAAAGTGCTGATTTTTTTTTTTTTTGCAAGACTGAGATCTCTGGCTAGGCACTCAGACCCCTAAGAGAGTTATATCAATTTTATAATCTCCCAGGGGAAAAAAAAAATTCTTATATAAGGGCTTTCCCTGGGGAATTAGTCATCAGAGTCTATGAGTGGCTAATAAATCAGGCTGACATTGAGCTGGGACATCCATCTTCCCAAATTCAGTTTAAGAGAAAAAGTCACTCCAAAAAGAGAATTACCAAGTGGCTAGGGACAAAAAAAAACAAAAAACAAAACAAAACAAAACAAAAAAAAAAAAACCCAAGGGAAAGATTAGCCTAATCTATAAAAGGATGACCCTGAGGGAGATGATGACTCACCTTGCTGCTCTAGTTCAGTAGAACACCAACACTGCTAGATAGATTTAGAATCTAAAGAAATCTCAAAGGTCACCTACAACATAATTGATTAACTGCATTTTATTTTGAACTCCTACCAGTTAGTTATGTAATTTCTAGAAATAAAATAACTAACAAGCATTTATTATATTTTTCTACATTAAAGATACTATATTAGGTGCCAGGGATATATTGACAAAAATGTCCTTGCTCATAAGAAGCTTATATTCTGTTAATATGTTCAGTATAAACAGATTTCACTAAAATGAAACTATTTGAATTTCCTGTGACATTCAGTAGAACCAAATTTGCTATAAATCAAACTTCTTCCTGATTTAATGGGACAAGAATCATGGCTTTTTGTCTTTTCATTATCTCTCTAAAGATTTACTACAATGTTTTTCACATAGTTGGTAATTAATAGGAAATGGAGAATTGATTTAGACTTGAATTCTCTCCAACCTATCTTTTTATTTATTTATTGCCATTTTGTATCCAATACTTGAAATGTTACTCCTGCCTTTATAACTTTGTCCCAGCTATTTTCTATTCTCTAAAATGTTCCTGCTTCTCATCTGTACCTTTAGGTTCCTCAGTGCTCAACTCAAGTTTTACCTTCTCCAGTGGAGTCCCCTGGTTGCAAGTGATTTACTCACTCCCTACCAAATGACTGTTTATTTGTTATATTTGCTAAACATATATATTAGTTAACAGGATGTCTATCCCCTCTCCTAGCCCATCCCCATTCGAATATAAACAGGAGATGATCAACTGTGACATATGACTTCCTTTTCAGCAGTTCAATGATCCAAGGCAATCCCAATAATCTTTGGGTGGAAAACTCCATCTGTATCTAGAGAGAGAGAAAACTAAAAAGACTGAATTAAATCAACACATGCTATGTTCACTTTTTCTTCTTTTTCTTCTGTTTTCTTTTTCTCTTGTGATTTTTCCCTTTTATTCTGGTTTTTCTTTCCCAACATGATTTGTAAGGAATTATGTTTTTTTTTTTTAATGACTGTACATGTATTAAAAAATATATTGTTTTTACATATAACTTGAGAAAATAAAAATAAATAATAAAAATAAAAAGGAAAAAGAATATAGGCAGGAACTGTTTCACTTTTGCATTTGTATCCCAAATTTCTAGCACAGTGACTGATACCTAGTAGGTGCTTAATAAATGCTTGTTGATTGATTGACTTCACTTTGACTATTAGCTTTCCTGGCTATCTATAGGCCCTGAATTAGATAAAGGATATTTAATATGAGGTGTTTCTTAGCTCTATCAATTCACCTTGTGAGCCAGAGCTAATAATATTTTATCTGCTGTAATGCTTTCCCTGATATTTGATATCTAGAGTTTTATATGCTTTTCTTATTGTGATCATTGTTATTGTTTAATTGTTTCAGTCTTGTCTGAAATTTAGGGTTTTCTTGGCAAAGATACTAGAATAGTTTTCCATTTCCTTCTCCAGCTCATTTTACGGATGAGGAAATTGAGGTAAACAGGGTAAAGTGACTTGCCCAAGAATCACTCAGCTAGTAAGTGTCTGAGACCATATTTAAACTGGGGACTTGCTGACTCTAGGCCCTCTGTGTTATCCACTGCACCACCTAGCTTCCTCTGTTTTAATAATACCTTATGTTTATATGGCGCTTTAAGGTTTTCAAAGCAAATATTATCTCGTTTGACCTTCAAAAGACCTCCTGAGATAGGCATTGTCTCTTTCTATGTCTAAAGCAGTTCATTCAGGTGTGACTTTTTTTTAGATGCAAGACATGATTAGCTAACAGTTGAACTAATAGTGCTACTTAACTAGTGCCTGAGATACAGTAAGCTTTTAACAGATATTTATTTACTGACTGAATATTTTTTGCTATAGAATATGTGCATTTATATACATACCTATAAATAGCAATATCTTTGTGCATTGAAAATTTATGCCACCCTTCCCTTTAGAATATGAACTAGCATTTCACAAATAAAATCCTAAAGAAAAAAATTATAAACACTTCTATGTGGCTTTGGATTCTTCTTGAGAAGATAACAAGACTATTCTCCTGGCACTTTAAAGATAATTGGAATTTATGCCTTTAAAAAAAATTATTATTTAACTGTTAACTGTTCCCTTTTTGTTTCCATCTCTAAAATCAGGATATAAAGTCTTCCCTTCTTTTCCCAGTAATATTTTCATAGGTAAATTTTAATTTGGTTCTAGATAACCCTGTGATATGTGGAGCCATAGATGAGATATTCCATATCATCCCTTGTTAGCTAATAGTGAATAAATCAGGTACGTTCTATTCTTATATTCATTCCCCTCAAGTAAACACTGCACTCTAGATCTAGATGTAGCAATATCAGCTAAAACTTTGATCCCCACCAGTCGCCATCTTGGAATGCCCCAAAAGGAAGGATTATCTCTAAAGCATCAATAATAATTTCATTCTTTATCCCCAAAAGGAAAGTTGAAAAACTATCTTTGGAACTGGCCTTGCATCCTATTATGGGGACCTGCCATACCATCTCCCCCATTTTCAGACAGATTGGAAGGCCCTCCATATAACATTCCTATCTATTGTTGTTTGTAAAGAATCTCCTTTGATAAATCTATTTGGGAAATGTAAATCTTATTCATGTTTCCTTTTCCCCTTCATAATGCAGACATTTGAGTGAACATATTTGAAGAAATATTTATCTCCAAATGAGAGAACTAAAATGTATAAGGAAGACACATCAATTTTTTCCCTCATTTTAAAACTTCTGGAACTCAAGGAGCCCTGTGCCAAATGTTGTAGTGAGGCACCCTAATTTATCCTGTGGCTGCTGAACAGCCATCTGCTGTCTTTGATGTTCAGGGATGCTAGATGCCTTTATAATGCTGCTATCTCTCTTAAAATTAGCTTGGAGATTTTATCTGAACATAACCTTCTTTAGGAAGCTTTGTTTGGGTGCCAGCCTAGACAAACATTTATTAAGTGCCTCCTTAGGCACTATGTTAGATGCTGGGAATACAAGACAAAAACCAGTCTCTTTCTCCAAGAACCTTATATTATACTTTATGGAAGTAACATATATAGAAATGAGGAAGGACAAAATATGTATGAAGTAACTTGCTTTAGGTTGGAGCAGGAGAAAGAAGACCTAACAACTAAAGGGATCAGGAGAGACCTTGATTAGGAAGTGACACTTCCATTGAATCTTCAAGACATTGATTCCAACTTTACAATATCTATTGTCTCATTCACTTAAGCATTGTCTCAGTCAACTAAGATGACATTTCTTCCAGGCTTTCTTCTTTCCTTATGCAATTCTTTTCCATGTTTTTTCCTCTGTCCAGAAAGGAGAATTTACCCTAACTGCCAAGATTTCTACATTCTACTTTTCTCTTTGCATTTTGTGAATAGTGGAAGCACAGATGCTGTCCATCCCTTGCTCTTTTCACATGAGTAATCCACCATCTTTTCTAATCGCACATTTTCCCTTAATTATAAAAGTCATTGGTGAAAATATGATGCAGTGTATTTGGGTTAGCAACAGTGAATAGTGAAGATGACATTGCTTATAGTTACATGGGGTGGCTACAAATAAACAAGCTATTTGTTCTGAGGGAGAAGGCTTGGAAAAAATTTTTGGGATGTGGCAGACTTGTTTATTTCACAATATTGGGTTTACAGGAAATTATAATTACACTTATGATAAGTGTTCTCATCATCACACAGTATTATAGCTACCCAAGCCCTTATGTAATGAGATCTCTGACTGAAAGGAAAGAATATTGCTCTTTTTGTATAATTCCATGTTACATTCTAAAATTATTTGAGCCAATGTATTGTTCATTGCAATACATGCTAACATTGAACTTGATCACTTTTATGATCTTTGCCAGTTTGATGGGCGGTATTTGAGAATTGTTTGAATGTATATTTCTCTGATGATTAGCAATGTGGACCACTTTTTGATGTAGGTTTTGATGTAGAGTGAAAAGGGAGTCCTGGAGCTGAGAGTGGGCTCAAAGCCTATCTTTGGCATGTCCTAGCTATGTGACCTTGTGCAAGTCAGTTAATCTCTTGGCATTCTCAAAGAGTTGAGAAAGCACCATCATGCATTGATGCAAGGAGTTTCTCATTCAACACACAGCCAGATATTCCCTTTTACTGCCCCCCTCCCAACTAATGACTTTTATGAACAAGTAATGGTAATTTAAAATATTTTTCGTACACATAAATTTTTTGCTAATTAAAACAATAAAACAGGAGTGGTCAGCATTTTTGGAATTGTACTTATTTGGCATTTAGTTATATAAACTTTGGTTTTGCACTCAAAGTTCTGGGCTTATGTGGACCAGGTTCAATCTTGGGTCCCCCAAATCCCCAAATCATTCTCTTTGATGAGGCCCTGAGCCTAGTTTCTTTGGGAACTTCAGAATTTACATTATGTATAGATTTCCAGAGATGTGAGCAAAGAAGCCATAATTTCCATGCAAAAATGTGTGGTAACAACACATATTGGGTGAGAGGGGTGGGGGGTTGGGGGATTAGATGATACAGTGAATAGAGCATTAGCCCTAGAGTCAGGAGTACCTGAGTTCAAATCTGACCTCAGACACTTATTAGTTATGTGACCTGGAGCAAGTCACAATTCCTTCTAAACACATACACATATCCCAATGCCTATTGAATGTGGAATAACTTTTATTTCACTTCACATAAAGAATGCAAAAGAAATAATAAATAATGCAATAACTTTCCTTTCCTTTGGTAAATACCACTTATAATTATAGTGCCAATAACAATAACAACTACTATTTAGATTGCACTTTAAGGTTTACAGAACCCTTTGTCAATATTATGTCATTTCAAATTCACAGTGTTATACCATTTAATCCTTGCAATGATCCCTCTGAAGTCAATGATATTATTCACATTTTAGATATGAAAAAATGAGGCGAAGAGTTTAAGTGACTAGCTATAATTAATAAGTAAGCTAAGATTCAAACAGATTTGCTTGGTTCCAAGGCCAGCACTCTAGCCTCTCCATCCTTCAAAAACCACACTAGAGATGGAAACATTTCTCCAGGTTTAATGTACTCAGGTTTACCTTTGTGGAGGGTTGAAGTAAAATTGGGGTTCCTTAGAGAGACTGCCTCTCCATTGCAAGTATGGGAGCTCAGGATCACTTGCGAATCTGCCATTTCTCCCAGCTATTCCCATCTCTTGATCCTGAAGTTTCTGCCATAGCCTCTCCATTTCTACCATCTTCAGCTGATGTAAGATTAAGCAGTGAGAAATGTGCAGAAGATTAGGCTTCATTTCTCTAGGAACTTCTATCAGCTTTAAAATTCCTGATTTTTAAACTTTTTTGGATCTTTTTCTCTGACTGCCCAAGTGACTTTTGGAAGATCAACTTGTCTCAATTTTATTGTCTAAGTATTAAAGTGTAGCAAAATCGCGGGGGAGGGGAAGTGGAAGAGATAACAGAACCATTGTTAAATTTTCAGGGTAAACATTTACATCGCAGAAATTGTGGATTGTAGAGTTGAGACTTAAGAAAGTATTGATTATGCAGGTCATACTTAAAAATGTGTCTTATGTTGTCAGAGAGCTGTTTGGTAAAAGTTTACCAGCATATCTTTGGATCAAATACACTATTGCCTGAGCAATCAAAGCACTTCCTATGCTGAGATTTAATCACTTCACAGAAATGTACAGACATATTAAGGAGACATAATCAGAGTCTTTTATACACCTATTCAATCTACTCATGGGAATGATCACTTCCTAGGAATTTTTCAACCTATCCAGGATACAACATTCTTTATATATTATCAGAGTCCCAAACAATGAGTTAACCTTTCATCCTTATGGAGTTGATCTTAAAGTGAGAAAAATGGCTTCCAGTGAGTGTATCAGTAAACAACTGCTTAGAATACTTCTGCAGTTGATCTGGCATTTTACCTAGATACATACACAAAACACACACACACACACACACACACACACACACACACACACCTATAACCAGATTGGTATGTATTTCACATAGACATAAACTTACTAAAATGCATATACATGTATACATATATATATGTGTGTGTGCTTATTTTGTTTTGTTTTCTGATAGTCTGAGTATAGAACTGAGAAAGACATTTTCCCACATATGGCAAGCTCATTTTGTCTTTGTGTCAGGAACAATTGAACTCATTAAATTCTGACTTCTACATTGCCAGACTAAGTACTAAACTCCTCCTAAAGCTTAGCATTTGCACAGGTTTTTGTGTAACAAGATGTGAATTTCAGGATCCTAACAAAAAGCTTCCCATAAGCACTTACAATTTCTACACAATAGACTAAAAGAGAGCTGAAAGTGATGAGGAGGAGGGCAGAATGTGGGAGCATCAATGGTTCTTATGAAGACCAAAACATTCTGAGAAAATCATTTAACCTTAGTTTTTTCAACTATAAAATGATACAGTTAGACTAGCTGATCTTCAGTCTCCGTTGTGGCTCTAAATCTATGCTTCTAAGTTCAATTTCAGACTTGATACAAATACCTAAAAGAGCAGACTGGGAAATGATATTGCTATTTTAAGACAACCACAATTGTTTTTACTGGTTGTTCTGAGTTGCTGGATCAATTAATGGTTAAAACTGAGTGACAGATGTGATTATGGAAATACTCATGATGTATAAATTCCACAAGGATATTTCTTTATGTATAGAATTGATGATTTTGTATTAGATTAGGCCCTGGACTTAGGGACTTAATTTAATTAAGCAACAAAGATAAATAAGACACAGTCTCTGCCTTCTAGGAATTTTTAATAAAGTAGCAAAAATAAAACATGTGCATAAATAACTAAAATGATTATAATAATTAACTTTTATGTAATGCTTTAAGGTTTACAAATACTTTTCACAGACTCCTTTGGGGATTTTGTAGAAAAAGAAACAAGCTCAGAGACGAAATAATCTGAGGCAGCTAGGTAACATAGTGTACTGAGAGCTGTATATGAAGTTAGGAAGACCCTAGTTCAAATTTATCCTCAGACAACTAATCTCAGACACTAGCTGTCTGAACCTCGGAAAGTCACTTCACCTATGTTTCCCTCAGTTTCCTCAACTGTAAAAATGAACTGATAATAACACCTGCCTCGAAGTATTGTTCTGGGTCTCAAACAAGGTAATCTTTGCAAAGCACTTAGTAGTGCCTGTCACATAAATATATGAATCTTGCTATAAAAATGCTGATTCCTCCCAGTTTCTAGCTACATGAAACTAAGTAAACATCTATCTTTCTACCTTTCCTCAACTGTGAAATGAAGGTAATAATAATAATACCTATACTTCACTAACTCACAGGGTGGTTTTGAGAATCAAATGAACAATTTGTAAAGTACTTAGCATATAGCTGTTGATCTTCCTTAGTCCTTGAGGAGGACTAATGGCAACAGGAGGGTGATGTTTTAACTAGCAAGCAAATTAGATTTAAGTGAGGCAGAGATGTGCAAAGTCATCAGCTTCACTTTCTCTACCAGGGTCATGGAGGTCCAGTGGCAAAAATATAGATCAGTACTATAGGAGGGACACTGATGCACTGGGAAAGCTTGACCTTTTTAAGATTTTTCTGAGCTAAAACCCATTCAATAATTAAAAGCTAAGTAAGAATTGAGGCAAAAGATAGCCTAATTTGCTTTGACAAAAGAATCAATCTCCTGTCATAGTCAGTAAATATTTATTCTTCCCCTCTATCTCATCCCCCACCTTCTTCTTTTCCATTTCTCCTTTATGCTTTGTCTTCTCCCTATTCAAGTGGTGCCTGGGATTGTATTGCTTGCTTATATTTGTATCTCCAGTGCTCCTCACAGTGTCTGGCATAGTAAACACATAATAAATATTCTATCTTTCTATCTATGTCTCCTCCATTTTGAAATTTTGAAGTTGATTTTTTTTTTTAATCCAAGGATATGCCTCTCTTATCCTTACTGAATTTTATCGTGTTTGAGTAATTTCAGGGATTTACATCTATTGTCCACTATGTGAACCATCCGTCCTAGCTTTCTGTCATTCACAAATTTGAGAAACAAGCCACATATCCCTTTAGCTAAGTAACTGATTTTTCTGTAAATATTAAATAACACTGGGCCAAGTAGATCCTTGGGGGTACTTTACTAAAGATCTCCTGACAAATTAAAGTTGAATTCTTAACATATACTCTTTGGTTCTAACCATTCAATCAGGTCAGAATATTATGTAATTATATTATTATTTAATCCATATTACTTCTTTTCCAATAAAAAAAGATACTAAACCATATCTTCATCATTCTTCTGAGTGCAAAATGATACTCATTTAGTAATTCAGGTTTTTTTTAGAAAAAGAAAGTACTCATTTAAAAATTAAAAGTTTAAAACTGAAGAGATTCCCATATGTCTTATAACAAGCTTTATTTAAAAAAAGTTTTTATTAATATTTTATGTTTCTCATATCATTAGAGTATTCAAGATACTCCCTGAGAGCCATTCTATATGACAAATAAGTTTTTTTTTCCTTTTTAAATGAAGTGAGAAAAACCACCACAAATGAGTGATACATTGAAAAAGTTCAAAAATTTGTATAATGTGTAACACCTGTGGATTTCCTACCTCCATACAGGGTTAGGTTGTGGATTTTTTTCCCATGTAACTTCATTGAAGTCTCATTTGATCTTTTTAATTTTGCTACATTTACTTTTGATTTTTTTCTTGGTGTACTGTTCTTTCAATCTACATTATTGTAGTTACTGTATGTATTGATTTCTTGACTCTACTTACTTTATTCTGCATCATTTCATATAGATCTTCTGACACTATTTTTAACTGTCCATTTGACACTCATTTATCTTCTTTTAGTTGCCCTTGTTTTCATCTGTCCTTTATAGACATTTTACTATATTTTTGACAAGTTTATTGAGTTAAATTCCCAAATACCTTTCATTTTCCCCTCAAACCTGTAATTAGAATTTTATTTTTTGAGAGTTTTCCATCTATTCTGGGTTGGCTTTCCTTTTAGAATTGTAGTCTACAGAATCCTAGATCCATCTTGAAAATTTGATAATTGAAAATTTTGTTCTCCTCAAATCTAGGCTACATATCAGACTTTTTTTTTCAATTTATCATAAATTCTAGGAAAGTCTTGTCTCCTCTAAGATTCTCATTATTTTTACCCTAGCTACTAGTTCAGTCAGATAAAAAATAGAATTTCCCCTTGCCAGATCCTTTACCTTTTGAAGTATCTACTTTCTAAAATACCTGGCTTGGTGAATACCAAAAAAAAAAAAAAAAAAAAAAAAAAAAAGGCAGTTTTTTTCCCTATCTTATCCTTTTTATCTTAAAGGTCTTCTGATTATTTTTGTAATTATACTAGCAAATATAGTCTAATCAGCCATGGTTAGGGATACAGTATTGCTGACATTCTTATATTTAAATTGTAGTGTAAGTCCAAATCCTATTGTTAGACACTGTCTTCTCAGCCAGCTAGTCTTTTCCCAAGCAAATTTTGTCTATTATATATGTTATTATCAATGGATAGCAATGAACAAAATATAGTTTATGCCCTTATGGTCTTCAGCTTTTTGCCCAAGACTTCAGAATTTTTGGAGACAAAATTTGTTTCTCCTAAATTATCATTTATGACTAACTGAATCACCAAAAGTGGATAGTAGTGATCCATTTTAGTAAGTCCAACCCTTCTCTGTCCTACATTTTTTAAGCTCATAAAGAAGCTAAATGATTTATACAATTAGCAAAAGCTTGCACAACTGGTATGTGTCTAAAATTTGGATACAAGTTTTCTGCCTTAGCTAGAAATGTTTATGGCAATGGAATTAGACCTGAAAATTCATTGGTATTGGGAGCTCTCAACTAAATTAAATTCTACTAGGATAGAGTGATGCTTCTACAATTAAAGGTAAGGAGAATGGCCTGGTGGCTCAGAGAGGTGAAATATTTTTTCCAGAATCACGCAAAAACTGGACTTGAAGGTAGATCTTTCAACTTCAAGGCTTATTTTCTATCCACTATATAATGTTGTCACTCAAGAATTCATATACTTGAAGCAAATTGGTTTAGCCAGGATTGGGGGTAAGATGGATTTGTAGTGTTGATATAGAAAATAGTTTGATCATGGGGGGAGTAGGCCAAATTTATCCCCTTTTGGCTTTGGTAGAGGTGGCTAAAACAAACCCAGAGATAGGAGTATCATTGCAATTGAATCCTGGGGGGAGGGGAGAAAATTAACAAGGTAGAGGAACATATTGAGAATCAGTTTTTATATGAAACAGCATCAAACTAATAATAACTTACATTATACAGACTCTGAATTTTTATAGATCACAGAAAGCAATGAATTACAAATGTTTATACAGTACTTCATACTTTTCAAAATATTTTGAATACATCACAATACCTATTTGAAATTCACAACAGCCTTGTCAGATTGGAAGTATAAAACTATTCTTTTCCCATCTCCATTTTGTGAATAAGGTCATTAAAACTGAGACAAGTTATTTATTATTGAGGGTTAATGGATGCCATAGCAAAGACAGCATGGTATAAAGAGTATTGAGCATATAGTTAGAAAAAAAACTGCATTTGAATTCTTTACAAAATTTGGACAGTATCTCAAAAGTCTTAGACTTTTATTATGACCATGAACAAGATATATTCAGCATTTGGAGCCTCAGCTTCTTTCTATGCAAAATGAAGGTAATGATCCTTAAATACTTTCTTCCTGGAGCTGTGGTGAAAATAAAATGTGACAGTATTTTTAATATGCTATAAATGCTAATTATAATGATCTTTATCAGTTGAGAGTCACCTTAGTTGACTCTTGAAGAATGTGCTTCTAAGAGGCAGAAATGAGGAAGAAATGCATTTCAAATATGTCAGGTAGTCTATGTGCCAGAATGCCAAGTTTATCTAATATCTAATAGTTCAGGAAATGTAGAGAATTTGAAGGAAAGAAATAAAAAAAAAATAACTCTGGAAAGATAGGTTGGAGTCAGATCATGGAGAATTCAAACACCAGACAAAAAAATGGAATTTCAAAAGGGAGCCCTTAAAAATCCCTGAAGAGGGGATCTCTGTGTCTTGGCAAGATTATTTTGACAATTTGGTGATAGATTGCAGAACAGAGAAATTAGAGACTAGGAGATGTGCTGAAAAAAGTATTGTGATGGTGCAGACAACAAGGAGAGCAATGTATTGTAGCAGAGTTCTGTGCCCCAAAAAAGTAAATACTTGGATCTGCAACATATAAAGTACTGTGCAAACAGTAAAACATCAGGTGAATTATATCTTGGACATAAAAAAAACAGACCTAAAGAAAAGAGAAATCTTGAATTATATCTCTGGAGTCAACAACTCAGCAATTATTGAAACTTCTGTCTTGTAAGAGAAAATACAAATAAAAATATGGAAATAATTTTGTAGTCAAGAAATATTGATTGCATGTGAGATGTGGAAAAAGTGACAAAAACATGGTACTAGATTCTTAAAACTTTATCAAGGCAGAATAATGGTCAAAGGAGACTTTTGCCTCCTCAGGATCAATTGCTCTTATGGGAAGGAGAATAAAGTCCCTCACAGCTCCTACATCCCATTGAAAGACTCTTGGGAGCAAGAGTAACTGACAACAATATCTGCACTGGAAATCCAGTCACACGAAGAACAAACTCAACAAACTAAGGCAGCTTCAGGTCTCCACTAGGGTCATGTGTAGAGGCCTGAAACTCGAGTAGATGCACTGAGGTCAGGACAGCTGAGTACTTGAGGCTAACTACTATTAGACAATACTCTATGGGCATATGCTTAGAAAATGGCCCTTCCCACTATCCTGTGCTGGCTGGATAATTGGTGTATATAGAGAATTGTAGGAGGGACTAGGGGGTGGAATAAGACTAGCTGGGTTCACTTTCGCTGTAGAGACATGATAAGATTGTTGTAGGACTTCAAAACCCTCAGGAATCATTGGATTCTCTGAGACATGATAAGACTGTTGTAGAACTTCAAAATCTGATGGAATCATTGGATTCCTTAACACATAAAAAGACTGTTGCAGGACTTCAAAAACTTGTGGGGATCATTGGATTCCCTGACACGTGAAGCAATGGACAATAGATTGGTTTTGGACTATTTCTTGGCTGCTGAAGAAGGCGTATGTGTGACTGTTGTATACATACCCTTCTTCTAGGACTTTTGGAAATCTCTTACAATAACATATTGATTTATATTGTTTGCTATATCATTACTTGCATGTACAATTCATGTTTGTTGCACCATATTGAGTCTGCACTGGTTGTGGGGAGAGTAATCACTAATAGCCTGTGCGTTATTGCTATGTGCTTGTGTAATACCTCCCATGCTGAAGGGTTTGTGCATACCTGTTTTTAATAAGACCCTTCAGCCAGAAACCCGCTAGCAATCTCCACATCCCTTTGGTGCTTTTCATCTCCCTTCCTGAGATGTTGGGGAGGGCATGATCATCTCCTTTTTAGTGCTTTCACCTCCCTTCCTGAGAAGTCAGGGATGGCGTGACCACCTGTGTTCTAAAACAAAAGAAAACAGGAGATGTAGAGGGCTGAAATTCTTGAGTTGATGCACTGAGGTCAGGACAGTCAAGCACTTGAGACTAACTACTGATTGGACAATATTCTATGGGTATATACTTGGAAAATGGCCCTTCCCACTACCCTGTGCTGGCTGGATGATTGGTATATACAGAGAATTGTAGGAGGGACTAGGGGGGTGGAGTAAGACTAGCTGGGGTCACTTTGGCCATAGACAAGGAAGAAGGCAGTTGGGGAGATCCTACTTCCATCCCTTTCACTTCTAGCCCTAAAGACCAAGAATAAAGACGAAGGACTTCTGCTTATCCTGACTCTGGCTGATTCTAAGGTATTCTGGGTGCTAGCGCAGTCATCACAGTCATGACCTGTAGAGTTCTAATAACCTAATAACTCTGTTTCCTTTCTTCATGAAGAAATGAAATTTCTTTTAGGTTTAGCTCTCTACCAAACTCTACAGGTCATGACCCTAGTGAAATCCTGAAGCTGCCTTAGTGTGTTGAGTTTGTCACTTTTTCCACCTGAGTCATGAAAATTCAGTAGCAAGACAAAAAATCAAGATAATTGTGATGTTTCAGCATGAAATACATGATCTTTGATTTCTGAACAAGCTCTAAGCTCTCCATAATATATGTCTCAGCTGTTTTTGTGATTATTGGAATGAATTGTTCTGATCTATCCATTCCACCAGGGAAAGTTTTCACATGCTGGGGGTAGACACCCTCCTAATTCTTTAATAGTTTGAGTCCTGTCAGTTATCTCAACCTGGTTTAGCCTATCTGCTAAGATGATTTACTAAAGGATGGCCACCATAGCCACCAAGAAGCTCTAGCTTTTTGAAGCCACAAATGAGAGAGTTGGGTGAATCACATAGACACCAAAAATGGATGAGCACCCTTGAAAAGGATTTGGCAAGTCTTCACACCAGAAGTGCTCTTCCATTTTGTGAGAAATGAATGGGCACTTGATTTCCACAGTTATGAAAATTAAACTAGAAAAATGAAACTTGTTAGAAAATTAAAACTTTTAGATTTGAACAGGGTACTTCAAAACTTTCCCTCCATAAGAACATTAGCTCCTTGGGGTCAGGGAAGAGCTTTTGTAATCAGGAATGTTGGCTTGAGATTTGAAAAGAATCCTTTATTTTTTGCCCCTAGCTCTCTACAATTATTTCCCTCTTAAGAAAGTAAGCTCCTTGGAAGCAGGAACTGACTATGGAATGAGAGGTGGAGATTCACATTGGATAACTTCTGTAACATCCAATTAATGGAGAATCAGGAGAGGGGCTTGTGCCTCAGGATACGAAACAAAATACTACCATTGCAGTTTCAAAAGTGTGTCTATTGATCTAGGTACCCATTCTTGTAAGAATGTAAAATGAAATCTTTCCTGTATTCATCAATGAGTCAGTGGAGTTATTGGTAAGATATTTTATTTCTTACAGTATGAACACCCTATAAATCCCATTTGACCATATGTGCTTTCTAAGTTTGAGCTCACTTTATTCAAGTATTTAGTGTGTGCAAGAGGATAATGTGTTGCCATTATGAAAATATATTTGTGTGGTAACTGTCCTTGTTATACCTGCTCAATAAGTACGCTTTCTAAAAGCTAATTATTATTGTCATTTTTCAATCATATACAACTCTCTTTGACCTCATTTGGGATTTTCTTGGGAAGAGATACCCAGATGGCTCCAGAGGAGAAAGTGAGGTTGGTGATTTATATAGCCCTCCCTCACTTAAATCCAGTTCACTTGCATGTTATGTCATGACCTCCCAGATAACAGGGTCATCTTCAAGAACAAAGGCCAAACAACAATCTCTGTGAGTAGGAGCTATTCCACTAAGGAGTGATCAACACATCTTCCTTCCCTTCCTTCCTCCTTATCCCTTCCTTTTCACTGGCTAAATTTCTTTCTTAAGGAATAAGCATTAAATCTAATCACTGTGGCTTTCATTGATTGGTCAACAAAAGGTCCCAGGTCAAGCTCCATTTGGTTGTTTTTTTTTTAGTATCTTTGCTTCAGAGTGAATGTAATTTGCTCTTGTTTCTGTTTTGGTCAGAAACCCTTTAGCTCTTCCCCTCCCAGATTTTTTTTTTTGACTAGGTAAAAAAAAGGCTATTTTTTCCTTCATTTCTTTCTTACCTAGTCTTAAACACTGAAATATGGTTGCTTTAGTCAAACTGAGACCAGTTATAGACTTTAGCTTAAAAAGGTCAAGGTCTTCCACTGCATTTAGGGTTATCTCCAGTCATCTTGATCTATATCTTGCTACTGGATCCAGACGGCTCTGGAGGTGACTTTACATAGACCTCCCTCACTTAAATCCAATTCCTTGTGTGTCATAGCATCACTTCCCTAACGTGATGGTTGTTTTGGGAAATGAATGACAAACAACAACAATTAGAATGGTGTGCCAATTCATTCTTCAGTTCATTTTACAGATGAGGAAACAGGTGTTTGTTTGTCTAGGGTCACATAGCTAATGAATGTCTGAATCTGAATTTGAACTCAGGAGGATGAGTCTTTTTGGTTCTAAACCTGGTGCTCTATCCATGGTACTACCTAGCTTCTCCCTCCCTCCTGCCTAAGCTTATATTAACTCTGGATAATAATATTTGGGAATACAACATCATTAGTAACATTACTAAAAAACCTTATCCCTTGGTATTGATCTTGGAACTGTAAGGAGAGAAATAGTTTTCAGATGGGGCTCTATCGACCACTAAGAGTGGGAGTTGGAAAATAAGCTAGACCCTGAAGGAGGTGCTACAAGGTTCACCCAGATAGTATGTATCACAGGTAGGACATGAACTCAGGTATTATTGGTTTCAAGGTTCTCTCTCCATTCTAACACCATATTGTCTTTCACTATTAAAAAAGAATGGATGGGCAGCTAGATGGTATAGTGAATAGAGCACCAGCCCTGGAGTCAGGAGAACCTGAGTTCAAAACTAATCTCAGACACTACTAGCTGTGTAACCCTATGCAAGTCACTTAACCCCAATTGCCTTGCAAAAAAAAAAAGAAAGAAAGAAAGAAGAAAGAATAAAAACTTAGAAGGGAGAACTGGTTTGGGAAGACTAAATATCCTTTATAATATTTGCAAAGCTTGAAACTGGACTCAGAGTTACACAGTAAGGTTGATTGCTTTTGTGACACTGCAAAGTTCTTGGATGACCCCAGACTTCTCTCTGAAACACTCCCATCAGTGTTCTTCTAGTAAAGTATGGCATAAAATGCTACAATCTTCAAATAGTTAAAGTTGGAGATCACCCAAAATATAATGAAGAAGCCCTGGTGAACCTGATCATGTTATATTACATTACAAGGATGAATGAATGAGAAAATTTTTGATAAGCACTAAACATGATACTGTGTCAAGCACTATACTTAGTGATATGAATACAAAATCAAAAACTGTCTTTTCCCTTAATAGGTTCACTTAAGAGTACATTGACATGCTTTATTCAGGGACAATAGCAGTAAATTTTATTAAGATTCTTGGTTCCAGACTTGGAAGAGAGGAGTGGAGATGAAAAGGTACATTTTATGAAATGGCAAAGTTGGTAAAGAAAGTCATTTTGGGAGATCAATATCTTCAATAGGTCTCATGGTAAAAGTTCCTCAAAGGTATGGTCTTTGATGTAAACAATGAGGAAATATGAGGAATCTATGAAGAAGTAACAGTGTAAAGGATGTCATCAATGAAATGTATGACTGAAAATGAAGAGAGATCCATTACATAGAGTGAGAGATAAACAATAGAGAAATATATTCTAGATTGTTAAATAGACTGCCTATTATGAACTTATGGGAGGATATGGGAAAGAGTCCTAGGAATGGCATGCACAGATGCCTTGTGTTCTGCATAATACTCTCATTAATGTAACCTAAGAATTAAAGCTCTTTGGTATGAGAGACTCTTTAGATCAATATCCAGCACCTGCATGAAGGGGTGGGGTGGAGTTGGCAAGAGCAATCTCTCTCTCTTCTCTCCTTAAATTCTTCGAGATTCCAGCATCAAAAGAAAATACATGAGATGCCAGCCTCTCTTCACGGAGTAAGATAGTGGAAAGAAAATGGTATTTAGACTTTTAAGGATGTGCCTAGCTTGAGCTTGCTACATTCGAGACTTTGGGGGATTTCCCTTGAAATGAGATCTGAGATTCTCTCTTTTGGTTGGCTAATCAATCAACAAACATTCATTAAGTTCCTGTGTATTATGTTATTATGTGCCAGATACAGTACTAAAATTTGGAGATATAAAAGGAGACAAAATACAGTTCCTGCTCTCAAGAAGCTCACAATCTAATAGTTGAGCTGAGTTATCTCATTGCCAGTGGAAGAGCTTCTTTATATGTATTTTCTCTGATTTCTGTTTTGTGGTTGGCTTGGATAAATGAGGTATTTTGTTGTTTTTGTTGTTATTGTTGTTTGTTATTTCTATGTGTGCTCAATGTAAAACTATTATCTGGTAGAAAAGTGGTTAAACCTTGACTATAAAACTTGGGCCCTTCTTCCCTGTTAAGAAATAGTAATCAGGAATTTAGCTTGAACCTTGAAATTACATTCCCTAGACTAATAATATATAATTGAGAGGATATAATTCCAGCATGTACTTCCTTTTTCTGATGGCAGCAAAATGGCAGCCTCTGGCTTCACCTTCTTCTTCCCTTGCTAGAAGGAATAAAAGTCTCTTTTGAAGACTTTTCCCTTAGCCTCTTTAGGCCCTCCTTACACCCAAAATAGTCTCTCTAAGGTAGAAAAAAATACAAAAATCTGCTTTATCTTGCTCTTTCCTCCTTTCTTTCCCCTTTCCTCTCTCTTCTCTTTTCCCTTTCTTCTTTCTTCCTTCCCTCTCATCCTACCTCTCTCCCCATTCATGCCTCCCTCCCATCCTCTTTTCCTTCCTTCCTTTCTTCTTTTATCATCCTTCCTAAGATTTTCCATTTTTCCCCATTTCTCAGAATTTAACTTATTATGATCTCTTCATTTACATTATTGTAGCCATTGTGTATATTGTTCTCTTGGTTGGTTGTGCTTATTTTACTCTCTCAGTTCATATCAGATCTCATATGTCTCTGAATTCCTCATATTTGTTATTTCTTATCACAAAATAATATGCCATTATGTTCATATACCAGAGCTTTTTTTTGATTTTTTTAAATCATCCACAATTCTATTGGTATGTGCTTTGTTTCTGGTTCTTTGCTATTAAAAAAAAATACTTAAAACATATTGAACCTTTGTTTCTATTGAGTTGTCTTTAGTTTCCATGCAGCATGTATATGCCCAATATCAGCTTTTCTTTGTCAAAGGGTATGGGTGATTTGGTCATGTGTGTTTTTCTTTTCTGGACTGTGCCCTGAGGCAGCTACTCCACTGTAATAATACCTCAAACAAAGTACTTCTTTGTTGCAGGTCCCTTTTTGTGGAATGAAGTGAACAAGAATTAAGAAATTATTGTGTGCAGGGCATTGTGAAGAAGAAATAAAGAATTAGCTCTGCTAATATTTATAAACTCATAGAATCATAGCTCTGTATTTGAGAGGGACTTCTGAGGTCATTCAATCCAATTCCTCTACCCCCGTTTTGCAGATAAGAAAAGTGGGGTCCAAGACGGTTAAGTAACATGTGCACCTTTGTGCAGATAATAAGCATCAAGGTCATGTCCTCTAATTTTAGAACCAGTGCTCTTTTATTGATTGCATCCTCATACCATGCTGCCCCCTCACAGAGAGCAATAAATATTTATTAAGCACTTACTATGTGTCAAGTATTACACTAAGCACCATTGATAGAAATACAACAAATAGAACAACAATTCCTGCCTTCAGGGAGTTTCCATTTTAATGGTGGAAAAAAAATCCAAAAAAGGAAGTTGAAAAGTGGAATGGGGAAAAGGGAATAGAAGATGCAAAGCTCAGAAAAGCACGGTAAGGAGGCAAAAGAATCATGGCTGGGTCCATTCCCAAAATGGAGGTTCTAGAAAGAACTCACCAATAGGAAAATTGGAGCTGCCATGGCAAAAGTATATTCTAGGAAAAGAAGGTCCTAAATCACGAAGGAAAATTCAGGGTATAAAGATGCTGAGGCAATGTGAAGATGTTTGGAGAATTAGAAACATAACTAAGAAAGGAATGAAGCAAGACTTGTCTTGGCTTATCCCCCAATGTAAGATCCCAAAAAGAACTCAGCCTTCATGATGGAAGGATAATCCAGGCTCTAAGAGAAAACGGTGAGAAAATATACTATAGTGTTTCTGCATGACTTGAAAGAGAGATGCAATATTATGAAAAACTTCTGAAGCGGGTTGTGGTCCCTTTAAGAAACTGTATTTCCTATTGATCTGTGATCCCTTTCAGAATCTCAACCATTCCTGGGGATGGCATATCCTCACTAGATAAGCTACCATTCCAGGATGCCAGAGCCTTTGATTCAATTAGAAATCCTAGTCAAAAAGTACCTCTTTGAAGTGTTGTTAATTCCAATAGGAGATATGGGCTATCCCAGCCCCCACTGGGTCTGAACTGCTTGGGCTGTCCCAGCCCCCACTGGTTCTTATTTGCTTGGGCTGTCCCAGCCTCCACCAAGGCACCCAATATAATAAGCTTCCATCAACAAAGGTCTTTTGCAGATGGACCTTGGTAGCTCCCTTTGCTTCCAGGACTTTCTATCCACTGAGAACTGCATTCTCAGTGCAAAACTCCATTTTCCATAGATCTGCCACTATAGAAGTCAATCTCTTGGTAAACTGAATTCTATCTTACAATAAGCTTTCATTTTGCAACTAATAATTCAGGAATGAGTGAATTCTTTTACTTCTAAAACCTGTGGCTGATTTAAAAAGGATTCTTAACAACTCTCTGATAGCCATAAATCTAGACCACTCAAACAGCACCACTTCTACAGAAACTAATTTGAGGAAATCCCAATGAAGAGGGAGCAGAAACTAATTCAGGAAATCCCAATTTATAGTAAGATAAGAAAGAAACAGTTTCCAGTCATACCCAGTTGCAGAGGTAGGGAATAGGAATCGCTTAGTTTGCCATCAGTCGCTGTCCAAAAGAGCAGTCTATAATTCTTTAATCATTCCCTTCTCTCCTTCCTTTCTCTTCCCTATAGGTCAGAAGGTAGAGGAGAGGGGGTAGGGAGCCCTCCTTTCCTGTTTCATCCTGCCTCTGGACTTCTAGTGGAAGCTCCTGTCCTCTTGGTATATTCTCTCTTCTTCCCCTCCCTTTCCTCCCAACTTTCCTTTTAGTCCCACTTTAGTCCCAAACCATGTTGGCTATATATCCTTGCCTCAGGATTTAAATCTCATCAGTCTCTGTAGGTCCAAGCCATTTTTCTCACCTTTAGAGGCATTAAACATATTTATATTTTGTTTTGATTTTATTGGTGTGGGGAACTCTTAGTGATGGAGTAGGCATATGGCAACTATTCCACAACTTAGGTGTTTAGAGTTGCACTTTGAGCTTAAGTAACTTGCTTAGTGTCACAATCAATATCAGGATTCCATGTTCTCAATTGTAAGTCAGGGGTAGGAAAAATTATACTAATTGGCCTCCTAGGTCCCTTCTAGGGCTAGAACATTAAACCTATAACTTTAACAAAAAAGCTTTTAGGAAAAACTAATGGATGTTACTCCCTTCTTAACATACAAGGAAATAAAACACAGACATGATTTGACCTAAATTTAAGTAATTACTGTAAAGGAATAGCTATGTCTAAGCACAGTTCAGAAAAGAGAGGTTAGCTTTCTGTCTATTGTTTCATTGTCTCTCATTATTGTTTTCATTACTATTGTCACTAATATAAAGTTAATACTAAAGTGCTCCAGTGAACAGAATATAATTTTTTTTTCTATAAGAGAAGGGAAGAAGATTGTATTTCTTTAATTTTTTTCTTCTGAGATTGCTTTTATGATACACCAAGAATAACAATCTGGATTTGAGCTTCAATGTATTCTCTATAGATATGCCTCTTTTATTAGATCAATGAAGCCCCAAATTCAAGTAGTGAAATAATTATTTCAGGCTAAAAATGTCAAGGATAGTAATGTGTAGCTGCCTTCTCATTATTGGATTACCAGATGCCAAAAAGAGCTTAGACTCATAATTTATGAACCAAAAAAACCAAAACAAAACAAAACCATGAAGTAATAAGATTGCCTTCCTATGCATCTAAAAGACACACACAAAAAGACTAAATGTGGCTTCAGAATAAGACAACATCTTTCCCCATTTTTAAAAGCATAGAAAATATGACAGAAGTAGATATGGATTTATATACAGATAGAATAGTTGACCTCATACTCATTTACCAAACGCATTCAAGTTTAATATCTAAAGTTGTAGGAAGTTTAAAAGTTTCTGGAGATTGCTTTTCTGTAGATGTATATTATGTAATATTACATGAAATGATGATTGTTCATCAGTAAGTTGTAGTTATAAATAGATCACATTCTAAGCACTATAAATTGAGGGAATTTAACTTTCATTTTTTAATTATTTCATAATGGCTTAAATTTTTCATTAAGTGCCTTTAAGGGCTCAGAAGAGTGCAAGGTATTATATATGAAACAATTGTGATATATTCACTCCAATCCAAAGTCCCAGAAATCCTGTTGTCATTTATCTTAAGGGTTCTCCCCTTCTGAGCTACAAAGGCTGTTGTGTATTGCTTTCTAGAGCCCTCAGGTTGGGGTGACAGAACATACCAGGCTTTTTAGAGCCCCCATGCCCATGTGATTAAAACATAACATCTTAGTAGAGGAGTCATGAGGCAAGACTCCAGAGGATGGTAGAAATATGGAGTCCACTTATTTCCCTCTTATATAGCCTCATACCCTTATATAACCAAAGCAACTGCACATGTGCTAAGTATATATTGCACATGCGCTAAGTATATACTGCTCAAGTGGGATCACATAAATAACTTGCTATTGTATGTAGCTTGCCACCTGGTATCACTCTGCTTTAATCACAACACAGGTTGTTACTGCCCCCTGACTTCTCAGGAAAGCCAAGAGCCCTTAGGGGAAGTAGGGAGCTGAACCAGACATTGTTAGCAGGTTTGAGCTGAAGGATCTTTTACCTTACTGAGAGTTTCCCCACTATCTGTGGCCCTCTACAAAAGGCTATTTAAGGATTAGTTGAACCTTGGGGGTTGGGACCTGATAGGAATGTGTCCTTTGAAGGGCCAAGAAAATACCAATAAATGCCAGGTGGTTGTTGTTTTTAATTTATTGGATAACCAAACAATTTCATTCTTTAAATACTTACTTCCAGATTCATCTCTCTAGTTCAGACATTATTTTTATTATTTATACAAGCATTTATTCTGAATGCATTATTTGTATTCTAGAAATAAGTTCTCTTAGAAATCTATGTAAGTCTCAATAATTGTGTTATATGACATAAAAGAGCCATTATTCTGGCTTTCTGTTTAAGAACTCCTCTATGAAGGACTAATTATTAACTCTCTAAGCACTGATTATGCTTTTATCTAATTATTGTTGCAGATCTTCTCTTCCTACTTACTTCCCTTTTTTCAATTTTATTCTCTTGTACTACCTTTGTAGCCCTACCTGCTGGCCCTCCTCAGCTCATTCTTTTGTTTCATGATTATAGCTAATCATGGTCATGTGCAAATGGCCCATTTTATTTTATAAATGGTTCATCTTACTTTTCTGTTCTCCCAAAAATTATCTGTTTCTAACTGGGTATTATCATTTTTATCATGAATGTGCTGTGTTAGATATTTGGGAACATAGCTGAGAGTCCTGTCCCATATATTATGGTCATAGAGTCCTTTTAGCACGTGTATTTTCTCTTGTATATTTTTCCAGTGCAGCCATAGCCTTTTTATTCTCAGCATAAGATGTATTAACAATGCATATTAATTATTATGGAGAGGAGATGGAGTTCCCAAGCATCTTGGGAGGATAATAAGGAATAAGGAAACATATATACCTTCTGATTTTCTCTTCCTCCTCTATTATATTATTTGCCACACTCCTTTCCCCAGTTTGCAATCTAGGGTTCAGATTTTGGAATTTGGGGAAGAAGAGAAGACTCTATTTCTTTTTTTTTTGTATGACAGAACTTTTTTTGGTAACATATTTCACTCTAATTAATGAAGTAAATTGAGTTCTATGAGTCTAAGTTGCTAGATGGTTCCATGAATGCAGGGCCTGAAGTCACGAAGATGGGTTTAATAAGTATCAATCATTTTTACAGTAAAACTAAAGGATCAATGTGCCGTGATAAGATTAGTTATTTCTATCCTAAAAACCAAACATCTTGATTCCAACATCTAATTTTTTTCTGAAGCCCATTACATTTATATGATAGCTAATTTGTACCACAATGTTTCCTTATCACATTATTTTAATTGTTTTCATCTTTTTGCAATATTAAAATATAAAGAATGAATCTCACTCAAAATATGTAAGAGTGGAAAAATATTGCTCATCAAAGAACTTTATGCTTAAGAAACATCATTACTTCGTTCTTTCTTTCTTTCTTTTTTTTTTTTTTTTTTTTTTTTGCTGAGGCAATTGGGGTTAAGTGACTTGCCCAGGGTCACACAGCTAGGAAGTGTTAAGTGTCTGAGGCACACAGCTAGGAAATGTTAAGTGTCTGAACTTAGGTACTTCTGACTTCAGGGGTAGTGCTCTATCCACTACTCCACCTAGCTGCCCCTAACATCATTACTTCCTCATAGGCACATATAATTTATTTTTAGGCTGTCTTGAATCTTTCATACTGAATAGATCATTAAAAGCCTTGTCAGGCCATATGAGTTTTAATTAAGATATTAGAGACATTGGTTTTGGATAAAAGATTTAGGGAAAATGCGATAATTGTCTTTAAATTTTGAAGGATTGTTACATAGAAGGGTAGTTAGGCTTGCTCTGTTTGGCTATAGAAACACAGAATTAGGAGCCATGATGAGAAGGTGCAGAGAGATATGTTAGGCTCAATGTAAAGAAAGATTTTCTAACAATTAGAGCTTTTGTAAAGGGTTGGTGGGCTGCTGTGGATGGTGCTGTATTCTCTATCATTGGGAAATCTTCAAAGAAAGGCTTAGTAATCATTTGTTGAGTACATCATAGAAGAGATTTTTGTTCAGATACAAGTTAGAATAGATGGCTCCTAAATCTGTCTTCTAGCACTGAGTTTTTGAGAGCACTTCCAAAATTAGTCAAGCTACATTTGTTTATGTGTCTAAGCATATAATTAAATGAGACTATATATGTAAATCCCCTGAGAAAAGACACTATATTGTAGAAAGACTCATATGGGATTTGATATACTGTAAGATCTCCCAAAGTCTACAGAGAAATAAAAGTGAATAGAAGGATTCATTCAGATATTTACCCTTTCTAAAAATATTCCTGTTAATACATATGGGCTTCAATGCAAATCTTAGCTGATATCTATTTAACAATAGTCAGAGAACATTTGAAGTTAATAATTGAAAAATATAAAGTTCTTTAAAAAGCCTTTTTGAGTCATTTCACAAACAAATAACATTTCTAGCTCCTAAAACTTATTCTGTTCTTTTCTTTAAAATCTATAACTTATTTTTCTATAAAAAATCTACAAATGACTTCATATTTCATTTTTAAGACAGAAAACTTTATTTGAGGAACATTGTAGAGAATATCATGTAAGCCCTACTATATACTCAGTCAATATTGTTTAAATTGTTTTTCTTTAAAATTTCTCATAGCTGCACCCACTTTAATCTTTGATTTAACTATCATTTTTGTCCAAGTAGCATATTACAAAATATTCAATAAATAAATCAATATCAGTACAATGAAAAACATCTGTTAGCAATGCTCTTGACAAGGGCTCTGAAATGCTACTGGCTCAACTCAATCAATATACTGTGAATTGTCTGCTTTAGGACAAGTTCTGATAGTTCATGTATATATTCAGTTCATGTTGTATTATCAAGAAAAAAGGAAGAAGGAAATGATGGATAGGATTTTTGAATTAGCCAACATCTAATTCCTCCAGTAGTCAAGCCTTTAAGCTTTTTGTCATTTGAGAGTCTTATTCTTATTTACAAGTCAGTAAAAGCAAAGCATTATGTTTGAGTTCTTTGTCCACAACTACCAATGAAGTAGTAGCTAAATCTGAAATTAATATACACCTTAAATGCTAGATACCTTACTCAGAGTTTATCTTTATTTAAAAATTTGCCATTCTCAAGAAAAAAAGTTAAAGATCGATAAAATGAAATGATATAAGATCTAATGAAAACTGGTTATAATATAATCTGAAGTTTAAAAATGAATGTATAAAAAGATATTATGATTATTTCTTCCCTGTATATGAAGAAGCAAATTGGGGAAAGAAAATTTTTGTTGAATACTTATTTCCTCTATACTACATATTTACTTTTTTTTTTTCCAATTTAAGAAACTGAAAATTACAGAAATGATCTAAAATTTTATGTAGAAACAGACATAACTTAAATAAATTTGAAATCTTAATGAAGAAAGCAATAAAGATTTCTTTTGATAATAGTATAAAATAAATGATTTTCATAAAATGAAACTTTTCAGGGAATATAAATTATTAAGACTACAAAGCATTTTGGTAAAACAAACTATATTGAAACTTCATCCATTTCCAACTGTTCCAAAATATAATAGAAGTATGTTATCATTTGGCAATTCTTAACAGGAAATACCTTAACTGACTTATAGCATTTTTAAGGTTTATGTTGTATATTCAAAAGGAAAAATCAAAAAAGATAGGTAAGTATGAAACATCTTATAAAGTTATAGCCTGGATTTTTCAACCCAAGTAGCTATCTTTAATCCTATCTGATGCTGATTTAGGGTGATAATATATGAGAGAGGGTTCTATTTTTCCTACCATTCAATAAAGGTTTATTAATTCAGTTATCAGTTGAGTCTTATGATTAGGAAACAAATCTTCCTAGGAGTGATGTTTGTCACACTGAAAAAAAAATGGCATCATGGTGGAAATGTTTAATATGATTCTTCATATCTACATTTATGCATTCACTAAAGAATTAATCATAGTGCAGTGCTTAGGGAAGCATCTATCATATTAGTTCTTAAATATGAAAACTCTTGAGAATAACAACTCTTGAAAATTAGGTGAGAAATTTGTGAAAAATGGAATTCAATATGCTTTTCATTCAATAAACTAGAATTTATTGATTGCTCTGGGTCACCCAGCTATTGTGTCTAAAAATGGATTTGAACTTGGGTCTTCCTGATTTTAGGTCAGGTGCTCTGTCTCAGAGCTGGCCTTAAGTCACTTAACCCAACTTCCTCAGTTAATTCAAATGTAACAGTAATAGCACCTGTCTCTTCAACACAAGTTTTGAGGATCAAATGACATAACTGTAAAGTACTTGGCACATAGGAGTTTAATAAATGTTTGGTTCCTTCCTTATTCCCTCTTTGAGAAGGAAAATTTGGAACACTGATTGAGAAACAATGAAAGAAGAGTAAAAGGATTTCCTTGGCAGCAAAGACCTCAGTTAAGATTAGATAATAAAATTGTAGTGGACTTAAATCTGTACAGTTGTATGAATTCTAATTGTTTCGTAGCATGTGAAGAAGGAACAGAAAAGGCAAATGGTGGGCATATTCCAGGGTTGGAATTTAGCAAGTCTGAGTGGAGAGAACTAGGGAGCAAAGGAGCAAGAAAAATAGAGGATAGTTTAAAGTTGGACTAATTTTCAATCAGTTTGAGATTAGGAAATGTGAGGAGTGTAGCTACAGCATGAGAGATGGTGATCTGCCAAAAAGAGAAAGAAAAGAGACAGATACAGAGACAGAGATGAAATGAGAGGGCATGGTGACAAAGGCATTTATGTTCTTTATTTGGGAAGCAGAATACTTAAGAATGATGTCAAGTTTAAAGGTATATGACTCCCTGTGTATGGATATGGTGGAGCGAGAAGTTTATGGAAACTGAGCAGACTGAAGAACTGGAAGATTAGGGGATTTGAAGAAAACATCAACATTTATGTTGAAGTCCCTTAATGAGAGTAAGAGTTGGGCTGGAGAGGGACTTTGAATCAGGCAGCTAATTCAATGTAAAAAGAGGAAGAGAATATGTTGGAATGGGGTGGAACAGTTTGGTAGATAGTAGCCACTGGGAATTGTTCTGGTGATTAGAATATTTTCAAAAGAGCAGAAGACTGCTGAATGATAGAAATAAAGAGGGAGTTTGGAAATGGATTGAGGGATATCCTAACTCCTATAGGGTAACTAATGTCACATGTTGGGGTATGAAAGATAATTGCAATCACTACTGGAAAAGTCAAGGAAGCAGTATCTCAGTGACAGTAGAGGAAGGAAATTGCATGAAAGGAAGCAGTCTAAAATGACGTTGAGAACTATAAACTGAGAATTCCAGAAGACATAGTGAAACAATGTAGTCAGAGGGGCAAAAGGATAAGAGGGCATTCATTATAGGGGATTTGTTCTTTTCCTTATTTGAATACAACTACCGAATTTCCCACTGCCTTTTCTCAATTTCCTTTTGCTCAGGCTAAACAATTCAATTTCTTTAACTGTTGGAATCTTTACAAACTGCTAACTAATTAGAGTTGATCTGATCTTACAAGAAGATGTTTTGAACCTGAAACAAAGTACTAAGTAGAACTAATTAGTACAATGCTTGTCTTTACACCTTTACTCATTGGAGTTCACAAGTATGCCAGCTTCACAAAGTAAACTTTGTAACTTGGTGAATTCACACCTCCCTTAAAGCTCTTAGGGCCAGAGAGCACTATGGGAGAAAACCCTTAATTCCATTCTCTCAGAAGAGTCAAGTATAAGGCCAGTGATGAGAGATCTATTCCAGAATTTTTCCACTTGGCTGGCTGGTGGCAGAAGAAGAGTTTTCAGAGGAAGAAGCTACGAGTCGAGAGTTCAGTGGACAACCAGATTCATCTTCATCTCACACCACTGTGGTAGGTGGCTGGGCTCCTGCACTTCCCCCACTGAGACCAAGCTGGTCTGAAAGACTCACCAGAAAGCTAGCCGAGCCCCAAGTGAAGGAGACAAGAGATTCATTGCATCTCTGTGCTGGTTGGAGGCTGAAGAAAGCAGAGGCAGAGGCTGAAGGACAAAACCTTTGGATTTGGCGACATTCGGAGGGTTCTAAGCTAACCGGGCTATATTGGAGATAATAAAAGATCTGAAGAAGATCACCACATTTAACTGATCCTATTGTGAGGTTAGCTCCCTTACTGTTCTAGGTATTTATTCTTTCTACCTTTTTATGCCACTATAATAAGAGAATCCTTTGCTTTTGTTCTAGGACTGACCTGGTTCTTTAGTCAAATTATCCTGATATAAATTGGAAAAAAGCATAGTTGGAGTAAAATTGAAATAAATCTCTTGACTAACGAGTAACTGTTTTCCAAAAATGTATTCCATTGAATAGAGGTCCTGTGAGAAAACATCAACGCTAGTCATAATAAGTATACTTCATATCAGAAAACATTTAATGTAAATGACAACTTTTTCACATGAAAAGAATGCCTCAGTTCTGCTCCCAAATTTTCCCACCTCCCCAGACCAGCCTTTATGGATTATATTCTATTATTATTTTATTTAACTATTTTATAGTTAAAATCTCTGAATGTATAAGTGGCACAAATTTTCCTTCAAGACATTCTTGTCATGACATTCCTCTAGGAAATCAGCTGGCCTACAAGGATTAGATACACTCAGTAAAACCTCTGCTAGCCAAGCACTATTAGGCCAATGATCCAATCTTTTTATGCCAGTCACATCTCTAAAAAGTAAACTTAGTATAATTGTGCATGTTTCTGCCTCCTAAATTTATTATGCAGTATAATACTTTAATTGCTAATGGTATGCAAAAAGGGGCAAAATAAGAGACTTAGATGGTCAACATTCACCAACTGACTAATTGGCAATTTGATTAGAGTACAGGATCTGCCTTTAAACTGAGGGATGGAGACAGAATATAAATACAAAAATCTGAAAGCGTTTATAGAGCAAGTACAGCATACATACACATGAGAAACAGCAAAATCTAGTCTGCTGCTTCAAAGATTGGGTGAGAACGGTTTTTACAGTTTTACAACAAAGGCAGGCAGGACAATAGGAAGAAAACAGAGGTTTGTGCAAGCTCTATCCATTTGGGACCAGTATGAACAAGTTTGTGTCAGCCCTGTGGTTCCTGGCACAATAGAGGTGTTCTACATGCACCCAGTGGACATTGCAAAGGATCACTGGATGCCAAACTCAAGCAATATTCATTTTGCCTCCTGATTGGCTGATTTTGATTCCTGTTATTTTGGCCTCTCCTGGATAAAGAACTCAAAAATAAAAATCAAGTGACTAATAAAACTCATTATTCATTCCATTTCTAAAAAAAACAATTTCTTTCCTATCCTGCCCATCTTTAGTGAAGGCACAAAATTTTGAGTTTTCACTCATAAAAAATTTAAAATATAATCCCAGTTGTGTCCTTGATGTTACTTGATAATCCTACCCATAGTACACTCCCTATCACATTTTTAACCACAATTGCTCCTGATCTTGGCCTTTCTTATAAAACTCATGATTTCACAGAAAAACATGATTGATGAATCCTATTTCCCTTATTCAAAAATTTTCAGCATTATTTTCCAATCTCTTCTAGGTTAGAAATGGCATCCCTTATTAAAGCAAATAATAGCTAACTTTAGTCTATGTGACAGGTACTGTGCCATTTGCAATTTTCTCATTTGATCCTCGTAATCCTGGGAGCTAGGTGCTATTGTCCTGGTTTTACAGACGAGGAATTTTGAGTAAAAGAGCAGATGAGACTACATTTGAATTTAGGTCTTCTTGATTCCATCTGGTTACTCTTCCCTCAATCCCACTGCAACTGTCTCCCAACTGATATCTCAAGTCTCCTAATCTGTCACACTGATGTTCCCAAAGCACAGGATCAGATCATTCATCTGCTCAGGAAATGTCATGACTGCCAATTATCTTTAGGATAAAAGCTTGTCAGCTGTTATTTAAATCCATTCAATTTGGTTAATTTCAAGTCATTTCCTATCTGGTTACAAGTTTAACCAAGGGAGAACAAGAGGGTATTTGAACAGAGCACTGAAAGAAGGTAGGGATTCAAAACAAAGGTAAGAACATGTTTCAAGTATGGACAAAACTTGTGCAATGTCCATTAAATGGAATCAAGTCTACAAGGAAGGCTAGGTCAGTTTACCAAAATGAAATAATACTCGAAAAGTAGTTAGGGCCTGGATCATGGAGGTCTTTAAATGGTAGGCTATTTTATTCTCAAGACAATAGAGAGGGAAGCTTTCTAATCTGGTGATATGGTCAAAACTGTGCTTCAGGAATATCTACTTATCTGGAACTACTGTAATAGCCTAAAACATCTTTTTGCTCTACATCCTCCTCCACACATCTACTTCCATGATTGTTCAATATGGTCTTTTGCCCTTGTGAGATTTACGTGATGATCTAACATAACTTTTCCAATTTCAGTGTTTTCATCGACTCTCTTGTACATTCTACTGTAAATTGCTATAATTTTTAGTCCTCTACATTCTCTTTCTTCTGCCTCTTCTGGTCTTCCATGGGGAAAAGATAGCTTTATTTAAGTCATATAAGTGAATGTTTTCTTTCCCTGAAACAAACAGACCTTGTAACATGCCTGGTGTAATATTCAGCTGTTCCTATTTTGATTATTCAATTCAAAGACTTTCTTTGGGGATAGGAAGTAGAGTATACTAGTGATGAAGCTGCCAGAAATTTGCAGGTTTAGAAGGTTAGAGGTCAGAAAAACCAACATTTACACTTGCAGTATTTTATTTTTCTGATATGTAAAACAAAAGTATGTTCAGCCACAAATTGACAATGACAACACTGATAAATGAAACAAGGTCTCTAGAATTATCACAAAGAAACCATTTCAAATTTCTGAAAACATCTACCATCTTTCAAATCAGTTTTGAATATATAATACTGAATATAATGAAAACTCAAACTTAGTGCATTTCTTCAATGGATTACTTGGCTGAATGGTGAGGAAACTAACAATTTACTCATTAGCTTCCTTTTTGTAGCAAGTAATCCACTGGAGAAGGGAAAAAGCAGTTTAATGGTACTAAAAAAAAGTCTATTGAAGAGTTTGTTTCTTGGGTGCACTGCATAATTTGGCCCTAATGTATGACTGACTTAATCACAATTCAATTTGCCACAAATGTTGTGTTCATTTATGTATAACTCTACTACTTACTTCCCCAAACTTGTTAAGAAACGACCAAATCACTTAGTTATGATACAACATTCTATACAATTATCTTACATTTTCATTTTGTTGATTCACTGTATAAATAGTGAAGGATGAAGTCTCTTACTAATATGCATAAATGCTATTTGTCTTGTACTCAAATAGCTATGTAGAATGAATCTCATCTATGTAAAAATATTTTATTAACAAAATAGCATTTACAATCATTCACAACCTGAAAATAAGCTTCGACCCAGGTCACTTGAAATCTTTACAAACTGTGGTTATTCTGACAACTTAAGTATAGTAAATGCAGGTAACAATAAAAGCTTTAATACTATTCACATATCTGGAATTTCACAAGTTTCTTTACGATATGACACACAGATATACATTACCAAAATGTGGAGAATAAGGATCATTAAGGTAAAGAACTGATACTGAAATTATATACAAGAATAATAGAATTATTCAAATCTCATTACACTGTTCCAACTTAAAATGAAGAATAGTCTTGTCTGGAGAGATAAGTTTAGTTTTATGCTACTTAGGATGTACACAGATGGAAAGATAAGACAGTTGAAATGTGAATGGAAATACACAGCTAATTAAGTGATATCAAAACTGGAATGTTCTAAAGATGAATTAATTGGTCAAAGGTGGTAATTACTGTCTTGATAGAAGACAGTATGAAATGAAAAAAGAAGCAAAACAATTGTACAACATACTCAAATTTTATACAAGCTGGATTTAGAGAGAAAATATATAGCTCCCATTAAGACCATTTCAGTATTTATTAATTAAAACTGTCATTCTGGATAGGCTAAGACCAAGGTGGCAGACTCAATCCACTGAGGAATAGTTAACTTTACAAAGAAATTAATCAGCTTTGAATATTATAGGAAAAGGCTAAGACCAAGGTGGCAGATTCAATCCAATGAGGAATAGTTAACTTTACAAAGAAATTAATCAGCTTTGATTGCTGAAGAAAAAAAATTTATGGCTAATGAACAGACTAGTACAGGAGTAATATGAGAAATATTAGAAAGATTGGAGTCAGAGTGTGGAAGTCTTTCCTGGAATCAGGACTAAGAGTACATCCTTTATTTGGCAAGGAATGGGAAACTAAGGAAGGTTTTGAATAGAAGGATGACAGATTGGAAAGGTTAGAAAAAACTGCAAAGACTTGTACTCATTAGATATGTGGGTGGGGAAATACCTTAGGATGGTTCTGGGGTTGAGAATCTAGATGACATGGAATATGATATCAAAAAAAATTTAGAAGCTGGGGGAGAAAAAGGCTTGGAGAAGAGACAGATGAATTAAACTTTGGATCAAGTTTTTAATGTGGAGACATCCAATTGGAAAAATGAAACCAGAGTTGAGAAACACTAAGAGATATTGGACAGTTAGTGATGTTTGAAGATTCTTTGAGTTATGGGGATGGATGGGATGGATGAGATCAAGAGAAAGAAGTATGGAGAGATGAATTTCAAGAGTAAAGCTGGATTAAGAAGAGGAACCTTAAAAAAAAAATCAGGAAGAACAATGGGAGGCTATTAAATAGGACAGAGTAGTCAACAGGGTGAAATATTTATAAAGACACTGTTCTGTCACTGAAAAAAAGACACCATAATATAGCTTCTAGCAGTGCTGAGGGGTAGGTACCAAGCTGACCAAACATCATCTATCCTCATACATATTTACTGAGAGGTTGTTAAAACTGAGTAAAAGATGGAAAAAAAATCCAAACAGGGTCCTGCTTTAAACTTATTGGCACAAATTAAGACAGTCTGTGAAGCTTTTTTTTTCCCCCCCCTGGGAGAAATTAAGTGGTTTGAATGATAACCAAACACTAACTTTTGACACTAACTAGATACCACATGAACGTTGACAAGCCACTTAACTTATACTTTCTGAAGTTACTTCCAACTACAAATTCTTAATTCAACTTATTAGCACCATACTTGAATTGAGAATTGTCAGACATATGGCACAGTGTGGGCTCAATCAGAATAAAATATAATTGGAAAATATTTAGCAATATAAATTAAAATACAATAAAAATTAATTAACATTACATTTTAAAACTAAGGCAATATGTGAGTTAGAATCTTTAGGTATGGATTAGTATATTCCATTTCTATTTGAATTAGACATAATTGCTCTAAACATTACAACAGATAGAATAAACTTAGCTTGACAAATCCAATGACCAAAAAAATTAAGCTGAAACAATTATGCACACACATTAACAGTAAGCCAGACATTCCTTGCCTTCTGATAATGGTGAATAAAGGTAAAATAAAATCTATAATGTAACTATTTTAAACACCTTGCATTTTCAAAAGCAGTTTGCCAATAACCAACAAAAATAACTCACAAAACTATCGTAGAGAATAATGACTTTTCAACAAATAGAATACTGTTTTCAAACTTTTGGAAAAATGACTGCATCTTACCAAATACATCAAATGGCAAGATAAAGTTTCCATCTATATTCTAGTCTTATTTTACAATGAAAAGCTTAAGGTTAAAGACTGGGCTTAATAAACCAATGCTAAATTAAGATCAAAAGTATTTTCTCATTTGCCAAGAGTGAAAAAAGATAACTTACAAAACTGTATTAAACAACTTGAGAGCAAGGGAAAAAAAAGAATTAGCTTTAAGGTAATCTGGAAAACTTCCAAAAAGTAGCATTAACTCACATTTATTTGAACAAATGAAAGGTAAACATGGTATGGAAAAGTCAAAAGTAATCTCTCTCTCTCTCTCTCTTTTTTTTTTAAACATTTATCATTGCAATACTTCAGAGGACCACTTCATTTTCTTCTGGTTAATATTAAAATTAAAAGGGAATAAAAGAGAATAAAGTATTTATGACAGTGTCTACTATATGCCAGGTGCTGTGCTAAACAGTTTTTATAAATACTATCTCATTTGATGCTCACAACAACCCTGTGAGATAGGTACTATTATTATTCCCATTTTCAGTTGAGGAAACTAAGGCAGATTTATCCAGACTCATGAGAATTTGAGAGAAAATTCAAACTTAAGTCTGACTCTAGGCCTGATATAATATCCATTATGCTGATAGCTGCCTGAGTAAATAATTTTGCATTTCCAATGTACGTGACTCCAATAGATGGAAGCAACACAGCAGCACAGTGAGTAAAAAAACTAACTTGCTGAAGGGAAATTATGGTCAACTACATGTGGGCAAATTTTTAATACTGAAACATTACTCCTTTTTTTTTCACTCGGGTATTTTAGGTATTTGGCGGCTTCAAAAATCATATATTAATTTAAGGCACTAACAATCTTTTTCTTTGACCAGAGAATTAAACTTGAGTTATGTCATCAAAATATCTGTCATCTTATTTTAGTATTTATATTGGCCCATATTAATGCAGCAAAAACCAAAGCCCAAAGTCAATGTCATCTTTCACTTCTCTTGATTTAGCACGTGAAAGATCTTT
Organism: Antechinus flavipes; assembly: GCF_016432865.1. NCBI lineage: Eukaryota > Metazoa > Chordata > Mammalia > Dasyuromorphia > Dasyuridae > Antechinus > Antechinus flavipes. Next base: position 400,805,003 of record NC_067400.1, read on the forward strand.
ATTTAGTTTACAAAATGAGGACAAAGGAGGGGGGAAAATATCACTTACCTCTCCTCCAATGACCAGGTTCTTAAATAGTTTTGAAAATCATTGCTAAAAATTCAATGTTATTTAATAATATATGGTGATGAACATTTTCAAAAAGCTATCAGGGTCCTAGATAATGAAAAGTTAAGACATAACTCTTATATTTAAATTTTAGAAATTTTGCTTTTCCACATAAAGAATTCCAGTTAAATATGCCTTTTTACTTTGGTAAGAAATGAATCCAATCCTTGTAAGCATGGCGCCTGTTTCACAAAGGTTTGACAAGTTCCAATGATAGCACTTTTTAGATAAAAGCAACTTTTGGGTGATTAACATCTTTACAAATTAGAAATCTGATTAAGTGAAGCAAAGGACTTCAGAGATTAATCCAGTGCATCTCCTAGATTTAACAGAAAATGAGAGTGGAGAAATGAAGTAATCTGTTTAAGACTAAATAGCTAATTAGCAAGAAAGAGATTAGAGCCCAGAGGCTATAATTCATAGGATCAGATTTAGGGGTAAAAGGGTCCTCAGAGGTCAGTCAAATCCAGTCATTTTACAGATGAAGAAATTGAGCACCAGGGAAACCAAGTTACTTGCCCAAGGTCACACAGATATGTTAGAGGAAGGATTTAAACTTGTCTCCTCTGATTCTAGGGCCAGTGCTCTTTCTACCACAACACTCTTTATTAAATTTCTTTTAATAATACCCACTCTGAATCATTAACAATGGTAATTGATGATACAGTTGCATTTGAAGAACTGTCTTAATTCTGAACATTTATAATTTATGATACAAGGGAGAAATAAGCATATTATTTGGATAAACATTCTCTACCAAAGTTGTCTGTATTACCATATTTATGGATAATTAAAACTACTCACTGAATAATACTGATGGTTTTGTATTTCACTAATGCCCCAGGGTCTCACTTTAGTTCCAGAGATGTTCTAGGACTCCTGAGATCCCAGGGTGATTACTAGGCTAACAATCAGAGTTATTTTCAAGGAACTAAGCTGTTTTATTATCACCATCACTTTTTCAGAAAAGAAGCTAGTTATTGTAATTTCACTTTATGCCTAAATTCTCTTATGATATTGTGGATATAACCAACTCTTTACTATTTCATTTGTTAATTAGGTATCCAGTTATAAGTTTTATGGTTTAGGGATCTGTCAGGCATAATCAAATCATTTATCTTTGTTGTGTCAAAGGCCAGTCTCTTTTAAAAGAAAAATGATTTTATTTTTGTCACACTAATTTTTAAAGATAAAAGACTAGATTGCCAATGTCAATTATCTTAAGCTTTAGATCACATTAATAATCCTTAAGTATTCTGATGGTGCACTCCGTTTTAGCTAATAGTAGAGAAATTAATGCTTAAAAGTTTTTAAACAGTTTAAGAGATCACTTGAATATAGTATCACTTTCACTTTAGGTTAGGTAGTAAATAGATGTCTTGGAGGCTATTGTTATTAATGTAAATGGATTTCTTAGTAGATTAGAATTGCTTAGGTTTAAACCTGCATACTAGTTGAACAATACAGTCCTGAGGGTCTATGTCTGCTACTACCAATTACTGTCAACCTATTTAGAAGAAATTTAATTTCCAAAGTGGAATCAAGACAAAAATTTTCATACAAATATACAGAATGGCCAACATACTTTATGAAATATATAAAAAATTATAAAATCATAAAAAATAAAAAGCCCATATTTTGATTTTTAACGTTTGATGGTCTTTATTTACAACTTTGTTGGCAAAAAAATGCAGAGGGAAAATTTAAAACGGTTTACAAAGGGCATTCCAGATGATGCTGTCAGTTTAAAGAACCTGCATCTTTAATGTCCATCTGATTAATTATCCAAAGAAACCCAACACTGAATCTGCATAAGTAGTCTATTTATGAAGTACAGTGCTCTTATTTTAGGCAGTTTTTTTTAAAATATATAAATACAAATGAAATCAAATCACTCATCAAAAAGATGCAGCTTAAATGAGGGATATTTTCAATATGTATGTTGTACTTGGTAATAACACATGCCCAATGAAACTCACAAGTTGGAAAAAAGCAGTTATACTTTCTACTTCGATTATTTACAAAATCTTTTTCGTAATGACCATTATATTTCAGATTTCTTATGACCTACTCTGAACTTACTATGAGGTGTAGTCAAGGTCAGAATAGAGGTGGTAAGGATGAATAATCCTTTTTTTTTTTTTTTTTTTTTTTTTGAGGAAAGGGTACCTCCCCAAATCAGTGTGAGAAACCATAAACATCCTGTTTAAGAATTCTAGACAGGAGAAAAAAAAAATTATTGTAGTCAATTTCTATTTATGCTGAGCTGAAAATTTTTTTTCATTTGACTTGCTTGTTGTCATTCCTCTAGATCAAGTGTGTTTAATTCTTCTTCTAGTTCATCCAAATCCTCTCCAGTAAAAAGATTTTCATCAACAGGAACAGCACCAATAACTCCATTTTCCTGTTCTTCTTCATTATTTTCTTCCAAATCACTTTGTTCTCCATTTTCTGCCCCACCTCCTGAAGCTTCACTCAATTTATTATCTGAAAATAAAGAAAATCAATAAACTTGAAAATAAAATAGCCATTCCATCACTTGGCTGAAAATCTCCTATTTATTCTTTTTCCCACGTAAAAACTGGTTTATAAGAGACTCTTAGTATTTGTTTCACTGTCATATATTATGGTATTACTGAGAACAAAACATATACGTCTACCCAAAAACAAAGTTCCTTGAAAGAAGAGATGTGTCTTACTCATTTCTATCTCTTCCTTAAGGATGTAGTACACTTGCTTGTACAAAGTAGATATCAGTAAATATTCAGTGAATTAGATACTTTTGGTGGATCTCTTTTGAAGAATGTATGCAGTATGTGGACAAGATTCAGACAGGATGAGAAGACACATGGATGGAGTGGAATCTGTACAATATAGAGAGTACTTAAGTATTTAATGGAGAAAGTCCTAAGATATAAGATCCATCACAGTATTGAAGTATGACTTTTATAAAAATCTTGTATGTCAGAATGATGTCAAACTACCAAGTTGATTACACATATATGTGTATTAAAACTCTAGTAACATTAAACAATGCAATTATAATTCTATTACTAACATGATAGAAGTGATAAATAAGCTGAAATAGTGCTTTTTTTAAAAAAATTATACAAAACCTAAAGTTTCTTTATGACAGACAATTTATCTAGTAGTTTCAGCATACTGCTGTAATTTGGAGTCTGTAGACCTAGGTTTCAGCTCTGCAACTTATAATCTTCTTACCATTTCACTGTTTGGTTCCTGATCTAACCTATAAAATTAATAGTTTGCTGCTAAAATCTATACAGATTCTGTAAGATGTTCATTAAGTAATATTTGAAATAGAACTTTCAAATATACTATCTGTCTTGTGTACTTTCCAGTAATAATCTATGTCGATTGACTGTCTAATTTTTAAAGAATAGTGAAGTCTCAAAACTATTGTAATTATTAAATAGGGCAAAAGACTACACCAAAATTAAGGAAATTTTACAAAATAAAGTGCTATATCATGTTATCTAAGATATAAAGAAAATATACTTTATCTAGTTCTCAAGTGCAAGTTATAAACCAAGGGAAATATATACAATGTTATAGTCATCTTTTACTATTATATTCATTTCTTAACAATTAGGAGCAGAGATATATCAAAAAAAACAAAAAACACACATTTCTTGTGACTTTTAATTCTTGAGAAAAGTTTTTGTTTTTTACTATAACTTAATTCAATTTTCTTCATCTTGGAAATATACATAAATTAGCCTACTTACCATCCTTCTCTACTGAAGTATATGTACTGAATCTTTCAAGACTAGCCACAGTGATACCAGTCTCATCCACATCCTTTGGAATATACTGGCTCAAATCTATATCATTTACTCTTACCAGATCTTCAACCTTCAAGAAAAAGCACAAAAATGAAAATTCTGTTAGAATTATTCTGTTAGAATTATGAATGTTATAACAATCAGTCACTAATGTAATTTTTGTACAACACTTTTCAGAACTATCTAAATATCAACTCTCAAATGACCTCTTAACAAACTAATGTTACATGACACTAGGTAAAAATGCTCAACTCTGAATGACAATCTAAGCAATTTATGCCTATTTAATTTCTTTTTGAGCTCCTGAGTACTACATCTTAAGGGCAAATGGCCATTCCCTGAAATGTTATTTTATCCTTACTACCCTTTTCCAGAAGAATTTAGCCAATCTATTTGCTATTACTGCCATGTATATTCACAAATATGATTGTTTTGTTGACTCTGCTTTCCCCATTACTTCTTTTACATTCTTCACCTCTCCCCTCTCCCCGCCCCAACTCCCAATAATTCTGTTCTGCTATTGATTTTTTTTGGTTTGTTTTACTTAGTTTTCTACAAAATGCTCTGGATTCTGTAGGATGATCTGATGAGGAGAGAATTGGATTCTGAAATCAGAGGCCCTAGACTTGACTATAGCTTTGTTACTTGTGTGATGTTAAGAAGCTTCATCTCCCTCCTTTTAAATGAGGGGACTGGATTCAACACTATCTTTAAAATCTATCGTTTTTAACAACAACTAAGTCATAATTAGCCATCAAAAATATTATTTTACCTCATCACCACCAGTTCCTTGGGTATACTGGGTATCATCAGCTTCTTCATCATCATCATCAACTAGCTCAGGACGAAATTCAAATACTTCACGGCCACTGATCTGGTCATGTATACACACACATACATATTATATTGCATATTCAATGTCAGAATTTCAGAATTAAAAAAAATGAAAAAACTTGTCTACAGCAAGTGTTTTGTCTAATGAACCATATATGGATACAACCATTAATACTAACATAATTATTTTAGAACCTACCACCAGTGCTTTTCCTGCTTTAAAATCTGCTTTTCTTCTTTCCATATCTTGTTCAAGCTTATCAATTTTTTCTTGTCTTTTTCTTTTCTTCCATGCAAGAAAAGACTCTAAAGTGATTTTGGTAACATTTGGTCCTAGGGCAGAACGCTAGGAGAGATTAAAAAATAGTTAATACCTTTTTTTTTTTTTAAAGAAAGTCATATTTCCAATATTGTATCAAAAGGATAGCTCCTTTATAATGTCCCTGTTTCTAAGAACTATTTCTGAAGACTCTTTTTTATTAAAATAAGGTTAACATTTAAGTTTCCCCCCCAAAACATCAAAAGACAATAATTCTTTAAAAATGAGGTTCAATTTAATGTATTAAAATCTAATTGTATCAAACTTTGAATAGTCAAGTTTTTAAAAATAAAATTAGAAGCAATTCTCAAAAGTACTTCATATAAGAACTATATTCTCAAGAGCCAAAAAAATTAAATATTTATCACCCAAGAAAGCAGTGAAATAAAAGTTTAATTTTTTTCTTGTAATTTAATTATTGATAAGGACAAATGAAAAATAAAAATGTTAACTGAAGATCATGAATCATGTAATCTGTAAATCTAGGAATTAGGTTTCCGATGAACCCATATAATATAAATTGCTCATTTATATAATTTTACTCTATTGCAAATTATCTGTGCTGAGACAGAAAGAACAAACCTTAAGACACCCAAACAATCCACATTTCATTTCAGTCAGTTTCAAGCCCTATTCTTCTTTCTTCCTTGGCTGAGCTGCTTGATTGCCGACAGGCCATAAATGAGGTGGTAATCAACAACTCCATTCCTTCTGATGAAATGGAGACCTACCAAGTCCTACTTATCTCACTGGTGCCTGCTAAAGATGCTGCAGGCCAAGGAATCTTAACTTGAAGTTCAACATCTCTAATCACACATATACCCTTTTTCAATACAGCTGGTTTCTTTTATAATCCTAGTTATTTTATTTTATGAACTTAAAAACATTATTCTGAGAAGAGGCTTACAGGTTTCAAGTCCATTGGCACATCAAATAAACTATTAGGTAACCCAACCCAAGATTTTAAGGCCTTGCCATTTACCCTGCAGGTGAACTTTCTTTTAGGTGTTATTTCCCCCAGGAATTTGGGGGAGTTTTCTAAGCTATAGTAAGTGACACACATTAAGCATTAATACTTTTAAATACTTTTAAAAAAATGCTTTTAAATTGATTTGCTCATTCCTTTCTTTTTGATAAAACTCTCACTATAATTAAAGTTGCAAAAGAGAAAGGTTTTGATTCTTTCTCTTATCTTCTTCAGTTATGTCTGACTTTGTGATTCCACATGGATTTTCTTGGAAAAGTTAATGGAGTGGTGTGCCATTTCCTTTACCAACTGATTAAGGCAAACGAGGTTAATTCACTGACCTGCCCAGGATCATACAAGTAGTGAGTATCTGAGAACTCAGGTCTTCCAAATTCAGTCCTAGCACTCTACTCATTGAGCCAGCTAGTTACCGAGCAAAAGCTTGAAGCTATCTCACTAAAATAACATATAAGCTCAATGTCAGAACAATAAAATCTTTACAATTAAACAGGCTATACCAATCATAGTTTTCAAATAAAACAGTGCTGCTGCCCTCAAGTGGTAAACATTAAAAACTCACAAATAAAGGCTTTCTTTAGGGTCAGAGGAAAAAAAAATAAAACAAAACTTATAGTTACCTCTCTTTCTATTAAATCTTCTAATGAAATTTCATCTTCTTTTTCTTCTTTCTTCTTATCTTTTTTTAATACAAAACCAGGAGGAAGAGCATGACGATACATACAATTATCACCACCCCCTGGGCAAACCCAAAACCAGCCGTATTTGTTGTTTTCGATAGCATCAAGAAAATGCTTACACACCTGTAAAGAAACAATAATGTTCATGGATAATTGCTCCTCTGTCCTTGAACATTTTTTGTGACAATATTCAGAATACAGAAAAGGTAAATTCTTGTCTACACAAAATTTCAACTTAAAAACAATTGTTTTAAAGAAAATAAAAATGCAAAGAAAAACTTTGGAGCTTTTAAATTGTAAAATAATGTAATGGTCAATTAATTAAAAATTATACTTATACACACATACCTACCCACCATAGATTTAATTGAATTCTTAAAGAAATATTCATATAATTCAGCATTAACATTTATAAAGTTTATGTTAATAGCCATCAAAGATAATAATAAAATAATCTATCTTAAATGTTTATTTGCCTTATAAAATACAAGCTTAGTAATCTGAGATAATTATGTAGGCACTGTTAATTTCTAATGACAATTTAGGCATTAAGAAATATGGAGGCATGAAAAGACAAAGCATACTAAAGAATTATAAATTAGAAATAACTACAAATTGCTATGATTATTAAAATTTGTATTATCTGCCTTAGTTCTTGACCTAGGGCAGATCATATGAACATCATCATATCAATACCTTGGACTGTTAAAGCCATTCTCCATCTAAAACTTGTCTCCCTAAATGGAAAAATGTTTCCTTTTACTTTAATAATTAAAAATTATACCAACTGAAATTTTAATTCCAAAATTTAAATCCAATTTTCATGGATAGGAAAAAATAAAGGAAGGATTCTGATTTGCCTCTAAACTCATGATTACTTTTTAAGAAGTTATAAAATTTCAGGCAAAGCATGAAATGGGGAAGACATGGTAAGTTAAAAAAATGAATGTTATGGAGAAAATATCATGAAGGATCCAAATGTAAAAATTAACCCCTACAAATAGCAAGAACCTATTTTTACAAAGTAAACAGAAGTTGGGAATTGTGTGAGACAAAGAATTAACATTCAATTTTCCAGATCCCAATGTCGGCATTTTTTTCCAACTAAGTGGTTGAAATTTAGTTCCCCTCAGAGAAACCAAGGGAACACAAGCACCAACTCTTCTTAAGAAGCTTACCTTTGACTCCCTGACTTAGGACAAGCAGTTAAACAGAGGTGGGAGAATGAGATAATTCTCTTTATGTCCTGCCATCTCCCCTCCTCCACAATATATAGAAAAATATAATTGGCTTAGAGGTTAAAGCTTTTAGGGAAATAAAATCCAGGAGATAGGAGAGACAGGAATTACAATGGGGAAAGGGTGACAATACCTCCATCCTGTTGGCATTCTCACATCCCTACCCAGGGATCAGCCTAATAATCTATAGGAGTTAAATGAATGAAAAAAAAATCTACTGTTCTGACTATGCCATGCATTTGGAAGACCAGATGTTCTAGGTAATTATTTTGGGCAGATATTCTAGATAAACAATGAATTGGCCTATGAGATGGGATTGTAGAAAATGATTGGAATATGCACCATTGGATGGATGACCAAATCAATGAAATAACAGATTAATTTAAGGCATGACCTATTTTAAAGAGGCCAAATACCTTGCCACATTAATTTCTCCCTAATGATAACAAATACTGCAAACTCAATTCAAGAAAAGGACATACTATTTGAGTTTTTGGTTTTTTCTTTTCCGCCTCACCATGCTTCTTGTTCACCACTTCTTCTAGCTTTTTCTCATCCCAATTATCCATGGTATCTAGATATGAAAGATGTTAAAATTAATATAATAACAGTTTATCCCTCTCTACACATTTGTTCTAAGAAAAAACTGGATATTTTATTCAAAGTAAATAACATCACAAAATTACTGCTAGTACAATTTATTGTTCTTTACATATTTTTAATTTAACAACCCCCAAATGATAAGGAATTATGATTTTACAAGTCAAAAGAGAAAGAGCAATTTTTAGGCAAGCAATTCAAATTATATGTTTACTCAAGCAAGTTCTTTAAGGTACTGAACCCAACTACCAATGAACTAAAAAGTAATATTCGTATTTGATGCTAGAAAAACTACATACCTTTTTCAAGTTCTTCATCTCTTGCATCTATATAAACACTTCGTTTTTCACATTTTCTTTCCAGAGATAAATCATGGGAGAACTTACATTTATCTCCTTTAGTACATTGCCCTTGTTTGAAAAATGCACATACTACTGATTTGGGATCTGCACCTATATCAAATGAAAAGATAAAATTTGGCATTATAATCTTCTAGTGATCCTGTTTGGAAGTAGGCAGGATATAAATTCCAAATAAGTGAATCAGTTATTATTATCACCATAAGAAACAAGAGGAACCATTTCAGTATGGACTATAGTAAGCTTTGGAATAAACTGACTGAGTTCAATGAACTGATAAAAGACAGAGCTATAATTATATATAAATAATCCTATTCATTTTTAAAAGTCCAGATTTATGATATCATAGGGTAAACAAATATAGAAACTCCTCCATAGAAGAATATTAGTAACTAATTCATAACTTAAAGATAAGAGCAGTTGGGGCACCGAGAGATTAAGATATTTGCCTGTGGTTAACACATCTATTATGTATTAAGTCTTTCTGATAACTGCAAGATCACTTCACAACCATCAAATTTGGTTATCTCTTTACTATTTAATTTAATTCAACAAACCTCTTTAAATTACTTTGTGACAAGCATGTGCTACATACAAGCACACAAATATCAAAATGAAACCATCCCTGCCCTCAAAGAACTTTCTGAAAAATAAAATGTACACAATATATTAATGCAAAGAGAAAAAAAAAAGAAAAACATATACAATGTAATTTGCATGTGGACATTTTTATAAGCATGAAGTCTGAAAGAAGCATAGGATTCTTTGAAACAAGAGATGAATAGACAACTTATTCTTTGGCAAGGGGCAAAACATGGAGATGAAATGTTATGTACTACACACAGCAATTTGTCCAACTGACATAAGAAGAAACTACCTAGAAGACGGAATTGTATTGATAGTGTCAAAAAATGCAGAAAACATAAGAATTGAGAAAAGGATGACTAAATGAACAAGAGAGAAAGAGATCTAGGATGAAGGGGCATGGGGCAATGGCCCTTTTCTTCAAAAAGAAGAGAGCTGGAATGAGGTGAGGTGGCAAAGTAGTTAAGTTAGTTATATACCTGATGAATGGGTCCTCTAGGCTGGTAACACGCTTTCATGTAGCTTAGAGACACAGACTAAGTAGCTAAGGCTTTGAATTATACAGGGTCACAGCCATGCAAAGATGAGGTGCAGAAATAAGAACGTTTAGGGAAGAGGTCAGATCATGGTAATAGCAATATCAGTAACTCAAGTTTTTTGACTATTCTGACTTTTTTGGGGGGTAGGAAAAGCAGTCACAAAATTAATGTCTCAGACTACCTGTAGTTATCTTAAGGTACTATATAAAAGTATAAAAATTAATTTTAATTCAATTAAAAAATTTTTTAATGTCACATATTATGCCATGTATGAGGAACAAAGAAATAGACTCAAACAGAAAAAAAAGGAATTATTAATCAGTGGTGGACTGAGCCTAAAAGATCATTAGTTACAAGCTAGTTATTTTTAGTAAGTATGTTTTGAAAATACAAATACAAATAAAACAGATTAAAAGTTTTTAATGAGTTATGCTTAACAATAAGAAACTGAATCTCCGATTTTACCTTTACTTATTTTCTGAGCAGCAACTACTGGTTTGAATAGTTCATTTAGCTCCTGAAGTTCTTTCTTCTTGTCATCTTTCTTCAATTTTTTATCACCTTCATTTTGTGCAGCCTATTATTTCAGATTTAAAATATTAGTTTTAGATTACTTACATTTCAAAGATCAAACACAACAAAGCATTGCTATGCTATAGATTGGTTATATCATACATTAAGCTATACTCCCATAGCACAGAGAAAATTTTATATTATACAATGCAGGCATTATCCTTGTCTATCTAATAGTAATGACTTTTTCCTTTAGTTGGAATGGATAGCTATGAAATAATTAGCATACAATAAATCACTTTCTTAAAGTCATATTTTTTTTTCTTTTTGGTTTTATAGTAATTCTTCAAAGTAAATATACATACTAGAAAATACCTCAAAAAAAAAATATAGCAAACTTACAAAGGACTGTTAGCTTTGTTTTTAAAACATTTTGATTAATAGGTATTTCCCAAGTACTTCATACACTTATTAAAAATCTTCTGAACCATATTCTCTTGACTAAAACACAATTAAATCAATTTCCCCTCCTACCAAGTTTCTTTAAGAGGTGCATTTGTTAAAATCTTACTGCAAAGATCAACAGAAAAGTGACAATAGATGGAAGTTCCTACAGTCTTATGCTGGTCAGTACAGGTATATTCTTCATAAATCCACTTAATGAAAAATAACTTCCTAGTCTTACTGAAGAAAGTAGGATGCTAGTTCAAGTCTACAGCCTTCTCAATAAAACATTTTTCCTCTTCTTTCCTTCCTCTCCCCAAGAGATTTCATGCACCCAGCAAAAGAAGAATATTCCAAACTAAGAAGAATGCTAGTTCTGTAAACTTGGCCAATACCATTTAAATTCAATTGTATAAATCTACTTGAACAAAGTAGTGAATTTATGGATGCATGCACGCACAAAATTCTTGCAGTACATTAGGTAACATTATTTATTTGGAACTATGTGATGACTATGAAGTATTTCACATAAAAGAATTTTTGAAAAGTAAGATACACCCACTCTTGTACAATTCCTACGCAACCTTAGTTCTTGACACCATTTAGTAAGTTCATGCCATGCTTTAAAAAAAATTTTTTTTTTAAATTTATTTATAATGAGCTTGCTCAACTGACATGCTAGTGTTTACACAAGTGTAAACCCTTGTCTTTTTTCTTCTAAACAAAACTGTTTTTATTCATCTTTGAATGTTTACTAATCCCCCTATGATTTCTTCTGTACAAGTTTAGACCATGCGGTCCTATGCATATTTTCTTACAAATCTATCTTCTCATGACATACTCTGTTCACCTTCTTTACAATATGTCCCAAAATGAAGTTATCATACTCTACTATCTCACTGCCCAACACCAATGTTCCTATTGTTTCTGCTCCATCAGTTCTCTTAATTAGTTCTTTTTTCTTATATCTGTTGTTTTAGTTAATGTAACTTTTTCCAAATCTTTGACTGGCTGTAATTTAAAGCATAGTATGCCTTTAAGATACAACTTATACTGACTCTTCTAATCTGCTACTTTTAATTTCTTGTATAATGAGAAAACATATGAGCTACATTGTAAATTTCATAATTAAACATAAAATTATATTTTTGAAATATATGAAGTTAAAAGTTATTCCTCAATGGATAAGCAGTCAAAAAATATGAATAAAGAATTCTCAAAAGAAATGCATACCAAATAACTTGGGGTTTCATCTCACTTCTGGAAAATCAGCAAAGATGACAAAAAAATAGGAATAGTAAATGTGGAATGGGTTGTGAAACAGAGGCCTACTGATACCTTGTTGGTGGAGCTGTGAATTGGTTCAATTCTGAAAAACAACTTGGAATCATGACAAAAATGCCCATATAGTTTGATCCAAATATTAGGACTTTTGGTATATATTCCAAGATTATTAATAATACACCAAAATATTTACAACAAGAATTTTTTATATCAGTAAAGAATTGTAAACAAATAGATGTCCATAGACTGGGTTATGACTGAAAAGTCTCTTATAGAGAGAAATGTAAAAGACTATTACTATGATGTAAGAATTAATAAAACTGATGAGGAAAAGTGATGCAAAAATTAAATAGGCAGAACTAGAAAAACAACATACAGAATGATTACAATAATGTTCTTCACGAACAAGAAAATATTTAAAGCTGCATGTAGAGAAATAATAATGTCCAATTTGGACGGCTCAAAAAAGAGAAGTTACCACTTTCCATTTCCTTAGAGAGTAGAGGAACAGGCACATGGAACACTACATACAGTATCAGACTTTTAAAATATGTTGGTTAGTTTTGCTGAACTGTTTTTCTCATTTTTTTAAAAAATTTTTTTGGTATAAAAGATGATGCTCAAGGAAGGGGAAGAAAGAACTTGACAAAAACCAAAAACTCATATTATTATAATTATTATTAATTTGCAAATCTTGTCCTCTATCAGTTATGGGCTAAAAAACAAGATTATTCCCTCTTCGGGAGTCAGAAGTGTATATATAATTAACAGGAAGACACCAACAGAATCAAACGAAAAGAGAATCAATTTTCTGAACAAAGTTCCAATTAACAGATATTTCTTGTTCATAACAGTGTTAGAGCAAATATCGTTAAAACCAAAGTCAAAGTAGCTTAAAGAATGAAAGGGGCTCATTAAAATGTACAATAACAATTCATATGATAAAATACTATTTCTATTTCTCGGCTAAGTTATACGATTAAGCTTAACAAGAAAATTACTTACCTGTCGTGGATTTTGTTGACCAAATTTAACTTGATGAGTCACAGCCTTGATGAACTTCTGTTGCTTTGCTCCTTTCTTATTCTTCAAACCAAAAGTTTTGTCCTAAATGAGAAATATCATAAAATTGTCTTCACCAAGAAAAAAGACAAAGGTTTTTACCTAGTCATTAAGTTCTCTCTTACATCAACAAACTTCCTTTTATGCCTTAATTCTAATAGAGGTTCCTATCCAAAAATCACATTTAACATAGCCAAGTGATCAATATACTTCCTAATACCTGCAGATAAGGTAGATCAAAAAACAACTCCCCCCCCCCCCCCCCCGGAATTATAAACAATCCTCAAAACCATTTGCACTAGTTAAAATACAGAAATGGGTATGCATCATAAGCAAGACTCAAATGTTATCAAATACAACTGTGTGGTATTCCACAAATTAATCAATATGCATCTACCATGTACCATGAAAACAAAACTAGAAAGTAGTATACTATGGCAGAGATTTAGTGCAGCATCATAAATTGCTTTAAAAAAATCATAAATAATAAGCTTCAAATATATACTCAACATATATGTAAAAAAGTCCTATCATACAAAGATTTATGAGAATAAAAGGAAACCTTTTTTCATAGCTGTGGCTTGTGAGAACCAAATAAGGTAGAAAGGTGATCATTAAAAAAAAAAAAAAAGTAATTTGCATTAAAAATAAAAATCTCATACCTAAGATGCATAGGGAAGGGAGAAAAATATTCAAGACCAGTAGAAATTCCTAATAGATCAAAAAGTCAAGGGATACATGTTTTTAGAGACCCACCCCCCAAATATAAGCTTGCTAGTAAAAGAAATATTAGTTAAATATCTCACATTAACCAAACTGGCAAAGATGAAAAAGAGACTTTGGAGAGACAAATTTACTAATAAATAAAAGTATTTGGAAAGTTAGTACTTAGTCCAACTAATTAGAAAATCAAATGAAAAGATTATTGTAAAGGTCCAGAAGAGGTGTGTTAAAGTCCTAAATTAAGAGTGACTTCCAACATCTCTCATGGACTACAGCAATGATTTCCTAATTGGTCTTCCTTCAATTTCTCCTCTTTCCTGTAAGCTGCTATTTCTGAAAGGAATGAAACCAAGGCGCTAGGGGAAAAGGCAGGGACTTGCCTGAGCTGTCCCCCAAACCTCTCTGAATATCATCAGTAAAACAATTCCTGGATTAGCAGAACACACAAAAGAATAGCTTGAAATAATTTTCCAACCAAAAACAACTTAGTAAATCAGCAGGAAAGGTCTATTATAACTGAGTAATTTACAACTGGGTCTATTTACAACTGAGAGTAAAGCACAGTCCAGTACAGGTGCAGACCCAACTCTAGCAAACCAGGATCAGGCCTTAGGACCACTTGTAGAGGGCCGGAACTCTGAAGAAGTATACTTGAAACAAGGATACTTACAATAAGGTGTTAACTTAATGTAATTGATGAGATAATGGTTCTCTAGTTGATATATACTTAGTAAACATGTAATGGTTCTCTAATTCACATATATTTAGTGTGCTATAATGATGTAATCATAATCATACTGAGGTATTTAAGGGCTGAGAGGACTGGAAATGAGACATTCCATCTTTGGCCATCCTCCTGGTGGCTCTTCTGCCTCCTGCACTCCTCCACTAAAATCAAGACTGGGTCAGACTGTGATAGACACATATTGTGAAGGAGACAATAAAAGACTTTAGACTCTATTCCTGACTATCCTTATGATGTCTATCCTGCTGAGACAAAGGCCTGTCCGGAGGTCCCCCAGAAAGCTATCCTGACATTACAACCACTCAATCAGTAGTTGTAGGAACTATCTCCTGGAACTCTCAGTCTACAAATGGTAGGAAGTTGAATAATTGGGATCTCTTTGTTAGCATTGAAGCAGTCCTCTGTTTTTTTTTCCTATACTTGGAGAGAGATAAAAGTCCTAGGTGGCAGTCCCAGGGCGAGGAGGAGCACAAACACATTAAAGCCTGTGGCCACAGTGGAGCAGAAATCCTTGTTATAATTCCAGGGCAGAAAAAAGTTCTTATGGTCATTCCAAGATTAGTGTACAGATCAGAATAGGAGTAAATCTCCTTAGATTATACTACCTTTGAAAAAACAAAAACTTATAGGTCCCAAGAAGCTGCACAAAACTCCTAAAGATTGGAATATAGTATACCCTTTACCGCGGAAGCAAAACCCTATTTTAACAAAGAATTAAAAATCAACAAATAGGTTGGGGAAATAAGCCAACAACAAGAAAAAAAATTCTGACCATATAGAGTTACAATGGTGACAAGGAAGATTAAAACATATATGCAGAAGAAAATTAAAATAAAAAAGAATAGACCAAATGGTAAATGAAATACAAAAGCTCAATGAAGGAAATTCCTTAAAAATTAAAACTGAACAAATGAAATCTAATGACTTCTTGAGAAATCAAGAAACAACTTAAAAGCCCAAGAAAAGATTTTTTTTTTTTAATAGAAGACAAGGTCTTATGTGCTTTTCACTGGCCAACATTTTTGAAGTGCAATTTAATTTTGTTATAGCAGAAATCTGGAGAACTTAGAATTTTCTGATCTGTTCTGTCTTCTTCCCAGAATCTTCTCTCCTCATTAACTTTAAAACTAGTTTTCAAATTACTTTTCCAGTCTGACTATATTTTACTTCAGACACTCTGTTTTAGTATCAAATTGGCTTTCTTGTGTTTCCCCACTTTTCTTTTTATACTCTTTTTTGCATTGTGTCCTCCCCCTTCTTCTGCTTGAAATACATTATGTCCTCACTTTTACTTCTTAAAACTTCCAGTTTCCTTTAAAGTTCCACCTTCTACACAGGCCTTTTCATGATTTTTAGTCTTTCAAATCACCCTTGTATTTATTTTGTAGATACATGTACTTATTGTTCTTCCAATGGAACACAGACTCCTTTTGTTCTCAGCTTTTCATACCCAATTCTAGCACACTGCTAGACACAGAATAGGTACTTAATACTTACTTGATTGGAAGATAAATAGAGAATTATTATAAGCTGCCATATTAGTGTCTGAAAGTATCTAAACATCCCTAAAGAATTCAGTTAGTTCAACTTCTTTGAAGGTCAAGTGACTTGTCTAACATCACCTTGTTAATTAATAAATAGTAAGGTGACTAGCACCTAATTTTTACAAAGATAAAACTCCTTTCACTAACAATGTTAAAAACAACGATTTCAATAGATAGACCTGCTAACTAGCACTTCTGTTCAACTGACAATAAAATGTATTTGATGTTGATGATTCCAAAGCACTTGCAAGATCCTAAAGAGTTTTTTTAAAGACAAAAGATATAAGTACATTTTTCAAAGTCTGGTTTATTTTGTCACATTACTTTTTTAATCAGTCATTTTTTGGATGCATGTTTATCTTGAGATACATTTGAACACATAGATGTGCATTTAGAATACAAACTAATTGTTTTTGTTAATTTCACTCCATAGTCTATATGATATATAGTCTAATGATAATTACCAATTATTCCTTCTCTTCCTACGTGTCACCCTTCCTAAACCAATTCTTTGCTCTTGAGAACTTCAATTCTTTCATCTCTTAGTACCAGCTCAGGCCATTTACCTTAGTTCATTTTTTCTCCTTCTGAATGCTGCCCTTAATTAGCCATGTTAACTCCACACTTACTGGGCTCTCTAATCTCAGTTATTACAAGGCTCAATTTATCTCTTGCCAAATTTATCCTGGATTATCCAATATTAATTAGGCCCACTCAGCAGCAAAATAGTCCTCTAACTCTTCCCCAATTGATTCTCCCATTCTTCATAGAAGCTATTATAAAACTTCTTTGTCCTTCTTAAGCCTTTTATATCTCCCTCTTCTTTCACTTCTACATCGAGGAACTTGCCTCTTAATTTTACTGAAACAATTGATGCCTTTTAATTGAGTTACCTCTTCCATTCTCTTCATCTGAAAACCCCACTCTCCTTTTTCTAATCTCTAATAGCAGCTCTTCTCCCTGTCAAAGATAATTCGACTATACCTGTATATGATTCTGTGCTCTATCATCTTCTCCAACAGACTTGCAAAGCCAATCATGTCATTCACGAATCTTCAATCTCTCCTTATCTACTGATTTCTTCCCCGTTGCCTTAAAAACATGCTCACTTCCCTTTAATCCTAAAAAAACCCCCATAACTATCAAGATATTAGGAGATATCCTGTTAACCAGAGATAAGGCTCTGCAAGCAAGTTGTGCCCTGACAGTAGTATAACAAGTATTTGCATTCACTCTCTGAATGTTCTCAGCCACCCAGAATTATTTCTCATCATGAAGCCCCATTATGAATCCTTCATTGTCAGAGCTATAACCCACTGTGCAATCACTGGTTATAAATACTGAGATCTCCCCAAATGAAAGAGTCCCCCTCCCAGGAATAGGGCTTAGCTTAGATGTCCTTGCTTGCAAGCAGTTTTCCTTACTTTG
Organism: Antechinus flavipes; assembly: GCF_016432865.1. Lineage (NCBI taxonomy): Eukaryota > Metazoa > Chordata > Mammalia > Dasyuromorphia > Dasyuridae > Antechinus > Antechinus flavipes. The sequence goes on from NC_067400.1 coordinate 400,822,799, forward strand.
AAATCAAACTTCTGTTTAATTCCTTACTCTCCTATTTACCTGCTTTGTTTGGTTCTGGCCAGCCTCAGGTTAAAGGCCATTCTAATCAGCTGACATTAATTGGTGTCAGAAGTGGAACTGGTAACAGAACTGGACCATTAGACTCTCCAGTACCAGTAGGAACAGATTAAGTACCAGTAGAGAATTATTTCTCCAGAATCTGATTCATCCACAGATTAAGTACCAGTAGAGAATTATTTCTCCAGAGTCTGATCCATCCACTCTCTGTAGAATCCCCTGCCTTTGTTTCTGCTGTAATCTGAGCTCCTTCCTTGGTTGAGGTTAAGTCCAGGGCCCCTTCCTAGGTCTAGAATACTCTTTCTTAACTGTACACCTCTTGTAAACAGGCCTCTTGGCATAACCCTGGTCCTTCACCACACAGTCCAGTAAAACCTGTGATTGTGTGCATACCTTGGTACAATGTGTCTCAGTCTAACTAGTTAGAATTAGAGTTGTAATTGTGTGTACTCCATTAAGAATTGTTTGTAAAACGTCTGTGTCTTGTCTGCATTGCAATCTCTTACTTTGAAAGATTTAAAATACAGTCAGCCACTTTTAAGGTCTGTAGTCAGAGAGTTTAGAACACTGGGACAAATTAATGAACTTTCATAGTTGAAACAATTGCCCCAGTAAGCAAGAATAATTCCCACTTTAGGCTTTGTGTAGGAGATTAAGTTATTAGAGGAAAAAACCAAAACAAAACCTTGTAAGTTATCTTTCCTCCTGTGATTTCAGCTTTGGCTATGTTGGAATTAGACATAGAGTTAAATAATCAAAATTTGTGGAGCTACTAAAAACATTTTAGCAGATTAAGGAATTTAAAGATTAATCATTTATGATCACAAAGCAAAATTCCTCAGACTTCAGGGTAATTTTAGGAACTCATTCCTTTCTGAAATATCTTAATAAAATTCTGGGTACTATTCTATAGAATATATTTGAACGAAAAATAAAAATTAAAGATGTTGAAAGTAAACAGCAAGATAAATAGCTTCATTGTTCCAGAGCAAGAAGAAAGGTAGCTAATTTTAAATTAATTCCAGAATGAAGAAAGGAAAAAAGGGAGAAAAAAAAATGGTAAACTGCAACCTTTTCTTAACCCTTCCTTGAATGATTTTTTTTAAACCAGAGATCACCTATTACTTTCAAAGATCAACAAACTTTCTCCCAGTTAACCCCTCTCATTCCTACACCCTCAGATGTTAGAAGGAAAAACATTAGAAAAATGTAGGGAAATTTGAATTGTTTTACCTCTTCAGCTTTGTAGTTCATTGTCTAAGAAGGTCCACTTGGAGGATGGGCTGCAGAAGTGCCATACACTGGCCGTGACCCGGGGTAGTCTATGGCCCTGGGCATCCAGCAATCTGCCTTTCTAAAGCAAGCCTGGGAACATAACTTTAGGTGTAGTAAATCTTGCCCAGAAACTGCAAATGGTGCCAGCATCCACTTTGCTCTAAGGCCAGGAGCTAATGCTATTAGAAAGATCTTGACCTGGGATACCCATTTTGCAGCCAGCACCTTCTGCCTCCCTCCTATCCCGTTCTAACCTAATCAGTCTCTTCAGTGCAGACCTAGCCCTTGGCAAGCCTTGTTGTTACCCAGGAAGATCCTGGTGCCCTTGGTAGCACCTAGCATGTGTGTGCACGTGTGCGTGGGCAAAATAGCAGTGCCCAGGTGGCCTCTGCCCTTGGTAGAGAAGTTCATCCTTCTCTATTTGGGTTGCAGAATTTCTTTTTCTTTTCTTTTTTTAAATTAATCTTCAGCAAGTTACTGTATCTGTTTGTCCCAGTTAATGTGTAAAGAGAAAATAATGGTACTCGTTCCTGGGTTGTTGTGTTTACACACACACACACACACACACACACACACGTATATATTATATACATTACATAAAGCAAAATTTAATACAGTGATTGATGTATGCTAAGCACTATATTATTATTATTATTGCTTTAATTGAATGAAATTGTTCCATACCTTATAACTCTAAAGTGATTTTAAAATGGCAAAGATATTAAGATCAATGATATTTATATGGGATAATTTGGAAATGCAATTGATATCTGAGTTACTATATAACAGGATACAAGTATGAACATCTTACAACTTCAACATATATTTGTGACCAAATTTTAATAAAAAAAGTTAATATTTTTCTAAGAGAGAAATGATTAAACAAATAACACAAAGGTATAATGTAATAGTTTTCTAATTAAGTGGAATAATAAATTTTGAAAAATAACAGGATTAGACTTCTATAAGAATTATAAACAGATACAGAATTGACTTCCAAAATTTATCTACCATAGAAATTCAGGCTTTGCATATGTTTTTGTATTAAGTTCTAAAAATTGGATTTACCTGTAAATTGTATGATGATAAAGTGAAATTGTTTCACCATTACTAAAGTATTTATGTGATAATTTTAAAAGGCAGAAGAGTTCATTTTGCAGTTGGACCCTCATAAATTTCTACAAGATTCTTACAAGATTACATACAGATTTAGGTAAGGGCAGAAATAGCATATAGTACGTAAAGTTAAGAACCAAATTTCAATGACTATACTAAATAATATTAGTTCAGATTTATCGAGGAACCTCTAGATATGGAACCAGAGCCCATCTCAGAGTTGTCCTGAGAATAATAAGTATACTGGTTCAAGAAAAGATATATTTGGATCAGATGACTATGTGAAACATCTGGGACTCAAAAGATGTTGATTAAGAGGATATTGAGAATGCATTATTAGTATACAGAGACTAGTGAAGATAATTATCATTTCACCTTAGTATTGTTTTAAATTTTTTCTTGGTTACCTGGGTGACATGTGAATCTCCCTTCTTAAAAAAAGTCCACTGTGAGCCCTTTAGTGGTTTGATTTTTACCTGACCTTTCTGTAATTATGTAATTATGGCAATTAGGAGAAAACTTATTGCATTGTTTGAACCTAGTGCTACATGGCAGGGAAACTGGACCATCTCTCTGTGCTACTTAGAGACCTTTATCAAGGGTAACAGGAAATTAAGAATCAAAGACGGATGCAAAGGAGTTTTCTCACAATTACACATTTCAAGCAACCCATGTCCCCCCATTAGGGCTAGGGCTATAGTAAAGATGTCCTTGCTTGTTCCTCACTTTGAAATAAAATTCTGTTTAATCCTTTACTCTTTTGTGTAGCCTGCTTGGTTTGGTTCTGGCCACCCACAGGTTAGGGGCTGATCTGGCCTTGCTGACAAAGAAAAACATTAGCCCTTACCATCTCCTTCAAAAAAATTGCCTTAATTTCTCCTCTCTTTATTGGCAAATATTCTGGGGAAAAAAATTGTCTCTACTTTTTGTCTCCATTTCCTATCTTCAAAATGATTTTTAAACTCATTAAAAACTATTCTTTTCATTTACTAATGAATAAAGATTACTGAATTTGTTTAGTTTTTTCTCAGTCCATGTCCTTCTTAAAATCTTTTTCTTTTGACATTTTTGAATACTTTTCCCAGTTATTTTCCTCCCTGACTACCCACTTCTTTACTCAATCTCCTTTGCTGGCTCATTATTATTGCCCTGTACTTTAATTGTGGGTGTTCTTCAAGATTATGTTCTAGGACCTTTTCTTTATGTTCTCTTTTGGTAACTATCAACTTTCATGTGTTCAAATCACCTAAATACAGATAATTTTTAGAATGACATATAAAGAACCAATCTATCTCTTGATTTTCAGTCTCCCATCACCAATTATTGAATATTTTAAAATGCCTCAATCCCAACACATCCAAAAACAAACTCAATATCCTCTTCACAAACACTCCCCTCTCTCAAACTTTCCTATTTATGCCAAAAGGCTCTATATCCTTATCTTCCAGGTTTCTAATTTAAATATTCTTCCTTTTCTGTCTTCTACTAGACAGTGAGATACCGCATACTATAAATTATTTCCTGCCTTTCTGTATTCCCAATATTTGGCATGGTTCTTTGCACAAAGTAATCTCCTGATAAATGCTTACTGACAAAAGGAGCAACTTTAATATCTAATGAGTTAGTTGTCAAATTCCATTTTTCACTTATACAGCATTAAGTATTATAGAATGAAATGTTCATTCATCTGCATATAGCACAAAATTGAACATAACCAGTTCTTAAATTTTATAAGATTTGCACAACAAATCTGTTAACATGGAAATGTCTTTACATCAAAAATAAAATAAAAACACAATAATGGTAGTAAAAACTTGTAGATTGAAAATACACAGAGGTATGGGGGAGAACTGGCTAAGCAAATTTAAGGCATAATTCTAAACAGGTTTTGAAACCCCAGTTACCAACTTTATTCTTCTTAATTTAAATAAGCTGTATTTTTTTTTTGGGGGGGGGTTTGAATAGCTGGCTAGAGTTAAATTTTGATATTTGATTTGTCATGCTAATGCTTTCTTGTAACGAGATATATTTTTCTCTGGAGATTTCTCTATTGAGCAAAACAAACCTAAAGAGTTAGTTTAAATTTATTTTAAAAAGAAGTTTGATGTATTTGGACAAATTCTAAACTGCCCTTCAAAAATTAGATTAGATGACCTTTGAAGTTCTTTCTAGAAGCAATGATAGAATTATTTAGAAATGAAGCTTAAAAAAAATTTTGGTTAAGAAACAAGTTTGTTATTTGAATAGAACATACCTAGCAGAAAACACTCTGGCTGAAAATGGAAAACTGCAAGTGACTATAAACTTCCTAAAAACTAGAAAAATCCAAATAAGCTAGAGAAAAAAAAAAATCCAACATATTACATAACTGAAAGGTACATAAAGTAGACACTTAGATGGTTGAATGAAATCACAGCCCCAGAATACCTTTGTAATGTCAGTCCTGTTGTTGAAGTATAAAGTAATTCAAGCAACAATCATTTTTTGATTTCATGATATCTGAGTAAAGTGTGAGATATGGTGCAATATACAGGACATGGGTTTGGGGAAAGCAGATAGATAAGTAAAAGGCCATTCTACTTTCTTCTCCCTAACTAGAGGCAGGTGAAAAAATCCAAAAATATTTCCAGTAAAGTGGGAGGCAGCCCATTCTCCACTTAATCTTTCAAATAATGGTAACAACTCTCCACCTACAATTCTTAACTGAAACACAGTATGGCTTCAGGTGAGGTGAGAAAAGATTTGAGCTTTCTTAATGTTATTTTGTGACAATCTGAAAATGGAATAAGCTCTTCCTTTAAAAAAAAAAAAATCTGAGAGTGGAAATACCTTTTATACTGTTACAAATTATTTTATCAAATACTTGTTCATAAATATTTTACTGAAATAAAATGTTTCAAATTGACAATGGAAGAGGTTTGGTCTACATATACTGGACTTTCATAACTATTAAGTGGTAACAGAATCAACTAAACCCTAAGAGAACTAACTTTTAAAAGCACTGGAGAAATAAGAATCTCAAATTTTTTTTCTGATGGAAACAGATAAAAGCTATTACACATGTCTTGAAAAACTTACCTCTTTTAAAATTATGAGTTACACTAACACTAAGTAACGATAGGAATTTTAGGATAATCCTTTTAAGGCACTAAGAATTTTATGTCACTTTCTTCAGATTCTAGAACTAGAAGCACATGGTAAGTTGAACTATTTTTAAAAACTTCCAAATTTAAAAATTTGCTTTTGACTTTAACACCTCTTAAATTAACTCTAAACAGACACCAAGAGTTTATGGCAATGTATAATTTTGGAGGGACAAATTTTCTAAATTCTATTTTAATTACTCTGATCCCTCCCCCCAAACTATTTAAATCGGGTAAGTCTTGTAAGTTATTTTTGTAGTTTCCCTACAGAGGACATAAGAATGGCAATAATACTGGGAGAATGGGACCAAAAAACCTCTAAACATTTTTTGAAATCTTTTTTTCTTTGCATTTGTCTGTCTTTGTGCGACTGTAGGGGAAGGGAGAAAGCCGAGGCCCAGAAAGTTGAAGGAATTGCTAGGCTAAGAGAGAAATCACTGGCGGAACCAAATATGACCCTTCCAACTCTTCAAGCATAGTGTACTGGATGGAAAGGACAAAGACCCTCAGTCTATATAGGAGAGGACACTGGGGAACGGGGGTGGCGGGGATGGTCGTACTTCTACAAAATCCCCAAAGAGAATACAAAGTGAATGTGAGTACAGGTTTTGCAAAGGTGGGGGAGGGGCAGCAAGAGCAGTACCTGCCTCTCCTTTTCCCTCCCCCCATTCCTAGCGCATACCAGCCACTGGTCATAGTCACTATGACGATTGGAAGAGAAGCGTCATTATAAGGATCAAGGATAATAGAAGTTAAGAGGGTGGGAAGAGGGCGAGGAGGCCACAAAACTGGGAAGGTTGCGAGGGGGCAGGATTGGAATTGAGATGAGACACGTGGACTCAAGGAATAGAAGGGCCTGCGGGACCCGGGCGCGGGAGCTCAGGAGGGCCCAGTTCCGGAGGGAAGAAGGAGGGGCCGCTCTCTTACCTCAATGATTTTCTCCTTCTTTTTCTGTTCTGCTTTCTTGTTGCCCCCGGCCTGAGCCTGTTTTTTGGGGGGCATGGCGGAGACGGCCCAGGCTCAGGGCACTGCCCCGCTCAAACCCGAATGGAGGGGAAAAGGGGAAGGGAAGAAGGCCACCGCCGCCACCGCAGCCCAGCGCGGAAGGCGAATCGTTCACGCCCGGCCGAAAAGCGGCCTTTGCGACAGGTCGGAACCGGTGCCGCGGAGCATTGTGGGGGCTCCCTGTATAGAAGCAACCGGAAGCAGGGATACGCATGCGCCGTTTTAGCGTGTTGGGAGAGGGGAGGATAGGAAATCCCTCTGCGTCACATCGTCCTGCTACCTCAGGCCCCTTCAGGAGGTCCTGCGCGACTGACGTCTGGCAGGTACGCTTAGAACGCCCCGGAAGGTGTGGCTGAGAGAGCGGAAGTTCTAATACGACCTCGTGGTTTCCTACGGGTAAGTCGATTCTTATTTTAGGAGTGACTTTACTACCTTCTTTCTGTTTGTCAAACACCTATCAATTTAACTTTCATTTCTTGTTATCAGGTCAGGCATATTCTGGAGTGACCACCATTCTTTGCGAATTGTGTGAACTAAAGCCGCGTTGCCTCCTTGAGTGAAGTTAAGGTGGGTTCCAAATCGCCAATCGTACCCAGGACAGCTGAGAACTTATCGAGAGACCCGAGGCTCATTTGACTGGTGCTCTTGATTCCAGGTGTGTATTTGGAGGGCGAGAGGTTTGAAGGAGATCCTATTTCTCCGCTTATGTGTTGGGTCTGGGGTCCCCAGGTATCTTAATTTTTCTATGTTGATGGTACCATCTTAAGAGACCGGATGATCTTAAGAAAACACTTTAAGTGGTGGAAACTGCCCACCCTCATTGAAAAGTACACGTGGCCTTAATGTCTCAGTAGCTTCTTTAAAAAGAAACAAAACCACTCATTGATTTCCTCACTATAGTGTTGCAGTCAGTCATTTGTTGGGATTTTTTTTTTTTTTTTTTGGCTGAGGCAATTTGGGTTTAATAAGTATGATTAAAAGAAAGATGCAAGACATATAGATAATTTAGTGAGGGAAGGAGCACTAAATAAGAGGATTCAAGAAAGCCTTGTGCCTTTGAGTCATGTGCTGTTAAGGAAGCTATGGATTTTATGAAGGATAAATGGTGTTTCACATATGTTATACCACTTTGCACAGAAGCATTGCTGCAGAAAATGTTTTGTTGTTTTTAGGAACAGCAGCGGTTTGCCACTTTGGAATGTCCAGGGAATGAAGACAAAGTGAAATAGAGACTTAGAAAGAAGCTAGATCTTGCTGCATTTTAAATTCTATGCAGAAAATTTTGTATTATGTCCTGTAGATAATGGTGAAGATTTCTGATTGTGTGTTTGTCTGAGAGAAAGAGAATGAGAATATGTTTGAAAAATATTTAAAAAGGACATCTTGTATTACTTTATGGGAATAAAAATGAAGCTTAATGTTCAGTGTAGACTTTATTTTAATTGAACTTTAAGGTATGTCATGTTTAAAATATTTTTGATTTTGATAAATATTCCTACTTATCCCATACTTCCCATGATTTTATAAATACTCATATCTTTCTGTATTTATATTAAAGAGCAATGAAAGGCAACTATGCTTATTGAGTAATGTTTTGTAATGACACTAAAGTTCTTTTGTTTGTGTAATGTTATAAATAAGAGGCAAAATAATTTTATTTCCAATTAATGTATGAAAGTAAGTTAAACTATAACATTTTATCCAGAGGTTATTATCTGCACTTTTTTTAAGATGGGGTTTTTGTTGTATTGAAAATAGGATCTGTCTTTAAAAATTCTAGTTTTGTTCATTCCTTACCAACTTGGATCCTTAATACTCTACCTATCAAATTAAAACTTCAAAATGCTCAAAATATGTATTTTGATGATACCAGGGAACAGTATTAAATACCATTTTTTGGAAATTTTATTGTTGTTATTTTTGAAATTTCATTGATATCTTGCTTTTATATCGCCTTGTTTCCCTCCTCCCTTATCTAGGGAGCAGTCTTATATGACAAAAATTTTTATAAAGAAGGGAAGCAATTCAGTAAATTAAGATTTTCTCAAGTTTGACTGTGTTGGCTCTTTGTTATACTTTTCATGGCCTAAATCTTTGCAAAGAGCATTACAACTTTATTAGGGTTTACAAATAAATTTTTGTTTTAGTCAATATTTTTGAGATAAATTATTCATAAAACTAAAAAAAAGGTTAATTTTTTTTTTCTTTTGGAATCTTTCCCTTTGGTCTCATAATTTGCTTATATATCTTTTCTTCGAAAGAAAATACTTTATGAAAAGTCTAATTATCAGTGCTATACTCTTTTTAGGTACAAGTCTGTCAGAAACAAATTTATCAATAAGCATTATTCCAAATCTAAACGTTAAAGAAATTTTCAAAGTGACACATTTTAAACTGTATCTAGACTAGACTACTTGCCATTTTCTGATCCTATTAGTAACTACTTTTTTCTATATGTATTCTTGCAGACTATCAAACTGCTTCCACATATCTAGCTGCTAAAATGTCATAGATTCAGAACTGAAAGGGCCCTTGGAGGTCTATATTGTTATAATCCCTGGTATCTTGCACACAGAAGGTACTTAATGTGTGTTGGATTGGTTTAGATTGAATTCAATTAATTTAAATTTGATTTAGTCAAACCTCCTCACTTTGCACATGAAGAAAATTAGATCCCTATAGACTAAATGACACATGGGGAATAATTGCCAGATTGTGGATGGATACTAAGGTCCTTTAATCTCAAATCTATCAGTTTTTTGTCTAGTATTCCAATTACTATCTCTGTTAATAGTTGTAATTATTAATGCTTCTATAGCTTTGGTATATTAACTAATTTGATCACCATAGTTGTGATATAGCTTAAGTATCCCTATTTCATAGATGAGGAAACTGAGGCTAAGAGGTTAATTTCACAGGATCCCACAAAAAGGTATTGATTCAGAATTCCTATTTAGGCATTCTTGAGGCCAACACTATCTTGTATTATCTATGCTTGCCCCTTCCAAGCTGTTCTTTAACTGATCCTTCCCAAAAGTTTCAGTCTTCTATGTTTGACTTAAGCACTTAAGTTTTTATTTGCATATCTAAGCACTATTAGATTGTTTTCTTTTGTAATCCCTGGTACCTTCCATATAGGAAATCACTTAATATGTGTTGGATTAGTTTGTTGAATTCAATTAAATTTGATTTTTGAAATAAGTAAATCATAGAATTTTCTCTTATAATATTGATTACATTAGATTGAAAAGTTTTTGTACAAACAAAACCAATATAGTCAAGATTAAAAGAGAAGCAGAAAGCTGGGGAAAAGTTTTTGCATTCAGTGTTGTGATAAAGGCCTTATTTCTAAAACAGGTAGAGAATTGACTAACATTTATAAGAATACAAGTCATTCCCCAATTGATAGTGATCAAAGGATATAAACAGATGATTTTCATATAAAGAAATTAAAGACATTTCTAGCATATGAAAAAATGCTCTAAATCACTATTGATTAGAGAAATACAAATTAAGATAATTATGAGGTACCATTTCACACCTCTCAGATCAATTAAATGACAGGAAAAGATAATGGTAACTGTTGGAGGGGATATGGGAAAATTGGAATACTTACTATATTGTTGGTGGAGGTATGAACTGATCTAATCATTTTAAAGAGCTGTGACCAAAGAGCTATCAAACTCTGAGTACCCTTTGATCCAACACTGTCTCTTTTGGGACTGTATCCCACAGAGATCCTGAAAAAAGGAAAAGGACTCACATATGCAAAAATGTTTGTAGCAGCCTTTTTTATAATGGTAAGGAACTAGAAACTGAGTGGATGGATGCCCATCTGTTGGGGAATGGTTGAATAAGTTGTGATATTTAATGTAATGAAATATTAGTATTTTATAAGAAATTATGAGCAAGCTGACGGAAAGACTTAACTTGAACTGATGCTAATGTAAAGTAAATTGATGCTAAGTGAGTATAACCAAGAAAACATTGTATATAGCAACAAGAAGATAATGTGATGATCAACTGATGGACTTGGCTCTTTTCAGCAATGAAGTGATTCAAGGCAGTTCCAGTAATGTGATGGAAAGAGCCATCTGCATCTAGAAAGAGAACTATGGACATGAATGTGGATCAAAGTATATAATTTTCATCTTATTTGTTGTTTTGTCCCTCTTGATCTGATTTTTCTTGTGCTGCATGATTGTGGAAATATGTTTAGAAGAATTGTACATATTTTATACTATGTTGGATTGCTTGCTGTCTGGTGAGGGAATGAAAGGAAGGAGAAAAATTTGAAGGGGAATGTTGAAAACTATTTTCGTATGTATTTGGAAAAAGAAAAAGCTATTGTAAAAAAAGAATTTCTTATCTTTGAGATAGTATGATCCAACCTTAGTTTATTGAACATAAATGCATGTTACAGAACATCATTGAAGATAAATACGGGAATAACTGTGAAACTCCAGTATAGCCACTGACAAAAGAATTAATATAAGAGCTTTTCATGCCCCATGATTGGGCATATTTTTTTCAGAGACAAAATAATTCCATTCATATTTTATATTCTATCAGATGTCAGTGTTTTCTTTGGGCAAAATATTGCTGAGAAAAATCATAGCAGAAAAGATCCATAGATATGGAAATCAAAGACAGGATCTTGGCATAGATGAATCATGTAGCTTGCTTAGAAAGATAAGTACCTAGACTATTTCTAAGTTCCTAGACTAATTTTTTTTGGGGGGGGGGAGGGGGAGTTGGTTTTAATCTGTGCTCAGTAAAACAAAAAACTAGGATTTGTTAATACAGGGTGCTTGGAAATATTTCTGTTGCATAGAAGCAATAATATGGTGGGTCCTGCTGAGTTAGAAGACCTTTGAGTTTGATACTTATTTGGTAATAAAGGAATGTTTGACAATTGAGGATTAGCCAAGCTAAATTCAGAGAGATCCTTAATCAGAGGTTTAATTAACCAGTGGTTGATTGTTTTAGAAACAGAAATTCATGAGATACCTAATGAAGTGTTTGGTATGTATCATTGATGGTGGAAGTACCAGTAATACTGATGAAATTGTGAATCTATGATGTACTGAAGTAAAATGATTGTTAAAATACATATTCTCTCTAATATATTTAGAAAAAGATTTTAAAAATGTAGTGATGGCATATTCCTACTAATGAAATTAGTAGGTCAGAGGAGATTTTATAAATTCTACAGATCTGTTAGATGGATTTTTAATAAGATTGTACTCATTTGTTCTGGTTTTCTTTAATCTTTGCCTATTAGAGGATAGCTCAGGGTTTCATTTTGCATCTTTTTAATTTATTAATGATGTTAAACTCTCCCCTTCCCCCCCCTACCCCGGTAATCATCAATGATTCAACCAATCTATTGACGTCTTCCCTAATACATGTGAAATGAATCCTTTCCCCAGTTTTTATTTTACAAAATTTCTATAACTTTATCAAACATTAATATTTCATATACATCTGCTATCTTATTTCATTGATATATTTTTGTTTTGTTTCATTTTTCACCTACAATCGATCTGATAATTTTGATGATAAATCTATCTGTAATTTATTTTGAAGTCTGAAAATGGCAATGCCATAGTCATTTGTTTTTTTTTTTTGTTTTTTTTTTTTTTTTGTTTTTTTACCACATTGCATCCCTTGATATTTTCTGTTTGTTTTTCCCATGTATGTTTTACAATGTCTTTTATCTAGTTTTGTTAGAAATCCTTTAGTGCTTTGATTGGTATTACTTTTAATGTATAAATGAATTTGGAAGTTGTCATTTTTTACTATAATCAGTTTAGACTTATTTTGGTTGCATTTTATAATTATCCTATTTTGTTTTATATTAGTGTATCCTGTGATTTTTCCTGATTTCATTTTATTGTCTCAATTTTTTTATTGAGATAGTTGGATTTTTTTAGATGCACTAGATAAGAGATTGATAGAAATTGGTTAACAAACATTGAGTCCACTGTTTGTCACATGCCAGTCCCAAGTGGAAGGAGACATAATGTCCATTAATAGTAATGTTTCATCTTGATATTTTTGAATAACCTGTGTTATCTAGGGATAATTTGTTCTTAGTTTGAAAGAATGTACCTGTGAGTTCCATCTGAGGGGGTGTGTGTGTGTGTACACATTTTGGGGGAGGGGATGATGATTTGTCTTGTTTCTTCCTTTGAGGTTAGTCTAATTGTTAATTTCTTGTTGTGATCTTTCCCTAGATTCAGCACAGCCATGGCTCGTGGTCCCAAGAAACACTTGAAGCGTGTGGCAGCCCCAAAGCATTGGATGCTTGATAAATTAACTGGTGTTTTTGCTCCTAGACCTTCCACAGGCCCCCACAAGCTACGAGAGTGCCTCCCTCTTATCATCTTTCTTAGAAATAGACTTAAATATGCCTTGACAGGAGATGAGGTAAAGAAGATCTGCATGCAGCGGTTCATCAAAATTGATGGTAAAGTCCGTACTGATATTACCTATCCTGCTGGCTTTATGGATGTCATCAGCATCGATAAGACAGGAGAACATTTCCGTCTGGTATATGACACCAAGGGCCGTTTTGCTGTTCATCGCATCACAGCTGAGGAGGCAAAATATAAATTGTGCAAAGTGAGAAAAATCTTTGTGGCTACAAAAGGCATCCCTCATCTGGTGACCCATGATGCCCGTACAATCCGTTATCCAGATCCTTTAATCAAAGTGAATGACACAGTCCAGATTGATTTAGAGACTGGCAAGATAACTGATTTCATCAAGTTTGATACTGGCAACTTGTGTATGGTGACTGGTGGTGCTAACTTGGGTCGAATTGGTGTGATCACCAACAGGGAGAAACATCCAGGTTCTTTTGATGTTGTCCATGTGAAGGATGCCAATGGCAATAGCTTTGCCACTAGGCTTTCAAATATTTTTGTTATTGGCAAAGGTAATAAGCCTTGGATTTCTCTGCCTCGTGGAAAAGGTATCCGTCTCACCATTGCTGAAGAAAGAGATAAGAGATTGGCAGCCAAACAGAGTAGTGGATAAACGAAGATGAAGACTTCCGGGTATATGTGATCAGATAAAACTGTTAAACATAGAAAAAAAATGTCCCTTTTTTGTCAGATGGAATTCCCATTCAAATCAAGAACAAATTATCTCTAGATATGATACATGTTATTCAGGAATATCAAATTGAAACATTACTCTTAACAGACATCTCCTTTACTTGAGACCAGTGTGTGGTAATACTTAGTAATAAGTGCTTGTTAACTGGTTTTATTTAGTACTTTATATTTTCTTGGACAACTATTGATTCTAGTTTAATAAAACAGAATATATTATTTCTGCCATTTATAATTTAGTATTTTTGTATGTATTCTGTATACATTTGAAAAGAATATTTATTCTCTGCTTATCCTGTTCTCTGCATATATTCACTGTTAACATCCTAACTATCATTCTGATGATGGAATGTTGACATTGTTATATTTTTGTCATTGGAATAAATAAATAAAATGAGAATTATTGCACAGTATTAATGTTGTCTGTCATAACTTTATCAAAACTTTTTGTGCTTCAAAGAGCATCTGTTAACCACCTAGTAAAAAATATTAAGTGCTTATTCTGCCAGGAAGTGTTCTAGTAGTAAGTACTAGGAATACAAACACAAACTATTAAAAAAGGCAAAAAAAGGATCTTAAGGATTTTACATTCCAACAGGGGATAACATATATAAAGAAGCTGAAAAAAGCAGGGTGGGATGGTAGGGTTGGGAAGGGTGGAAATGCCAGAAGGGGAAGTAGAGCAGGGAGAAGAATAAAAAATTCAGACCTAGATCTCTTTCTAAAATGAGACTCAGGAATTGAGCAATGAGAATAGGACTTTGTGAGAAACCCAAGGTATAAGAGCTATAGGCCTCCTGAGAAGTTTAATTTTTGAGAGGACAGTTGAGGCATGCTAATTTGGTTTAGGCAATTCCCCAAAATGGAGGCACAGAAAGCATCTCATGATGAAATCATATATTTCACTGCAGTTTTCTTTTTCTTGATTTCTTTTATATTGAGGATGATATCTATGATTCAGTCTTTCCCAACTTTAGGATATATTAGTTTGACAATCTCCCATTTAGCTTACTTACAGTTAGAGTTACAAGAGCCCAAATCTGATTCATAACCTCTTCTATTTACCATTACTTTTTTTTTTTGAGTTGCCATGTCTAAAGTTCTCTACTTTTAAGATTTAATATTAATATTTTTATTTTCCCCAATTATATTTGAAGCAATTTTTTTACGTTAATTTTTTAAAACTTTGCTTTAGAAGTCATCCCTATCCTCAGCTACCATTAAGAAAGCACAAGTGAAGTTTTGTCATGTCATGTTGTGAAATAAAACATCTTTCCCCTAAAAAAATCCTCAAGAAAAGTAAAATTTTAAAAAGTAAGCTTCAATCTGTATGCAGACACAATCAGTCCTTTTTCTAGTTATGAATAGGATTTCTCATTCTTTCTTAGTAGTTGTGAATCATTGTATGGCTGAGTGATAGCAAAGTCTTTCACAGCTGATCAACTCAAAACATTGCTATTTTGTACACAGTATAACTTTAGAGGACTTTCCAGGTTTTTTTCAATATCCTGCTCATCATTTCCCATAGAACAATAATATCGTATTATAGTCACGTCACAGTTTATTCAGTCGTTCCCCAATTGATAGGCATTTCCTCAGTTTACAATTTCTTGCTCTGAAAAGAGCTGCTGTATTTGTGTACATATAGGTTGTTTTCCTTTTTAAAAAAAAATCTCTGAGGATTTATGCCTAGAAGTGGTAATGTTAGGTCAAAGAATATGCATAATTTTATAACCCCTTGGGGCATTGTACATATCTATCAATTGGGGCATGACTTTTTTTTTCTTTTTTTAAAAATTTGACTCAGTTCCCTTTGAGAAACGAAAAAATTGCTTCAAAAATCTTGTTATAATTACTATTGTTAACTCTTATTTCCTTCCATTTATTCTATTTTCTGCTTTCATCCTGTACTTCTTCAAAAGTTTTTCTACAGACCACTTGCTCTCCCAATATGCTCTCTCTTATATCACCCTCTCCTTTTTATCCCATTCCCTTCCTACTTTCCTGCAGGATAAGTCAGATATAATCTCTAACTTATCTTAGAATTGAGATAGGAGTTGAACCTGTGACTTTTTGTTTGGGATCTCCTGTATAAAAAAACATCTGCCAATGCAAACTTCTATCGATGTAAATACAGTTTTGTCCAGCATACTAAGAGGTTAAAAGGCTTCTTTAGTTTTTCTTTGAAGCCAGCTGTCTATTTTACATATTCTTGGCTGCCTATTTATATTATGAGAATAATAGATTTAAAATATTTTAATAAAGAATCTTAAAGCCGTTAAATCATCTTTGGGGAACATCTATGTAAATATTAACTGAATGGCACAGTAGATAGAGTAAGACTAACTTTTTCCAGTTTTTTGCCTGAGAAATTTTTACATGATCTTAGATATATAAGATTATAGAAAAAAGGTATTCAAGTCAAATATTTACTGATAGTCAAATTTGCTCACCCCCACATTCAATTATGAAAATCCATATGGGATTTCTACTCACACTAGGCCTGGGATTAGGAAGACCTGAGTTCTGAATTGTCCCCAGACACATTTATTAACTGTGTGACCCTGTACAAGTTACTTAATCTTATTTGCCTCAGTTTCCTCATCTGTAAAATGATCTGGAGAAGGAAATGGCAAACTATTTCAGTATCTTTGTCAATAAACCCTAAATAGGGTCATGAAGAACCTGACATAACTGAACAACAAACAAAACTGCAAATATTTCAAGAAGTCCCTTGTTTTTTTTCTCAAATATATTTTTGGACATTGGGAGATGAACTAATGAAGCAGTAGTGAGGTGGCATTTTTGAAATTTGTAACTCTTCAAAAAATTATTAATCTGTAAATTAATACTATATTAACACCATAACTAAATCATGTAATTATAAAATGCTGACGGTAGTTAGAAAAATAAAGCTTTTCTTCTCCCAACTCTTGATCATTAACATCTGAAAGTGGTTTCACAGTAGCTTTTAACTCTTGTCTGATATGTACCATTTTTCAGGTATAAAATGATTTTTTTTCAAAATGTTAAACAATTATGCTTAATAAAATGCTAGAATTATGGTGTACCAAGGGACAAATAGAACTTGTTTACTCTCAGAATTCACAATTGAATACATGTGACTTTCGGATTTGCTTCATTGTCATGACAACATTATAGCTGTCCCTAAAATAGATGTCGTGAACTTTCTAATTTCTAGAAGTGTCATATAAATGAAGGAGAAATAATTTTTAAAAAACATTTTATATGTTTTTCCTCAATCATAATTGAAGCTGCTTGATGCTATAAATGGCATGCAATCTTTTTGGGGTGGAAGACTAGAGGTAGGGGTCATGAAAACCTAAAGAAGAGTGTGATCAGTAGTTTTCAAAGGCTACAATGAGATCAAGTGGGATGAAGGCTGAGGAAAACATCTTTTCCTCAATCAACATCCTGCCTGATCTCATTGTTATTTCTTTATTTGTTTTTGGAGAGAGCTAGTGCCCTTTCTAAAATGTAATTCCCATAAGAGAATACAGTGCCTCAGAAGTCTGATCAGGACAGCAAAATGGAGTTATCACTACTCTTCTGGGCAGTATATATACTCAGCGATGAAAAATAATTAAGATGATGCAATCATAGAAGTCTGTATTGAAGGGGATAATACAGTGAGGGACAATTTTGAAGCCAGCTCTGTGATCAGGGTAAATCATTAAACATCTTAGTGTCCTAGAAAACTTGTGTGACCAGAAGTTAGATAAGTTGATCTGAATTAATGGAGAGAGTGCCCAGTATGAGACATGCCTGCATTTATGAAATCACTCATCTAGGCCAAAGCACAGTAACCAAGACTCAGGAAGTGATGGTCCTACCACTCAGTGATGCTGAATTTTGGGAGTGAACTTCATATTTCTTTCGTTGGAAGGCCTCTTTTTCCTTGGGACCTATCAAACTGGAAATGTAAACTCTTCTACTCCAAAGTCTGAGCACAACTCAAGCAATTGTTTCAATATCTTCTACTTAGACCAGTGAAATCTTTGAGCATTCCCCCCCCCCCCCCCAGCACCTCGCCCCCCTCTCCCATAGGTCTTTAGTTACTCATTTCAGTTCTGGAACTGTTCTGTAGGATGCTAAATTTAAATTAGATGGGATCTTAGAGATTATCTAGTTCAAACCCCTCATTTTCACAGATGAGGATATTCAGGCCCAAAAAGGCCTAAGTGAGTTGCCCATAATTAAATAGTTTGTCACAGATAAATTTTAAACCTAGATCTTCTGAATTCCAACCTAGCACTCAATTTTTAGTATCCATAAATATTACTAACTCCTGGGCTAAATAATGAATATTTATGTTAGATCAATGGAGGACACTAAAATGATGATGCATTCAGAAAGACCTGTACTAGCCTGGCCTGAACTCATTTGTCTTCTGAGTCTTGAGTTGAGGAAGCCAAAGAAGTTGCAGAATGCCATGCCCTTGTAAAGGTTTGAATGAATCCTTTTAAGATCAAGTCATGTTATGTATGTCTGGAGGAACCTTCCCAAGGAAGTGTTAAATTATACTATTAAATAGCCACATGTCATTCAGATAGTTCCATGTTACTTGTTCTCTTCAGAATTCTGAATTTGTATGTTAAGGTAGTATCTGGTCATAATCTGACAAATTTACCTTTCTTTTAATATACAGAAGATGAAAGTAGGGGCAAGTAATAGGATGGAGAGAAGATAAAAGAGTTCTGTAGAAATAGGAAGATTACAGCCCAGGGTTTTCAATAAATACTAAGGATAATGGGTAGGACTTTTACTTTACTTGGTGAAACTATCATGAATTTAATTACCATTTCCATGCTGCTGACAATTCTCAAATCAACCTATCTATCCTCCCTTAGCATCTTGGCAGTCTCACATCTCCAACTGTCTTTCAGATATCTTAAAGTGGATGTTCAATAGACATTTTAAACTAAACATGTCCAA
This sequence comes from Antechinus flavipes, assembly GCF_016432865.1. Lineage (NCBI taxonomy): Eukaryota > Metazoa > Chordata > Mammalia > Dasyuromorphia > Dasyuridae > Antechinus > Antechinus flavipes. The sequence continues at coordinate 400,841,472 of NC_067400.1, forward strand.
AATAGAGTTCATTATCTTTCCTCCTTAACTCTTACTCCCTCTTACCTTCTCTATTGTAGTGGTAGGGTATATGTGCAGGAGAACCATCCCCCTGGTTCCTCAGGCTCACAATGTAGGAGATATCATCTCTCCCTCTTCCCCCTATCCATCCAATTGGTTGCCAACAATTGTTAACTTTATCTTTGCAACATCTCTTGGAATACATTCCATTCTCTCCTCTGACAAAGCCAGTCCTCTGGTGCAGATTCTCAATGCTTCATATCTAGTCTATTGCAATAGTCTAATGGTGACCTAGAGTACAAGTGTTTAACGTGTAGCTGGCCTGCAGATCCAAGTACTGTCTGAAAAATATTTAAATGAAATTGGAAAGTATTTAACAAAATTAAAAAATACAATAGACTATGGATAATAGTATATATGATTTTCTAAGTTGACATGCACTAGAAGGGATAGTTATACACACACACACACACACACACACACACATATATATAGTTTAGTGACTCCAATAATTTGACTTTTTTACAGTTGACCAGAATAAATATACATGTGTATGTGTGTGTGTATATATATTATTGACAAATATGATGAAATGATCGGAATCTAAACTAAGGTTTTTCTAAAAATTTCAATTGCTTGTAGTTTTTTGTAAATTTAAATCATCTTTATTAACTTACAAGAATAGAATCTTAAATAAATTCTTAAATGATTACATTGGAAAAATGAAGGGAATTAAAAAAAATGATTAATTGAATGATATATAATAAACAATTGCCCATTCCCACAAATGTGCTTTAGATTCCAAGTGGAAGAATTGGCTTTCTTGCTATTTATAATATAGCCACCAGATGTCATAACTAGTATACTCTGAAACCATACTTACTGCTTCCTTCATTTCAGTAAAAGCTTTTCTAAGTTCTTTTTTACCTTTATGGTTTGGGTTTTTTAAATACATAAAATTACATTTTTAAAAGAAAGCAAAATTTACGCTTAGAAATTTCATGTTGATTAATATATTCCACTTTACCATTCCATAGGATTTTTGTAGTCTAATTCCAGACTGCCTGTATAGTGAGTTAGACAATAACAATATTACATGGATAATCAATACTTATTGACATGATAATGATTGTTCTAATGTTATGTATTTTAAAATTATTAATATTTTATAACATCAGAGATTTTCTTTACTATTCATTCTCAAATAATTTCTAATTGAACAAGACAAATTTCAAAATAGTTGATGTTTGTCAAATTTGAGGTAATGTTATTTTCATGTCATCACTGTGTTTTATTATTTGTTAAAAATAATTTATTTATATTCACAGTGAGATACAGCAAAATTATTGCATTTGAGTTTATTAGCACCTATTAAAAACATGATGGGGTATTATTTTAAAAAGTGAAATCAATTCATTTGTAATTTAGTTTTTGAAGATTATCATAGGATTTAAAAATAGAGATTAGAAAAAAATATATTTTTTTAATTTTAGAGTCTTTTGCCTTATTTTTCTTTTGTTTTGAGCTTAGAGTATTTTTTTTCCTTATTGGAGTATTTTCACTAAACCAAATATATTTCTTCTTTCTGTTCTTTGCTTTTTTGAACAATGTATATAAATGAGATCAGATTCAAACATTTCTAAGGTAGGAGGACCTGAGCTACTAAAATATTCAGGAAAGCTACAATATAAGGAGAGAACCTCATTAATGGAAAATCATAGAATGTTATTCTGGAAGGGACCAGTTCCTTAATTTTATGAATAAGAAAAATAAAGGCCAAGAAGATTAAATCACTTTCAAGATCACATAGCTAGGCAGTGTTAAAGCCTGAATTGGAACTCAGTTGTCTTGACTGACTTCTCTTTAATTTTCTAGCTATAATGCTACTTCCTTATAGTTTTCTCTTTAAGGAGAACTCTTATTTATGGTGTACATTCTGTATTTTAGATTGTTCCCTCTTTGTTCCAAGTACATTTTGAAGTAGTGTAGTATAGTTCCTTATAGAATCCTCAATTTGCATTTTTTCTTTATAGTTTGGAAAGGTACACTTCTTTGTGGGTTGAGAGCAGGCCTGAAGTTCTGATGTGATTATATTATTGACTTGACATATATCTGGACAAGAGCATTTAGCAAACTTAGAGCAAATAATCCACAACCTTTATCTGTGGGCAAGTAAGAATTTTCATAAAAATTAGAAGGCTGGACAATTCTACTAGTTTGTTGCTCTTATATATTATATTAATTATATCATTCTTGTTGATTCTATGGGATGAAAAGAAATAATACATGTAAAAGTGCTCACTTAGCACAGTTCCTATTTATATAATGAGCACTCTATAAATGCTTATATTGTTCCTTTCTCCCATTCTAACACCATGAATTTTAGGAAGAAGTCCTAAAAATTATAGAAGCTGATAATTGTTTTGATAGTATAGTAGTTAGACAATTTGACACTTCAAGATTATACTAATCATTAACTTTTCTGTTTTAGTGAAAAAAAAAAAAAAACCTGCTGGATTCTTTATTCATTCAGCAATCATTTATTAAATTCTAGGGATTGGGGGTAGAAGATAAAAAGAAAGGCAGTTTCTGCATCAAGGAGCTTATGTGCCTAATTTAAGAAAGTTACAAAATAATAGTTGAAAGGAATAAATCTTATATATTCCAGAAGTTTAGGAGTTGATTTTAAAATATGAAAGCATATGTAATTTTTATTTGTTAAATTTGAACACTATCTATTTATTTATCTATCTGAAAAAAATCAACCAGAAAATGGAATACACTTTTTTTTTTTTTAGTGGAAAATGTGCTATGATTTCATAAGTATTGGAAACTCTGATGAGGAAACTGCTTCTAAAAATTGTCATTGGGCAGAGAGAGGTTAAATGATTTGTTCAGATTCATTCTAAGATAAATGAGATTATGTAAAAATCCTAAGGCAAGCTTTTTTTTCTAACTATTGTGCCAAACTGCCTCTCGGATATAATTTAATTTTCAAAAATAATGAATTTCAAAGAAAATATAAATTGAAATTGTATTTGACTTTTCCTGAGATTTGTGAAAGGTTAACATGTATACATCTCAACTCATAAATGGTTGAAATAGGTCTAGATAAAATAAGATAAAGTAATTATCAAGTATATACCTAAAAATAGACACATTTAAAGATAAATACTTGATCATTACTTTGGATTTATTGTTACAGGGAGTTCATTTTATTTGATAATAGTTAAGAGATCTAGGCCTTTTTCTTTTTAGAAATAGTTGGAATTAGGAAACAAAAATGGTGGTATCAACTTTTGTAGGAAAAATATAGTGTATTTTCCTTTGTGATGATCAAAAATAGGGGGAACAGGTTATCTCAGTAATTCATTAGCATCCTGATTATGAAAGGAAAAAAAAAATTTAAGTACTATAAAAGTTGGGAATAGATTGAAATGTCATTTCTTATCTATATCTTCTTTGAACACCACAAGTGAGATTAGATTTCTAGGGATTTGCCAGTATTTAATGAGCATCTCACTAATGTGACTTCTATGCAAACAAAATAAAAATAAGGTTTAATGACTAAACTAATTTTTAGTTGTGGTTTTTTCTTGATAGAATCCAACTTATCAATTTTCTTCAATGGGGTTGACTTATCTTTAGCATCCTCAATGACTGATGTAACAAAAGAGATAATTACTATTGAGATCATAGATGGGCCAGAGAGCATAGTAGAAAGGAGAATGATACTTTGGTTGATATTGCAAAACTCTGCACTATATAGAGATCATTATAAAACCAAAGACTAGACATGAAAAGACAAGTTAGAACCTATTTCTTGTCAGTAATGGAGGAATCAGTGAATAAACAGAATAGTCTAAGCAGTGATTTGCAGCAGAAACTGAATATAAAATATGCCAATGCATATTAATCTTATTTTATTAAAATTTCTATTGTGGAAATCTCACAAATTTGCCAGAACACAATGATGTTTTAGCAACATCCTCTTTCACATATGTAATCCAATAAATTAAAATAATATATGTTTATTTTTCTGGCCAGTTTATTGATGTGGAAAACAATTCTCTACTAAGATACCTAAATTTTCATGATATTTTATATAAATCTAGGTCAGCCATTCTTATTTACTTCCATATTTAAACTGGTAGAGAGGTGCTAGAGATCAGGGAGCACAGATAATTTTATTCCTCTAAATGCATGTCCCCTAAGATGTTGGGGCATTTGTATATTGGGTACAATTATGCCATCAAAGCAATCATTCTCGACTAGGAAATTAATTCTAGAGTCATATGGTGGGAACTAGAGGCTGGGAAAAGTACACAGTGACTTATTTTGTATCTCATACTTGGACTTTGGGCCCTTCTCTGGGGCCAGAAGGGCTTTAAATAGAAGCATGTGACTGGATTAGTTCAATAAGATACCTGTATTACACTAGTGATTCTAAAACTAAATGTTCAAATTATAATAAATAAACTTTACATGTTTATCTTTTCCCCAACTAAAATTTAAAAGTTTATTTTTCTTCCCCTATCCTGAAAGAACTCCATATATGTAGAATTTGGAGGCTGAATTTGGAGTATTTTTTAAAAGGACAATGCCAGTACAGTCCAAGAGATGGCAGTCAACATCTTTAAAAAAAAAAAAAATCTCAGTAATTCTATTAATGTTCTTTCCTTATTTTAATAACATCAGCATTGCAGTAATCATTAAAAGAATGAAAATTGTGCTGAAATTGTAAACACGAATATTTCACGTATTTGTTGAGTTTTAAAAAGATTCCTTGGAGTACTTTACAAGGCAACTGACAATTTTTTTTTTTTTTTAAACTTGCTGTTACTGCATTACTATCAAGGCTTGATTTCCTCCTAAATTATTTAGGCAGCAGTAGGATTAAAAAATAATATATCACTGAATGTTGAATTCTGAGTTATGTTAAAGCTTATTCTTTATGTTAAAGCAGATTTCATTGTAACATCAAACAGCTATAAATATCTACATTCTAATAGAATATTATAATCTAAAGCACTTGGTTATCATAACAACCCTGCAAGCAAGGCAGGAAAGGTATTATTATTTCTGGTTTACAGATGAGTAATTCTTAGAGATGTTAAAAAGACTTTTACTAATGTCACATATTTTGTAAGTGGAAGAGCATGGAGTCAAATTTTCTTTCCATTACACCATATTTTCTTCCTTTATAGAAACCATATCTTGAAACTTTCATATTTAATGTGAAATTAATTAAATAAGGAACAATTCCTATGAGGCAAATACAGGATATTTCACATAGAGTAGAATTGAAAGATAAGACAATGACTTTTGTGAAAGGATTATTACCTATATTACATCAGACTTTTACTATATTGTGTTACATTTCAAAGGCTACTAGAGGAAGAATGCAAAACCATATAAAAGATGCACGGCTGTACTTTAATAATGATCATTAAAAAATTTTCTGTCCTTCATTGTAGCATCCTATTCTTTGATAATGGCCTCTGATCTGGGCCTCCTCCCCGCCAGGGGAAAGTATTTTGGGGTCAATAACACTCATTAGACATGTACAATCCATATAGCACATGATAGTAATGTAGGCTATATGGTTCCATGTTTTTGCCTTGGTAAGTTGTATTTGGGATATTAGCACTGTCCAGATTCCTCCCTCTTCTCTTAAGAAATCTAGGTTGAGAACTCTCTTTTTATGAGGCTATATAATTCCTTCTGCGAACTCCTTAGCCACTTTGTCCAGCTGCTGCCATTGACTTATTAAGAGACTGGTCTTATACAATTTTTATGTTTCCTTCTAATTCTATGGTTCTATTATATACTTTGGTACTTTATACTTATAGTTTGTCTAGCAGGCTTAATTTAGGGAAATTTGTCTACTTTCAGTTATTTCATAGCCAATTATATATTTCAATATGAAGCTTTCCTTTTTTACTATTCACTTCGATTATACACATTTGACACTATAGATTAAGCAGGAGGAACTGGGTAGGTTGAAACTTAAATCTCTTGATCAACTGGATTGAAATTCTGGCTTAGACACTAGCTGCTTAACCTTTTCTGGTCTGGTCTCAATAATATTTGGGTCTCAATTTCCATATCTGTAAAATTAAGTTATCATTCTCAATGACCTCTGTGAACTCTTGCTATGTAAAATTAAGGTATCAAGCTCAGTGATCTCTATCTATGAACTCTTGCTATTTGATGTCATAGAAATGCCATTTATGTTACAAAGCATGCAGATTTTCTATTTGCTTTCCATTTCTGTTTATTTTTTATTTTCTCAGTCAATCTCTCTTTATTTATTATCTCCTGTAAAGGTAGAAGTGAACCTGGAATTATAAGATGTCTTCTTGAACCTTTCAGCCATACAATTAACATAATTATTATACTTCTGATTGTATGCAATTATAACAACAGTAATCATGTTTCATCTTCAAATTCTAATTGGAGCTCATACATCCTTATCAAAGATAGTTGGAAATGAATAATAAATATTTCCTCTATGAAAAAATCTCACTATGGTGGAAACGATCCTTGGTTCTAAAAAGTGCATACAAGTTCTTTTATTTAGGTCGTGCCAAACTGGAAAGGTTTCAAATATATCCAGGGACCATATCTGTGTATAGTTGATGTAGGGTGGAGAAGAAGATCATGGAAAATGAGTAAATTGAGGAACTGGGAAATTAGATTGTTTGAAGGAGTATTAATATGTATATTGGAGGTCCCTAGTGGAAGGTCCGGAGTTGGGAAGAAGAGAAAGACTGTGAGGAATTGAACTCATTGGGAAAGGAAGAAGAGTGTCCTGAAGATTGGCAGATAGCAGGATCAGAGTCTGGATTAAGTGCCATACACGGACTGAATGATCCTCAAAGGAAGAGAGATTATTGAGTTAGAATAATAGAGTGTGAGTTTAAAGGTAGCAATGAGGAACAAGTATTCCCAGTCCTCCACCATGATTAGTGAATTGAGAGAAGAGCCATAAGTGAAAGTGCAATAAATGTTTGAAGGGAGTCTTTTAAGCCTCTCCACCACGAGAGAGTCAGATCTCGGTGAGTACAATGAAATAGAAGGAAGAATTGAGAAAGGAAAAGGTTTAAGGTGAAAGCAAGCTTGTCACTTATGGATTTACAGTGAGCACAGAGGAAGGGGTAAGAAGTTGATGAGAGGGAATGTGAGGAGCAAGATTTGGTCTAGAGGAATGAGAACAAGGAAACAGGCACTAGGTGTTGGGGAGCAGATTATTTCTAACTATTGCTGGGATACCTCATTATCCTTCACAGAAGTTTGATGGCTACTTATTAGGGACATTTTTTAAGGGAAGTTTCTTGTTCAAATAGAGATTAGACCACATAATGTCCAAGGTTTCTTCCAACTCGAATTTTGTGATCTGGGAACTTTCCTTTCCATGAAGTTGTGGTTTCAATGTGTGATACATAGTGACTTGGTTCTGTTTGAATTTATCATGACTTCTCACCCATACATTCAGATATATAGTAGACAGTTCTTTATTTCAGTTATTATCATAGCCAGAGTTACTTCAGTGTTGCACTCTCCCTCCCAGGGATCAGGTCTTTCAATTTCTCCCCATCTGTTTCACCAGTTATCCCACTATTGCTTTATTTGAGTTTCTAGTGTAAAAATGAGGTTCTTTTTTTATTGGAAATGCAATTCATTTCTTTAAAGGTATCTCTATATATTCAGTCCCTTTTTGAATTCTATTCAGTAAATTACTGTATATGTTTTTAGTTATCAAAATATAATATAATATAAGGTTGAATATATTTCATGTAGTTTGAGCCTTGTTATTGAGTATGGTTTTGGAGACAGCTCTATAAAAGTGAGCCACAACATAATAAAAAAAAATCTTTACTTGCTCAGTACCAATTTTCTAAGTTTACATGTTAAGAAGCATTTCTTTCCATGAACCATGAATCACGTTCAAAATAAAGAATATATTTGTGTAATTTTTGCTAATGTTAATGTGACCTATTCATATGCATCCATGGGAAATAAACTGTCAAATTCTCAATTAAAATGTGCATTTTTGAGTTTCTTGCAGGTACTCACTATTAGGTTCAAAGGTTTATCATTAATGACCCTGGGAGTATGGCAGCCAAGAGATTAGAATTCATAAATCTGGTACAGTGCTTGTTTAATGTTGCTTCAATGCTGAGGGGAAATTTTGCCTTTAAAATGAACAAAGTAGAATTCTTCCAAGGAATAAGCTAATGTTCTAAGGTAAGTCTATATAGAAAGCTTTTTTGTTTTTCTTCCAATTTTATTGCAACTAACATCTGTTCTATGATTTTAATCTTGGTCATTTTAATGTAAAAAAGAATTAGAAAAATCTAATAAGTATCGGTCTTTGAATATATAAATTTTTAATCATATTTTTATATATTCAAAATTGTGCTATTGTTCAGGAAATAGTTTAGAATTATTTTTAAAAGGATTTAAAAATATTTTTCTGGAAATAATACAAATATTTGTGTTTTTAATATGGGTTCTACTGTGTTGGTACCTAGAAATCCTGAGCACTTCAGAACTTGTGCTTTAATATTTCCTTTCTATATGGAAGTGAAGAGAAATTACTGACCTGTGCTAAAGGAGCACAGAGATTGTCAAGTTCTACTAAACTCCAAAAATTTCAATTACTGCTCATTTGAAAGGCTTTGTCTGCTTCCCAAAGGTCAGCTCAAATAAGGACAAAGAGGCTTATAACTAAAAAAGATGAAATATAGAAATGCAGATTTAAAGGGAATTTTTTGTATGTTTGTCTTTGTTCAATTCAATTCAACTGGTCAAATAAGCAGCAGAACTTTTCAACCTGGTGTCTGCGAATCTGCTTTTTAATAACAAAAACAAAAACAAAAAATCTTCATTCAATACAATTGACCTACTTTACAATCTTCTATCTTTTATTTTATGCATTGAAAATCTTTATTTTGAGAAGAGATTCATAGGACTTTATCAGACTTCCAAAGGGATTCATGATACAAATACATTCAAATTTAATAATTACTGATTTAGACCAAGTAGTACCTAAACAAGAATGTATGCTACTGATTATATTGGGGGCTATTTTAGCCCTGGGCAAGAGCTTACTGATCCTTCTCTTAAATGAGAGACACTCCATTATGTAAAGTAATAATCAAAATGCTCTAAGGAAATATAAGTATATTCATTGTACCTATTGCATGATTTAGAGACTGGAAACTAGTACTGGAGAGTTAAAAGTTTAATTGGAAATTTAGCCTATGAGCAAATTTTGGCATTTTTGTTACTTTTATGATCTCATGACTATTTCTACTTGTACAAAGGAGAGTCTCTCAGAGGTTTAGCCAAGGCCATAGAAAAACTGTTTCTTCTCTCTGAGTGAAGGAATTAGCCACAGAATATCAAATTCCCTCTTCATTTCCTTTTATCTTTCCCTTGCCTCCTCAACCAATTACAAAACTCAAAAATCCCAAAATATAGATGGATAGTGTTGCTTCCTCAACAATTACCACCTGAAAGCCCTCAAAGAGTAAGTTATCACCTCTAGAACAGAATACTTTTCCTATTCAAAAGGGAAAAATTGAAATGCAATTTGAAAGTGATAAATCATTGCTCCCAAATGAATGAAGATTGGAGGATCATACACTCCTCTTGTATCTAATCCATTTACAGAATGTCTTTTAAATTATCAAAACAATTTGGTACTAAGAAATAGAGTGATGAATTAGTATAATAGATTGTATATAAATTACATTATAGTAAAAGACCATAGCAATTCAATATATGGTGAACTGAATGGAAGAAGTTAGAACCAAAAAAGATATAGAGAATATTGTGAAATGTAAAATAGATTACTTTGGTCATATAAAATTAAAAAGTTTTTACACAAAAAAACCCAGTACAACCAAAATTATAAGGAAAACAAAATTGGGAAAACATTTTTGTAACAAATATCTCTGATAAAGACTTTATTTCTCAAATTAGAACAGTCACATTTATAAAACTACAAGTCATTCCCCATTTGATAAATTAGTCCTAAAGGACTAATGAAGCCTCCAGAGTAAAAATTGATATTGTTTGATTACAGACTGAAGCATACTTTTTTTCACTTTCTTTAATTTTTTTCTTTTATTTGAGTCTTATTATACAAAATGACTAATATGGAAATGTTTCACATAATTGCACATGTATAACCCACATCTGCTTACCTTCTTAGGTACCTACTTCCTAAGGAGTAGGAGAGAGAGGGAAGGAGGGAAGGATGAAATTTGGAACTCAAAACTTTAAATAAAAATGTTTTAAAAATTATCTTTTAATAAATTTCATTTGGACATACACATTTTTTGTGTGAATTTTTCTTCTATTTCTCTTCTTAGCATAGGTTGGTGTGCTGCCAAATTTTGGACTTGGGCAGCAAAGTCTGATTAAGTCACCTCCTCTAAAACTCCTAATAATTATACAAATAACCTTCAATTAAATTGTTGTCACGAGTGGCATAATTATCAAGGGGCTATATAGCCACTGTTTGATGATTTTCAATTATGGTGGACCCACTACTTCTTGTGTTAACTGTTTTGGACTATTCTCTTTATTAAAAAAACTTTTCTTACACAGAACTTAAATTTGACTGTGTAGAACTAATATTCATTGTTTCTAGATTTATCCTGTGGGATCAAGTAGAGTAAGTTTAATTTCCTTTCTACCTGAAAGCCTTTCAGATGCTTATGTGGAAAAAAGTTCTGAATTATTTATTAATATTGTTTCAACTAGCTTTACATGGACAGAAAATTGTCTAACTTGAAAGTTTACTTTAGAGGACAAGCTGAACTTTGACACATTCCAGAGAAGCCACTGGAGATAAGGATATATTTGAGAAATGAAATCTTTATTAGACATACTTTTTATAAAAATGTTTTCCCAATGGGTTTTGGGTCCTTAACAGGTTGTTTTGAGTTCATCCAAAGCTTGTTATTTGGATTCCCTAAATTAGATTGATTTAACTACTGATATATATGTCAGACTTCTCTTCTCTGATACTATCTACTATCTATGTAATTCAGGACTGGAAACCAGAGGCTGCCAGTTCAGCCTTGTGACCTGACAGGAAAGGAGTTGAACTGTTTTATTAGTATTAGTGTCTTGTCTTGTTTATCAGGTTGAGGTTAGCATTAGTTCTACACTCATTCTACACTTAGGGAAGTCCTAGGTTAGTGAGGGGCATTTGTATTTAGCAAGCAGTGAGATACACTTTGACTATGGCTTTTATTTCATAAGTTCACCAGCACACACAATTACCTTAGAGAGATTTTTTGAAGGGGAACAACCAAGCAGAAAGGGAGCTTAGAAGAGTGGGAAAGATTAGTGAAGCTTCAAACCTAAAATAATTCTTCTATCTATCTGTAACATTGAGCAGGGACTTTCATTAAACTTTTGATTAGACTTTCAGTGAGAGAGAAGGATAAAAACTGAAATTCTTTCATTTTCTTTGCCTTCACAGTCTTTGGATAGATTGAAAATTACAGAGGGTAAAGAGTGACAGCGAAAAAGGACATCTTTTTCCTAGTTTACAGAAATTTAGGCCATTATAAATGAGAGACTAAAATCATCACTGAAATGTAGAATCTTTAATGCTCATTTTAAAATGATAGTTTAAGCATAATTATAACATCCAGAGGTAATGCTAAAACATCTTAGTGGATTTTTGGAGGTTTGTAGCTAGGGTTAAGAGGGAAGTCAGATAGTGAAGTGAAAAGTGCTGGGTCTGAAGTCAGACAGACTCGTCTTTCTGAGTTCAAATCTGGCCTCACTAACTTGCTGGACAACTCACTTAACCTTTTACTTCTATTCTTCATTTATAAAATGAACTGAAGAAGGAAATGGCAAATCACTCTTGTATCTTTGCCAAGAAAATCCCAGATCAGCTCATAAAGATTCAAGACAGTACTGAAGCAACTCAACAACTACAACAATAGTTAGGATTAAAATTATATACACAAAACATTTCCTAGGAGGTGTTTGTTCTGGTAGATGATGGTTTCACCTATAAAAGAATAAACAATTGAAGTTATTTTGAAATGATTCAACAGAATTTTTTAGATAAATTAGTAACAAAACCACCTAAATTGAAATAGACTATGCAATTTGAGAAGTACAATTAATTGATATTATACAATGACTCTGTACAGGAGAGATTTAGTAGAGTGTCAAATTAGAATATAACTGAAAAGAAGATGAGATGAAGTTAAGAAAAGTAGAATAAGATTGTTAAAAATATAAAGTTTTTAAGTTTCAAGGGTTTTAATTAGAGTCCTCTGAAAGGAAAAAAAAATAACATAACAAGAGACAAGTAGAGATGAAGCAATGGGTGAAATCTTTAAAGAAGTGTGGAGTCCTCTTGTACTGACAGAGTGAATGGAGAATATGTGAAATATGGGTCTAGAGCTTTGGAAAGAGACTTGGGAAAATTTTTGATCTCATTGAGGTAAGAACAATATGAAAAGCTTTTTGGAGAAATATATATTGGCAATTTCAGACAGACTATGTTTTATCAAGCTTTAAGCTTTGCCAAATGGAAAATATAGAAATACATTTACAGCATGAAATTGAGTATAGCATTATAAAATTTTTTCCTCAAAGAATCATTAGAAGGGCATATCATAATCTTAAAAAGCTCATGGATTCCAAAAGAGGATGAAATTGTGAGACTGCTATACAACAACAGAAAGTGTGCTAACTGGAAGCAGTGGACCTATAATTTGAGGTATTGGGAGCTAATGGCTCAAGATAATTGAAATTTTCAATATTACCATTTATCATCAATCCAAATTTGATTGAGTTGAAGTTTGTTCAGAAACTAAATTTTATTATAGTTTTATTTAAAGAGAAATATGTTCTTATTAAAATAATCATTGTAAAGCCGAACTTAGTACATAATACATTTATAACTAGTATTAAAGCAATATACTTGAAAACTGCATGGATCAGGAAAATCTGAATTCAAATCATATTTATTAGCTGTGGGACCCAGAACCAAATCACTTTGCTCCTGTTTGCCTCAGTTTCCTCATCTATTAAATTGGATAATAATACCATCTACCTCTTATGGTTGTTGTGAGGATCAAATTATATAATAATAGTAAACTACTTAGCACATAGTAAAAGCTATATGAGTGTTTTCAATGTGATTAGTATAGAATGCCAAATTGCTAGCTATATGATTTCCCATATAAGATGATTAATAAATTCATTCACCTGAATTAATATTATTTGACAAAAGTTCTGTATTATATTTTAAAAACTATGTAATATACCATGTTACTGTTAGTCTAATATTTTTATATTGTGAATTCTACAAAATCATTATACAAGAAAAAATGTTAATTAAAAAAAAATCTAGAGACTGATATAATTGCATCATTAGAAAAGTAATTTCTTTTTAATTGAATGCTGTTGGATTATAAATAGAGCTTTTAAAGATTGTGGACATAATGTGAAAATTATAAAATATTTAATTGGACATATTTTATTTTAAAATGGATAATAATGATGATAACAATGACAATAACTTACTATCTGGGGAAAAAGTATAGCTTGCCTTTTTGTTGTCTGTGAAGTTTTTCAGTCTTCCCATTTGGGCAAGGTTTTAAGGTCTTAGCCTTACTGACAACAGATGATCAGATTCTAAAGTAAGGAAGTGATTTAATGAGAACCTAAGATCTTTCACAGATTAAGCAAAGAATTTACAATTCTTCACATAATAAAGAATAATTTTATCTGATAGGTTGTTGGGCTATTACTTATGAAAACTATTGAAGTATCCTGAGTTACTATGTATTGAAGATAGAAATCTTTGAGCTAATGGTATCAATTGGTCTTAGTTTTATTAAAGATTTTATTTTTGCTCTAGGATTTAATAGGAAATATGGATATCCAATTGTCTGGAGGTTTATAGTAGCTGGCATTTTGCTTATTTTTAGAGTGAGCTCTTTTGTATTTATTATATTTGCAAAATGCCAGAAAGTGATTATTTTTAATTCCTAAATGATTGATTTTTTTTTGCTCCGGTATAGATTTAAATTAGAAAGGATAAATATGATAATGCCTTATATGTGTTTATTTTTGACTGTTATTGCAACATGCAAAAAAATAATAACAGTATCGCCATAATTTTTAGTATTTTTAGTAAATTTAGTAAATTTTTAGTAAAATCTATTATTTGAGGTGAATTTTTTTGAAACTGAAATTTGGTATAGTAAATTTTGATTTCAAGTGTGATTGTTAGCATTGTCATTAAATCAATAGTCCATCATTCAAAGGAAATGCCATGTACTACTCAAAAGGAATGCAGTCTGAAAGTTGCTGTAAATGGATATCTATCTGGGAAGGTTGAAGGGATGACCTTGAATAGGCAAAGGTAAGTAGTATCCTTTTGACTAATTTTCTCTATGTTTTTATTTCTCTTTTAATAGAAAAATTTCCCACCCAATTAATTTTGAGCACGACTATAATACCTTGTGAATAATGTGGAACTTTTCTATATAATTGATTGTTCCAACATAGGTTAACTGACTCAACAGGAATCAAATAGAGCTTAGAAAGCTTTATTTTGTTTTGATTATATCAGGTCAGTCTCTACTCTTGAAGAGATAGTTTAAATATTATTATAACCATGTCCCTTCTTCTTGTCATAGAAACTTTCTATGATCAAGACAGATGAAGTGTAAAAAAACTTTTTAATATGATGAATCTTGTTGCATTAAGCCAGTATTTCTAAGTTACTTTAATGTGATTCAAGAATGAAAGATCTTATTGTTTTTAAATTTTCTGTTATGAATTTGTGGTTCAATTTAAGATAGTTCTTAGACTTGCTATCCATTTGATAATAGTTATGTAATTATGTACAAAATTAGGTTTTTGAAGTATCTCATTCTTTCTGGATGATATAAAGATAATACAAATCCTCAAAGCAGATAGGACAAAAATGTGATGTGATAACCTTGCTTTGAGAAAAGCAACAAGATTACATTGTGTTTTTTTTTCTCTTAAAACTAGGATAAATGTATTTGGCTTTCAAATGTTTCTATTAAGAATAATGACAAAAGGACCAGTATAACATTAGCTCCATAAGGTTTGAACTAGTTTTCACTACATGAAATAATTACTAGAAGACCAAATGAATGGTAAAATGCTGTATTATGCCTCAACTAAATTGTATTAAGCTTTGTCATTGGTAGGTTTTTAGCAGAATTACCTAGGAAATCTTTGTGAGTGACTTGGAACCAGAGAAGCTGATTTAGTAGGAGGAATGCCCTTTCACAATGACCCTGAAAATGAGGCCTATTCCAAAATTTACAAGAACTAGAGAACTACAAGCTATTTTGTGTGAGATTATCAATTCTGCTTGATTAAGTTTATTCTTTTTTTTTTTTAACACTGAAGGAAATATGGAAATATAAATGTCTTTTTTTCTTTAACTTTTAGTGATACTGTGACTATATAGTTTACCTTTTGTTGCTTTCAATGACAGAGATTTTTCTGTATTGTGTAGTGCATTTGTTTTCTGACACAAGTTTAAGCTTGTTGACTTAAAGTCCTTGATGCTTACTTAGTTCGACTTCTCTGATTATGAGATGTTGGGAAAATTATGTCACCAATCAGATCCCTACAACTCCTTAAAGAAATTCTATTAAGCTCTTTATAAGATGAACTTATATGAGTGAGGAATGACTCTACTGACTCAGATTATTTTAATGAACTTTCTTTTAACCTTTAATTTAGTTCTTTGCTTCTCTAATTATGCTTCCACTATAATAAGAATGACTTAAAGGTTCCAAAGGAGGGAAATTGTGAGAAAACTTTATTTTTTTGAAATTAGTCCTGTGTGCTTAAAGACCACACTTGTTTAATGTTTAACGAGAACTTGCAGATTGTGCTGACCTCAGAAACCTCCTAAGAGCTGAAAATTTCTTCAAGGAATATATGGTTTGCTTCCCTTATACATCCCAAGCATAACATAACATAACCCATACACCTCAAGCAACCTTTTTATCTGGAAATGTGCTAGTCAACTAACTATTTGTGTGTGTGTGTGTGTGTCTGTGTGTGTGTGTATCTTTGTTTGAATTCTATATAATGTAAAACTTATAGAGAATCAGGAGCATAGGCTCCTCCCCTCCCTTCCCTTTCTTCCCTTTGCTAGAGAACTTGATAAATTTCTTTCTAAATTTTTTTTCCAGGTTTGAGTTCTCTGCTGATAATGTCAAGTGGTGATATTACTGAGTCAAAGAACATGGGATAGTTTAGTGACTTTTTGGGTACAGTTATAGATTCCTTTTTAGAATAGCTAAAATAATTCATAGTTTTGTTTGTACAATATTTAAAAACTTGATAGATGATGTGCAATATTGACTTGCATTTTATTTCTGTCATATTGCTTCCTACTTGTTTTTATTAGTGAGTCCTTACCTCAGAGTTGGGGTCTTCAGTACCAATGGTCTTGTGATCAAAAGAGCCATCTACACCCAGAGAGAGGACTGTGGGAAATGAGTGTGTTTCACAACATGCATTCTCATTCTTTTTGTTGTTGTGTGCTTGCATTTTATTTTCTTCATCATTTGTTTTTCTGATTTGATTTGATTTTTCTTGTACAGCAAGATAATTGTATAAATATGTGTGCATATATTTGATTTAACATATATTTCTACCAGGTTTAACATATATTGGACTACTTCTCATTCAGAGGAGAGGGGTGGGGATGGGGGAATTAGAACACAAGATTTTTCAAGGGCTAATGTTGCAGAGTTATCCATGCATATGTTTTGAAAAGTAAAAAAGCTTTAATTAAAAAAAAAAGAAGTTGGGGTCTTTAGATTAATTGAACACTAGTCTACTATGTTTGCATTCATGTATGCTTGGTATATCTGATCTGTTTAATTAATTCCTCTTTATATTCTTTCAATTTTATTTTTTCCAGTTCTGAATTCTCTACCTCCCTCCATGAACTCCCCCATCCATTGGGAATTCTTGAAATACAATCTCCATTATACATATGACGTTATATAAAATATAGTTCCACATTTACTATGTTAAAAGAAAACAAGAAAAAGAAAGAGAAAAAAAATTATCTTTCAGTCAGCACTTTGACTCCATCAGTTCTTTATCTGGAGGTCAATAGTATTTTTCATAATTAGTCTTTTGGCATTTTGAATTATTATATTGATTAGAGTAACTAAATCTTTTACAGTTGATTTTCTTTACAATATTGCTGTTCTTGTGTATAAGGTGCTAATGGTTCTCCTTAATTCACTTTGCATCAGTTCCTGACTTAGAAATAAATGATTAGATCATAAGCAAATGAGGGGGACATAAAAGAAATGATCTGTCAAATCTATTAATGGGAAAGAGTTCATGATCAAATAATGATAGAGATGTTCACAGGAGGTAAACTGGATAATTTTGATTAAACAAAATTAAGTTTTTATATAAATAAAACCAGTAAAGCCTTAATGAGGAGAAAGCAGGAAACTAGGGAAATTTTTGTTGCAAATTTCTCTGATGAAGATTTAATTTTTCAAAGATAAAAGCTGAGTGAATTTTTTTTTAAATAAGAGCTATTTCTCAATTGCTAAATGGTCAAAGGATTTGAAATGGCAGTTTTCAGAGGAAGAAATCAAATTTATCAGTAGTCATTTGAAATATGATTTTTGATTCAAACACTTTTATTAACTTTTCTGTTTTTATAGATTACACTAGCAGTTGCATATGTGTGGGAAAAGGTGAAGAACTTACAGATTCTAAAGTAGATCAAGCCTTATAAGCCTCAGTTTCGTCTTCTCTGGAGTCACATGATTTTAGATAAGGCCTAGACTATGTGGCTGAAGAAGCTGTATATCATCTTGTCTATTACATTCCACTGACCAACTAGGGGAACAGTAGATTTATGTGACCAATCACAACATATAGAGGGTGGGATTTTGGAGGTTCTTTGTCTGAAATGTATAAAAGCTGTAAGCATTTTCAAGGCTCTGGTCCTATCCTGCTGTGAAATTTTGCTCACAGACCAGGATGGAGTCTACTTCTTGAGATTCTAATAAATAATTCTGCTTTCTATGAGTGATTTCTGTAGTAGTCCATTTGGATAGGTCTTTTTGTTCCAAATAGTTGGGAGCTCGTCCGGGATGGGGTCTTTGGGGGAGATGGCTGTGTGCACCCCGAACAGGGACAGGCACCCTCGGAGCAGTTTTCTCCATGGTCTCTGGCTCTGGGTATGCATCCTCCCTCCCTCTTAGACAATGACCCAAGACAGGGGTACTCAGTGGAATACAGAATTGAAGGAAGAAGACAATAGACAAATCCTGACAGCTGGCACAGTCTAGAAGATCTATGCATAACTCGAGAGGTAAGTGTGAGTCAAAGCCTGGGGGTCTATTGGTCGAGGGAGAGACAAGCTCTCTAAAAAAAATGGAGGACTGCTCAGACCCCAAGAAAAGGGCTTTTGAGAGCGTTCTTGGGTGACTGTTGGTGTGAGGGTGATCTACACCGGTACTGATCACAGTCCAAAGTTGTATGTCAGGACAAGGTGCAGGGAATTCTGACTGATAGTCCCCTTGGGAGTCAATTAAATAACTAGGACAATGTCCCAAAGTACAAAGAGAAAAGTCAAAAGAAGTTAATTAAATACTGCTGCAGTATTTCCCCTTCTTGAAAACCTGGACTGGGTCCAGGGTGGTAGAAGCAGTCCATGAATTTATCAGGACATTAGCTAGGGAATTCAAGAAAAACAGAGCTCTGTGTCTGTCTCTGTGTGTATGTTTGTCTGCTTTGCATTATGTTTTGTATTAAAAGTTAGCAAGCTCATAAGAGATAAGAATTCAGCCTCTGTGTTGCAGGCTTGGTAAAATATCAAGCTGAATTGTGGGAGGTAAGAGGGGAAGAAAGGGAAAAATAAGAATATAGATTGAAAGTCTGGAAAGTTTTGAGAAAATAGAAGAACAGTGGCTATCACTCCTGTAAACAAGGAGCCTGTTATCAGGACTCAGTAAGAAAAAAAATTTTTTTCAAGGTAAAGCAAGGATTGGTGTCTAACTCTTTTCTGGCTTACTGAAGAAAAGAAGTTTGGATGAAATATCTAGGTAGATTTTAGGAAATTTCACAAACTAAAGTACTGGTTAATTTTAAAATAACTTTAAATTGATATGTGTGTTAAGATTGGAAATAAGAAGTTGCAGATATTGGAAGGGAGGAATAAAAATAGAGTAAGAGAGGTAAATAGTTGAACACGGGGGGAGCTCTGACCTGTTGGACCTGTGGGAAAACTAGGCATACTTCAAAAAAAAAATTTTTTTTCCCCAGGAGAAGAAAGAAAAATCATTATTAGCAAGTTTGCTTTCATGGAATTAGAGAACAGAAAGTTTAGGAAGGCTAAACTGGGTAGTTGTTTGTCTACAATATTTGATTAAGAGTTTTGGGAACTTACTATATTTAAAGAGGTACTATAATTTTGAAATTGAAATAAAATTGAAATTGGAATAATTTTGAAATAATTTTACTTTTGCCTTGCACATGTGAGGTTTATTAAGAGGATAAAATCTTAAGAATTGTTTGAATATTGTGGTCTTTACAACCAGAGAGAAAAACTTTTTTTTTTTGCCTTATTGTTTGGTTGGACTTCAAATTAAAATAGAGGTTATTAAACAAAATGCCAATAGCTTACCTTGAGGGGGGAAGGGGAGTCATATTTGTATCTCCCTACTTAAATGGTATATTGCTTTTTAAAAATATTGAGTAATTTGTAAACTATATTATGAGTTTTATGAAATTTGGTTCAAACTTAACTGTGAATCTTGAAGTTTAAAGTTTTTTTTTTTTTAAATGTGATTTAAAGACAAGGGACAAGACAGATTGATTTACAAAAGCAATTATTGGTTTGGGAGTGTTTAAACTATGTTAGAGAAGGTTTGAGCAAGTAGGCTTTGGAAGGAGAGAGACAGAGAGAAGAGACAGGAGAATGAAGGTGATTTAAGAAGGATTGATTAGTGGGAGAAAATGATTTCAAGAAGAAATTAGTGGGAAAAAGAAGGAATTGTTTGGAAAAGATAGTCACAGAAAGATGGCTGTGAGATGGGATGTGCTTTTGCAGGGGGAGAGCAATAGTGGAAAGGTGTAGCCGCTTTTGGCTGAAGAAAGCAAACTCATTTAAAGGGATACACTGCTCTTACAAGATGTTAATTGATTGAACATTTGTTTCTTTAGATACATAATGGTTTTCGTGTTTAAAGAATATGATCAGAAATGTGATATATAGTTTGAAAGAGTTATTTCAAAAAAGTTTAATTGATGTTTTTAAGAATTTTTCAGGGTCTTTTATGTAAAAATAGGAAGTTTTAAGTAACTGTATTGATGCCAATTACTTAAAGAGACTCCAAGGATAATAGTTTTTGCCTCTGTCCTTTTGAAAATGTTTTTGTTATGGACAATATGTAGCTTGGTGACCTTGTCTAAGTCAATAGCAATTTGTTAAATTATTGTTAAATTATTTAGGAACACAGGGACTGAGAATTTTTTAAGATAAATTGCAATTTGTGAAATGTGAGGTAAAATATTTAAGTCATTGTATAAGTGAAGGGAAAAAGAAATTGGATCCTGTAAATTACTTGAGGGAAAGAATGGAAACAGTAAAGGTAAAGGATTGGCACACAAGGCATTGGTCACTGAAATTTTGACTAATCTTATGTTACCTAAGAACGTTGCAATGATTCAGGGGCACCAAAGAGGAGATTCATTTGAGACACGGGAAAACTGCTTTGCAGATGAGTAGGCAAAACGGGCTGGAGAAGAGGAATCTGTAAGTACGGAGGAGATGATGATGCTAATTCTGGCATTTCTGCCTCCAAAGCTCCACCTTCCCTTACCCCAGAAGAGAAGCAGGAAGTCCAAAGCCTTGGCGCTCAGGAGGATAAAGAGGGGCATTGGCTCCTCCCTGATGGCAGAGAGGTACTGACCACAGCAGGTATGAGACATGTGCTCCACCATTTACATCAGGGCAGTCCTTGGGGTGTCCAAGACCTGTGTGACGTGGTGCTGACTAAGTTTGTGGCACTGGCTTGTACACAATAGCAGGCAACTGGTCAGCCGGTGTCCTGTTTGTCAGAGGATGAATAGAGCTGCCCAATGACAAGTCCAAAGAGGAGGAAGGCCCCCTGGTGTCAGGCCTTTCCAAAGCATTCAGGTGGACTTTACCAAGCTGCCCACAATGGGGCGTCTCAAATACCTGTTGGTCGTAGTGTACCATCTGACCTTATGGGTGAAGGTCTTTCCCCTTGCCTGGGCAACTGCCTTGGCAGTTATAAAAGTACTCCTTGAGCATATCATTCCAGAGTATGGGTTGGTGGAGCAGGTAGATTCGGACCAAGATCCGCATTTCACAGCTAAGATTCTCCAATTTGTGGCCTAAGCTCTAGAAATGTCATGGGACTTACATACCCCATGGCAACTGCCCTCATCAGGCAAAATGGAAAGGATGGATAAGGAAATTAAACAGCAACTGACTAAATTGGTTGAGACACAATTGCTCTGGACCAAGTGCCTTCCCTTTACCTTATTAAGAATAGAATAAAACCCCGAAGGGATGTGGGATTATCACTTTATGAATTATTGTATAGTCACCCTTATCCAAAAGGGATTCAAAATTCTTCCTTGGATCCAATATTTGAGACCAAGGAGTTGTTTTTAAGGAAATGCATCATGTCTGTACTGCAACATCTGAAAACTTTACCACTAAAGGGGCTTATTGCTCAGACTCCTCCTTTAGGATTCACAGTGTATAAGTTCTAGCTTGAAGACTGGGTCCTGGTGGAAGGAGGACAAGCTGACTCTAACCTGGGAAGGACCATTCCAAATCCTCTTGATATCAGACATAGCGGTGCTACACAGGAAAGAGGGTGGACTCAGCACACCAGAATTAAAGGACCGGTGGACACTCCAAGAGTGTGGACTTCCACACTGAATCCAGAAAATGAGCTGAGACAAATATTGAAAAGGAACTGATGAACTCTGAATGTAAAATCTTGATAGTGGTATTGATCTGGGGTATCTTATTGGGGCATTGCCTAAATCAAACAGGTACAGGACCATGGATGGGAGAGAGTAAGTGTGAATGGACTTTTACTCGTCAATCAGAGAGGGCAGATATAGATTGTAGTGAGTATAGAAACAGAGAGAGCAAGTCAAATATTGTTTGTAATATGGGTCAGTGCTTAATTGTGCCCACCAACATTTATTAGGGGGTAATGAGGGATGTTTGTTGAAGCCTATTTGTTGAACACCCCGTAATCTATTCAAACTGGTGATGCTAATAGGTGGGGAGATGCCTGGCCCCAGCACAGATTATCAGATTATCAAGGAATATGGAACGGCGACATAGGCTCAAGAAGGTAGTTGGGGATATTGGACACCAGTGTATGTGTGTGTGTGTGTGTATATATATATATATATATTAAACAGATTAATTCAACTGCAAGCAGTTTTAGAGATAACAGCTAACCAAACTGCTCAGGCCCTTAATCTATTAGCCAATCAAACCACCCAGACAAGAGAAGTAGTTTTATAATCTAGATTAGTTTTAAATTATCTGTTAGCAGAGGAAGGAGGAAGGAAGGGTCTGTGAGGAACAAAACTTGTCCACCTGTTGTATGCAAATTGATGATAACAGACAAGCAGTAAAAGAAATTACTAAGGGCATTCGCAGGATAGTTCATGTGCCTGTACAAATTTGGAAATCTCCCTTCAGAAATAGCTGGTGGTCTTGGTTTGATGGTGGCTTGTGGAAACAGCACTTATGGTATAGACATTGCAATCAGTAGTATTATTCTGTTGCCACTATGTTTACCCTATATAATTACATTGGTAACAAGAATAGTTCAAAGATTACTGTGAAGAATCTTACAATATGGAGGATGCCACTAAAATGATGATTTTACAGAAAGAATGATGGAAGGCAGTAGTAGGGGATGATCCAGATGAGGAGATTAACAAGCAATGTGTAGAGATGTTAATTGAATTTAACCACAATGTTAGTTCTTCATGAGGAAATATATGTACAAATATATTTATGAATAACAGGGGGGACTGTGTAGGAAAAGGTGAAGAACTTACAGATTCTAAAATAGATCAAGCCTTATAGGCCTCAGTTTCCGCTTCTCTGGAGTCACATGATTTTAGATAAGGCCTGGATTTTGTGGCTGAAGAAGCTGTATATCATCTTGTCTACTACATTCCACTGACCAACTAGGAGAACAGTAGATTTATGTGACCAATCACAACATATAGAGAGTGGGATTTTGGAGGTTCTTTGTCTGAAATGTATAAAAGCTGTAAGCATTTTCAAAGCTCTGGCCCTATCCTGCTGTGAAATTTTGCTCACAGACCAAGATGGGGTCCACTTCTCGAGATTCTAATAAATAATTCTGCTTTCTATGAGTGATTTCTGTAGTAATCAATTTGGATAGGTCTTTTTGTCCCAAACACATATATTATTGTTTCCTCCTTAAATTGGTTCCTAATTTTGTTATAAATTTAATGATTTACTTTGCTTTCAACTTTGTTAATCTCTTCTTTGATATTAAGAATCCTTAATATGCTGGGTTTTTTTGGAATTTTTTATTTGCTGCTTTTCTAGTTTTTTTTTTTTTTAATAACTTTTTATTGATAGAACCCATGCCAGGGTAATTTTTTTTACAACATTATCCCTTGCATTCACTTCTGTTCCGATTTTCCCCCTCCCTCCCTCCACCCCCTTCCCCAGATGGCAAGCAATCCTTTACATGTTGAATAAGTTACAGTATATCCTGGATACAATATATGTGTACAGAACCGAACAGTTTTCTTGTTGCACAGGGAGAATTGAATTCAGAAGGTATAAATAATCCGGGGGAAAAAAAAATGCAAGCAGTTTATATTCATCTCCCAGTGTTCTTTCTTTGGGTGTAGCTGCTTCTGTCCATCTTTGATCTATTGAAACTGAGTTAGCTCTCTTTATCGAAGAGATCCACTTCCATCAGAATACATCCTCAAACAGTATCATTGTTGAGGTATATAATGATCTCCTGGTTCTGCTCATTTCACTTAGCATCAGTTCATGTAAGTCTCGCCAGTCCTCTCTGTATTCATCCTGCTGGTCATTCCTTACAGAACAATAATATTCCATAATGTTCATATACCACAATTTGCTTTTCTAGGTTTTAAAAAGTATTTATTTTATTTTTAATTTATGAAAAAAGCCAAATATTTCCATAATACACTAGAATAATAAAAAGATGATTGAACTAAATCTATTATGTACAATTTGCTATTCTTTTAAAAAATATAATAAATTTATCATGTAAATTATTTTTCCCCTTCTTACCACAATGTCATTAGACATAAATATGTGAATGTATGAATATACAACATATCTATGTATTTTACATGTAAATATATACATATATACTTATGTATATATACATATATATGTGTGTATGTATATGTTTGTAAAATCATTCTAATCAGTTCTTTCTCTGGTTGCAGATAGTATCTTCCTTCATCTGTCCTTTGTAATTAATTTGGGTTAATTTAATTAAATGTCTTAGTTGCTCAAAGTTGTTCTTAAAACAATATTCCTCTTACTGTATATGACATTCTCTTGATTCTGCTCATTTCATTCTTTGTTACTTTGTGCAAGTCTATCCATGTTTTTCTAAAATTAACCAGTTCATTATTTCTTATAATGTAGTTATATTCCATCATGGTCATATGCCATAACTTGTTAAGTCATAGTTATTCTTGCTTTTCTAGTTTTTGAAACTGCATGTCTCTTTGAGCTAGATACTGCTCTCTTCCATACTCTTTGATAGTGTAAGAAAAAAAATGCCCTGATTCCTTCATATGTTAGCTAGGACTAGGCCTTATCTTCTGAAGGAATGGCAGGTTTTTGACACTGTCTCCTGATGGTTTGATCTAGGTTGTATCTTTGTTCTTTCTCTGTCTCTTTCTGTTGTCATAATTCTGAATTGGGGTTTGACTCTGTCCTAATCTGGAAGCCTGACAGGGTACTCAGATGTTGTTGATGATGTTGGCATCAGGCATCCTGGGAGACCCCAGACTTTTTGTTTCTTGGGTTCTGCCCTTGCCTTTTCTTCTACCATGGGCTGTTTGTATTCTGAGAAATTTTAGTGCATCTACCTAGGACTGGGGACTGATCTGCTCTTATTTTCTGCTATCTTGGGGGTAGCTATCTGTGCACTGAGATGCCCAGGCAGTGAGCTGTCAAAAATGGTGTGCTTTGCTGCCTGAACACTGGTCTGATATATCTCTTACTATGGCCTTGTTTAGATTTCTTGGTTGTTATGGGAGTTGCACTGCCTAGGCATTAAATTTCTGAGACAATATCTAGCCTGATATGCTTGTTTTAGAACTTCTTGGGTTCTGAGTGCTAAATTGCTTGGGGAATGATTTGGCCTAATCTGAAAGGTACTAACCTACCTTTGTACTTACTGTTTGTTGTGCTACCTAGGCAATAATCTGTCCTTGCTTCCTGATTTTGTTTCTTGCTTTGGTTTTTGATTGCTTTACATTTTGGAATTATTCTGAATAGTTCTGGACTAGAAAAAGTAAAGCTTTTTTTTTTTTTTTTTTTTTTAACCTTTTTAAAAAGCATTGTTCCTTCTGGCACATTTTCAGGTGGTTTTCTGGGGCTATTTGTGGAGGATTTGGCTTCCTATTGTTGTGCCATAGTTCTTTTTTGATGTCCTGACCTAGTTTCCCTAATTGTCTTATTTAGTTACTCTGCCTCAGGTTATAACCTTTCCCTCTAAATGTTTGATGAGATAAAGGTCTATCTCAGTTGCTCTGTCCCAAAAACCCCAGGCTATAATCATTCCCTCTTAAATGGTTGATGAGATAAAGGTTTGTATCTTTAGGTTATAGTCATTCCTTCTAAATGTTTGACAGGATAAAGGTTTATCTATTTTAGATGTCATTAGAATATCAGTAATCTCTCCATTACCTCCCTCCATTGTGTCATCCTAGGTGCCTCCCCTCATTAGTCTTATCTTCTGGAATGCCAGATCTCCACGGTCCTAATTATCTCAGTTCTAATGGGCAGAAAAGGAGGGTTGTAACTAGGGAAACTGAAGTAGAACACTTCAGGGAAACTGAGGCAGGACAATAAAAGGGAACTGTGGCACAACAAGAGGAGCACTAGATGGTGCAGTGAATAAAGCTATAGAATCCAGGAATATTCTAGACTGCAGCTGTTACAGCTGACCTACCTATGCTCACTATCTATGTAAATGGCATACCACTGGAAGGACTGGCATGTGATGTTCTCTTCTTTTTTATAATATATATGATGGTTCTCTGTGGGCAGGTTTCTTGGGGAGGTTTTCTGGAGGCAGCCTTAGTTTCAGTTCAAAGTAATAATCACTTCAAGTGCAGCCAGCTGATAAAATCCCAACATTTATTTTCTCCTTCCAAGTCTTATCTCTTTCCTTGGGCCCAGTTAGCTTTCTTAGAGGCCTCTCTCCCTCCTTGGTTCCAAGAGCTCCTGCAGCTTGTCTTTTAGCTCTTCCAGCTTCTGCCTCTAGCTCAACTCCGACTCCTGGCTTCTCAATCTCCAACTGATGCTCCCCTCTCAATCTTTTTCAACTGAACTCTCCTGACTGAGCTCAGCTGGTTTTATGCTCTTTTAGAGGTGTAAACTCAAAGGTTAACTCCTCCTCCAAGAGTGGGATTATGGGAGGTGTGAATTCGTGAGTCTCATACTGAAATCTCCCAAATGTGTGAGCTAATGTGTGAACTCTCAAAGGTGTTAACTTAAGCATTGTTTCTATCAATACTAGTGACTTAACACCTTGTAAGGATTTGCTCTAATGTGTGAACCAATAAGCATTGTGTCAATTCCATTGAGTTAACATTAGGGTTCTAACATTGGTAGACACAGGTGCAGATCATACAGTCATTAGAGATGCCAGCTGGCCCAATCATTGGCCAAAGATTAAGGTAGACACCTGTATGTCTGGGTAGAAAGATTAAAAGCAGCTGAAGTAGTGACACCCCTTTGAGATGGACTTTTGAAGGTAAAACAGGAGTTTTTCTTCCTTTTGTAGGTTGAAAAAATCCCCATCAATCTTTGGGGAAGAGACATCTTACAACAGTTAGGATTACAATTGAATACTTCGGCCCTGAAGTCAGGAGGACCTGAGTTTAAATCCAGCCTCAGACATTTACTAGCTGGGTAATCTTGAAGAAATCATTTAAATCCATTTGCCTTGCCAAAAAAAAAAGTGTTTTGAGAAACAGCAGGATCATTAGAATAGGTAATTAGTTTTTCTTGATCACAACTCTGAAGAAGACAGCACTTATTTGCATATGTACATTCTGCTGTTCTTGTTAAATATTTCTTGTTACCTTACGGTAATATTTTGTGTGACATGAGAAACAATGCAATGAAAAGAGCATTGTGTCTAGAATCAGAATTGGGTTCAAATCTTAGATTCGTCACTTAATGACTTAGTGATCTTGAACAGGTCAGTCAATACTTGCAGAAATTAACTCAGGCTACTCATTGGAAAGTCAAATATTGAAGCTGAAGTTTAAATACTTTGACCACATAATGAAAAGAGGGACTCACTGGAAAAGGCCCTGATGTTGAGAAAGATTAAAAGCAAAAGAAAAAGGATATAGTGAAGGATGAGATAGATAATATCATGGAAACAAGAAACATGAACTTGGGTAGTCTTTGAAGGAAAATGGAAGATATAAGGGCCTTAAGTTCTATGCTCCATGAAAGTTGGACACAACAATGACTAAACAACAACAAAATGCAGATAGGTCACCTAAACCCTCTTTGGGGCTCTGTCTCTGAGGGATTCAAACTCATTTATCTCAAAGGTTCCTTCTACCTGTGATTTTAAAATCATCATTACTCTGGTCAATTTTCCACTATCTTGTGAAGAAGTTGTTTACATAATTTTCACTCAAATGGTAGAATATTATGTAACAAGTCACCAATTCCTTTTGCCATACCAACTGACCTTCCCCGCTCCCTCAACTTTCAGTAAGCTTAACCTGCTTAGTTTTTAAGACCTTATAGGATTTTACAAGATCAATCTGGTTTCTCATTTTGGAATCTCTTTAGCCTCTATTTTATGTCATTTATTCTCCTTTAGGTACAATGTTTGATTAATACCAGAAGAAAAACCAAATTGAATGGAATCAGATACAGATTGATAGACATAGAAATTCCTGAAGTCATTTACTCAAAATAAAAGGCAAGACATTAATATATCAAATTTCAGGGAAAAAAAATGAAGAAAATGACTTAATACTTTATACTACTTAAGAATAAAATGATTTGATGTTTAACTCTCAGAACTTTCTGACAGTTGAAATATATTCTGAAATTAAAAAAAATACTCATGTCTAATTCATATTATATAAACACAATCTTGATCAATTTGTACAGTACTGAGAGCCCTAATACACACACACACACACACACACACACACACACACACACACACACTTTCTCTCTCATACACATATGTATTTCCTTAATAAAGGCTTTTGTAGAAGATACTCTTTTTTGTTGTTGTTGCATTATCCTGCATAAATATATATTGCTGCAATATAAATTGTCTGAAATGAAATTGTTTTATTTGGTAATCACATTGCAGAAAGGTCAATAGTGCAAACCAAAGAAAATGAGATACCTTAGGTTTGGTTTTTATTTATAATCTGTAGTAGTGTTCTAGTTTTTTAATGTATCCATATAAAATAAACCAATATATTTAAATGGGTTGACAAACTATTACTGAATAAAATAGAGTAATCTAGAAAACAATTTAACCTAATGGAATTCAGTGTTCCTCTATAGCAATGTTTTTCTATTGAAATAAAACTGAGCTCAATATTTAACATCATAAAATAATTTGTCTTTTAAAATTTGTATTCAAATGTTATTATAGTCAGAGAGATATTTTCCATCTCATCTAACAGATCAAGTACTGTTATGATACTCAAATCAATTAAATGTTTTTGGCTTCAATAATAGAAGCAATAAGGTGCCAATTGATAAGAAAATTCTGCATCATCAAATTAAAGGTCAGGAGCATTTGGATACCAAACATTTCAATATAAATAAAACTGGCTTGTACTGCTATTATCGTTTTTCATCATCTTAATCATATGCATGAGTTTGTATGTGAATACCAACAGAGACATACTCAAAAGATGGTGGTATTTTTTGTTCTTGAGTCTCAACCTTTTAAATCTTATTTTATGGTTTTCTTCATTTAAAAGAGAATTTTATGTACATGAACAACTTCCAAATAATTTTAGTATAAATATAATATGTGAGTATGAAATTTAAAAGAAATTAATATTATAATTTATAAATATAAAAGCATTCTCGTTTTATTCATTATTCAGATCTATGTTAATAGCAAAAATAAAAATTTAAATTTCAACAAAGCATTTCTAAAACAAAGAGAAAATTCTAGGTTATCTGGTAACCAGACAAACAGTTAAATTTTAGTTGGTTAAGTTGACTGAAACAACTGTCCCTTCAACATTTATAGGATTGTCACCTCTGACTAACTTGGTAAGAGAGAAAAATATATCTCTGTAAAATCTTTTGATCTTGTACATCTATTATAAGCAAATACATAATGAGGAATGATAAGGATTGGACCTAAAATTTTCTTGGTATAGGGAGCTCCACTGATGAATTTTCTCTTCTAATGCAGGTTAGTATCTTCTTTGCAATTTATGGTCTTAGAGAATTGCTTGGAGCACTGAGATGAACTAAATAATTTGATCAAGGCTACATTGTATGCGTTAGAAGTGGGATTTCAACCTACACACAAAGACTTTGGGGATATTTCTTAGCTTAACTGAAATCTACATATCTTACAAACTGAGAGTATTTCTGTAAATTGGGTGCATGATAATATGAACTTATGTAACTTCATAACTATATCCAGCAGGTAAAGAGAAGAGAACTGATTTTTCCTCTTTCTACCAAAAAAGAGAAGAATCAAAGGAATGATCAGTTAAAGAAAAGTCAAAGGAATGATCTTGGTGGTTTCATCAACCCCTATAGGTTTAATCATTATATATATATATATATGTATGTATCTATATATATATATATGTATGTATCCATATATATATATATATATATATATGATACCATATATATATGATTTACAGATTATATATTTAGTACTTAACTCTTCCCTGACCTTCTGTCAGTGTTACCAACTGTCTAAGTAGTATTTTAAATGAGCATTTTGAACATGTCAAACTCAAAATATACAAAACAGAACTTAGTACCTTTTTCTGTATACCTACCTTCCTTACAAATTGCCTATTTATTTCAAAGATACCACCATTCTTCCAGTCTCTTAGATTCAGAACTGTGACATTACCCTTGACTCTAACTCTTATCATATATATCTCATCAGTTGCTATTCTTGATCTTTCCCTTGAGTTCTCATTAGTAGTTTTGCTTCTCTTTGAATTCAGTTTCTAACACAAACAGATCTAAAGCATTTAAGTGGGATCATCTTTTAAAAAACAGAATTTAAGCTAAAAGCTTCTTTTCAACCTGTTTAAAAACACTAAACCAAAGGAAATAGTCTCAAACTATCAAAAGGTTTAAATATTGACATTCATTCTTCTCCCTACTTATGCAAGCACTACCTTACTTCAGGCCCTTGTCACCTCTTGTTTGGATTGTTGCAATGACCTTTTTGGTCTACCTGCCTGGAAACTCTTCACGCCATTCTGGGCCTTCACATGGCTGATAATGGTTTTCCTTAAGCAGGTCTGATCATATCACTCTTCTACTCAATAAATTCCAGTGGCTTTTTATTGCCTTTAGAAGAAAATATGAATTCCTTTGATTTTTAAAGCCCTTTACAACCTTGATGCATGCTATCTTTCCAGTCTCATTATATATTCTTCTTCTTCCCTCCTTCCATAATCTAGCCAAACTAACCTCTGTTCCTCACTCATGACTGTCCACTTTTTATCTCTATGCCTTTGTATTAGCCAATCCTCATGTTTGGAATATACTCTATCCTCACTTGTGGCTCATAGAATTCTTCTCTTTCCTCAATATATTCGTTTGGAACCTCCATTTGAGAAAGTATCTGTGTCAGGTATGCTCACCTTTAAGCTAGTTCAGCTTTTGAAACTGAAGTATTTTTCTACTTTTTTCCTTCCCACTGAGATTTTCAGCTGCCTTTTATGTGCCATCTTTTCCCATTGGAATTTAAGTTCCTTGAGGACAGGAACTGACTTGCTTTTTTGCTTATAGTTATAATTATCAGTGCTTGGCACAGTGTCCGGCACATATTAAGAGCTTCATAAATGAAGCATGTGATTACATGTGTAAATATTTATTTGTGCATCCATTCATATATATATATATATATATATATGTGTGTGTGTGTGTGTGTGTGTGTGTGTGTATATTTGTACATAGATAGGCTCAAATAACAGCTTCTACATGAAGCCTTTACTGATTCTGACAATTAAAGTTTTTTTCCTTTCCAACAACCTTCTTTGTCTTTGTATTTACACGCATACATACACACACCTTGTATATGGTATTTTCTTTCCCAAGTGAATTTAAGATCTTACTGAATAGAAATTATCTAATTATTTTTATTTATAGCATTAGCACCTATCACAGTAGCTAATATATAGGTGTTATTTAATACTTATTGATTGATTGAAAGTGCTTCTTTATGAAACAAATTTTTTTAATTGTAAAAAAAAATGTAATGACCATATTAGGTTATTTTTTGAACCTTCAAGTGCTATATGACTATAAAGCATTATTTTGAGAGCAAGAAATTCAGCAGATTTTCAATAAAATTGAAATAGAAGGGCAAGAAACATAACCAGTTGATACAAACAGCTTTCTCTGTACTTCCTTTTTTCCACTTGCCCTGGTTCTCAAGTTCCAGGTTAGAACATAATAATTGTAGTTTTGTTCTTCTTTGCATCTTTTTTCTCTGAAGATATAGTGAATTCATTACTTGAATTCACTACCGTGAATTCCCCGATAATAAGACCTATCCCGAAAATAAGCCCTCTCCTTACTGTGTAAGATTCCTCTAAAATAAGCCCTCCCCCCGAAAATAAGCCCTATTGAGATTGCTGTTGTAGTGAAGGTGATCCCTGTGCTACATGCTACATTACAGTACCCTCTGTATGCACCGTTCTCCCCCGCCCCCACTCCCGTGAAACACACACCGCACTCTGAGCTGCATCCAATCAGAGCTGCAGCAGTGAGCGTGTCATCCTGTTCTTCCTTTTTTTTTTTTTTTTAACTACTTTTTATTGATAAAACCCATATCAGGATAATTTTTTACAGCATTATCCCTTGCATTCACTTCTGTTCCGATTTTTCCCCTTCCTTCCTCCACCCCCTCCCCCAGATGGCAAGCAGTCCTTTACATGTTGAATGGGTTACAGTATATCCTAGATACAATATATGTGTGCAGAACCGAACAGTTTTCTTGTTGCACAGGGAGAATTGAATTCAGAAGGTATAAAGAACCCGGGAAGAAAAACAAAATGCAAGCAGTTTATATTCATTTCCCAGTGTTCTTTCTTTGGGTGTAGCTGCTTCTGTCCATCTTTGATCTATTGAAACTGAGTTAGCTCTCTTTATCGAAGAGATCCACTTCCATCAGAATACATCCTCAAACAGTATCATTGTTGAGGTATATAATGATCTCCTGGTTCTTCTAATTTCACTTAGCATCAGTTCATGTAAGTCTCCCAGTCCTCTCTGTATTCATCCTGCTGGTCATTCCTTACAGAACAATAATATTCCATAATGTTCATATACCACAATTTACTCAACCATTCTCCAATTGATGGGCATCCATTCATTTTCCAGCTTCTAGCCACTACAAACAGGGCTGCCACAAATATTTTGGCACATACAGGTCCCTTTCCCTTCTTTAGTATTTCTTTGGGGTATAAGCCCAGTAGAAACACTGCTGGATCAAAGCATTCTGTTCTTCTCCAGTGATTTGCTTGCTGGCGCCATTGAGAGCAGTGCCGCGGAGGAGAGCTGAGGCAGGACAACATAAAAACCCAGTATGTAAGCGGAAGTGAGGGGGCATGATGCAGGATAAAAGGGGCATGATGGAGAATAAAAGAAGAACTCAGGGGGCATGATGGAGGATAAAAGAAGAACTCAGCCCGCACTCACCGTGCTAAAGAAATGAAGAACTTCCTTGCAGAGAGAAGAATAGATCAAGTAATGATTCCTGCAAGAATGACTGCCTATCTCCAGACTCTTGATATTGCAATAAACAAGCCATTCAAGGACCATTTGCGCATGGAAGTCATTGACAACATTGAAAATAGAATGGAAAGAAATCAGCATGGAAACTTTGTGAAGCCCTGTCTGCAAGAAGTCATGACTTGGGTGAAGAAGTCATGGGATAAAATTACTGACAGCTGTGTTGCCAAGGCACTACGAGCAGGTTACCTGGACAAGACATGTTCATTTAAAGAGAGCTATATTGCTGGACATGACAGATTGGGTTCACTTTGTCTGAAGGAAATAGAGGCGCAAGATATCCAGGATGGAATTCAGGGTATGGACACTTATGAGGATGTTGAAGAAGATGACATGATCATTATTGAATAAAGGTACTTTTTTTGTTCACATTTACCTGTTTATTAAAATTGTCGTCAATGTTCATTAAAATAAGCCCTCCCCTGAAAATAAGCCCTCTGGAGTTTTTCTGTCCAAAAAATTAATGACAGTGTCTTATTATCGGGGAAACACGGTAGCTAATGACAGTGCTAATTTTCCTAGAAAATTTACCCTATTTTATGCTTTTACTCACATCTTGTGCTTGCTTAAGCTTTCAAATAGCACTATATGTTTATTTTTTGTTTACTTTGTTGAGTGAGAATGTGTGATGACCCCGTATTTAAAATCAGCCGGAGTCAGGAATTCAGGTTAAGGGAAAAATCATCAATCTTTATTCTCAGTAGAGATGAAGAAGGATTGAGATAGCAATATGGGCAACAGCGACAGGAAGCCAGTGAGGCAGAGGTGAAGGGGGAATTGCAGGTGAAAAGGGGATCAGAGGTGAAGGGCAGTCCCAATAGCAATGTGAGCAGTTGTGTCAAGACACCAGCCAGCAGTCTCTCTTTCCGCTTCCTCCTCCAGTCCCTGCCTCCCACCCACCAAAATCATCATTTCCTATACAACACATCAGGACTTGCACAAAGAGTGGGCGGGGCCATTCTTTCTCCAAGCATATATATTAACTCCAATTGCTATTTAACCTCACGTGCTTGGGACCTCAGTGCATCAACTCAAGCCTCAGCCCATCACATCTCCCGCTTTATTTTGTTTTAGAACACAGGTGGTCATGCCATCCCTGACTCCTCAGGGAGGTCAGAGCCCCCAAGAGGAGGTGATCACACCCTCCCTGACTTCTCAGGAAAAGAGGTAAAAGCACCAAAAAGGAGGTGATCACACTCTCCCTGACTTCTCAGGAAAAGAGGTGAAAGTACCGAAAAAGAGGTGATCATGACCCCCCTGACTTCTCAGGAAGGGAGGTGAAAGCACTAAAGAGGAGATGATCATGCCCTCCCTGACATCTCAGGAAGGGAGATGAAAAGCACCAAAGGGAAGTGGGGGTTGCTAGTGGGTTTCTGGGCTGAAGGGTCTTATTATGCACAAACCCATCAGCATGGGAGGTATTACACAAGCACATAGCAATAATGCAGAGGCTATTAGTGATGACTTTCCCCACAGTCAGTGCAGGTTTGATGTGGTGTAACAAACATGAATTGTACACCCAAGTAACGGTATAACAAACAATATAAATCAACAAGGTTTTGTAAAAGATTGCAGGAAGTCCTAGAAGGAGAGTATGTAAACAGCAGTCACACATATGCCTTCTTCAGCAGCCAAGAGATAGTCTAAAACCAATCTATTGTCCATTGCTTCACATATCAGGGAATCCAATGATCCTCATAAGTTTTTGAAGTCCTGCAAAAGTCTTTTTATGTGTTAGGGAATTCAATGATATGGAAAAACAAAAATATTATGTTAATTTTTTTGATCTTATAATATTATTACCATAATAAATTACCTTTGTGTACTATTTTAATGTTTTCAAAGCACTTTCTATGCATTGATAATATCTAGAATTTATATACTCTTTAAAATTTGTAAATAATATTTGTGTATTGTTTTTCAATTATATCTGACTCTTGGATCATATTGTCTATGAGATTTGCTTGTTAAAGATTCTAACACAATTTACCAATTCCTTCTCCAGTGGATTAAACTAAAGGGAAATTAAGTGATTTGCCCAGGATCATATAGCTGGTGAATATCTGAGGCCAGATTTGAAGTCTGGTTTTCCCAACTCCAGACCCAGTCTACCATCTGCTCAGCCACTAGCTGCTTCCTTAAGATTTGTATAATAAAATGCTGTGCAAATTTTAATCTAATTTGATCTTCACAAATTCCTGGATGACAGATTCTCTTATTATTTCTTAATTCTTTCTTATTCATGAAGAAACTGAGGAAGATAGAAGTTTACATGGCTTGCTCAAGGTTATAGCTAGTAAGTGTGCAAGGTAGGATTTGAACTCAGATTTCTCATTGCTGAGTCCAGCTTTATATCAGAACCTCGCAACCATATTGTGAAGGAAACACTACAGGCATAGATATTTTCTCCTCAGCTTTTTGTTAACGAGGAAATCCAGTCTCAGAAGGGTAAAAGTGAATAGCTAAAGTTATGCAGCTAGTCAGAGATAGGATTCAATTCCAGGTCTTTCTGACACCAGGTCCAATATTTTATTTGGTATACTAAATTACTTCTCCATCATTGTTGTCACATAACTGTTTTCTATTTATACCATAGGCATATTTGCAGCACACTTAAATAAACAAATGCAAACCACTACATGTAGTAAAAATCTCCAAAATATTTTAATTTTTCCTGTTTGCTTTATCTTCATATTTATGCTATGTTTGTTTTTCACTTTCTTTTGAGTGCTGAATGTTGTTATGATATCTTTGAAGGAAGCTCTACTTTTTAAATCTGAATAAAGACAGGTTATCTGAGATGCTAGGCAGTAAGGTCAGGGGGATCTTGGTCTTTCAGTAGTCTGAAAGTTTAATACCATCAGCTGTCAAACTTTGAAGACAACTGTAATTTAATAAAGACAATAAAGTTTTAAAATACTTTCAAGTCATCTGATCTTCATAGTAATGAATCAGCTGATACCTGAAGGCATACTGGAGATTTATTCACATTGATAGTTTTCATACTAGGAAAAAAACACTTTTTTTCATTTTTGATAAGTTCTACTAATTTAATACTGAAGAAAAAATCATTATTACTTGGTTATACCTCAGGTTATTTTGCTACATACCCTTTAATAATTATGTTTTATTATAATTTCTATTCATATGACCTTCCAAGATACGTTAACTTTATTGAGTCATGCCTGGGTCAGAAAATTAGGATTTTGTCTCAAGGTATTAAAATTTGGAGGACTCTAATTATGTGGATGAGTGCATACCTGTGTCTTTAAGTCTTTGAGTTTTAGTTATTCATAAAGACATATGTGTATAGATATGTATTTATGTACATATGTATATGTATACACAGCTATACACTCATATATACATACATACACATACATGTACATATATATATTCCTTCTTCTTTATAGAAACAACCAAGGTTTGCACCTAGTTAGCAAAAATAACTAATTATAATAGGAAGTTACAGGATAGCTGCATTCTCTCTTCTGCTGCCTTCTCCCAGGTGAGTTTCTCTCTGGTTTTATTCCACCTTATTCCTTTTCCAAAGACCACCCCCAACTTGATTTGGTGATATTCTGGGGTCTCTCTCTTTTCCTCATGGGTGTTCAGCCCTGGATCTCTCCACTCCATGGTAATAGAATTTATCTTAAAAATAGATTTGAGAGAACAATTTGTATTGTTCCTGCTGAGTGTCTTTTTAAAAATGGTATCAAGTGCTAATAAAATTTGCTAGTTACAGCTTTGAATTCTAGTTACTCATAAAGACAGGCTTGTCTTCATCTATGAAGATAATGCTTCTGAACAATTAATAGGACACATGTAACCTGAATTAAATTTTTTCTAATTGTGGAAATAATTTTGCTCCTTATTCCAATATGCCAGAGATTTTTTTTTTTTTGGGGGGGGGGTAGTCATGGGACTCCTTTGGAAATATGATAAAGCTTGTAGATGCCTTCTCAGAATGTTTTTAAATGCATGAAATTAGATACTTAGGATTACAAAGGAAACTAAAGGAATAAGATTATCATTTTTCTTTTCCAAAAGTTCATGGACCACAGATTAGGAATATCTATTCTTTACTTTCTCTTAAAATCTACTTCATGGCTAGTGGCATGCATTTGTAGGATGACAGCTGTCTCTGTATGGCTTATTTTCCAACCCTACACTAATATGAAGATGTTGCAATGGATTAATCATTAGCACAGTGTCTGACTTCATAAATGATCTACCTATTTCTCTATTTCTCTATTTGTGTAAGTAAGTGCTTCCAGGATTTGAACATGTATTAATAGTTTATCACTGATGAAGTTTGAACTCCTCAATAACTTTGTCAATGATCTTTGAGGAGGATTGCAGCCAAAAAACTATTGATCTTGAAGCCAAGCTGATGATCAATCTCTACCAATTTAGGTAGGCTTGGCCTTAGAAATATGCATATTAATGGTCCAGAACTTGAAGCCTTCCCGCCTTGGCAGAGATTGCTGGAGCTTGTACTCTTCTGTCAATTTTAACCTCAAGCCAAGAAACAAAATCTGTTCTATTATGATGCAGTAAAGGACTTGGGGATCTTCAATATAGGATCAAGCAGTTGCTTTTCTTAAACATATACTTTAAAATATCCACAGTGAATAAGGCTTTCAGTAGTCTTCCTTTATATATAAAAACTAAACCCATTTTTTTTTCCATGTTTGGTTTCCAGAGTGAACCTCAATGTGATCCTCCTAGAAACTCCTACTTTCTAGATAATGACCCATTGAAGTGCCATCTCCTATGCCTCCAGACAATGCCCTTAGTAGGAAGTTCCATGTAATTTACTGAACTTCATCAACAATGGTAACCTATTTTAGTTAATTCCCAATCTACCACAGCCTTTAATAAAAGGATCATTTCCACAAAAAGAGGAAGTATTGGGGCAAGACTTAATTACAAATGCCTTATTTTATGGGAATGAAAACAAAAATGAAGTTTACCTTATGAAGCAGAAATAGCAATATTGTTTTATTTGTTAATTCTACCACAAAATTATTTCTGTGGTGATGTGAGTAGAATCAGAGAATCATAGAAAGTTACATCTGTAAGGAAGCTCAGAGGTCTATTCCAACTTTTCTGTTTCAATTAGGGAAAGTGAAACTCAGTAAACCATTGTTGAACATTCATTTAGGCCAAAAGCTAGAGTTTACTTTCCTCCTGTTTTAAGTCTGCATCCTAGTCACAGTGGCAAAATTTCTGTATTCCACGCCCGTCCTAATTAGCCTAGTAGTTGGAATCAAATGGAAATTGTTATTTTCCCTCTGCTTTCTCAGACCAAATGACTTCACCTACGGTAAACCTGACAGACCTCCCCCCATATTCTATCCTTTCAGCATAATAACTGACAAAATACCAAGAAGAGGGACAAGAGCAATTAGTCAGACTCTGTAGTGACACAATGCATGTTCTTCATCAATGAATGGGATTTAAATAGGGCATAAGATGAGCTCTATTTGTAGCAAAACTGACTAATGGGCTGAGCTAATCTGAGAAAAATGATTTCATACACAACTCTAAAGGTTAGCTGACAAAACAGATGGCTGAAAGGTTTTTTTTTTTACTTTCCACTTTGAGATGTTGCTTTTAGAATGGATGCTTCCTATTGAAAAATTTTGACTTTGGGGAGCCTTTTTCAGAAAATACTGAAAAGATCATTTGTGATATAGAAATATAAACCATTTGCTTCCATAGCTATAAACATAAAGTAGCAAGGTAAACGACCCAGTGATTAGGGAAAAGGTCCTTTGAGCAAGTTCTCTTGAATGAATAGACTGAAAGAAATGTTTCATTTACTATGTTGCCTATGTTTTAAAAGAAAGTTAAGTGTAGGAATGAGGAAATGTAAATGAATAAGACCCATATTCTGATAACCAGGAACAGCAACTGAATACCAACTACTTGTAATGTGTTTATGCTTCCATATTTTATCTCTTAGGACTTATAAGGAAATAATTTTATTTTAAAATCAGCTAATGGGCATAGTGAATAATGCAATTTAAAACTGATTTAATTTATCAGCCCAACTAGAAAATATTAGGGTTGTTTTATTTATCCATAGCATCTAATTGAATGAAAAGTACCCTGTTGCAGATTGATATCATTAACATATGAATGTCTCATGGAAAATAGATTCTCAATATATGTTAATTTCTTTGAAATCTCAGTATGACAACAATCCTTCAAAGGTTTTTTATATTTATTTTAATGTTATTCTTTTCAAGAGTAATTTGAAAAACTAATTGTAACTATTATCAATATTTGATTTACAAGTTTTAAAATAATTATTTTGATATTATAAATTGATTGATGCATAATCACAATGAAAATAACCTTTAAAAGAAATGATTTGGACTGGGAATAATTCACTGGTTTTCTAACCTTTAGTCTGTGGATGTACTTGTTTAGTCCATTTGGGATTAATTCCTTTTCAATTCAGAAAGACTCTCATATTGTCTTTTTGAGGGATTCTAAATGTAATGACTTGGGATGCATTTGTGATCCTAATGATGAATACAGCATTCATGGAATTCTTTAGTAGACTCTGAGAACTCAATAGAGAATAGAAGCTGACTGGTCATTGACTATAGCTTACATATTTAGCTTTGTTAGCACAGCATGTTAATAACAAACACAAGAAACAGGGTATAGAAGACAAGAGCACACTCTCAAGCCGTTTTCTATTTTATGCAACAAGTATTTTCACAGACAGAAAAGAGACATAAAAGTGAAACAATTTGTCCCTCAAGGAGTTTATATTTTACTGAACAGAAACAATAGGTAGACAAAGAAATGAATAAAATATATACAAAACTGACAAAAAAGTAATTTTGAGATTTGTGTGTGGCACTGATGGTGGAACTCTAAAAAGTTTCCTTAGACGAGGTGACATCGGGTTGAACTTTTTCTCTCCTCATTATTATAATTGATTTGTTCTCTCCATCCCAGAAATTCCTGTTCTTTTTCAGTCACTGACTGTTTCCTAGCCCCATGATGTTATGAGAAGGGATTCTTTTAAAAAATTGCAGTACCACATGGGCATTACAAATACATTCAGTTTTAAAGATCTAGAGAATGAGCTCATAATGAAATATAGCTTCTAACATTAAAAGATGGACCCAGATCAGAATCTTTCCATGTAAATAGGTGGTAAATCTGTTGAGGTCTAGATTTGGGGTACCTATATGAGCGGCACAAGGATACGGCGGTAAATGGGGTTTAGTAGTGGCGCGAGTTCCCAATAAAAGCATTTATTGGCCCTGAGAGCTAGATTGATAAAAGAGGTTTATTATTAGGTGAAGATAGAGATAAGGAGGGCACTGGACAGAGGGTCCAGTGGACAGAGGGTCCTCACATGGCTACCATGTTTGGAAAGAGGGGTTCCCAGCGTGGCCTTTTTATAATAGGAGACTTAGCTTGAGGGGCTTTGGGATGTAGCCTCAAAGTTGGCTCAGATCTGGGTGAGGCTGGGAACAGGTCAGATCTTCTATTGGAATTCAAAGGGACCAGCATTTGTGAGTTAAAGGACAATTTACATTATTAACTAGGAGAGGATGGGAATCTAGAAAGGAATCTTTCCCGCATCAATTCCTTCAAAGTAAACATTTAGAACTCATATAATTATTCTAGAAGTATTATTATTGATCAAACTTTTTTTTTGGATTCATTTTTGGGATTATTTTCAGAGTTAGTAGCATATTTATATTTGAATATAATCAGTGATGGCAAATCTTTATCTTTTAAGATTTGATTTGAATTTTAGATGTAGCCAAAACTCATGTGGATCCAACTATATAAGTCATTCTCTGAGGAAATGCTACTTTTTTTTTTTTTTTTTTGGCTAATAATTCTACTGAATGAGGTTTGAGTATAAAGTATCTTTGGTTTGTGAACAACTCTTGGATTATAAAGCAATAGGAAATGTTCTTGTCTAAAAGCATTTCCAAAAGTGGGATTTTAGCAATATTTGGAAAAACAGGAGATCCACTGGAATAGTGTGCTGTGGTAATATTTTCAAAAGTAATAGTGTTTATTCAGATCTGGCACAGAGACCATAAAAAAGATAACATATTTGTTATACTTTGTTTATTTCTACTTCATTCAATCTGGCCAAATAGAAATTAGGTTTAGAGAACCATTTTCAATAATCATTGTTTTGAAATTACTGAGATTAAAAAAATTTTTTTTTCAATTTCATGTAAAAACTTTTAAAAAATCTTTTTTTAAAAATTGAATTCTGAATTCTTTTTCTCTTCCCCCTTCTTTCTCACTGAGATGACAAGCAATTTCATATAAGACATATATGTGTAGTCATGCAAAACATGTTTTCATATTAGTCATATTGTGAAAGAAAAAAACCAAAAAACCAAAACCAAAAAAAGCCAAACCAAAATCCAGAACCAATCCAAGGAAAGTAAAGAAAGTTTAAAAAGATATGTTTTGATTTATATTCAGACTTCATCAATTCTTTCTCTGGAGGTGGATAGCATTTTTCATCATAAATCCTTCAAAATTGTTTTGCATCATTGTATTGCTGAGAATAACTAAGTCATTCACAGTTGATCATCTAAAATAGTGTTGTTATGGGGCAATTAGATGGCCCAATGGTTAGAACACGAGCCCTAGAGTCAGGAAGACCTGAGTTCAAATCTGACCTTAGACACAGAACACTTCTTAGTTGTGTGACCTTGGGCAAATCACTTAACTCCAATTCTCCCCCCCCCCCCCCCCGCCACGCAAATAAAATAAAATAAAATATTGATATTACTTTCATACTGTTTTCATGGTTCTGTTCACTTTTCTTTCTATCAGTTCATCTAAATCCAGGTTTTTCTGAAAGCATTCTGCTCATCATTTCTTCTACCGTGATATTACTTTATCACATCATATACTACAATTTGGTTAGCTATTCACCAGTTTGATGGACACCCTCTCAATTTCCAATTCTTTGCTTTCACAAAAAATCTACTATAAATTTTATATATATATAATTTTCTTCTTTTAAAAAATCTCTTTGGAATACAGGCCTAATAATAATATTAAGAGGCCAGAGGGACTTTATAGTCCTTTGGACATAGTTCCAAAATTTTCCAGAATGGTTGGATCATTTTACAATTTCACCTATAGGGCTCTAGTGTCCCAATTTTCTCATATCCCTTCTATTTGTCATTCTCCCTTTTCTGTCATATTAGCCAATAAGACAGGTATAAAGTGGCAACTCAGTTTATTAAAAAATAAACTTTTAATTTAGATTTTCAAGTCACTATTGATTTCTTCTCCTTTGAAAATTGTCTGTTTGTGTTCTTAGAAATTAGACATTAGAAAAGAATTAACCACTTATCAATTAAGTAATGACTCATATTTTTTAAAAAATGGATTCAGTTCTGACTCCTCTAACCTTCCTCTCCTCTTATCACTTTTCTCTCCTATTTCCCTGTATAATGTAACCTAGATTTCTGTGCTGAACTGAATGTGTATGTTATTTCTTCTTGAACCACCTCTGATGTGTAAGGTTCAGATGTTGTCTATCTGCCTCCCCCCATCTTGCCCTCCAATTTAAAGCTCTATCATACCTGTTTTATGTGAGATATTTACCACATTTTATCTCTCCTTTCTACTTTCTCCTAATCAATTCATATCCATGTCCTCTGTCCAATTTTACTTTTCTTCAATTGATTTTTGTGCCTCTTTTATCATTTATCCTATTCTGGGTTTTTTAATGATGATATTTTCTTTTGTAGTTGGTAAAGCCAAGCTGTTGACACTTTTTCATGATTTTCTAGCATCACTCATTTCTTTGCTCAATTTTCCTTCTACTTCTCTTATTTTATTTAAAATTTTTTGAGCTTTTCTAGGATTTTTTTTGGGGGGTTTGAGAACAATTCACATTTTTATTTAAGGCTTTGGATATAATTTTGACTTTGTTTTCTTCTGAGTTTTTGTTTTGATCTTCCCTATCACTATAGTAACTTTCAATGGCCAACTTTCCCATCTCCCCCTTTTTTCACTGCCTATTTCTTGACTTTTAATTTTGTTAAAATTGGGATTCTCTTGAATGGAAGGAACACTACCCCAGCTTCAGGTTCTCTGTGCTACTGTTTATA
The DNA here is from genome assembly GCF_016432865.1 of Antechinus flavipes. Taxonomy (NCBI): domain Eukaryota; kingdom Metazoa; phylum Chordata; class Mammalia; order Dasyuromorphia; family Dasyuridae; genus Antechinus; species Antechinus flavipes. The sequence goes on from NC_067400.1 coordinate 400,884,981, forward strand.
GAATTAGTTCTCAGAGGCCTTTAAATTTTCAATTTTTCCAAGGTGGTATGATCTAAGGAGAAGGATAATTACTATTCTCCTGGCCTATGGTCTGGTCTGTGAGTGATTACAAATATTGTTTTCCATCCTGGAACTGTGGCCAGGTTCTCTTCTTCCTTGTAGCTGGATGCTCTAATGGGCTATAGCTTTTCTTCATTCTGGGACTGGGACCCCAAAACGCATATAGGCAATGCAACAATGATCTGCCCCCAGTACCAACAAAGGGTCTCTTGGAATTTCCTTCTGATCAATTGTCTAATTCTTTTGCTGTCATGGGCTGAGACCTCCAAAAGCTGCTGCTGCTGATTCAGGGCTTTTGTTGGCTTACGCTTGTCATAGCTAGCAAGCTGATGCTGATGTGGGAGCTGTTGGCTTGTGTCAGGTCATGGGGCCTCCCTGCTGGTCTGCTGGGACAGCCTGTGCTGGACCGTGTCCTAGTCTTAATCAAATGAGACAAAGTTGTTTGACACTAGAAAATTGTTTTACCCTGTCCTTTTGTTGGCTCTATGGCACCAGAATTCATTTTGAGCTATTATTTTAAAATTTGAACTCTAAATATTCTAAAATTCTAAAATAAAATTTAGAATACTACATTTTGGAGGTGAGCACTTGATTATAATCAAAAGATTACAAGTAATTGATATTTTTACTGATCATTGATTTAGGGGAGATTTCTAAAAATAGAAAATATTTAGTAGTTTAAGATTCTATTTCAGTGACATCTATTGAGGATAAGGTTCCCAGAGGATTTTTCTGTCTAGAGAATGGCTCTATGTAAATAAATAATACAACCCCCACCCCAATTTCTGGACTGCTTTCTGAGCTACTTTTCATTTCATAAGATTGTGGATATATTCTAGTATCACTAGAACACTTTCATACTTAAAAAAAAAATCTTTCTCTGCTATTATTCATTCTTATCCTTATACCTCTCTAATGATCTAGCAGAGATATATCCAGGATTTTTTATACTTGCAACAGATATCACAGACTATACTTTGGAGAAAAGCAGTCTTAACAACCTTGTGTTGTTAGCCATGTTAGCCATGTCAGGTTTGGAGTTAAGACCTTAGTTCAAATCTAGCCTCAGATACACTTACTATGTGAAAGTATTTAACTCTCTTTGCCTCAATTTCATCATCTATAAATTGAGCTGAAGCATGAAAGAGAAAAATCATTCCCATGTCTTTGCAAGAAAACCTCAAAATGGGATCATGAAGAGTTGAACATGACTAAAATGAATGAAAAAACAACAAAATAAGTTTGAGAGACACACAAAAAGGAGAGAATAAATGGCATAAACCTGCTATTAGGAAATAATATTAATACTACCTTAATATTCCCCACAAAGTAGGCATTCAATAAATGGTGACTGAAAAAAATTAGGGCATGACATTTTTTTTCTACAAAGTATATTTTGAGTTCTTTTTTTAACACCTTCCTCTGTGTGCTTTATTATAGTAGGAAAGTGATCCTTTTTTTTTTTTTTTTTTGAAGGCAGTGTTAAAAAAGGCTATTACTGGGAGGCTGAACACTGGTGGGGGATGGGAAAAAGCCATAACTAAGTGGAAGAGGAACTCATACCAGTAATCTGGTGGCTTCAAATATTAATTTTTTTTTGCTAGCTAAGTTTTGTTTGTTTGTTTCCATCCCTTACCATAGAACTTGAAGCACTGGAAAGTTGTTAAAGGTCCTTTCCCAGTAGAAAACTTAAATTTTCCTCTTCTCAATTAATGACTATATGAACAAGTGCTGTGTGAGCATGCGTGTGTGTGTATATGTTTAGCAAAGTGGTATTAAAATGAAATACAAACTAACCTTTTGATTTAAATTAATATGCATACAATTGAACTTACCTGGGGAGAAGCAATAATTTTTGAGTACTTTGGTCATAAACATTTTTTTTTCTGAATATCTTTCTTCAGTTTAAGATTGTATACTAAATGAATACTTCTTGATTCCAAGTATCTGAGGAAACCATGTACTTCCTTGAACATCTCAACATGACAACTCACCAGAGAGACATATTTATTTCTTTTTTATGTAAAATGTCAAAAGGACTTATGACAAAGAGAATATGACATGCATGAAGGAGAAAACGAATGGCATAACATTATACTACCTTGGTATATTCCACAAAGTAAGCATTCAATAAATAGTTGAAAAAAATTACAGCATGAATTTTTTTCAACAAAGTGTATTTTGAATTCTTTACTAACATCATTCTCTGGTGCCTTGAGACACTTGTCAGGTTCTATTCAACTAGAAAGTTTACTTGGAAAGTGAAAAAATATATACTTGTCACTTGATTACCATACTAGCTGAATTTTCTCATTTGGGTCATCTTGGCTCATTTGGTTTATCATCAAAGGGTTAGATAATAGGGGTAAAGGTAGTTTGTATTGTTTTCCTCAGACATAACATTTCAGAAATGTCACTTTTAAGATGTAGAGTGATGGAGATATGCTTTGCCAGGAAAAGTGGTTAGGCAAATGAAACCAGATTTTAAAAAAATATTGAAATAGATACATTTTGAATACAATAAAAAGGATAAAAGTTCAGCCTGAAAAAGTCCATGAAAATGTTGAGGACTGAGAAGCAACGATCATCTCTTTAAGATATCTATAGAGTTCTGGTTTGTCAGCCAATCAAAAGACTTTTCATTATTATATCATAAGAACACTTCGGTTATCATGGACAACAGGAGGCAGCCAGAAGATTTCTGCTCTTTAGCTGAAGATGGCAGTGGGGGAGAAGGGGGAAATTTCTCCACTATGCATATACAAAAGAAGTATCCATTCAATTAACTGAAATGCCTACTGAAAGTAACAGGAGATTGGGGGGGTGTAATGACCACGTATTTAAAATCAGCTGGAGACAGGAATTCAAGTTAAGAGAAAAAGCTTCAATCTTTATTGAAGTGAAGAAGTGAAAAAGGATTGCGATAGCAATATGGGCAAGAAAGATTGCGATGGCAATATGGGCAGCTGCAACAGGAAGCCAGCTAACAGAGGGAGATCTGAGCTGAAAGGGCCATAGCAATGGCAATGTAAGCAGTCTCTCCTTCCCCTTCCTTTTCCACTCCCCTGCCTCCACCCACCAAAATTGTCATTTCCTATACAACACATCAGGACTTGCACAAAGAGTGGGCGGGGGCCATTCTTTCTCCAAGCTTATATATTAATAGAGTATGGTCCAATTACTATTTAGCCTCATGTGCTTGGGACCTCAGTGCATCAACTCAAGCCTCAGCCCATTACAAAGGGGAACGGGAGGGGAGGGGGGGGAGGAGGGAGCATAGCAGAAAGTGGGAGGAGGGAAGGATACTATATTTTCAAAGAGTTTTTTCTTTCTTTGCATGGAATTAAGTACAATGAAAATAGAATGAATTTTCCAGCACCCTCCTTCCATTATGACTTATGTCATACCTTAAAAAAAATTTCCTTGAATCTATGATTTTATTATGTGCTATATGCATACATATATAGAAGGGATTACTTTTGAAGGGAATCATAACCTAAGATATTATAGTGCGTTTTAATTATGAGATGCAAATGAATATTCAATTAAGAGGCAAATGTTTCATTTTAAAAAACTGGATAGGATATGCTTAACCAGCTGGTTAAATTTAAACTGCCCCCCCCAAAATAAATCTAGAACCAGAATTTTTTCCAGCTCATTTTCCTTTGATTATGAATTGGATAGTTTCTTATCATTTTTCTAGGCAAATCCAATGGATTTGATGATCACTGGTGCTATTTAAAAAAATAATAATTTGCTCTATATTCTTCAATTCAAACTTAATTATCAGAAAATACCTGTACTGATATTTGTTTTTTTTGTTTAATTGGCTTTCTATTATGCTCTTAAAAAGAGGCAGTCCTAAACTTCCAGGAGCCAAAGTGGTGGACTAAGCAGTAAATCACTATAACTTTCCCACATTCACCTTCAAACAACCATAAAATAGTGCACCCAAATAAATTCTGGATTAGCAGAGCCAGCAAAAAGATGACGGAAAGTAACCTTTGAGCTCAAGAAATTTGGAAGATCAGAAAGAAAGGTCTGTCTCAGGTAAAACCGGGGCACAGTCCAGGACAGGAAGTGTCTCAGCAAGTCAGCAGCAAGCCCCACCTCAGTAAATGAGCAGTACATCCTGAACTCTGGTGTGGTGGATCAGGCAAACACCACCAGGACTCCCCCCTCCCCCCATATGCCTCAGCATAGTTGGAACAATGGGCAAATTCCATTTCTGACAACTGGCAAATGTTTCAGTGTGATTGGGCAAACAGGCAGTCCAGCGGCTAGACCAACATGTGGTTCAGTGTTACTCTGCGGAAATGCAAAAACACTCCACAAATCTCAGCATATACCAAACAGTACAATTAGGACGCCAGTTCAGCTTCAGAGAAGCAGCCAGATCCTTATAATCCCCAGCAGTGTCAAGCAACCCATACCCTACTACTTTTACACAGTGTCAGATTTGAGATCCCAAGATTGGGCTTCAGGACAGCATCAGTGGGGGATCAGATAAATAACCTGTATCTGTAGCCTCTGGAACAAGAAATATGAATATATGTCCCTTATATCCCTGGATCAGAGCTTACATTTAACAAAAAGGAAAATGGTCAAAAACATTGAGCAAAAAACAATAAAAAAGAATGTATTCAAATAAAGTTATTGTAATGACAGAGAAGATCAAAACATAAATTCAGGGAAAAAATAATGTTAAAACACTGGTCAAAACCTCAAAGAAAAATGAGAAATGGTTTCAAACTCAAAAAGAACTCCTAGAAGAGCTCAAAAAGCTTAAAAATCACTGCTCTTATTGGTAGAAGAAAAATTGAGAAAAGAAATGAGGGTGATTCAAGAGAATTACGAAAAAAGTCAACAGACTGGAAAAAGAAAACTGCTTAAAAAGTAGAACTGACTAAATAACAAATGAGAGACAAAAATCCATAAAAAAAGAATCAAGTCCTCAAAAAGTACAATTGGCCAGATGGAAAATGAAGTACAAAAGCTAATTGAGAAAATAACCCTTAAAAAATTAAAATTGGGCAGGTGGAATCTAATCACTCTATGTGACAAAAATCCATTAAACAAATACAAATGAATGAAAAAAAAAAAAAAAAAGAAACTTCCATTCCAAGTTTTATTAAATGCTATACTATATATGTTTGGTATTGATATTGTTTCATTGTCCATCCATCCCTAGTTAGGAGAAGAATAGGATGAAGGAAAAATAGAGAAGGAGATGCATAGGTAGTAATAATAAAAGTGAATATGAATGGGATGAACTCTCCCATAAAATGGAAGTGGATTGCAGAGCGGACCAAAAACCATAATCCTACAATATGTTGCTTATAAGCAATACACTCGAAGCAGAGAGACACTCATAGAATAAAGGTAAGAAACCAGAGCAGAATATATTTTACTTCAGGTGAAGTAAAAAATCCTGATATCAGACAAAGTAAAAGCAAAAATAGTCCTGTTTTAAAAAGATAAAAATAAAACTACATCTTATTAAAGGTACCATAGATAATGAAAAATATCAACACTAAACACATATGTAGAAAGGTAAGTTGTAGGAAGTAATAGACAGCAAAACTATGCTTGTGGTTTACCTCAACTCTCCCCTCTCAGAACCTGATAAATGCAACAGCAACAACAACAACAACAACAACAACAACAACAACAACAACAACAACAACAAAACAAAAACAAAAACAAAAACAAAAACAAAAACAAAAACAAAAACAAAAAAACAAGAAAGAAACTAAGGAGGTAAATAGAATTTTAGTAAAGTTAGAAATGACAGACCTTTGGAAAAAACTGAATGGGAAGAGAAGGAATATGCTTTTTTTTCAGGAGCAGAAAGATAGATTAAAAAGTAATCAGAAACTTAATAATCTTTTCCTAAAAGAATAAGTGGATCAAAGGACAAATCATTGATACAATCAACAATTTTATTGAAGAGAATGAATAAAATAAAACAACATACCAACATTTATGGGATGCAGCCAAAGCAGTATTTAGGGAAAATTTTATTTCGTTAAATTCTTTCATCAACACGGTGGGAAAAGACCAGATCAGTGAATTGGGCACACAACTGAAAAAACTAAAAATTTGAAAAAAAAAATTATCCCCATTTGAGGACCAAATTAGTAATCCTGGTGAGATTAATCTGAAGGTGAGATTTATAAGTTTTAAACCTAAAAAATATTATTGAACTAATAAATAAATCTAAGATATTGTTTTATAGAAAAAAAACCAAATACGATAAATAAGCCATTGCTTAATTTGATTTTAAAAAAGAAGAAAACCAAATATTCAATATAAAAATTGAAAAGAGTGAAGTGACCATCAATGAAGAAATTAAAGAAACATTAGCAACTATTTTGCTCAATTATATGTCAATAAATCTATGAAAAAATAGATGAATATTTATAAAAACAAAAGATCAGGAAATAAAGTGTCTTAATAACCCTATCTTAGAAAAACAAATTGAACAATGAATTCCCCAGAAAAAAAATCTCCAGGGTCAGAGAGATTCACAAATGATTTCTACTATGCATTTAAAGAATAATCAATTCCAATATTACATAAACTATTTGGAAAAAAAATCACCATCCTAACAAGGAGTCCTATCAAATTCCTTTTATAACACAAATATAGTGCTTAAACCAGGAAGAGCTAAAACAGAGAAAGAAAATTATAGACCAATCTTCCTAATATCAATGCAAACATTTTGAACAAAACACTAGCAAGACAATTAAAGTAATATACCACAAAGATTATACATTATGACCAGATAGGATTTATTTTAGGAATGTGTGGTTGGTTCATTATTAAAGAAGCTATCAATACAATCGAGCAGATCAATAACAAACCCCACAGAAATCATATAATTACCTCAATAGATGCCGAAAAAGCTTTTGGCAAAGTTCAACATCCATACTTATTAAAAACACTAGAGAGCAAAGATAATGTTCCTTAAAATGACAAGCAGTATCTGTCTAAAACCATCAGCAAACATTAAATGTAATGAGGATGAGCTAGAAGACTTCTCAATAAAATAAAGTGTGAAACAAGGTTGCTCATTATTGCCACTATCATTCAATATAGAACTAGAAATGTTAACTATAGTAATAAGAGAAAAGAAAATAGAAGGAATTAGAATAGGAAATAAGGAAACAAAACTATCATTCTTTGGAGATTATATTCTGGTATGCTTAGAGAAATCCTGGAAGTCAACTGAAAAACTACTTGGAATAATGAACACATTTATCAGAGTTTCAGGATATAAAATAAACCTACAAAAATTATCATCATTTTTTAAATGACCAAACAAGTTCAGAAACAAGAGATAGAAAGAGAAATTCCATTTAAAATAACTTTAAACAATATAAAGTACATGGAAATTCACCTGCTAAGAAAAATCATGGAACTATATTAATATAATTACAAAACACTTTCCACACAAATAAAGTCAAATTTAAACCACTTAAAAATGCCAATTTTTCATGGTTAGGCCAAGCCAATATAATAAACATGGCAATTCTGCCTAAACAAATTTACTTATTCAGTGTCATGCCAATCAAATTATCAACATTTATTTGGTAGAGCAAGGAAAATAACAAAATTCTTCTGGAAGAACAAAAGGTCAAGAATTTTATGGGAATTAATGAAAAAAATAATACTTAGAAAGGTGGCTTTTCTATACCATATCTAAAACTATTAGAAAGTGGTAGTAATCAAAACTATCTCATTCTGACTAAGAAACAGAGTGGTGGATCAGTGGAATATACTTGATACATAAGACATCAAATCAATCTAGTATTTGATAAACCCAAAGGCTCCATCTTCTGGGATAAAAATTCAGTTACTGAAAAGCAATAGGACACAAACTAAGTGTAGACTACCATCTCACACCATATACCAAGATAAGGTCAAAAAATGACAACATAATCAAATTAGAAGAGCAAGGAATAGTCTTGCTTGTCATGTCTAGAGGAAGGGGGAAGAATTCATGACCAAACAAGAAATAGAGAGCATTACAAAATGTAAAATAAATAGCTTTGATTATATTACATTAAAAAAAGCTTTTGCACAAACAAAACCAATATAACCAAGATTAGAAGGAAAGCAGAAAGTTGGCAAATAATCTTTATGGTAAATGCCTCTGATAAATACCTCATTTCTCAAATTTCTAGAGAACTGAGTAAAATTTATAAGAATGAAATCTATTCCCCAATTGATAAATGGTAAAAGACTATGAACAGGGAGTTTTCAGATAAAGAAATTAAAATTATCTAGAGGCGTGTAAAGACATACTCTAAACCAAAACTCTTGAGGTACCATTTCACATATATCAGAGTGGAAACATGACAGACAAGGAATAAATGTTGGAGAAAATGTGAAAAAAAGGGTCACTAACACATTGGTTTATTTTTATTTTTAAATATACATTATTTTATGAATTATGTTAGAAGAGAAAAATCAGATCAAAAGGGAAAACCATGAAAGAGATTAAAAAAATAGAAAAAAGAAGTGAACATAGCATGTGTTGATTTACAGTCAGAATCCTTAGTTTTTTTCCTGATGGCAGGCGGCATTTTCTGTCCAAAGTCTGATGGGATTGCTTTGCATCACTGAATTAGTGAGAACTAAACCTTTCATAGTTGATCACTGCACCTTCTTGCTATTATTGTGTACAATGTATTCCTGGTTCTTATTCTGCTCAGCATCAGTTCATGTAAATCTTTTTAAGCTTTTCTATAATTAGCTAGTTCATCTCTTTTTATAAAACAATAATATTCCATTACCTTTATGTACCACAACTTATTCAGCCATTCCCCAGTTAATGGGCATCCAATTTTTTGTTACCACAAAAAGAGCTGCTACAAACATTTTTGCACATGAGGCTCTGTTTCCTTCATGATTTCCTTGGAATATAGACCCAGTAATGGCACTGCTGGGTCAAAGAGTATGCACATTGGATCATTTCACAACCCTACCAACAATGCACACTAATACATTGTTAATGGAATTATGCACCAATCCAACCACTTTGGAGAACAATTTGAAACTTTGTCCAAAGGGTAAACTAAACTCTGCAAAGACTTTGATTCAGCAATACAACTACTAGGCTAGGCTGTACCCCAAAGATATAGGGCAGAGCCAAGAAGTCAGAGAGCAGACATGACTTTCTGTGACCTCCTCTGATCTTCTCTCAAACCAACAGCAGATTAAGACTCTAAACTGGTTTTGAAGTCAGAGAATCCACAAATATTTGGATTACAACACATTCCCAGAAGAAGATTCCTTGGAAAAACTTCAGAACAAGTATGTTTCAAACAGGCAGGAGGACAGTTGTCTGAGCCCAGACCCCAGCACAGGGAAACTGGGGCAAAGAGCTGGGGTGGGGCATCAGAGCATTGCAGTTTCCACAACACCTGGGAATCTTCTGTGAACCTCTTAGGCCACTCTGTCCTGGTTGCAAGAGGTGGTTTGGCAGATTTGCTATAAAAGGCAAATTCTATACCACAAAGCCCTGGAAGAACCAGGGACATAGCCACCATAATCAACATTGGAAATCAATCAGCAGAACTGCCCCAGAGCAAACTAAAGCAGCTGTGGCTCCTTTCCATTAAGAACACAGATCTCAACCCTTAAAAAATGATGAACAAAAAACCCAAAGATATGCAAATATTTATAGTAGTCCTTATCATGGTGGAAAAATTTTGGAAACTGAGGGGATGTTAACTAATTGGAGAGTGGTTGAACAAGCTGTGGTATATGAATGTAATGGAATAGTATTGTTCAATAAGAAATGGGAACAGGCAAATTTTAGAATTACTTGGAAAGACTTGTTTGAATGGATGCAAATGAAATGAATAGCAGCAGGAAACCATTGTACATAATAATATCAGCAACATTGTGTTATGATCTATGTAACGGGGACAAACTGCAACCATTCCCAATAAGATCAGGAGTAAAACAAGGTTGCCCACTATCACTGTTACTATTTAATATTGTATTAGAAATGCTAGCTTTGACAATAAGAGTTGAGAAAGAGATTAAAGAAATAAGAATAGATAATGAGGAAACCAAATTATCACTCTTTGCTGATGATATGATGGTATACTTAGAGAACCCCAGAGACTCTACCAAAAAGTTATTAGAAACAATCCACACCTTCAGCAAGTTGCAGGATACAAAATAAATGCACATAAGTCATCAGCATTCTTATATATCACTAACAAAACCCAACAGTTAGAGTTACAAAAAGAAATTCCATTTAAAGTAACTACTGATTGTATAAAATATTTAGGAATCTATCTGCCAAGGGAAAATCAGAAATTTTATAAGCAAAACTACAAAACACTTTCCACACAAATTAAGTCTGAGCTAACCAACTGGAAAAATATTAAATGCTCTTGGATTGGGCAAGCAAATACAATAAAGATGACAATACTACCTAAATTAATCTATTTATTTAGCGCTATACCAATCAGACTCCCAAAAAACTACTTTGATGAACTAGAAAAAATAACAACAAAGTTCATATGGAAAAACAAAAGGTCAAGAATTTCAAGGGAATTAATGAAAAAAAAAAATCAAATGAAGGTGGCCTAGCTGTACCAGATCTAAAATTATATTATAAAGCAGCAGTTACTAAAACCATCTGGTATTGGCTAAGAAATAGACTAGTTGATCAATGGAATAGGTTAGGTTCAAAGGACAAAACAGCCAATAACTTTAATAATATAGTGTTTCACAAACCCAAAGACACCAGTTTCTGGGATAAGAATGAATTATTTGACAAAAATTGCTGGGAAAATTGGAAATCAGTATGGCAGAAACTAGGCATTGACCCATACTTAACACTGTACACCAAGATAAGGTCAAAATGGGTTCGTGACCTAGGCATAAAAAATGAGATGATAAATAAATTGGAAGAGCATAGGATAGTTTATCTCTCAGACCTGTGGAAGAGGGAGGAATTTATGACCAAAGAAGAACTAGAGATCACTATTGACCACAAAATAGAAAATTTTGATTATATGAAATTGAAAAGTTTTTGTACAAACAAAACAAATGCAGACAAGATTAGAAGGGAAACAATAAACTGGGAAAACATTTTTACAATCAAAGGTTCAGATAAAGGCCTCATTTCCAAAATATATAAAGAATTGACTCTAATTTATAAGAAATCAAACCATTCTCCAATTGATAAATGGTCAAAGGATATGAGCAGACAATTCTCAGATGAAGAAATTGAAACTATTTATAGACATATGAAAATATGCTCCAAATCGTTATTAATCAGAGAAATGCAAATTAAGACAACTCTGAGATACCACTACACACCTGTCAGATTGGCTAGAGTGACAGGGAAAGATAATGTGAAATGTTGGAGGGGATGTGGGAAAACAGGGACACTGATACATTATTGGTGGAATTGTGAACACATCCAGCCATTCTGGAGAGCAATTTGGAACTATGCTCAAAAAGTTATCAAACTGTGCATACCCTTTGATCCAGCAATGTTTCTACTGGGCTTATATCCCAAAGAGATACTAAAGAAAGGAAAGGGACCTACCTGTATGTGCCAAAATGTTTGTGGCAGCCCTGTTTGTAGTGGCTAGAAGCTGGAAAATGAAAGGATGCCCATCAATTGGAGAATGGTTGAGTAAATTGTGGTACATGAATGTTATGGAATATTATTGTTCTGTAAGGAATGACCAGCAGGATGAATACAGAGAGGACTGGCGAGACTTACATGAACTGATGCTAAGTGAAATGAGCAGAACCAGGAGATCATTATATACCTCAACAATGATACTGTTTGAGGATGTATTCTGATGGAAGTGGATCTCTTCGATAAAGAGAGCTAACTCAGTTTCAATAGATCAAAGATGGACAGAAGCAGCTACACCCAAAGAAAGAACACTGGGAGATGAATATAAACTGCTTGCATTTTTTTTTCCCCCCGGATTATTTATACCTTCTGAATTCAATTCTCCCTGTGCAACAAGAAAACTGTTCGGTTCTGCACACATATATTGTGTCTAGGATATACTGTAACCTATTCAACACGTAAAGGACTGCTTGCCATCTAGGGGAAAGGGTGGAGGGAGGAAGGGGAAAAATCGGAACAGAAGTGAATGCAAGGGATAATGCTGTAAAAAATTACCCTGGCATGGGTTCTATCAATAAAAAGTTATTTAAAAACAAACAAACAAATAAACAAACAAACAAACAAACAAACAAAAAACATTGTGTTATGATCACCTATGAATGACTTAGCTCTTCTCAGAAACACTTATCCAAGACAAGTATAAAGGATTCACACAGGAAAATACAATTCTTAACCAGATAAAGAAGTTAGGAATTCTGAATGCATACTGAAGCACATTTTTTTATGTACTTTATTCTTTTTCACATTTTTTTTCCTTTTGATCTGTTTCTTCTTTCACAACTGTGTTTAATATGTAAATATATGATATAAGATAGCATATGCATAATCTATATCAAATTGCCTACTATTTTCAGAAGAAAGAATGGTAGAGAGGGAGAAAAATCTTATAAAAATCAATACTAAAAATTGTCTTGACATGTAATTGAGAAATAAAATAATACATAAAAGAGATTGTCCTGAGTAGTTCTTTCTTCTATCTAAAGACAAATATCATCAACTGTTAATGATTTTGATGCGGGAAAGATTCCTTTCTAGATTCCCACCCTCTCCTAGTTAATAATGTAAATTGCCCTTTAACTCACAAATCCTGGTCCCTTTGAATTCCAATAGAAGATCTGACCTGTTCCCAGCCCCACCTGGATATGAGCCAACTTTGGGGCTACACCCGAAAGCCCCTCGAGCTAAGTCTCCTATTATAAAAAGGCCATGCTGGGAACCCCTCTTTGCAGAGATTCCAAACATGGCTACCATGTGAGGACCCTCTGTCCACTGGACCCTCTGCCCAGTGCCCTCCTTATCTCTACCTTCGCCTATACTTTAACTTTGCTTACCCAATAATAAACCTCTTTTATCAATTTAGCTCTCTGGGCCAATAAATGCTTTTATTGGGAACTCGCGCTGCTACTAGACCCCCTTGCGCCGAATCTGTACCCCGAACCTGCCACTAGATCTTAACCCTAATTTCATTTAGGTTCCCCAAATCTAGACCTCAACAATTTCGTTATTGTGAGAAATTCCCATTTTCAAAATTCTCTCCACCAATTCATAACAATAACTCCTTTAGATTTGCCTTTGGGATTCTTGTCAATGTCCTCCTATATTTTCCATTTTAAATATATATACCATAATAAATAAGCTCTACTATGAAGATAGATGATGTCCAAAATCTATTTCTTCTAAGTTGATTAATGCTTCAGTTAGACTATTGTGACCTATCATTTACAAAGTTAAATAAATAAATATATGTGTTTATGTATGTTTGTGTATGTGTATGTATATATATGTTGCAAATTTTTGTGCCATCCAACTTTTAAAAGTGGGAATTTAGGAAATGTGAATGATAGAGCATTTGTGTTATGAATATACTTCATCTCAGATCTACATTATTTTTAAAAGGTTTCTGAATAATCAAATTATAGGTTTTTGTAGCACATGACTTTTTTTTTTTTGATTAAGTGAATTACTGCTTCCTCAAATTTTCCTTTTTTTATAGCAAATGTGACTTGGATTAGGCATTTTTTCCCTTCTAAATAGCCATTTACAAACTAAATAGAGCAAGCCTGGTTTGCTTGTTACTCTTCTTTTTGTATTCAGGCTTTAAGAGAACAGATGCTGAAGTGTTTTGGGTCTTTGGCAATTTTCTTTCTTGAACAAAACATCACAATGAGGTTGTCAGAGGACAATAGACTTCACTGGTGAGTTTTAATCTGCCTAGGCTTCAGGAGCCTAAGGGGATGTTCATACAGAGAAGGTAGTTATTTGGTGGACAAGGAGCTTACTAAATACCACAGGGGAGAAAACTCATTTACAACAAATGGACCAGTTGGTGCATCAAATCAGTAGTTAATCTACACCTGCCAGAGAACCTGTGAAATGTGTTAGCTCAGTGGAATGAGTCCCTCTACACGTGAACCATACCTTTTCTCTCCCATTTGTCCTAATCTCAAACCAATTCAGCTTTCTAAGGCTGTTTTGAAGAGTTCTATATATCCTTAAAAAGAAATTCAGAAATGACATTTAGAGAAGTTAGACTAGAGAATATGTTTCTGTGGGGACCTACATAGAAGAATATTTTTCTAATATAGCAAATTCTTGATAAGCCTCTTGTTTGGCAGAAAAGTGTGAGATTTTACTAGAGTTTGTTTCATGCAAGGCTCTGTAAATTTCAGTCACATGTGGGTCATTTAAAGGATGATCAAATTATAATGAATAAATGTGATATCTTTTAAAGAACATTTGAAAATTTGCTTACATATTCATCATTTAAACTATATTACCATTACCAAATCTTTTAATTTGGAAATAAAATGTTATTTACAAGAAGATTATATTAAAATAGCAGTTATAAATGAAGGGACAATATGATGTATAGTGGAGCAGGCAATGATTGACTTAGATGTGTGGTTTTTTAAATTTACATTTTTTTCCCAGGGGAGAGGTATTTTCTGGAAAATAAAATAAAGGCTACTTTTCAGATCAGAGAGTAGAAAGTATAATTTTAAGTTTATTACAACAGATGATGGTCTCTATGCCAAATAAACTTTCACATTTGATATTTGTGTTTATGTGAAGCCATTATTTATGCTCATTTCATGAGTTTAGGTTTTTTTTTCCTTTAACTTCTTTACTGACTGACTACCAAACAAGATCTATGGAGTTGTGCTGATCTCTTTGCTGTATGCCTGTGAATCCTGGACAGTATACCAGCACCATTTCAAGAAACTGCATCACTTTCATTTGAATTATCTCAGGAAGATTGTGAAGATCTTCTGGCAAGAAAAAAATATCAGATACCGAAGTACTTTCTAAAACTAAAGCACCAAGCATTCAAATTCAACTACAAAGTTGAACTCAACTCTGGCTATGTTGTTCTAATATCAAATGTATGCTATTTTATGGAGAATTCATACAGGGCAAGTGCTCACATGGAGGTCACTAAAAGTAATTTAAGGATACTTTTTCTAGGTCTGTCTTAAGAACTTTGGAATTGATTGTACATGGAAAACACTGATAAAAGACCTCTCAATATGGTAAGCCCTCATCAGAGAAGGTACTGTGCTCTTTGACCAAGGAGAATTGAAATAGCTCAAAAAAAAAAAAAGGCAAAATGTTCATATTTAGCAAATCCGTCCCAAGTCTTCACATGGGCTATTAGTGCCCAATCTATTGTGGAGATTCTGAGCTTCCATTGGTCTGATCAGCTACTTTATATCTTGACTTTAACATTGTGATGCCATTTTGGTCCTCTTTGAGAGTGAAAGACAACAATTTCTTGATTGCTGGTCTTCATAATTATTATATATTTTTTATTACCCAAGTGTTTAAAATTTCTTTTGATTTTCAAACAAGAAAGTGAAGGTTTTTTTTTTTTTTCTATATCGCACTAACTTTGTAAAGAAGCGAGAAAATGGAGGGAGATAGAGGGATCTAGACAGAGATAAATACAGACATACAAGACTGAAGAGGAAAAGTGAAAGGAAATAACAGAAGATAGAGGAGAGATAAAAACAAGAAGGGGAGAAAGATGGAAGATTTTAGCTAAAAAAAATGAAAAGGTATGTACAAGTATCTAAGTCAGTTATACCTAAGGCAATAAATAGGTCAATATTATTATCAAAAAATTGTGAAAGACTTAGAAACTGATTTCTCTTTCCATGTGTTTTCTTCTTGCTGATTTAGGATTTTATTGGTTTTTGTTTTTTTAGGAGTTCTATTTTGGTCCTCTATAATATTGAATTTAAGAAGCTATTTTAATCAACTGATGGTCAATACTGGTAATTACACTGCTCATACTTCCTGGCTAAAACTCAGAATTATCTTATTTTTAGAAGCAATGTGTTTGCTTAGAGGAAATTACAATGATGAGGGCATTTGTTTGATGCTTTGTGTCCAGTGTAGAATAAAAGTAAATTGTTTAACTGAAAGAGGGAATGAAAAGTCAAGAAGACAGTGAAAAGGGCACTCACTTGCAAATTCTTTCTCTAAGTTTTTATGTGACTTGAGTAGGGCACTTATCCTTCTAGGGACTCAGTTTCCTCAAATATAAAATGAAAGGATTGAATTAGATGATTTCTAATATCCCTTTCAGCATATAACCTATAATCCAATAAAGTGAGTTCAAATCTTGATTGTATTTCTGAAGAGCTTCACAATTGTCAGTAATATTGAACTTCACTTAGCTTTAGTTTTTCTCATCTATAAAATGAAAATTCAGACTACATAATTCTGTTAGTACTTTGGCTTTACATTTTTGTACCTTTACTAAGAGGAGGGAAAACAAAATTATCCAAACAGGTAATGAAAGGCATTGGTTTTAGTAAAATTTGAAAGCTGTTCATTTGCATTTAGTTATTAACTAGTGTAGAAACAACTTATCTCTAGACCAATTTTCTGCTCAATCAATAAGCTAGCTTAAAATTGAACAATAATTTCACTTTTTACAAAACACTTCTTTTTCTATTATGTGACAGGGATAAATTTAGTTTCCTGAATTTGTTTTCAAGCTTTTGTTCCTTTCCTTCTCTATAATAAGCTAACGATATGCCTGGCCCTCTGATCTTTGGCATTTCTTCTGTTACACTTTGTGATTGTTTCCATATAAGATTCATGATTTTGTGTGAAAAGACTCCTTCAACAGGTTAGATAATATGATAGTAAACTAGCGAGTGAAACTTCATGGTCTATATTCTATACCATTAAGTAATTAGGATTAACAGTCTATGAGCCAGATGCCTTTCTAGGTTACTGGGTGTCTTGATACTAACACTAGAAATTTTACATTTATACTATTGTCTCTTCTAATAATGGTCATAGAAATTTCAACATGGAATCATTTAGTTCAACTAATAATTGACTAAGGATTTCTATTGTAACATTCTCACCATGGGGTCATTCTGTCACTTGAAGAACTTAATTCCATTTTTGGAAAGCTCTGATTATTGGAAAGTTTTTCTTTCAAGGAGTCAAAATTTGCTTCTCTGCAGCTTTGACTCATTTCTTTCACTTCTGTCTTCTAGGATTAAGTAAAACAAGTCTAATCCCTCTTGCACAAGATGATCCTTTAAAAATAATTGAATATAGTTATTATGTACTCCTTGAGTTTCCTCTTGGATAACTATCCCCCATTTTAAAAATTAATCATTATATAGTAAACCTTCCCATCTGTGTGCCTACTTTATTTAGTAGGAGGGAATTCATTCACTTTTGCTGGAATGCTATTTGGAATGTATAAAATTGTGGTATGGAAATGTGATCTTTTTAGATGTAGGGAACTCCTCAGTAAGGCAATGCCAATAAGGGCAGATTTTGCACCTGTTTTGCAACTTAGAGCAAGAATTCCTAGCTTTTTGTTTCATAAGCTTCTTTGACAGGCAGATAAAGCTTATGGAGTCCTTCTCAGAATAATATTTTTACATGCATCAGATAAAATATGTATGAGCAAAATGGAAACCAATTATTTGAAATATTGCTATCAAAGTCTTAAATAAAAATTCACAGACACAGAGTTCAGAATTGCTATTTTTGGACTGTTTCCCAGGATTTTGAGAATTGTGTGTGTGAGAATTGTGCCAATCTGCATGTGTCAGAGTGAGAACCTGAACCCAGAAGATGCTGTCCTTGAGTTTTCTTTCTACTCTACTCTGCTTCCTCTTATTTGATAGTAACTATGTTGGAGTCAAATATATATTATGATGAAATCAGAAAGTTACAGAATTATAGAACATTAGAATTAGAAAAAGACGTTGGTGACCAAATTATCTAAGTCAATCATTTTGTAGATAAGAAATCTGAGGCCAAAATGAGGCCAACGGATTCATCTAAGATCCTATAGTGAGTAAATATTAGAGTAAAACACTATTGAACTTTAAAGTTGAAGTAATTCAAAAATTATTTCATCCATACTCTAATTTTGTAGATTAGAAAACTAAAATCCAGAGAAAATGTATTTCAGTGAAGATAGCCATTTAGTAGCCTAGTCAAAATTAGAGCCCAGGTTATAAGATCATGAGGGCAGATAATGGATAGAACATTAAGTCTAGGATCAGAAATACTATATCTTTTTGAATTCAAATCTGGGCTCAGACACTAGCTATGTGAACTTGAATAAGTCATCCTTCTTCTTTTAAAATTAATTAATTAGTTAATTAATTAATTTTGCTGAGGCAATTGGTGTTAAGTGAGTTGCCCAGGGTCACACAGCTAGGAAGTGCTAAGTATCTGAGATCAGATTTGAATTTAGGTCCTCCTGATTTCAGGACAGGTGCTCTATGCATTGTATCACTTAGCTGCCCCAACTGTTTGCCTAATTTTCCTCATCTGTAAAATGATCTAGAGAAGAAAATGGAAAGCCACTTCAGTATCTTTGCCAATAAAACCCCAAAAGGAGTCATGAAGAGTCAGATATGACTGAAAAACAACTAAGCAAAAAAATAGGATTATCGATTAAGAGTATATTGGACTTGATCTAGCCCATACCATTAATTTTTCAGATGAGGAAATTGAAGCCCAGAGCAAAAAAACAAAACAAAACAAAAGCCCAAATCTGATGTCTTGTCTCGAAGCCCAATGTTCTTTCTACTTTTCAGTGATTCTTTTCTTCAAAGATATGTGGGATTGGGCCTTGGCAAAATTGGGAACTCTAAAGGCTGCTTTCCTTTTGTAGACACTTGTTACATCATATTCTCATTCTTTTCTACCTTTTACCATCAAAAACTGTTTTCTAAAAAAAACCAAAATCTCAAAGACACTGAAAAATCAATGTGATGATGACTAATGTGTTAAGGCTATCAAAGGGTGTTTTTATCAGAGAATAAATTTCTTTAATTTGTCAAATAATAAAAAGAATTGTTGAATTTCAAGCATTAGCAAGAAGAGTGATTGAGGGTTTTTGTTTGTTTGTTTTTGTTGTTGTTGTTTGTTTTGTTTTTGCTTAGGGAGTCAGTCAACTAGCATTTACTAAGCATCTACTCTGGATTTAGCACTAGGCTAAGATCTGGGAATACAAATATAGGTAAAAGATAATCTGTGTTCTCAAGATGCTTACACTGTGGTGAGGAAGAAAACTTGCTAACAATTATGTATATACAAGATATATTTAGGATAAATAGGAGAAAATCAATAGAGGAAAGGTATTGGAATTAATGGAGATAAATAAAGGCTTCTTGTGGAAAGTGGAATTCTAGCTAAAATTTAAAGAAAGCCAGGAAAACTAGGAAGCAGAAGTGAGGAGAGAAATAGAAAGAGAGAAATTCAATGAAAATGACTAGAGTTGGGAGATGGAATATTGTGTGAAAGGAACAGCAAGGAGACCAGTGCCATTAGACTGTGGAATTTAAGATATAAGAAGACTGAAGAGGTAAGAGGGGGATAGGTTATGGAGGACTTTATCAGCTAAACAAAAGATTTTATGTTTTTATCTTGGAGGTGATAAGGTGTCATTGGAGTTGATTGAATAGGGAGAGGGGACAGAAAATCAGACACAACTGAAAGATAGAAAGAACAACAAACCAGCATTAGCCCTAGGGCTGTTTAGAAGAAAAGGTCATTATTCTTCCCTTATAATATATAAACACCTCACCTTCTTTTACAATTCAACGTTTCCCAAATTGTAGCCCTCCTACCATCCCTCCTGAGCAAGCCATTTATTGTAATATAATCTAATCTATTTAAGTTGAGTGCATGCACATCTCTCTCTCTTCATTGCACTTTAGGTCACCTGCAGTTTTAATTCTTGTGAGATTTGGGTTACAGTTAATACTAGGAAAATATAGCTGTTAAAACAGCTATTTGAAATTTTGTGTCAGATATCAGTTTGTGATAAGAGCACTCTAAAATCAATTCAATTTTAACTTTTGTCTTCCTAAGTGTATGTATATATATATATATATATATATATATATATATATATATATATATATATATATCTTATGTAATATTTATATTTGTTTATGTCTTTTTACATATAGCTATATATACAGGCTATACTTCCTTCTCTCCCTTTCCCCTTCAAAACTTGTTTAAAATGTAATTGGTTTATAATCAATCATGCTCTTAGTTCCATAGGTAAAGAATCCATGATTTAAGATGACACATTGGGAACTCACTTTGTGCAATATTTTGGTATAGTTGATAGTTTCTCTAACAGCATGAGAAAAAACAGCTCCTGAATGATTTCCCTAAATGTGACTTTTCAGATGTAATGGATCATAGTGAAGATGACATTTTATGGGAAGATCAGAAAAAAAAAATATGACATTGAAAGTGAAGATGATAAAGACAGCAATGATTGTAAAAATGAATGAGTTTTTTGGGGGAATACTAAGATGTGAAAAACATGTACAATATATTTTAAACATAGAGTTTTATGTATTTTTCAATGTATGATTATATTTTTCTTTCAAAGCAATGTCACTTTAGGACTATGATTTACATTTGGATCAATACAGTGTATGTGGTTTTCCTTTGTGCTTAGAAATACTTGTGATGTCTTTAATTTATCTATCAATAATTATTTAGAGATCAATAAAGATGAGCTGATGTAGCCTTTTTTTTCCCTGTACTAAAGCTGCTATTTTCAAAACCTGGAGCTATTTGCAATGTTATCTGCCCTCCTTGCTTTCTGAATGCTTTGGCTCAAAAAAGAGCCCCTCCATCTGTTTGTGGTGCATTAGACTCATCTCTCTGTCCTTCTGGCTTCCCATGAGCCTGTAATAATGTCACATTTCTTTAAGCTATGCTTCACTGTGTCCTCACAGCATTTTTTCCCTATACATCCTGTTTAGTTTTTGCATACATAAGATAGTCACCCTGTATTAGCTCATTTGAACACCTACTTGGCTAGACTTCTCTGACCCAAAATTACCTTCTTCTGGCTATGTGAATAGAATTAATATTCTTGAGCCCATGAAATTTTTGGAAGAGTAATAGAGTAAAACTTTTGATTTTTATGCTTTATTTTTATTTTTCAAGGATAGGGGTGCTTGAAGTAAAGTAACAATATTCAAGGGGAAAAATGATAAAGCTTTAAGATCCTATGTCCTAAAAAATTCCCAAATTGATGAAATTTAAGGGAATTCTTTTACATTAAATACTTAAGTGGATTTGCGATCTCATGCATGTTGATGTTTTCTGTATAATGCAGATTGCAACTCATTCATATCTGTCCATCCTTTGTGACTTTTATTTATGTCCTTTCATAGTCCTCCCATAGATACTCTATGTGCTTGGTGAGGGAAGAAGAGGCACAAAGAACTTAGTCACACTTTGATAATTTGGATCTATATTCCCCTTAGAACATTTTGGCAGTTGATAGGCCATTAACAAAAAATAAGCACTGAAGATAAACTTGATATTTATTGAAAATGCTTTTAGAAGAGCTTATATAGCTCCTGGATAATTCCATTGGTAAGTAACTTCACCGCTTTTTATCGGAGGTAGCATGGTATAGTGGGATAGCCTTGGAATCAGTAAGGCTTAGTTCAAGTGTTGCTTCTGAGATATATATTAGCAGTGTCACCTTAGCCAACTCATTTAAATATTCAGTACTCTCTTATTCAGACAACTCTCTTAGTTGAATTGTAACAGTGGAGGGACTTTCCACACCGGAAGTTCCAGACACTGATAAAATTCTAGGTCCAGGCCAAAAAAAAAATGTTTTTAATATCAAATGGCCTCAAAGAAGTCTTTATGAGTACCATGAAAACAATATAAATTACTTTGGAGTTTTTATTGGAAAATCTGTAAAATCTATCCCTGGACTAAATATTTTAAATTAAAATATTTAAATATTTTAGTATCTTAAGATGCACTTTTTATTTCAGTGATTATAATTCTATTCTCTCTACTTTTCTAAGTAATCCAGAAATGCAATAGAAAAAAAAAGCAAGCAAAAATCTTTACACTGCCCATGAAGACAAAGAATCAAGAACTGAAATAGTACAAACAACAGGTATGTTATTTATTAAAAGTGAATAATTTTTCTGAAACTACCTGATGTACCCCTCCTCACTCCTCAATAGTTGGGTTGTATATATGTTTTTTTTTTATTTAAAGAAATCAGAATTAGTAATAATATAGAAGCTAATGAAAATGATTTGTATTTATATTTTTAGCTTCTTATATTTTCCCAATATCCCTGGAGTATTAAAATAGAATTTTGAAAGTTACTAAAGAAAAAGTTATTGAAAATTTAACACCTTTGATGTTATTCTAGAATAAATAGAAGAGGAAAGGCAAATGATTTTCCTAAATAATTTTTTTCTATATCATGCTTGTCATTATTTTGATATTTCTGATTCATATGGACATTCATGATGTAAACATAATATGTGGAACAAATAGGAGGAATAGCTTCTCCTTGTTTTCCAGCAAAATATCTTCCAGTAAAATATGGCATATTTGTCATTACTGTAGTGGCAAGTACTATGTAAGCTTCTAAATTTTATAAAATTTATACAGAAATATATACATATAAAATGCATACACACATACATATGTGTTTACCTAAGCACCATAGCAGGACATATTGCAAGATAGGCAATATTGTCTGTCATTGCTTAATTTTTTTTTCAAAAAAAGGAGAATAAGATTTGCAAACCTTAGGTCAGTGAGTTTGACTTTGATTACTGGGAAAATTATAAGACTGATCATTGAAGAGTTGCTTAGTGAACATTTAGAAAAAGAAATGATGATTTCAAAGGGTGAGTATAGCTGCAGAATGGGTCATGTCAGTCTACCTTGATTCCATTTTTGACAGAGTTAATCAATTAATATATCAGGGGATTGATAATATATCAAGAGTTTATCAAGTTTTTAGCAGAGCATTAGATAGAACATAATGTAGTTTTTTGGGAAAAATGAAGAGAAGTGGAACAAAGTAATAGTGAATTTGGAATGTCTAGACTAAAAGAATAGTTGTCATTGATTCAATAGTAACTTTTCAAGAGGTCTTTACTGGAGTGCTCAAGGGACCTGTGTTTGGTCCTGTGCTTTAACATTAAAGAAAAAAAAAATCAATAACTTGGGAAAAGACATAGATGAAAGGTTTATCAGATTTGCAGATAACACAAAACCAACCTACATAATGACAAAGAGCTTGGTATGCTAGAACATTGGACTAATCAAGTACAATTAAATTTAACAAGGATAAATTCTTACAGTTAGGTTATAAAAAATCAACTTCATGAGAAAGAGTTGAAGAAAGCATGGCTAGATGACAGTCTGTATAAAAAGATTTGAGGGTATTAATTAGTGGTAGGCTCAATAATGTGTTTTGATGTCTTGGAAAAAAATGAGATTTTGGAATGCACTAAGAAATGTATAAAGGAGATGGTAGTCCCTCTGTGCTCTGACCTGTTTAGGAGATGAGGAATTTGAGAAAGATTTTATAAGGAAGGACATTTGGACAGAGGTCTTCTTAATTTCACTTATATTAATGATTGCTGTTTGAACTTGGCAAAAACTTTTTATATGCAACACCTGTTCATTCAAGTAGTGATTGTAATTTAAATCCAGCTGGCTACCACAATTCTCTTATTTGTAACCAATTGACCTCAGTGGTGCTCTAGCTTGCATAGTTAAGGGTAGTCTGTATAAAAGGAATTGATTACTCTAATTACTTCATGAAAGTCTCCACCTGGATTGAGCATGTCAGGCCAGAAAATTTCCATAGCTAATTTGTAAGGTCTTTACTAGGGCTTTCTCCTGCTGTTGGAAATGTAAGCCTATTACCTTTAATAAAAGTTTAGGTTCTATCCACTTCTGATTCGCCTTTGATTCAAAGGTCTTCTGGTGCTTAGACATACCTAGAGAATTTTGTTCAGTTCTGGTTAATACTATTTAAGAACAACTTTGATAGACTTGAGAGCATCAGTAGAGAACAATCAAGTTGTCATCCACATCATCTGAAAAATAAATTTAAGGAGCTGAGATTGTTTATTTGAAGAACAAGAGAGTTATTGGTGTCCTCCTTCTTGAAGGTCTTAAAGCAGTGGTTGGAGCACCATTTGTTACATAGAGTACAATTCACTTTTCATTTTGGGAAGAACTTGGACAAAATGGTCACCTTTCTTTAAAATCCTGTAATTCTATGTCACATGACCATTTTCTTGGAGAGTAATATTGCTGCTACTGGTGGGACTCTTATAAGTTTAGCTAATTTATTAGGGAATTAGTAGGGAAATGTTGGTCTCATGGGTGTACATAAAAACACATATTTTTTCATTGTGAAACTGAGATCATTGTTGTTACACTGGTGTGGAATGCTTGGACTACATTTTCCTATTAGTTTCTTGGGCTTTTTTGATTTTGGTCTCAAATTTCTTTTTATTTCTCAGTTATTTCTTTTTGTTTCTGGTCAAAGGTCTTGTCTTTCTTGTCACTGATTGGCTTTTTATGGCCATTCTAAAGTTCTAGTTTCTCTCTGCACAAGGACTTTCTGACTTTCATCTTTCCTTGATCTTCAACCTACTAGTCTTTAGCCTGTATTATGGGGTATCCCTAGAGGCACTTTACCCCACAGAAGATTCAGTCTCCAACTTTGATATCCAGTTAATTCTGGGTTTTCAAGAAAGCTTACACAAAATGTCTCAGCCCATGTTATTGGCAAGGAGTAGCCCCATAGTTCTTCTGCAATGCAGGGTCTCCTTGGATAGTAATTATTTATACTGATACCCTTATGTCGAAGTACCGCAGAAATCCAGCTACCTTTCAAGGCTGTTACACTTCTAACATTTATTGGCCTGAGACTCCTGCCAGAAACCATAAAAATTCATGTCAGTGGACAATGCAGTATTCTTCCTTTTAAGCTAGCTGCTCTTATTCCTAAAATAGAGACAAATATTCTTGGTAAACTATAGAAAAGAAAGTTTTTACTCTTCAAATAGGAATCTCAGAAATTAGCTCATAGAAATATATTTGGGATTTCTAGAATAACAATACTTTTTCTTTCTTCATGTTGGATTTTGGGGTAGAATAATTTTAAGTTAAGGTAAGTATTTTAAAATATATAATTTTAAAAAATGAAATGATAAAGGTGATGGTTATACAATCTGACAAGTCATTCCTTCCCTCTTCCAGGTATCCTTTCCAAGCTTAGCTCTTCCCCTACTACCTTTGGTGGATATAGTAGTAATCAACTATATGGACCCAGGGAATTAAAATTAAACAAACAAAAAAAATTGAATGGAAGTTACCAAGAAAGTGCTTGCTCAATAGTTTTCTGTGTGTGTTTTTTAAAAATAACTGATCCAAAATGTCAGTAATATTTGAAAGAATGTATGGTTTAGCAGAGAGCAGGTTTTGTGGGAAAGAGATACTTCATTTGAAGGTCTTTAGTTTCCCTCATATTGAGATCTGACTTGGTTAAAATGTTAACCTCCCAAATAATTTTTTGGGAGTCCAAACAAATGTTCCTTACATTTAAACATATTACATTAAAGTGCTATCTCAATATTCTCTCTTCCTTGGAAGTTTTCCCAGAATTTCATATTCTGGCAGGAAGAACAGAACATGATTGATGGTATGTAGCATATGAAATATGCTTAGAAGTTGATGTTGCTTCCACAAAACTGTTCTCTCACTTTTCTGCTCTGCTTTCCTGTCCTCAACAATACTTCTAATAATAGAGAGAGAAAGTGAGACAGGGAGAAAGAGAGAAATGGAGAGAGAGAGAAAGAGAGTACTTCAGGATGTATGTATATTCAAAATGAACACTTTGATTATCTTAGAATTTTCCAAAAAAAAAAAAGAAAGAAAGAAAGAAAGAAAGAAAGAAAGAAAGAAAGAAAGAACGAAAGAAATTCGGCATATTTACCTTAACTTAAAATTATTCCCCTCCTGCATACAAAACCAAATACTATATGAGGAAAGAAAGGGTATTGTTATTCTAAAAATTCCAAATGTATTTCTATGAACTGATTCTGAGAATCCTATTTGAATTACACAGAAAGTACAACGTTTCTTTTCTATAGTTTATGAAGATATATTTTTTTTTCTTTTTGTCCTTGTGTAATCATTTTGTTGTTTTTCTCAAAATGGAAAAAAAAAATGCTAGGCAAAAGCATGATTCCAAAGGACTCTGGAGTGCAGACATGAAAAGGGACAAAAAACATATATATATATATGAATTATGATGCATCTTGAAAGTGCTATCCAAGATTTATTTGTTTTCTAGTTTTAATCTTTGGGAAAAAGAATCACTTCCCTTCTCCCACTTCCCCTCCTGCATTCCCTAACTTGAAATACATTAGATCTGTGGGGCAATGTCATAGCTGGATTCAGACTAAGAAAAGCTGTTTTCTGTTGACCAGTAAGTCAAATGTTGATGCCTTCTAAGTTTTTAATCAATGTACAATATTGTCACCTTGTCAAAAAGAAGTTTGTAAATAGTTTCAGAGAACAGCTGAGAGAAGGAAAGTGAGAAAGGAAGCTATAGAGAAATAGTAACATGTATACTGTCTAATGATCTGTGATTTGATGGAATCCTGTGTCACAGGTCAAAAACAGACTTGCAAGACTTTTAAACAATCTTAAGTGTTCCCTTTTTAATAATATTTTGATAACTAATTTTATACCTGAGTTTACTTACATGACATAGAACAAGAACTTTTAAAGCCAAAAATCCTAGCTAGAGAGGATGTTAGAGACTGCTAGATTCTACAATCTTATTTTCCAGATATGTATTCAGAGAGTAAGATAAGAAATGTTGCTAGTGGTTGCAAGGCAAATTAAAGCATAGGCTTCCTGGTTGCAAATATATTGGTTTATTTGATCTCATAAAATCCTGAAGTTATTCAAGGATTACTGGAGCCAAGTCCAAATCTCTTTGTCTCTATCTCTTCTGTATAATAGATACAAAAATGTTGTTCATGTAGGATTTAGAATATTGAAAATGAGGTTGTGAGAAATGAGATTGCGAAGAAGGAAAAGTTCAGAATGTGCTAATATAAGCTTAGATCCATTGTGAGAGAAGATTGAACATCATTGCCTTGCAAATAGTTGACCCAGTTTTGTTTCTTAGTGAAGCCATCAGTATTGGGATTTGTTGGTGACCTTATATTAAATGAAGGTTGACTGATGAAGATTTCTAGTGATAAGAGCAAAAGGAATGGTGGGCCCAAGAAGGTATGAAGGAAGAGAGAGATAAGGGAGTATAGATAGCTCTAACTTGTTCTTATATATGGCATCATGTTGGAGTTCAGCTCCTGTAATGAGATGAATGATGTGACAACATACCGGGGTCAGGTAGACAAGTCCTATTTATGGACTCTGAAGTTTATTGATTAGAGAGACAAATATATATATATATATATATATATATATATATATCAATCAAATGCTCATAAGTTTGACACAAAGTACACTCTTTCAAAATTCCTATAGCCTAACAAAATCTACTGTGATGTAAATGATAAAACCCCTTAAGCCTCTGATCTTGGTTACTTAGACAGAGATGTAAATAGTTGATATACACAACAAAGTCTCAGGTATCTTTCTCCTAAATACCTTTAGTCTCCTTGTAGGCATTCTTTCCTGTTCTAAGTTCAAAGGTTTAGCTTTTAATCTGCAATGTCTGGACTGGCTCTCTGGAGGACCTTGGGATCAGCCCGAGTCCTTGGTCTTAGTGGAGGAGTGAAGGAGGCAAGACAGCCACCATGAGGCTGGTCAAAGATGGAGTCTGGCATCTGAAGTCTGGAGCCTGAAGTCTTCTCTGTGTCTGTGGCTGAGAGCTGTGGCTGAGAGAGTCTTCTGTGTCTGAGACTCCCTTATACCTCACTACAATTACATCACTACAGCACACAGAGCACGTGGAACCATTATATCACTATAGAGAACCATTATCTCATACTGAATAGGTGCTCAACCACAAGCACCATGCTGTCCTTGATTCAAGTATACTTCTTCAGAGTTCTACCCCTCTACATCTCCCTCTTTCTTTTGTTTAAATAGGTATACATAAATCCATCAGCATGTGAGATATTACAAAGCACATAGTAATATAACTCAGGCTAGTAGTGATGTAATAAACAACACGAATCAATATAATGAATGATATAACAAACAATATGAATATACATGTCCATAAGTCCTAGAAGGAGGGTATATAAATAGCAATTACAAAAACATCTCCTTCAGCAGCCGGTAGTCCAAAACCAATCTATTATCCATTACTTCATGTGTCAGGGAATCCAATGATTCCTGCAAGTTTTGAAGTCCTACAATAGTCTCATCGTGTCTCAGGGAATCCAATGATTCCTGCTAGTTTTGAAGTCCTGCAGCAGTCTCATTAACAATTTTTGATGTTCATGAGTCAATTGCCATAACTGCCATGCTCTTTCAGTGGTGGGCACAGTCAGCTATGGAACCACTTGATGTTTCTTGGGTCTTCTCCTTTGTTTCAAGGGTTTTCTCCAGCTCTCTCTGATAGACAAGGTGAATATGGCTCATTGTCATCCATCTAATTCCTTCTCCATCTGTAGAGATACAAGCAAACTCTCTCCCCCAAGCAGTTAACCTATCTGGTCCCTTCCATTCACCAATTTCTGGATCTCTCCACATCACCTAGCGATTATCTAAAGATAGTGGAGCTGCTTGCACTGGACACTACCCTTTTGGCAGATTATAAATCCTGTCTACCAGAGCCGGTACATCTTTATCAAAAATCAAAAAATTAATAGTATAAAAAGCTAAATTTAAAAGTTCTCTAGGGTTACCTGTGACTCTTCCTTTCTTTTGTTTTTGGAGGAGTGTCTTGATATCTCTGTGTCTCCTCTCTACTATTGCCTGTCCTTGAGGAGTAAAAGGTATGCCAGTTGTATGTAAAATCTGATACTGTACACAAAAGTGTACAAAATGTTTAGAAGTATATGCAGGTTCATTATCTGTTTTTATTGCTTGTGGCACACCCATAATTGCAAACGCTTGTATAAGGAATTCAGTGACCACTCAGGCTGTCTCTTTTGCTGCTACTATTGCAAAATAAATCCTAAAAAGGTGTCTCTCACAACACAGATAAAAGACAGATGACCAAAAGATTTCTAATGGGTCACATCCATTTTCACTGGGTCTCAAACCACAAGAGTTTTTCCCTGGAGGGAGCATTGGAGCATGCAAAGGAAGGCAAGCTGTATAGGCTTTTACTATGCACCTAGCTTCCTCTTTTGTTATCCCAAATTTCAAATGTAAAGCTTGAGCCTCCTGATGATATTTAGAATGAGATTCTTGGGCTGCCTGAAATAAAGAAGTATTGGCTAACATGGTTAGAAGGCAATCTGCCTTTGAATTTTCATAAAAAATAGGACCTGCAAGTCCACTATGAGAGTGGACATGCAAGACATAAATCTTACCTGAATGCTTTCTCAATTGCTCTTGAATTTCCTTAAAGAGCTGATATATATTAGAAGCTATAAGTTTTATTTGGGCTGTGGCAATTCTTTGTACCACAATCTATTAAATAAGCTGAATCAGATATTATATTTACATTTCCTGGATAATAAGTAAGAGCTAGGATGATTGCATACGATTCATTCTGCTGAGTGGAATGAAAAGGAGTTCTGACTACTCTCTTTATAGTTAAGTCATGAGAGTATACAGCACAAATGTTATGTTTGGATGCATCTGTAAAGATAGTCTGTCCTTTAAGAGGAACCTTAGAAACATTTTCTTCACAAATCCATTGCCAATTATGTAATAGCCAGAGATTCTTTAATGGAGACCCTTGTATAAAGATGTAATGGGCTGAGGCTTGAGTTGATGCACTGACGTTCCAAGCACATGAAGCTAAATAGTAATTGGACCATACTCTATTAATATATAAGCTTGGAGAAAGAACGGCCCCCACCCACTCTTTGTGCAAGTCCTGATGTATTGTATAGGAAATGATGATTTTGGTGGGTGGAGGAAGGGGAGTGGAAAGGGAAGCAGAAAGAGAGACTGCTGGCTGGGGTCTTGTCACAGCTGCTCGCATTGCTATCACGACTGCCCTTCACCTCCAATCCCCCGTTGCTAGCTGGCTTCCTGTCTGCCCATATTGCTATCGCAATCCTTCTCCACTTCTTCACTTTAAGAAAGATTGAAGATTTTTCCCTTAACCTGAATTCCTGACTCCGGCTGATTTTAAATACATGGTCATCACAATTTGCCACTCTGGGATGGTTTCACAGTATTTAATTTGCTCATTGGTATAAAAGGTATACACCTTGTCAGGTCTTATCCCAGATAATTGTACCATTTACTTAATGGCCTTTAATAAAATTCTAGCCACAAGCACTGGGTAAGGAGTAAGGCTTTGTTCTAGTTGTGCTGGGAGGTTCACCCACTCTATCACACTGTGTCCCTGAAGAAGGGCTGCTGTGGTTGCCTCTTTTGTAGCAAAAACTGATATTTTCAAAGGTTTCTCAGTGACACTTTCAACCACATTGGATAAAACCAGTTCAACTTCTCTCAAAGCTTCTTGAGCTTCTTTTGTAAGATGGTGTGGTGAGTTTAAAGCATTGTCTCCCCTTAAAGTGTCATATAACAGTTGGGCACCAAAATGACACCTGGACTAGCACTCTGGAGGACCTCAGGATCAGCCTGAGTCCTTGGTCTTAGTGGAGGAGTGAAGAAGGCAGGACAGCCACCACAAGGCTGGTCAAAGATGGAGTCTTGCATCTGAAGTCTGGAGCCTGAAGTCTTCTCTGTGTTTGTGGCTGAGAGCTGTGGTTGAGAGAGTCTTCTGTGTCTGAGACTCCCTCACTACAATTATATCACTACAACACACTGAGCACGCACAACCATTTCATCACCATAGAGAGCCATTATCTCACATTGAGTAGTGCTCAAGCATCATGATGTCCTTGATTCAAGTATACCTCTTCAGAGTTCCGGCCCTCTACATTAATCCAAAGAGTAGTATTTGAATTTTGTTTCAGTCACTAGATTATTAATTTATTATATTGACAAGCAGTCTCTGCTATTTCAATAAGGGAATTTTGGTGAGCCAAGTTACTATAAGACCCAAAACCTGGAATGGAATCTTACCTCCTGGCCCTCTACAGCATCATGCTTACAAAGTGCTTTATATATATTTTCTCATTTGAACATTACAGTAGCATTGAGGTAGCTAGTTCAAGTAGCATTATTATTTCTATTTGACCAATAGGGAAATGGAAGCTCAGATAAATTAAATTACTTGTCTAATATCATACAACTTTTAAGTAGTGAATTCACAACTTGAACCAATGTCTCCTGACTGTTTCATATTCTCACAGCTGCAGTTTCTTGTCTCATTTATGCTTGAATTAATTAACATCTTGACTTGAGAGTAACTGTGGGAGAAAGAAAATGTAATGAAGTTATGGAAGTCATATGCGTAGTAGATGGATGGGGAAAAAAAATTCCAGTGATCACTATAAAGATGGTTATAATCAGCAAGCTGTGGATTATACACCTAGGCTAGTTTGAACACTTTTAGTAATTAGTAAAGGTTCATTAGGGTACAGTCAATTAGAAGCTAACAATATATATTCATAACTCTTAATAATAGTATGGGTAGGGTGGTTGTAAAATATTTTAGAGGGCAAGACAAACTTGATTTGGGACTCCTTTCTCTCTTCAAAGAAGACCATAAGCAAGGGATGAACTAGTGAAAAGGAGCATTATTATTGACATGCTATATATTCCACAGAACCCCTGGATGTCACTGAAGAGGAGAAACTTCTTAGCAAGAGAATCAAGATTTTGTTGATTTCAGAAGAAAAAGGATATTAATCCATCAATAAATCAGTAAATATATATTAAGTTACTGTTTCTGGCATTGTTCTAAGAATTGGAGATAGAAAGAGAAGTAAAAGACAGTTCCTGCCCGCAAGGAGTTTTACCATCTCAGGCATTAGAACCAGATTATGACTTCATTGAAAGTCAAGCAAGTATTCTTTGGGTTTAAGGAAAATGTGTTCTTTTTTTTAAAAAAATAACTTTTTATTGACAGAACCCATGCCAGGGTAATTTTTTACAGCATTATCCCTTGCACTCACTTCTGTTCCAATTTTTTCCCTCCCTCCCTCCACCCCCTCCCCCAGATGGCAAGCAGGCCTTTACATGTTAATTAGGTTACAGTATATCCTAGATACAATATATGTGTGCAGAACCGAACAGTTTTCTTGTTGCACAGGGAGAATTGAATTCAGAAGGTATAAATAACCTGGGAAGAAAAACAAAAATGCAAGCAGTTTATATTCATTTCCCAGTGTTCTTTCTCTGGGTGTAGCTGCTTCTGTCCATCCTTGATCAATTGAAACTGAATTAGCTGTCTTTATCGAAGAGATCCACTTCCATCAGAATACATCCTCAAACAGTATCATTGCTGATCTCCTGGTTCTGCTCATTTCACTTAGCATCAGTTCATGTAAGTTTCGCCAGTCCTCTCTGTATTCATCCTGCTGGTCATTCCTTACAGAACAATAATATTCCATAACATTCATATACCACAATTTACTCAACCATTCTCCAATTGATGGGCATCCATTCATTTTCCCAGCTTCTAGCCACTACAAACAGGGCTGCCACAAACATTTTGGCACATACAGGTCCCTTTCCCTTCTTTAGTATCTCTTTGGGGTATAAGCCCAGTAGAAACATTGCTAGATCAAAGAGTATGCACAATTTGATAACTTTCTGAGCATAGTTCCAAATTGCTTTCCAGAATGGCTGGATGTGTTCACAATTCCACCAACAATGTATCAGTGTCCCTGTTTTCCCACATCCCCTCCAACATTCCACATTATCTTTCCCTGTCACTCTAGCCAATCTGACAGGTGTGTAGTGGTATCTCAGAGTTGTCTTAATTTGCATTTCTCTGATTAATAATGATTTGGAGCATATTTTCATATGACTAGAAATAGTTTCAATTTCTTCATCTGAGAATTGTCTGTTCATATCCTTTGACCATTTATCAATTGGAGAATGGTTTGATTTCTTATAAATTAGAGTCAGTTTTCTATATATTTTGGAAATGAGGCCTTTATCAGAACCTTTGATTGTAAAAATGTTTTCCCAGTTTATTGTTTCCCTTCTAATCTTGTCTGCATTTGTTTTGTTTGTACAAAAACTTTTCAATTTCATATAATCAAAATTTTCTATTTTGTGGTCAATAGTGATCTCCAGTTCTTCTTTGGTCATAAATTCCTCCCTCTTCCACAGGTCTGAGAGGTAAACTATCCTATGCTCTTCCAATTTATTTATAATCTAATTATTTATGCCTAGGTCATGAATCCATTTTGACCTTATCTTGGTGTTCAGTGTTAAGTGTGGGTCAATGCCTATTTTATGCTATACTAAAGGAAAATGTGTTCTTGATATATGCCCTCTTCTGAGAGATTCTTAAAGCTTCTTCTAAGCACTAAGCTAAGCACTAATAGACTACAATCTGTTTTCCTCTTTTTCCTATTTCCTCAACATTTTCTTCCTCAAATCTTTCTTTAGGGTTTTTCTTCTTATCACAAGACAGCCTTTCTATCTCCCAAATTCTTATACTCTTCTCTAATTCTCCTGTTTTGAGGTGGCCATCATTCTCCTCTTCTGCCTGCCTTTATTTTATTATTTTCTACTGGCTTCAGTTTTTCTATTTATTCTTTCTTCATTTTCACTGAATTTTCTTAAAATATTACCTAACTCCATATGAGTGGCTTTACCTAACTCCTCATCTTTTTTACAACTTCCTCTCTCTTTTCCATCTAGATGCCTTCAGTTCTTTCTCTGGAGATGAAGAGCCTTCTTCATCATGAGTCCTTTGGTATTAAAAGAAGTATCTTTTAAAAATAAGTTTTCATTAACATCTTTTGTTATAGTCCAGGTTCTGATTCCAAAAGCAGTGCTCTAAACTTAGAGCATAGCAATTAGCTGGAGTGTTGAATTGGAGTAAGGAAGACCTGGGCCTAAATTTTATCTGAGGTGGCCTGAATCGGTTATCTTGGACAAGTCACTTAATCACTTTTGATCTCAATTCTGTTGCAAAACAAGGTGGTTAACCTTAGTGTTCTTTAAGGTCCCTTTTTGTTCTAAATCTGTGATCCAGTGACCTCAATTCCATGACTATTTCTCTATGCCTATATGAGTCCTCTAAATTCTTCTGTCTACACATGTCAACCCAGCAATATACTTCCAAAAGAAGTATATTTGACTTAAAGCTTACTGAGGAATTTGAGGATCTTGGCTCCTCCCTTTCCCTAGCCCAAAGGTTCTCTGACTCATTCTGATATTTATTGAGTCACAGTACATAAGAACTGGACTTTGGAAGGCATTAGAATTCAGGCCCTTCATGTTTTATTGATTTATTTTTGAGGGAAATTATCTTCCTAGGGTATTGCTTTATTGTTTTCTTCTATCTATTGATCCTTTGCTTTATTTGACTTTGACTCCCCTTACTCCTGTGCTGCTCCAAGAGGTTCTTAATCTGTTTTTGTGTGTCCTGGACACTTTTAGCAATTTATTGAAACATATGGACTCTATCATAAAATAATACTTTTAAATCCAAAAAACAAGACATAGGATTGCAAGAGAAACAGATTATGCTGGAATATATTTACAAAATGACAGAAAACAATTCAGTAAACCCTAAGTTAAAAAACCCTTTGGGACTTGAGCTTAGTTGGAACTTGCATGTAAATGGAAGGTCCACTTATTTTACTAAGGTAAATAAGTAAATGGAGTAATCTCTGACATTAGCCAGCATAAAATAATATGACTTGTTATTAGTGTGGTACTCAGATTTATTTGAAAAGGAATGGACTTAATCATTAACTTCTTAAATTGCACTAATTTAAATATGGTTTTTTTTTTCTTGGTAGACTATGAAAATAAATAGAACTGGGATGATGTTTTTATTGCAGAATTAAACTTCCTTATAAGAAGGAGTCTTTTTTTTTTTAACAGCAAAGAATGGGTAAGAATAAAAGGAAATATTAACCATGCAGCTTAAACCAATCTTTTTATTTCCTCACAAGGGCTTCAGTATGCTAAAGTAATTTTTGGTAACACTTAGGTGACACTACAAACATTTTTCTAGTGTTTTACTTTATTTCTCTAATTGCTAATTAACCCTATCAGGAAGAATCCACTAACAAATAAGTTTAGGGACTTTTCAAGAGGTTACAAGTGAGCATATGGAAGAAAGTAGAGATCAACTAAATAGGAAAGAGTCCTCCTATATGTACAAACATATTTATAGTAGCCCTTTTTGTGATAGCAGAAAAGCAACAGCAAAATTGGAAATGAAAGGGTTGCCCATCATTTGAGAAATGGATGAACACCTTCCCTTCTCCCATTTTAATATTTATTTCCATAATCAACCATGATTGGGGGTGGGGTAAGCAACA
The DNA here is from genome assembly GCF_016432865.1 of Antechinus flavipes. Classification (NCBI taxonomy): domain Eukaryota; kingdom Metazoa; phylum Chordata; class Mammalia; order Dasyuromorphia; family Dasyuridae; genus Antechinus; species Antechinus flavipes. The sequence goes on from NC_067400.1 coordinate 400,920,573, forward strand.
ACAACATTGCATCGGGGTAAGCAACAATGTTATACAAGCACATTATTCCTCACATTCAGATTGGAGAAGGCCAGAGTTATTTTTATTTATTTATTTTTATTTTTAACACAGCATTGAAGTTAAAACAGTCACTGAAAGAGACAGAACATGGTTCCCTGGAGATCTGATCTGTTTAATTAGCCCTATATGTACTCACTATTAATGTATAAATACCACTAAAAAAAAAAAAAACACAGCTTGATTTTCCTTGTTTATTAAAAGTATGATTTCAAGAAGACATGGGAAGATTTATATGGATTTTAGAATGAACTAAGTAGAACCAAGGGTAATAATGTATGAATAAAGAATGAACAATTTTGAAAATTTTTGAGTGAAGAATGAAATGCCCCCAAATAGAAGAATGATTTATATAATGATATTGTAAAGAAAGCTTTGAAAATTATAAGAACTATGATCAATATAATAATCATCCAATATATTTTCTAACAGAGAGATGATACAATTGGAATACAGAATGATACATATATGATTTCTACATACAGCTAAAAAGAGAGAATTTGCATTGCTATTTTATACAAATTTGTTACAATTTGCTTTTTTCTTTCTCTTTTTTTTCAGTGTAATGGGTGGATTAGTGAGATGGAGATTAAATAGTTTTCTGTTAGTCAAAATAACAATTTAAAAAATAGAAAAAAATGAGATGCTATATATGTATATATATATATAATGTTACATTCACTTTCACATGAAGTCTCTATTGTTAGTTTTGTTCAATTTTTAAAGTTTGTTATAGGACGCCTTACTTGTAATGGAGTAATCTGAAAATGTATGTAAAATAAAAAAAAATCAATAAAACTTAAAAAAAAAAGAAGACATGGTAGTGGGGAGAGAGGCTTGAAGAGCTATACTTGGAAGTTGCTTGAAATTAAGTACTACTTCACTTTGTTGTTTTATCTGTCAAGGACTTTAATATAGGATAACAGAGGTTTCACACACAAGTAATTACTAGATCTTTGTTATAGCCTTCATTTTACCTATATGGTTGTATTAAGTCCTTGGGCACCACAAGTGATACTTTTTTCTGAAAGCTGAAAATCTCTAGGAGCCATTAAAATAATGTTTAAATAGGACAGGATTTTACATCTAGCACCTTTTTGAAGAAAACATCTAGGAGGGTCTGGAAAGTAATCTGTAAGAGAAAAGGGAATTGAGTATCATAGTTTTCGTATTTCCTTCCTTCTTGTCACTGTTATAGGCACTGGGAATTCAAAGACAAAAAAAGGAAAAGAAAGTGTCCTTGACCTCAAGGACATCATATTCTTCAGGGAGGGAGCAACATTCACAGAAAAAAATAAATATGAACTTATATATATAATACATAATAGTTAAGACTTGTGCTGCTATGTTGGTTGAACTGGTCTATTCATTGGTCAGTGTTAGTCTATTGAATAAGAAATAGGTTGTTCATAATATAAGGAAAGGTTAATTATCTTTATTCTTAAAGGACATTATCAATCTGTCATTAACAATAATAACAACAGTTTGAAACATCCCTCTTGTTGGCAGCACAAATTACAGTTTCACCATTTACAATCTATTACTCCTGCCACTTTTGATCATAAGTGGACTGAATTTTCTTAGTAATAAATCATCACAAAATAATTAATCAGAATCTCATGGATTAGACAGTTACCTCTTTGAAGTTTCCATAATTCACTTCCATCAGTCAATACTTATAGATAGACTTTAATTTCCTTATAATATTATAACACATCAGGCAATATTAAGGGATTGACTGTGCCTTTTTTTTGAGTTCAACAACATTTATTAAAGTTCTCTGCCTTTATTTCTTTCTGAACATTTATCTTACTTGTGTCATGAATCAGAGCTTGGATCACCATCCAAGCATAATAAAGAGAATTGCTGTCAAAGTGAGTAGTCATTTCAAACTTATAGTATAGAACGAATACCTTCCTCCTCAAACAATCATATAAAACTTTGGGCCTTGACAGTAGAGATAGAAAAATTCTACTTCTTGACTGAGTTAAAAAAAAAAAAAAACAAAACCCACCAAGATTAAAATATAATTTTAAATAGAAACATGTTTAAAATAATAAAAAAAAGTAATGAGCAAATATACTTCACTTGTACTGAATTAAATGATATAGTAAGATCTATACTTTAGGAAGATTACTGTGGGGGCTACATGGAGAATGGACTGGAGTTGAGGTGGATAATGGGAATCCTGAGGCAGAGAAACCAATGAGCAGGTTATTGCAATAGTCCAAATATGAATAAAGTGGTGATAGTATCAGAAAAGAAAGGGGATTATAGATGAGAGAAGTTGAGAAGGTAAAATCAGCAACAGATTGGATATAGGGATGATAGTAGTCAGAGAGAGGAAGAATTTGAGTATGTAAGCATATAAGATAAAGTTGAACTGATTAAGTCGAATTGATCCAATTCACTGTTTTTTTTTTTTTTTTTGTTTGTTTCTTTTTTTGGGGGGTAGAGTCTAGTTTAGTGTTTGGTGAATTATTATTTTAAGTAATATTATGTATATGTAATTAGAGAGGAAATTCATTAATTAAAACTTGCAAACAGATTAAAATATGCATTTAGAAAAAAAATTGTCTAAATATATTTAATGTTTTTATTTTTTCATTTTTCATTTATTTATTTTAATATACACTGCTTTATGAATTATGTTGGGAGAGAAAAATCAGAACAAAAGGGAAAAATCATGGGAAAGGAAAAACAAAAAAAACAACAAAAAAAGAAGTGAACATAGCATGTGTTGATTTACATTCAAACTCCATAGTTCTTTTTCTGGATGGAGATGGCATTTTCTGTCTATTGGGATTGCTTTGGATCACTGAACCACTAAGAAGAGCCAAGTCTTTCATAGTTGATCATCAAATATTCTTGCTGTTATTATGTACAATGTATTCCTGATTCTGCTTGTTTTGCTCAGCATTAGTTCATTTCTAGGCCTTTCTAAGATCAGCTTGTTCATAATTTCTTTTATAGAACAACAATATTCCATTACCATCATATATCACAAATTATTCAGCCATTACTCAACTGATGGGCTTCTATTCATTTTCCAATTTTTTGTTACCACAAAAAGAGCTGCTACAAAAATTTTTGCACATGTCAGTCCTTTTCCCTCTTTATGATTTCCTTGGGATATAGACCCAGTAGTGCCACTGCTGGGTCAAAGGGTATGCACAGTTTTATAGTCCTTTGGGCATAGTTTCAGATTGCTTTCCAGAATGGTTGGATCATTTTGCAGCTACACCAACAATGTATTAGTGTCCCAATTTTCCCACATCCTCTCTTATCATTATCTTGTCCTGTCATTTTAGCCAATCTGAGAGTTGTGAGGTGGTACCTCAGAGCTATTTTGAATTGCATTTCTCTAATCAATAGTGATTTATTTGTGATTTGATTTATCTAAATCTGAGAGTGCAAGATTGAGATCTCCCACTATTATAGTTTTGCTGTCTATTTCTTCTCGCAACTCTCTTAACTGTTCTTTAAGGAAGTTAGATGTTACACCACTTGGTGCATATATGTTTAATACTGATATTGCTTCATTGTCTATAGTACCCTTAAGCAAGATATAGTTTCCTTCCTTATCTCTTTTAATTAGATCAATCTTTGCTTTTGCTTGATCTGAGATAAGGATGGCTACCCCTGCTTTTTTGACTTCACCTGGAGCATAATAGATTCTGCTTCAGCCTTTTACCTTTACTCTGTATGTATCTCCCTGTTTTAAATGTGTTTCCTGTAAACAACAGATCGTAGGGTTCTGACTTTTGATCCAGTCTGCTATCCGCCTCTTCTTTATGGGAGAGTTCATCCCATTCACATTTACGGTTAAAATAACCAATTCTCTATTTCCTGCCATCCTAATATCCCCAGATTATACTTTTCTTTTTCTTACCCTCCTTCCCTTCTTCCCTAGTATTAAACTTATTGGTCCCACTAACATCACACAGCTCTCCCTCTTTAGTATCCATCCCTCTTCCCTTTGAATCCCTTCCCCTTTCTTGTACCCTTTCCTTATTACTCTTTTTCCTTCTCCCTTTTCCTCTCCCACTTTTTAATGAAGTGAGAGAAGAATCTCTGTAAAACAAATATGTCAATTGTTTCCTCTTTGAGCCAACTCTGATGAGAGTAGGATTCACACAATGTTCCTCCCCCTCTCTAAGTTCCCTCATATATGATAGGTTTTCTTTGCCTCATTGTCGCATGTAGTTTCCCTCTTTTTATCTTCCCTCATCCCTTTTTCTGACACTATCCCCTTTCCATTTCTACTTCCCTTTTTTATGTCATATCGGTAAAATCTAATTATACATATGGTTTTTATGTATATCCACAACATAAATACAGTTCTCAAGAGTTCCTTTTACCTTTTTCTCCTTCTCTTGATTCCTGTTGTTGGAGATCAAATTTTTTGTTCGTCCGTTTTTTTCCTTAGAAACAGATGGAATTCCTCTATTTCATTAAATGTCCATCTTCTTCCGTGGAAAAAAATACTCAGCTTAGCTGGGTAGTTTATTCTTGGCTGCATTCCAAGTTCTTTTGCCTTTCAGAATATCTGATTCCAGGCCCTTCAATCCTTTAATGTTGAGGCAGCCAGACCTTGCGTGGCCCTTGTGGCATCTCGGTATTTGAACTGTTTTTTCCTGGCTGCTTGTAAAATTTTTTCTTTAGTCTGAAAATTCTGAAGTTTGGCCACAATATTCCTCGGAGTCTTTATTTTAGGGTCTTTTTCAGAAGGTGTTCGATGAATTCTTTCAATGCCTATTTTCCCTTCCAGTTCTATTACTTCTGGGCAGTTCTCTTTGATGATTTCCTGTAAAATAGTATCTAAGCTCTTTTTTTCATCATAATTTTCTGGTAGTCTGATGATCTTCAGGTTATCTCTCCTAGATTTATTTTCCAGGTCTGTTGTTTTTCCAAGTAAATATTTGACATTTTTTCCCACTCTTTCATTTTTTTGGTTTTACTTGACTGATTCTTGATGTCTCAACGAATCAGTCATTTCTATTTGTTCAGTTCTGATTTTTAGTGAGTTATTTTCTTCATTAGCTTTTTTTACTTCTTTTTGTATATGTCCAATTGAGTTGTTTTGCTTTATGGAATTTTTTTCCATTTCACTAATTTTGTTTTTTAGTGAGTTATTTTCTTTTTCCAATTCGCAAATTCTCTTTCCCTGTACTTCTTGGGTGTTTTTTACCTTTTCCAATTCACATTTCAGGAAGTTGTTTTCTTTTTCCACTTTATCAAATTTTTCTTTTAGTGAGTTATGTGCCTTTTCTGTACTCTCTTGCATAGCTTCTCTTTCCTTTCCCCATTTCTCTTCTAGCTCTCTTTTAAAGTTTTTAATAGTCTCTTCTAGGAGAGCTTTTTGTATTGGAGACCAACAATTGTCTGGAGACTGTCTTTTATTAGTCTCTTCAGGGTTGAAAAGCTGTTCTCTTTCTATATAGAAACTATCAATTGTTCTTTTGATTTTTTTTACTCATTTTGTTAAAGCCTGTAAGGTCTTCCTTCAGAGCCAGGAGGTTACCAGCTTCCTCTGCAGAGCAGTGAAAGGTGTATGGGTGGGTAGCTGTCCTGCTAACCGGCTACAAAAAGTAGCGAGGTACTGGAGTGCTTTGGGAAAGAGTTCCCCATCCGAAAATAACTCGGGCCTGCAGGGCCGAGCTGGGAAAGTGCCCTTCAAAGAACCCCAGCTGTGTGAGATAACGAATGCCTGGGGGCTAGATGTTGAGCAGTGAGAGTTTCATCTCCCAAGCCAAATCCCACCCTGGGGCTATGGGTATTAGCAGCTGAACAGTGAATGGATTTGTGGGAGGGAAGTGTCTGCCCACAATGGATTTGTGGGAGGGAAGCACAGTCAGCTGGGGAGGTTCTATTGCCCCAGGCTGAGCCCCCCCCCTCTGCCAATTAGAGGCTGCCCAGGCTGTGCCCCCCTGCCGTGCAGATTAGTAATTGCTCCCACAAAAGCCCTAAACTGCAGGATGTGGCCACAGGGCTGCAGTAAAGTCTGCCTGAGTCACTTCCGGGTTTGAGGGGTTACAGCCAGATCTTGTTAGGTTCTGGCGTTTTTTAGAGGACCCTCTGTTCTAAGCTTTAATTTCTCTGCCAGTTTACTGCTTTGTAGTCAAGGCAGAGCAGTTAGCCTATAGCAGAGTGGTCCCTGTAACTTCTCTAGCCACAGAGATCACCCCCGCCCCTGGTCTGCTCAGGACGCTAGTCTCTCACTGCCTGTGCTGGTCTGTTCCTGGCCCCTCAGGACGGCTGGTAAGTTGTAGTGCTTCTTATCTTCATGAATTTAAGCAGTGAAGAGTTATTTTTGAGGCTGGATTAAATAGTTGGTTATGAGGGTAATGAGAGGAGCTTAGAGAGTCGTGTGTGCCGGCTCTGCCATCTTGGCTCCACCCCCATAGTCTAATCAATAGTGATTTAGAGCAGTTTTTATATGACTATAGATGGCTTTAGTTTCTTCATCTGAAAATTATCTTGTTCATATCTTTGGCCATTTATCAGTTGGAGAATGACTTGTACTCTTATAAATTTGCCACAGTTCTTTATATATTTTGGAAACCTTTATCAGAAACACTCACTGTAAAGATTTTTTCCCCAGTTTTACTTCCTTTTAACCTTGTTTTTATTGGTTTTGGTTGTGCAAAACCTTTTTAATTTGATGTAATCAAAGTTGTCCATTTTGCCTTTCATAAAGTTCTTTGGTCATTGATTCTTCCCTTCTTCAAAGATCTGATAAGTAAATTATCCCTTGCTCTCCTAATTTGTTTATGGTGTCACTCTTTATGCCCAAATCACATACCTATTTTGACCTCATTTTGGTATAGGATGTAAGATGTAGCTCTATGCCAAATTTCTGATGTATCATTTTCCAGTTTTCCCAGCAATTTTTATCAAATAGTGAGTTCTTATTCCAAAATCTGGAGTTTGGGGATTTAATAAATACTAGATTATTATAAGCCTTGGTTCTTATATCATGTGTATCTAATCTATTCTACTGATCCACCATTCTATTTCTTAGGCAGTATCAAATGGTTTTGAAGACTGCTGCTTTATAATATAGTTTTAAGTTTGGTACTGCTAAGCCACCATCTTTGTATTTTTTCCCATTAATTCCCTTAATATTCTCCCCCCTTTTTTTCTTCTAGATGACTTTTTTATTATTATTTTTTTTCTAGTTGTATAAAATAACTTTTTTTGCAGTTTGATTGGAATGGCACTGAACAAATAAATCAATTTAGGCAGAATTTTCATTTTTATTATATTATTCAGCCTACCCATGAACAATTCATATTTTTCTAATTGTATAGATCTGATTTTATTTTTAGGAGAAGTCTTTTGTAATTGTGTTCCTCTAGTTCTTGGGTTTGTCTTGGCAGGTAGGTATCCAAGTACTTAATTTTGTCTACAGTAATTTTAAATGAAATTTCTCTTTCTATCTCTTGCTGATGGGCTTAGTCAGTAATATATAGAAAAGCTGATGATTTGTGTAGATTTATTTTATATCCAGCAACTTTGATAAAACTGTGAATTGTTTCCAGTAGGTTTTTAGATATTTTCTAGGATTCTCTAAGTATATCATCATATTATTTGCAAAGAATGATAGTTTTATTTTCTCGTTGCCTATTCCAAATCCTTTTTTTTCCCTTGCTAAAGCCTACATTTCTAGTACAATGTTGAATAATAATGGTAATAATGGGATCCTTTTTTCACCTCTGATCCTATTGGAAATGTGTTCAGCTTCTCTCCATTACAAATAATGCTTGCTTATCATTTTAGGGAGAGCTCTCTTTATCCCTATGTTCTCTAGTGTTTTTAAAAGGATTGAATGCAGTATTTTGTCAAAAGCTTTTTCTGCATTTATTGAGATTATCATATGATTTCTGTTGGTTTTATTCTTGATATGGTTGATTATGGTAATAGTTTTCCTGATATTGGACCAGTCCTGCATCCTTGGCACAGATTCCACTTAGTCATAATGTACTATCCTGCTGATAACTTGCTATAATCTCTTTGTTAATATCTTATTTGAAATTTTTGCATCAGCATTCATTAGGGAGATTGTTCTATTACTTCTTTTTCTGTTTTGGCTTTTCCTGCTTTAGTTATCAGTACCATATTTGTGTCATATAAGGAATTTGGTAGGACTCCTTTACATATTTTTTCCAAATAGTTTACATAGCATTAGAATTAATTTTTCATTTAAATATTTGGTAGAATTCACTTGTCAATCAATCTGGCTTGAGAAATTTTTTTAGGTTTAATTCATTAATGGCTTGTTCCATTTCTTTTTATTTTTCTAAAATGTGACTATTTATATGATTTATTTCCTCTTTTGTTAACCTAGGGGATTTATATTTTTGTAAATATGCATCCATTTAAGTTAGATTGTCAGATTTGCTGGTATAAGTTGGGTAAAGTAGTTCCTAATTAGTGCTTTAATTTTTTTTCATTGGTGGTAAATTCACCTTTTTCATTTTTGATACTGGTAATTTGTTTTTTTTTTTTTTTCTTTCCTTTTTCTAATCAAATTAATCAAAGGTTTATCTATTTTGTTGAGTTTTTTTCATAAAACCAACTCTTAGTTCTATTAACTAGTTCAATAGTTATCTTGCTTTCAATTTTGTTAATATCTCCTTTGAGTTTCAGAATTTCTAATTTGATATTTAATTAGGTGGCCTTAATTTGTTCTTTTTCTAGCTTTTTTTCATTGCATGCCCAATTCATTGATCTTTTCTTTCTCTATTTTATTTAAGTAGCTATTTAGAGTATAAAATTTCCCCTAAGAATTGCTTTGGTTATATGCCATAGGTTTTGGTATATTGTGTCATGACTGTCATCATGGATTGTTTCTGTGATTTGTTGTTTAACTCACTCGCTTTTTAGAATTACATTATTTAATTTCCAGTTGATTTTTAATCTACCTTTATCTGCCCCTCTATAAATATAATTTTTATTTCATTTTGGTTTGAAAAGGAAGTATTTACTCTTTGTGTTTTCTACATTTGATTGATACATTTTTGTATAGGTGCCATGTAGTGCCAAGATAAAGGTATATTCCTTTCTACATCTATTCATTTTTCTCCAGAGGTCTATCATATCTACATTTTCTAGGCTTCTATTTCCCTATTTTTTTTTCCCTTGTTTATTTTGTAGTTAAATTTGTCTGATTCTGAGAGCGATAGGTTGAGGTCCCCCATTAGTATAGTTTGGTTATCTATTTCTTCCTATAACTAGCTTAAGATCTTCTCTAAGAATCTGGCTGCTCTACCACTTGGGGTATACACATTTGGTCTCATTATTACTTCATTGTTTATGGGACCCTTTATCTAGATGTACTTTCCTTCCTTATCTCTTTTAATAAGAGATCAAAATTGCTACCCCTGCTTTCTTTTTTTTTCAACTGAAGCATCATAAATTCTGTTTCAGCCTTTTATCTTTAGTCTATATGTGTTTCTCAGTGTTAAATATATTTCTTGTAAACACTGTAGGATTCTGGTTTTTAATCCACTTTGTTAACTTCTTCCACTTTATGGGAAAGTTCATCCCATTCACATTGACTTTTATGTTTATCAGCTCTGTGTTTTCCTCCATCCTGTTTTCTCGCCCGTACATACTTTGTTCTCTCTTTCCACCTTGTCCTTAATATGGGTTTTTCTTTTTGGACCCATCTCACCTACTACCTTATTTTCTATCAGCCTCCCCATTTCTCTTACTTTTTTTTTTTTCCTGAGGCAATTGAGGTTAAGTGACTTGTCCAGCATCACACAGCTAGGAAGTGTTAAGTGTCTGAGGATTTGAATTCAGGTTCTCTTGACTTCAGGGCTGGTGCTCCACCTAGCTGCCTCCTCTTACTTTTTTTTCCTAGTGTTTCTGCCCTCTTTCTATCTTGCCTTTCTTTTTTCTTTCCTCTTTCACCTTCTACTTCTTTATAGGGGTAGATAAATTTCTATAGCCAATTGAATGATTAAGTTATTTCTGTTAGAGCCAAAACCAATCAGATCAACTTTCATACAATGTTCATCCCTCTCTCTTCTTCCTGGGATTGAAATAGATCTTTTGTGCCTCTGCATGTGATGGAATTTGTCCCATCATACCTCCCCTTTCATCTTCTTTTTTGATATAGACTTTTTTTCACCTTGATGTCTTTTTCTTTGATATCATCACATCAGTGTTCATCATGACTACACCTTCTACCCATATGATGCCTCCTTTCTCCCCTTTCCCTCCACTCTCTGTTTGCCCCAGTAACTGATACAGTTCTTAAGAGTTACAGATATAATTTTCTCATTTAGGGTTACAAACAGTTTAAATTATACATATATATATATATATATTTTTTTTTTTTCCCATTTACCTCTCCATGCTTCTCTTGAGTCCTGTGTTTGTAAATTAAATTTTCTGCTTAGTTTTTTTTTTTTTTCCAGTGGAAATGGATGAGTCCAGAAAGGCCTGGAGAAACCTGCATGAACTGATGCTGAGTGAAATGAGCAGGACCAAGAGATCATTATGTACTTTAACAACAATACTATATGATGATCAATTCTGATGGATATGTGTTGTGATCTAGTTCAGATGGATCTGAATCGGTTCCTGTTCGGGTGCTCCATCAGAATTGTACACTATTTCAAAGTCCTATTCTTTTTGTACAGCAAAATAACTTTTTGGACATGTATACTAATATTGTATTTAATTTATACTTTAACATATTTAACAAGTCTTGGTCAACCTGCCATCTGGGGGAGGGGGTGAGGGGAAGGAGGGGAAAAATTGGAACAAAAGGTTTGGCAGTTGTCAATGCTATAAAATTACCCATGCATATAACTTGTAAATAAAATATATATAAAGCCACAAAAAGAACAAATTAAAAACCCCAATTAAGTGCCAAATTTGAAATAATGAAAATAAAAGATGAGATTCATAAATAAATAAAAAACTATTAAAAAAGAAAGAAAGAAAGAAATGATTGAGTCTCTTACTTCATTGAAGATTCATTGCCTACCCTGAAAGTTGATGCTCAATCTTAGCTATGCCTCTAGGTCCTTTGTCCTCAGGAATATGGTATACCAGATCTTTCAATTCTTTATTGTAGAAGCGAATTTAGGGTGATCGATGGATTCTTTCTAGAATATCAGGGCAGGTTTCTTGAGTAATGCTATCCAGGCTCTTTTTTCAGTCATAACCTTCAGGCAGAAGAGTAATTTTTATATTGTCTCTTCTGGATCTATTTTCCAGGTTAACTATTTTTCTAATGAGGTCTTTTTCATTTTTTTCATTATTTTCAGTTTGTTTGACTGATTCTTCATGTCTCTTAGAGTCATTAACTTTCATTCTAGTTTTTAATGTGTGATTTTCTTCAGTTAGCTTGTGTATATCTTTTTCCAATTGGTTAATTCTACTTTTGAAGGTGGTGTTTTCTCCAGTGGATTTTTTTTTTCATTTGGCCAATTGTATCTTTTAAGGAATTGCTTTCCTTTTCCATGCTGTTGACTCTCTCTTGCATACCTTTCATTGTTTCTCATTTTTTCTTCTACTTCTCTTATTTGATTTTTAAAGTCTTTTATGAGCACTTTTCCAAGAAGCCTCTTTGGTCTTGATAACAATTCATATCACCCTTTGAAATTTCCTCTGTGGAGGAAATTATTTTTTTAAATAACTTTTTATTGATGGAACCCATGCCAGGGTAATTTTTTACAACATTATCCCTTGCACTCACTTCTGTTCCGACTTTTCCCCTCCCTCCCTCCATCCCCTTCCCCAGATGGCAAGCAGTTCTATACATGTTAAATATGCCATAGTATAGCCTAGATACAATATATGTGTGCAGAATTGAACAGTTCTCTTGTTGCACAGGGAGAATTGGATTCAGAAGGTAAAAATAACCCGGGAAGAAAAACAAAAATGCATATGGTTTACATTCATTTCCCAGTGTTCTTTCTTTGGGTGTAACTTCTTCTGTCCATCATTGATCAATTGAAACTGAGTTAGATATCTTTGTCAAAGAAATCCACTTCCATCAGAATACATCCTCATACAATATCATTGTTGAAGTGTATACTGATCTCCTGGTTCTGCTCATTTCACTTAGCATCAGTTCATGTAAGTCTCTCCAAGCCTCTCTGTATTCATCCTGCTGGTCATTTCTTACAGAACAATAATATTCCATAACATTCATATACCACGATTTACCCAACCATTCTCCAATTGATGGGAATCCATTCATTTTCCAATTTCTAGCCACTACAAACAGGGCTACCACAAACATTTTGGCACATACAAGTCCCCTTCCTTTCTTTAGTATCTCTTTGGGGTATAAGCCCAGTAGTAGCACTGCTGGATTAAAGGGTATGCTGTTTGATAACTTTTGGGGCATAATTCCAAATTGCTCTCCAGAATGGTTGAATTTGTTCACAACTCTACCAACAATGCATCAGTGTCCCAGTTTTCCCGCATCCCCTCCAACATTCATTATTTTTTTCTGTCATCTTAGCCAATCTGACAGGTGTGTAGTGGTATCTCAGAGTTGTCTTAATTTGCATTTCTCTGATCAATAGTGATTTGGAACACTCTTTCATATGAGTGGAAATAGTTTCAGTTTCATCATTTGAAAATTGTCTGTTCATATCCTTTAACCATTTATCAATTGGAGAATGGCATGATTTCTTATAAATTAGAGTCAATTCTCTCTATATTTTGGAAATGAGGCCTTTATCAGAACCTTTAACTGTGAAGATGTTTTCCCAGTTTGTTGCTTCCCTTCTAATCTTGTTTGTATTAGTTTTGTTTGTACAAAGGCTTTTTAATTTGATGTAATCAAAATTTTCTATTTTGTGATCAATAATGGTCTCTCGTTCCTCTTTGGTCACAAATTTCTTCCTCCTCCACAAGTCTGAGAGATAAACTATCCTATGTTCCTCTAATTTATTTATAATCTCATTCTTTATGCCTAAATCATGGACCCATTTTGATCTTATTTTGGTATACAGTGTTAAGTGTGGGTCCATGCCTAATTTCTGCCATACTAATTTCCAGTTATCCCAGTAGTTTTTATCAAATAATGAATTCTTATCCCAAAAGTTAGGATCTTTGGGTTTGTCAAACACTAGATTGCTATAGTTGACTATTCTGTCTTGTGAACCTAACCTTTTCCACTGATCAACTAATCTATTTCTTAACCAATACCAAATGGTTTTGGTGACTGCTGCTTTATAATATAGTTTTAGATCAGGTACAGCTAGGCTACCTTCATTTGATTTTTTTTCCATTAATTCCCTTGAGATTCTCCATCTTTTGTTCTTCCATTTTGTTGTTATTTTTTCTATATCATTAAAATATTTTCTTGGAAGTCTTATTGGTATAGAACTAAATAAATAGATTAATTTAGGGAGTATTGTCATCTTTATTATATTCGCTTGGCCTATCCAAGAGCATTTAATATTTTTCCAATTATTTAAGTCTGACTTTATTTGTGTGGAAAGTTTTTTGTAATTTTGCTCATATACTTCCTGACTTTCCTTTGGTAGATAGATTCCCAAATATTTTATGCTGTCGACAGTTATGTTGAATGGAATTTCTCTTTGTATCTCTTGCTGTTGGATTTTGTTGGTGATGTATAAAAATGCTGAGGATTTATGGGGATTTATTTTGTATCCTGCTACAGTAGCTTTCTATGGTCAAGGTTCTTTTCTATTTCTTGTTCATTTTCTTTCTTTTCTCTGGGTATTTCCTCTTTCTTTTTTTTTTTTAATTTTTATAGTAGAGCTCTGCTCTTGGGGGAAGGCAGCACTGTTCCAAGCTTCCTGTGTAGCTCTAAGCCTTGGCTTTGAGTACAGAGGTCCCTAGTGTTTGTAGAGATTAGCTTTGCCTGCTATTTTCAGGAAATAGTTTGGTTTCCCAGTGTTTGTCTTCTGAGCTGGGATTGGAGGCTGCCCCACTGATCTGTTCCTATACTGAGTCAGAACTGAAGATCTCAGTTGCTGATTTGCTATGATTAAGACCCTTTCACTGGCTTTCTCAGAGTCTGGTTGAGCTGGGCTGAATACCCTTTTCATGCCAGTGTGACTGACCTTTCTTGAAATTTTCCTAATCTATCTTGAATTTTCTTGAAGTTTTTCCAATATATCAAGAACTATCTTGATCTATTTTGAATGATTTCATTCCATCAGACCCTGTTCAGAGGCTGGGTTTCTTGAGATTTTCAAGGGAAACTGAGAGACCTCAAGCAGCTTCCTAGTTTCACTCCACCATCTTGCTTCCAAACCAATGGTCCAATTCAATATTGAAGAATTCTAAATTTCCTTTGTTACATTATAATTTATTTTTTCCATGCCCTCTAGTCTCTCTGTACCTCAGTAATATTCCTGTTCTATGATTAGTTAAAATAAAATCATAGTTCTTGAATGTTAAATTGGAATCCTTGAAATTGATTGTAAAATTAAAATTATACCCATTTCTATGAGTGACAGAGGTGATGTGAAGAAATAGGTCATGGGAATTGCGTAGATTATAGAACTTGAAAACTAGGATATTTAAAGGTATATCAGCATGTGTTCTTAATTATCCTTGAATGTGGGGATGATTTAAAGTGAAAAGACTACTGAATTAAGCATGACATTGAAACACAAGGAAGAATATCCTGGGCATTGGTATAAAGGATCTATCAAAATCTAGATTTGGTGATAAAATTGGATTGAATGAACCTCAGAGAGGGAATGGTTGCGTAGTAATGATATTAGAAGGAGAATCTCAAAATAGCTATGGGAAACAAGAAGTATTTTGATTTTTTTCTCTACATTTCAGAGGTATGAATAAATATAAGACTGACTAGTACTTGAAAGAGGTGTCAGTAATCTAGAGTTTTCATGAGGGAATCATATCTCCTTCAGTACCAGAAGATGAAAGGGACAGGAGAGGGAAGTTTATTAATAATGGAACAGAAAGACTGGACAGGTATGATGTGGGTCACTGGGGGCATAGGATTGATAGAAATGGGAATGAGGGAGAAGATATTTAAAGTAGTGAGAAGGATTTCTATCACAGAAAGTGGGTTCTAATATAATAAAGTCAGTATGATGGAATGGGAATATACTATTTAACAATTGTGGGTATTATCTTTTTTTTTTTATTTAAAGCTTTTTATTTTCAAAACATATGCATGGATAATTTTTCAACACTGAACCCTGCAACATTTTGAGTTTCAGATTTCTCCTTCCTTCTTCACATCCCTTCCCCTAGATGGTAAACATGTTAAAAATATATATATGTTAAATCCAATATATGTATACATACTATACAATTATCTTGTTGGATAAGAAAATTCAGATAAAAAAGGAAAAAAATGAGAAAGAAAACAAAATGCAAGTAAATAACAACAAAAAGAATGAAAATGCTATGTTGCGATCCACATTCAGTTCTTCCAGTCCCTTCTCTGAGTGTATTTGGCTTTCTTCAACCCAAAATCATTGGAACTGGCCTCAATCATTTCATTGTTGAAAAGAGCCACATTGTGGGTATTATCTTATAGGATACTGTCCTTGCCCTCAACAACCTCATAATCTAACAGACTTATTAAAAAAAAAAAAAAAAAAAAGAACTACTCAATACTATTTTGTTTTTGCCTTTTACATATATATATATATATGTATAACATATTAGAGGATTGAAATAACTTTTATTTGAGATCATTGAAAAATTTTTAGGAATCTGTGATTAATTTTGGAGAATGAAGGAGAGAAGAAAAGAATTGAATTAAAACAAGAAACCTATATTGTTTTTTATTTAATTTGGAAAAGAGGAAATTAATGACACATAAACTTTTTTATGACAATGAAAAAATTATAAAATGAATTATTTAACTGAGAATTTATGAGAATTTCCCTGAAGTCTTGGCCAGATTCTGATTTTATGTTCTTGAAGGCTACAAAAGTGGAACAAAAGCATTTACAACATATATCAAGTTATAAATGCTTTCAGCACAAGCTTAATGATAATCACAAGATGATGACAAGATAAATCATTTTTCTCTACAGCCATGGCTATGCTGTAATGCTGGAGAAACTGAGCAAGTAAGAGATTAGAGAACAATTTAATAATTTATTAAATGGAGAGATATACTGGGACCAATGGATCCATGTTTGGTCTCAGGACTGGATGAGACTATCATCTCAAAGAATCCAGCACTAAGTATCAGACAGCAAGCTTTTTTATAGGGTAACAAGAACAATGACATAATGGGGGAGGTACATGGATGGGGATAACCTAATGTGGGGAGGCACCTAGGATGACATAATGGGAGGTACTGGAGAGGCTCCTGATATTCTAATGATATATAAAATGGATAAAGACTTTTATCCCATTAAACATTAAGAGGGAATAAGTATAGCCTAAAGTCTAAGATATAAGACCTTTATCCTATCAAACATTAACCTGAGGCAGAGTAACTAATCAAACATTAAGAGGGAAAGGTTATAACCTGAGGCAGATAAGACAATGGGAAAACTAGGTCAGGACATCAAAAGGGAACTGTGGTATAACAATGCAAGAAACCTTTGATTCTGAGGCAACTATGTGGCTCAGTAGATGGAAAGCTGATAAAGTGATGATTTAAAAAAATGTTATTGACATGTATGTATGTATTTCAGCAAAGCATTTAAAAAGTTGCATCTCAGTATTGTTGCTGAGAATGAAAATGTGAAGAATTAAATCTTGGTTCTGTTTAGTAAGTATGTAACTTTAGACCATATACTTGACCTTTCTGACTTTTTTTTTTTAATGAGGGGGTTGAATTAGGTGTCCTTTAATAGTCCTTACAATTCTCAATCTGTGTTTTAACAGCCTTTGACAGCATAGTTAGGTGGATTCATAAGTAGTTGAATAGCAATATATCAGAGTATTCTTTAATAGGATAATATCAACCTGGAGAAGTTATTTAGTGGCATGTCAATGGACTCTGTTCAGTTTTATCTTACTTGATTTCTATGTCAATTATTTATATGAAGATTATTAGATTTATAGATAACAAAGTTTGGGGGAAGAAATGATGGGCTGAATTCTGAAAACTGTGTCCCCTAAATTGTGTACCCTTTGATCTATAAAGAAGGGAGATTTGAATCTCAGGCCTTCTTGGGAAGCATATCTCCCCAGACAAATTAAATTGTTTCATTCAACTGGGCTTTTCTAAGGCAAATCTGGGTGCCTGAGATTGATAAGTATCTAGGCCTGGGAGCATTGACTTTCTTTTCAACTGAAAACTTCAGTGTCAGATTTCCTATTAAAGGATAATTTTAAACTCATTTCTTTGCAGAATGTCCAAAGCAGAATTATGCCTTGTCAAGAAACCTCTTTCTCTCCTTGGCATAGTTGCCTGTCAAGACTCCTGCCTGCTGTGAAGAGATCCTCTTCTCAGTGAAAAACCTTTTGTTATTTCTCTGCCACTGAGGAAGTCAGTATCCTAGCAAAGCTGACTTCTGCAGTGCTAATAAATTTCCTTTTTGCCATTAGTATTTCAGGTTCATGAATTCTTTTACATTGAATCTATGCTGACCAGAAGGGGATTTCCACTTCAACTCTCTGCACTGCCACTAGAACAGCATCATAATGAGTATCTTGAATGACTGAATCAGGATACAAAAATATCTTTACAGGTTGAATCAATGGATATAGCCTAATGCAGGAGACTATGAGTGATCTTGATCATTTGTTTTTGACATAAGATATTTTATATTTTCTTCCTTTTTTTTTTATTTAATTTTAATGTTTCCTATTGTCTTTGGATTGATTAGTTCTAATTTATATATTCTAATTATCAATGAGTTGGTTGTTTGAATAATATTTTGTACTTCTTTGGTAAAGTGGTGTAATGCAGGAGAAACTGAGCAAGATAGAGATTAGAGAACAATTTAATAATTTATTTAAAAGGAGAGATTTGGCCCCGGGGCTGAATGAAACTATCGTCTCAAATAATCCTGCCCTGAATGTTGGATACAAGATTCTTTTATAGGGTTACAAGACTGATGACATAATGGAGGAGGTACCTGGATGGGGATGAACTAATGGGGGGAGGAACCTAGGATGAGGATGGCATAATGGAGTCAGGCACTTAGGATGACATAATGGAAGGAGATACCAGAGAGGCTCCTGATATGCTAATGATGTTTAATGGGATAAAGACCTTTATCCTATCAAATGTTAAGAGGGAATGGTTATAACTTGAGGCAGAGTAACTAAATAGGACAATTAGAGAAACTGGGTCAGGACATTAAAAGAGAACTGTGGCACAACAGTGGTTATTTTCTTTCAAACCTTTTCCTCAATATCTCTCATTCTTTCTCTCCCATCTTCCCCTACCTAATTCTTTCCTCTCAGGCTCATGTTTCAGATATCAAATATTTTTAAAACTCTATTTTAGATGCTTGTTTTATCTTTTCCTGGAATTCTATTTGAATTTGTATTTAGGGTGTGTTTTCTCTGAGGCTTTCTTCAAAAATATTTTAGAGTCATTTTCTTTTAGAAAATATCTTCTATCTCAGAGATCCTCACCATAACAACTCCATATTTTGAGATTTTTGGGGTTTGTTTTCTCATTCTTCCAAACTTAGTTCCAAAATTGGATTTTTATTTTTTTAGGGGGCCAGATGCTATGCAATTCTGGAGGGAGTATCTGGACTTTACTTTGTCCTGTTTTCTATTCTTTTGAGTATTGCTGTTTTTCAGGTTTTGTGCAGTGTCCTTGAAAGCTCTCAGGAATATCTCATTGGGTGTGTCCAAAGTAATCCAAACTAGGGCAAAGTTTGAACACTGACTTTTGCAAATACCTGACTTGGATTTAGGTATAATCAAGGTAACTACAAGCTTACTCCTATCTGATGTTCCAGAAGACTGTTTCTAGATCCAACTTTCAGCTAGTTAGAATGATCTATAGAATTCCTGTTTGTCAGGAGCTCCCTGCCTTTGTTATTTTATTGTAGTCTTAATACTAGGTTAAATCTGAGATTGAGTCCCAATCCTGGGATCAGAGCTACATTAACTACTTCCTGTTTTTCTCCCGTGCCTGGGGCACAGATTTAGGTCTGCCTCTGCTCTTTGTACTGGATCACCACAACTTGATACAGGTTCCCTATTCAGTGTTTGCTAGACCTATAACCGAGCTCTAGAGAAGAAGCAACATAGCTGCCATTTGGCCCCTGTTCTTGTTCTCTATACAATACCAGCCATTTCCATGTTGGATCCAAAAGAGATTTCTGCTTAGGCACAATTTATTTCTCTCATCTATCCCTGTGATGGATTGCTTCACTTTCTTGGTTATACTTAGCTCTAGTGTTCGAAGACATCTGTCCATCTCCCTCTGCTAATTTGGTCTGGAAAATGAGTCACTGTGATTTTCCCTTGAATTTCCCTAAAAGGATTGGGTCCAGGCATTTTCAAGGTCTTTTGGAATAGTTGGGATAAGGAGACTGGACTATGGTGCTTCTTCTTACTTTATCACTTTGATTGCTCTCTGATCACTTAGCTTTAATTTGCATTCTCATAAGACTGGCTCTTCATAGAGTCCTAATTCATTTAGGCAGACCAGGAGCTTCTCCTCACTTGATAGCAGTAGTTGTGGGGTGCTTCTAATGGTGACAATGTTTCATGTCAGTTTCTCTGTAGTAAAAATATGCAGAAGTATTAAGTACTCCCTAAGGAGGGAATTGGGAGAGTGCTTTTTGGCTTACTTTTTTCACATAGCTTGATTCTTGACTGCAGCTGTCATTTTTCATATTACTTTTTTATTAACACAGTCAATGAATATTAGTAAATTTTCAAATGCCTGACACTTGGTTTGACAATATATTTTGAAAATGTGGGAAACAAAAAAAAAATTGGAAAAGAATATTTCTTTCTCATAATCCATAAAATATTTGAACACATTTTTCTCAATCTTCTTTCTAACAGTCATGTGAGATCAGCTGAAAAATATCATGACTTAATGATTTTTTTCTTTTTCTTTCTTTCTTTCTACAAGAGTTTGTGTGTATGAAAATTCATAATAACTGAGAAACGAGGTTTAGAATAAAACTGCCAGCAAGTATGTCATTATTTTAGTGTTGCTGTTGAAAACATTGTTTGCTTCATCCCTAGACACCATCAACTAAATTGAAGTGTTTGGTACTTGTCATTCATTTTCTCCTAAGTGCATTCAGAATTGGAGTACAATTCTTCAATAAATTCAATTCACAGTAGCAATAACTTGAAAGGTACTTTATATCAGCATTTCCTATCATTTATCAACAAAGGATTACCATTCCATGCTACTCCATTTGTGCTTTGAAAGCTCTTGTGTTTATCTTAATTTTTTCTCTTTTCCCTTTCTAAGACATCTTTTAAAGATTATTTAGTCAACTTTTCTCTGGGCACTTTCTTAAGAAGTCATGTTTCCTTTTATGTTCCCTGGGGACTTTTCTGAGAGCAAATAGCAAGAAAAATATCAAAACTTCATCTCCATTTGTTTGTATTATATGTTATAATGTTACAGCAGTCCTTTCTTAGTACTACTAAATGAAGCAAGATATTTTGTTATTTCATAGTTATCTACAAGGTTATTTAGAATCTTAAAGCTTTCTTTAAAGTCAATGAAACCACTGAAAAGGAATGTACCAAATAATTATCCTACTACATTTAAAGTAAATAGTACCTTAATGATGGGAGAATGTCTCAGTATATTTAAGATATTAATTGTTGATGTTCATATCTAACTCTTTTTGACTCTATTTGGAGCTAGGAAAAAAACAATGGCAGTGGCTTGCCATTTCCTTCTCTAGAACATTTTACAGATAAGGAAACTGAGGCAAACAAGTTTAAGTGACTTGTCTAGGTTCACATAGCTAGTAAGTGTCTGAAGCCAGATTTGAACTCAGGAAGATGAGTATTCCTGTCTCCAGGCCCAGTACTCTATCAAACACTGACCACCTACCTGTCCCCCCAAATTTATTTTGTGTTAAAATTTATTATTTTATTTCCCCCCAGTAAAAACAATATAAAAACAAATTTTAATATTTATTTTTTAAAACTTCAAGTTCCCAGATTCCTTCCTTTCCTTCCTCCCTGCCCCCCATATCATTGAGAATGCTAAACAATTCAGGATAGGTTATACATGTGTAGTCATGCAAAATAATTCTTTAGTTATCATGTTCTGGAAAAAAATAAAAAAAAAACCCTCCTTAAGAAAAAAAAAAGTATGCTTCAATCTGCATTGAAACATCATCAGTTCTTTCCCTGAATATGGATAGTATTTTTTTTTTTTTTGCCAGAGCTCATTCAGAGTTGGCTTGGATCATTGTATTATTGAGAATAATTGTGTCATTCACAGCTGATCATCTTAAAATATTACTGTTACTTTGTATACTGTACATTTCATTTTGTATCAGCTCAGGGAAGTCTTTCCAGGTTTTCTGAGAGCATTCTGCTTACATTTCTTATAGCACAATAGTATTCTATCATAATTATAGATTACAATTTATTTATCCATTTCCCAATCGATGGACATTCCTTCAATTGTCATTGCTTTGTCCCCCAAAAAGAGCTACAATAAATCATTTTTGTTCATATATGTCCTTTTCCTTTTAAAAAAAAAATTCTTTTGAGATACAGATCTGATAGTGGCATTGCATTTTGGACACTGTTCCAGATTGCTCTACAGAATGGTTGTATCAGTTCATATCAACAGTGAATTAATGTCTTATTTTCCTCCCATGTTTGCTTCAACATTTGTCATTTCCCTTTTCTATCTTATATAGGTATGTAGTAGTACCTTAGAATTGTTTTGATGTGCATTTCTCCAATCAATAGTGAGCTAGAACATTTTTTTTCGTTTCTATAGATAGCTATGATTACTTCATCCAAAAATTGATTTATCTTTTGATCATTTATCAGTTGGCGAATGACCTTTATTTTAAAATTTTACTGAGTTCTCTGTTTGGGAAATGAGGCCCTTATCAGAGAAACTTGTTTCATCTCCCCCCCCCTCCCCGCCCCAATTACTCTTGATAACTGTATTTTCCTCCTGTCTTGGTTCTAGTCTCTCTCCTTTCACTTTGTCCTTTCTAAAAAGTGTTTTGCTTCTGACTATCCTTCCTCCAATCTGTACTCCTTTCCATCACGACCCTCTCCCATCCCATTTTCCTCCTAGTTTCCTATAGGGTAAGATAGATTTCTACACACAACTAAATTTGTATGTTATTCCGTTTTTGAGCCAATTTTGATGAGAGTAAGTTCACTTATTCCCTCTTATTTCCCTCTTTTTCCCTTTTATTGTAAAAGCCTTTTCTTCTTTCTTTTATGTATCATAAATTACCTCATTCTACATTATTTTATGTTTGATTGAATACAAAGCAGCCTCGAAAATTTCCATGGGTTTTTTGATACTTAGCTGGTGGGTTAACACTGGCAACTCAGGCAAGGGAGAATTTCTCAGATGAAACAACACGAGTTGTCCTCATTGCTTATTCTTGTTGCATATTCTTCTCCTGCTAAGTAACTCTTTTTATTAACTGTTGAATGACTTATAAGTATCTTATGTTATTCTAATGTCAGAGCTACACTATCACAGCCAAACTAAATTACTAGAGCTGAGTCAGAATGGAATTGTGGGGAAGAAGGAGAGTATCTACCCTCCTTTGTCTGCAGAGGGATCTTATGAACTTTGAAGGGCTAGAGAACTTGGAATTTTCCCTGACCATTCTAGCAGTATCTCCAAGAAGCAGTTGCTGCCAGCTTTGTCTACATTTTGGGATTTCACATGTAAAAATTCCTATTTTCAGGAATTATGTTACCTCTTTACCACATAAGTTGAATGCATTTTTCTCTTAGCTCTGTATGTATTAATGGGAGAATGTGGTATAGACTTCTGGGGAGATTTTATTTCAACTATTCCTATTATATACCACTACTGAATAGCACTTAAACTATCTTTGTGACTATCCCTTTTTAAAAGCTAACAAAGTTTGACTAATTGGTAATATTGGTACCAATTGGTAATAGTGGAAGAAAACATATCGAGAAGATTCATAAGCAATAGTCTTAGATAATGATCCCCAATCCCTTAGATTTAGAGACCCAAAGGAAAACATGTGGCTAACTATGAGGATCTTTCAATAGGAATTAGAATTGGCCTTTAGGTTCATTTAGCTTCAGAGGAAGTGATATAATTCTCTGTTTTCTTATAAAAGGAGGGTGAAATCAGGGATATACTTGGGTTGGGATGAAGTGACTGTGCCACAAAATATTAAGGTTAAAAGAGTTAATAGCACCTATATCCTTCGCTGTAGAAATAGCAAAGCATAATAATAAGTATAAATAGTAAAAACAGGATTATGGCAGCTGGTTATTGCTCCTTCCTTAACAATGTTTCACTGTTTTTTCCCACCTCAACTAGGTTTAGATTCTGGTACTTGCCTGAGGAATAATATTTATCATAAAATTGTCTCTAGGTTCAATAAAGGTTAATAAAATGAACTGGTGAAGGATAAATTATAAGACTCATATTTTTCTTATAAACCTTAATGTGTTTGCTTTTTTTTTCTATAAGTGGAAATCCCATGCTGAATTCTGTCATCTTTTTTTTTTTTTAATAATTATAACTTTTTATTGACAGAACCTATGCCAGGGTAATTTTTTACATTATCCCTTGCACTTCTGTTCTGATTTTTCCCCTCCCTCCTTCCACCCCCTCCCCCAGATGGCAAGCAGTCCTATACATGTTCAATATGTCACAGTATATCCTAGGTACAATGTATAGATGCAGAACAGAACAGTTCTCTTGTTGCACAGGAAGAATTGGATTCAGAAGGTAAAAATAACCTGGGAAGAAAAACAAAAATGCAACCAGTTTACATTCATTTCCTAGTGTTCTTTCTTTGGGTGTAGCTGCTTCTGTACATCATGGATCAATTGAAACCAAGTTAAATCTTCTCTTTGTTGAAGAAATCCATTTCCTTCAGAATACATCCTCATATAGTATCATTGTTGAAGTATATAATGATCTCTTGGTTCTGCTCATTTCACTTAGCATCAGTTCATGTAAGACTCTCCAAGCCTCTCTGTATTCATCCTGCTGGTCATTTCTTTCTTTCTTTTTTTTTTTTTGTAACTTTTAATTGACAGAGCCCATGCCTGGGTAATTTTTTTTTTTTACAACATTATCCCTTGCACTCACTTCTGTTCTGACTTTTCCCCTGCATATACTTATCTCTCATCTTCCCCTAAATTTTATGCAACAATTCAAAACCTCAGTCGTTCAGGAAATTATGTCAAGTTATAAATGTCCTTACCAGTGTTTAAAGATATTTATAAATAATGTATAGGCAAATACATAGTTTCAATTTGGATTCCAGAAAATAGTAATATAGAAGTTTCTATTTCAAAAAATAAATAAATATGATCATATTTTGCTGAAGAGGAGATATCTAATCAAAAACTTTTTATTGTTTCAATTTGAAACAGTCATTTATCTTTTCTCTTCTTATTTCTTAGGAGAAATAATTTGAAAATATTATATATATATAAACATTGAATCATACAGCAACTAGAACTATAATGGCCTTCATTTTGTATTCATACTATCACAATTTTCTTTGAAGTTGTTTGGATCTGTTGCTAACCAGTTTCATTTTCTGATTTGTTCAGTAAATTATTCATTCTCCTCTTTTAATCATTTTTGTAATGTTTTCTTGCATGGAATCAATTGCTTTGTCTATCCAATCCTGTAAATGCCTAATTTTGTCATTCTTGGGCCAAATATTGTTCCCATTGGGTCCCTTAGGGGAAAATATCTTCTTTTCCATTTAAATATTCTTTCAAAAGTTTTCTCTTTTCACTTTTCATAAGCCAGTAATATAGTTATCATCATTTAAAAGGTTTTTGAATTTAAGTGACAAATATATACACCATTTGAATGTTTTCTAGGAGGTTTCTTGCCACTGCTCTACTCACTTTGTAAGGAGAGTAAGACCAGCTTTGCAACATATAACATTCATTCAGTATTCCACATGGTGGACTGGCTGGAACTGACTGATGTAGATGTTTAAGAAGGAAATAAGGAGGAAGGAATGGAAAAGAAGAGAACTCAGTTTCCTCTTTTAAAAGAAATTTTCCTTTAGATTTTGTTAACCTTCGGAGCTGCTATCCAACATCTTCACCTGCAAACTAATTGAAAGAGTAGTCCATTCTTACTATCTTTAATGGAATACTATTAACCTTCCTGTTCTACTGAAACTGCTCTTTTGAAGGTCACTAATGTCCCAGCTGCCAAATATAATGACCTTATTTAAGTGCCCATGCTTCTTATTGACCTTTCTGGAGGCATTTAATTGCCAAATGTCTTTGTCTCTTGGAAACTCCTCTTCTAATTTCTTGGAAACTCCTCTTCTAATTTCTTCAATATTTGTCTATCCTGATTTTCTTTTTGCCTCTTTGACCATTCCTCTTTCTTTTTTATGGGATTACTTTATTTTGCCTCAAATATGTCTCTTAATTTAGGTTTGGTAATTAATCCCTGTCTTCTTTCACTACATCTTCTCCTTCAGTTATCTTATTTATTTCAGATGAGCACTGGAATTGGAATCAAAAGGTCTATGATCAGAACTACAGTTCTGTTACTTTACTAAATTATTTCCATTATCTGGGCCAAAACTTTGTCCATATTGGTCTGTCACTACATTTATTTTAAGATCTGGCCAAATATTTGTACACAGTACCAAATCTCTGATTTTTTCCACTTTCTCTACCTTTGTTTATTCTATTTCCTTTATTTGGAATGTTATCTTTGCCTTTTCTACTCACCTATTGAAATCTTTCTTAGAGGCAATTCAAAGTTCACCCCTTCCGTGAAAGCTTTTGTGATTCTTACTTCCCTTTCTCTCTTAGGCTGTAGAAAATGAACTCTCTTTATTTTGGACTCATAACACTTTGAACATCTTTTAATGTATGCATATTGTCTGCATACCAAGGAATTTGTATACCTGTATGTGCCTTATTGCTTCTACTACACTGCAGATAATTTAGAATCAGAGATTACATTGCTAAGCATATGAACTTTGTATCCTTACAGCAGGAAATATGATGAAATGAGAGAATACAAGGGAACAAAATCTTTGATATTATAAAAAACCAGCAGAAGTGCAAAAGAAGCATGTATGACTGACTAAAAACTTCAAAAGAAAAAAGGGGGGCAAAGTTCATTGAAAGAAATGAACTGAAAAAAAAGTTTTAACAAGATTTAATACTGGAAAAGACTATATATATTTATTTCCCCTAAAAGGAGGGCAATTAGTGAAGCAAGGGGGTGGCACATGGGACCTGGACTCAGAAAGACAGTTCAAATCCAATCTCAGACATTTACTATGTGAGTGATCTGAGAAAACTAATTTCTATATGCCTTTAGTTTCTTCAAATGAAAATGGAGACAATAATGGCACCTACCTCCCAGCGTTATAATAATAAAGAGATACAATTTTACTTTGTAATATTTGTAAAGGACTGTGCAAGTTTTAAAGCACTATATAAATGTGATTATTATTATTACTACATGTAGTAGGAGCTAAAAAGTAATTGTGGAGTACAGAATGAATGTTGTATATGGCAAAGCTGGTCTACTCTCCCTACAAGGTGCCATAAAGATGGGGTACATATATGTTGGAAAATTTCTATCAGAGCAGAAAAACTGAATTTCTCACCTTTCTATCCCCTCCCTGAATGTGTCTTCTATGAAAATTGCCATGCTTCCAATTTCTTCAAATTTAAACTTAAGAAATCTTGGCAAAAGTGCTGAACTGATGCCAATTGCTGGGAGCTTTGCAGGAAGCACACTTTTACAGAGTAATTAATCAAATACCCTAGAGTCTAATAAGATATTAGCTGCCCAAGGAGGAGAGAGAAGGATGAATTTTAATTTGTGTCAATCCACCTGAGACCAGAGTGGTACCTACCATTTGGTATGTCAAATCTGCTTCTTATACATGACCTGAAGCCTTTGGATACCAGCCATCCTGGAAGTACATCCTTTTCTTTGCACTTCAGTATCCAACACCTCAGATAAGGAGCTGTATAAGATCTCTAGAAAATAACAAAATCCATGCATACCCATATGTATATGCAATTATTAATGCTTTTAAGTCTTTTTTTTTTTTTTGGCCACAAGTATTGGATTAATGTCATAATGATTATTCATCCTCAGTGCTTTTCAGTTAATAAAATCTTTGAATTAACAAAAGAAAAGATTTAAACTCCATTTTAGTTGAGAATATCGATATGTCAATAATATATATATATATAACATAGCAAATTGATGTTTGTTACACATTTAATATATGGAAATGAATCTGAATCAAGTGAATCTGAGAACTTGTTCCAATTCTAGGGACTATTTTTCTACTTATAAGATATTTAATAAAGTACATTGTTATTGTTCACATAAACGGAGAATGTTAGGTTAGGACTTGCAGATAACTAAGATATCATCTAATCCAGTCTCTGCATAGATGAGGAAAACAGAGATCTTGAGAATGGAAGTTTCTTTAGAACCTATGAAACCCAGATCCCTCAAAACTAGAGATTTTGTTTGTTTGTTTCTTTGTTTCTGACTTGCAATGGGGAGCAATAATTGTGAAATAGGCATGGCATTTGTGTCATTCTTCATAGTAGTTATGACTATGCTATATTCATACCCGAATTTGTTATTTTTGCAGTATGATAAAACATACTGAAAGCCTATATTGACTCAAGCTACAACTTAGAGATGCCTTGTGGAATTCTGAGGATGTAGATGTGAGCAAATGTTTCTACAAACCCCAGGAAGTTGACTGGGAAAAATAGACGAGTAAATACATAGGGAAGATGGACATATATTTCCACAAATCATTGAGATTTCTCTTCTCTTTGTCCTTAAAGAGACTTTTGGCCTATTATTTTTTCCCTTCCATGTGGAGAGGAGTGAAGTGCTTCCTTCTATGAGTGGGAGGCCTTCTGAAACTGGAACCTCTTGATGGGGAGGAGGCAGGTACTGACACTGTAATGAGAACTAGGAACAGTTATGGACAAATTAGGATGGATCCTAGTGCTACAGTGATGAGGACAGAGATCTGGAATAATCTGAGAACAGTAGCATAGAACCAATCATTGTTAAGAGGCCAGAGGTGAGATTGAACTGAATTTGTAGTTGCCATAAACCCTTCAGCAGCTGCTGAGAAAGAGCAAGAGACAAATTCCGATTCCCCAGATTTGCCACCCATCATCTTTTCTTCAATTCCTTGCCAAGATAATCCACTCTTTTCCTTTATATGTTTCTCCTAATAACTGGGTGGAGACATGAGAAAGGGAGTTGATTGAATGGCAACCTTTTCTTTTTTTCTTTACATTTTTGCTATGTAGCAGTTTTATTTCCTATTATTTACTTGCTGTTTTTTTTTTTTTAATAAGTCATATGCAAAGTCAGAGCTTTGAGTCTATGAATAAAGTTAATTGGTTGAGAGAGGGAAATTTCCCAACTGTAGAATCAGGACCCCAGAATAAAAATGAAATAACTTTTATTTTATTAACTTTAGATATTTTATATGATACTCCTAGATCTGGGGGCTTCCTGTCTCCATACTTTCTTCCAACTCATACCCATATCAGATACATTTTGAGCTTTTCAATCTTTAGCAGGAAAGAGAATATTAGGATATGATATTCCTGCAAGTGTGAGATATAATTGTGAGTTGAGTGAAAACAATTAAATATTTTAATGAGTTAAATACTATTGTTGAATTACTACTCCCACCCCACCTCTATCCTCCATCCTCATCTATTTGCTCTTTGAAAAACTATTTTTGTTATCTACCTACCTACCTACCTACCTGCCTGCCTGCCTGCTTGCTTGTCTGTCTATCTTTCTGTCTGTCTCTCATAGTCCTTCTATTCTTCATGATTGACTATAGAACAGGAATGTTTAAGTTTTTTTTTTTTTTTTTTTGTGGACTTCTTTGGCAGCCTTGTAAAGCCTATGGATTCTTTCTCTGAGGATTGTATTTAAATGCATAGAATAAAATACAAAGTAAACTAATATTAAAATACAGTTATCAAAATATAAAAAACAAGAAAAACCAAAGAAATTTACAGACCCCAGATTAAACACGTGGTCCCAGTCTAGATAGGGCAAATGAAATTGTTTCCCAAACTATGACAGCAGGGCAGTAAGGGCAGTTGGCAATTAAACTCCAGCTTCTTAATTGAATTTCCAGATCTAATTTTTTGTTCCCTAGACACTGTTCTCAGTACTTTCTTAAAGGCTTGAGTTGATTTTAAGTGCCTCCTACTTAAAAACAAAATTTCATTGCTATCTTTTGTTTTTATATTGATTTTGTTTTTCAAACATATCCTGTTCCTTTGCCTACAAAGAATAAAGAGAAAAGGTGAAAAAAAGCAGTTCAACAAAATCAAAACATTGATAAAATAGTAATATCTACAATGTTCTTCATCTATAGACTCCTCCCATCTCTGTACATATCATTTTCCCTTAGGAGGCATTACATTGTTAATTTTCATCCCATTTTCATCACTATGGTTATGAATATATTATTTTCCTTGTTTTGTTTACTTCTCATGAATTTATATCTTCATAATCATCATTTCTTACAATTATTAATATTCTATAACATCCAGCACTACAATTAATTTAGTTATTCTCCAAATGATGTGATGATGTCTTCCACTTCTAAGTATCTTGTCCTGTTCTCTCACACACTGGGAAGTAAAATTGGAAGGACCATTTTCTCTTGTATGGTAGAGTATACCCTATAAAATTCTCACCACTCTTGAAATCTCAAAAATGAGAAGTTGGAGGGGTACATATCTTGAATGAAACAGATATAGCAAAATGAAATATACATACACATACATACACACATGTACATATATAATAAATATACACACATGTACCTACATAATAAATATACATATAAAAGATGTCACAAAAGTCTGAGTATGATGTTGCATGGTAATAATAAGACTTTTGGGACACTATTTACATGCATGTTTACTATGTGTACATATTTACTATGTTTACAACTACATCTATATCTATAATTATAGTACAATCCTGATATATACATCTGAAAAGGATACTAAATACTTAATATATTTTTATATAGATAGATATCAAATTTGATATCTATCTATATCTATGTCTATCTAATATTTTCTGGTCTGTATCCTGCTCCTTCTGATTCTAAACAGTTTTCTACTAAACTATCTCTGAAGCTCTTCTTTCTCTGCGTCAAATATGTGGTTATTGAGCATTGAAATTTCTGCATGAGCTACTAGGTTGACCTCTTGAAACTGTATCTGTTTTTCATTGCTTTGCTATATCCTCTTGACTGATGGAAACTAAATACCAAATAGCAAGTGTTATAACTTTGTACCATTGATCTACAAGCAAGAGCATTAGTCATGACCAGCTTTGTAAAGAATTTAAAAAAAAAAAAAAAAGATTTTTCTGATAAATTAGGAGGTAGGACTAAGTAAACAAAACTAATGATGAGGCTGAATGAAATATAAGGGAAATAAGATCATCCAGATATACTATCAAGACATCAGGGTAAAAGAAAAGTTCTGTCTACATAGACACTATAGACATATTGTGATTTTTTTTTTTTTTTTGCATTTTATAATTAAAATAAAAGCATCAGGTGAAATACAGAGCAAAAGAAGAAAGGTTCAAAAACTAGTCAGCTCAATTATTCATAGAGAATTTTGGTCATTTTAAAAGATCATGTTCTAAAACTGACCAGTCCCTTACCTTTGTTTTGGATGACTAGAAAATGAGGAAATGTGGAAATGTGGAGAGTGGACAGTATATAGAAACCAACTGATGACTGCTAAATTTTTCTATTCTGTCATTGATAATTCCAAGTTCAGGGTAGGTTATACCACCATCACCAACATAATAATTATTTAAATAAGGCTGTAAACAAACAAAAATCTCTTGACAAGTAGCAAATAAATGTAAATTTTGTATCAAAGTTTTTTTTTTTTTTTTTTTTTTAATCCCCCTGGTATTTAGGAGCCTGGTTACTTTGGAGACTTTTTCTACCTTCATTACTCTGGCTCCTCTGCTTGGCACAAGTCAGATTATCATGAAGTTCTTGATTTTGTATAATTAACCTATTGCTTCTAGTACATCCTTCAGTGGGAAACTTTTAGACATTTTTTTTTGCCATTATATGACTTACCTAAATATCTCTCTCCCTTATGAACTATCTTTAAATTGTCTGTTATCTCTTTTATTTAAAAATGAAATGATTTTCATTTGTCATGCAATTTCCAAGAAAGATCTAAAATATTTTAGACTTATAGATCTATGTTTAAAAGTTCATCTAATCCAATCCTTGGGGAAACTGAGGCCCAGGAGGATTAAGTGAAATAGGTGGTAGCATGAGGTAAAATTTGAATTCAGGTTCTCTGAGTTGAGAATTAGTGCTTTTTGTCTGGTAAAATACTGAATTGTGTCTATTTTTATTTCCAATTCATTGGATGTACTTTTGCTTCTCTTTCACTGTTACAGACCTGACTCCTCATGTATACTTTATGATGAGGTATGCTTCAAATTCACGTAGCTGGGCATTACTGTCCATAGCTTCATGGACATTCATGGGCATGTGCAGTTATACCTCACACTAACCCAAGCTACTTTATGATGGTCCATTGTTTATCTATTTTATCTTTTTGGAATGATTGAAGTGTTAGTAATAAGAACTCACATTTATATAAAGCTTTATGGCAAATGTTACAAGCATTTTCATTTTGAGTGTATAACTGAGGCAATTGAATCTCAGAGACTAAGGGAACTTGTCCAAGGCCACAAAGATAGAAAATGTCAGAGTCAGGGCCAAAACTCAAGTCTCCAAAGTGTTATTTTTATTTCAGTACTCTTTTCACAGTGCTACATTGCCAAAAATAAAATAAGATACAAAAATTTCTACTGTTATATATTACATAGTTTTGTTATCACAATGTAAAGAAATCCAATGAAAAGTCTGATCTTAGGGAAATTTTCAATTTTTTTCTTTAAAATATGACTGAATATAAAAAAGAAAATGAAAAGATCCAATTATGTATATAAAGCATATGCATAGTCATTAAAGAACAAAGCAATTAATAGAACTTGGAAAAGTCAATTTTTTCAAAAGTTTAATTTCCAATCTTAAAGAATTTCTGATATTTTCTTGGAGGCACAATTGTGCTGAGCTCAAAGGGGTGGAGTGAATATTATGAAGAACAAGACTGAAAGAAAAGAAAAAAATGTAATACTTTCTGAGATGGTAGGAAATTATAACATCACACATGAAGCACCAAATGAGATTGATTTTAAAAATTATATAAAGAAATAAATACCCTTATCTTGATTTATAAAAATTAATTACTGGATATTGAAGGAAGTTTTGATGTTTCCCCAAACCGGGCTAATAAACATTGATTACTATATCACTATTCTATAATTCAGTAGAACATGCAGTTATTCAAATCATAGTAATACTGAAATTATTTTTTCTATTAGGTCTTATATTTCATCAGACTAGGCAAGAAGTATACTGCGGCCAGTTCAAATTAGCTTAAGAGAATTGATTGCTAAATATTCAATGTAGGCATTTATACCTGCAGTATTGTCAAATACTACATATCAGGTCTTGAATTTTAAATTTAAAAAAGAGATGGGTACATTTTTGATAATTCAGATTAAATTTAAAATTTTGTACCTTCCTCTAACCCTCCAAGAACTTTTATCAGCATATCTCTGGTTATAGGGAACTCAAAATAAGAAATTCTTTCTACCAATGCAGATCAACATCTGCTCTGAAACTTTATAGTTTTAGAGACATTCCATAGAGCACTGAATAGTTATGTGACTTGCCTAGGACTACATAGCCAGCATTTATCAAATGTCATATTAGAACTAAAGCATTCCTGGCTCTAAGGCTTGCTTCACCATGCTATATTGCCTCATGATGATTATATTTTAAAAGTTTCTTATTGAAAAAAAAATAGGTACAGGAGCAATAGTACATTTTAGGAAGCTATTAGAAATAATTCATAATTTTGGC
Source organism: Antechinus flavipes (assembly GCF_016432865.1). Taxonomy (NCBI): domain Eukaryota; kingdom Metazoa; phylum Chordata; class Mammalia; order Dasyuromorphia; family Dasyuridae; genus Antechinus; species Antechinus flavipes. Next base: position 400,953,743 of record NC_067400.1, read on the forward strand.
AAAGTAGCAGGATACAAAATAAATCCCCATAAATCCTCAGCATTTTTATACATCACCAACAAAATCCAACAGCAAGAGATACAAAGAGAAATTCCATTCAAAATAACTGTTGATAGCATAAAATATTTGGGAATCTACCTACCAAAGGAAAGTCAGAAATTATATGAGCAAAATTACAAAACTTTCCACACAAATAAAGTCAAACTTAAATAATTGGGAAAATATTAAGTGCTCTTGGATAGGCCGAGCAAATATAATAAAGATGACAATACTCCCTAAACTAATCTATTTATTTAGTTCTATACCAATCAGACTTCCAATAAAATATTTTAATGATCTAGAAAAAATAACAACAAAATTCATATGGAACAATAAAAAGTCGAGAGTCTCAAGGGAATTAATGAAAAAAAAAATCAAATGAAGGTGGCCTAGCTGTACCTGATCTAAAATTATATTATAAAGCAGCAGTCACCCAAACCATTTGGTATTGGCTAAGAAATAGATTAGTTGATCAGTGGAATAGGTTAGATTCACAAGACAGAATAGTTAACTATAGCAATCTAGTGTTTGACAAACCCAAAGATCCTAACTTTTGGGATAAGAATTCATTATTTGACAAAAACTGGAATATAACTGGATATTAGTATGGCAGAAATTAGGCATGAACCCACACTTAACACCATATACCAAGATAAGATCAAAATGGGTCCATGACCTAGGCATAAAGAACAATATTATAAATAAATTAGAGGAACATAGGATAGTTTATCTCTCAGACTTGTGGAGGAGAAAGAAATTTGTGACCAAAGATGAACTAGAGACCATTACTGATCACAAAATAGAAAAGTTTGATTATATCAAATTAAAAAGCCTTTGTACAAACAAAACTAATACAAACAAGATTAGAAGGGAAGCAACAAACTGGGAAAACATCTTCACAGTTAAAGGTTCTGATAAAGGCCTCATTTCCAAAATATAGAGAGAATTGACTCTAATTTATAAGAAATCATGCCATTCTCCAATTGATAAATGGTTAAAGGATATGAACAGACAATTTTCAAATGATGAAACTGAAACTATTTCCACTCATATGAAAGAGTGTTCCAAATCACTATTGATCAGAGAAATGCAAATTAAGACAACTCTGAGATACCACTACACACCTGTCAGATTGGCTAAGATGACAGAAAAAAATAATGAATGTTGGAGGGGATGCGGGAAAACTGGGACACTGATGCATTGTTGGTGGAACTGTGAACGAATCCAACCATTCTGGAGAGCAATCTGGAATTATGCCCAAAAAGTTATCAAACTGTGCATATCCTTTGATCCAGCAGTGTTACTTCTGGGCTTATATCCCAAAGAAATACTAAAGAAGGGAAAGGGACCTGTATGTGCCAAAATGTTTGTGGCATCCCTGTTTGTAGTGGCTAGAAACTGGAAATTGAATGGATGCCCATCAATTGGAGAATGGCTGGGTAAATTGTGGTATATGAATGTTATGGAATATTATTTTTTTGTAAGAAATGACCAGCAGGATGAATACAGAGAGGCTTGGAGAGAATTACATGAACTGATGCTAAGTGAAATGAGCAGAACCAGGAGATCAGTATACACTTCAACAATGATATTGTATGAGGATGTATTCTGATGGAAGTGGATTTCTTTGACAAAGAGACCTAACTCAGTTTCAATTGATAAATGATGGACAGAAGCAGCTACATCCAAAGAAAGAACACTGGGAAATGAATGTGAACTATTTGCATTTTTGTTTTTCTTCCTAGGTTATTTTTACCTTCTGAATCCAATTCTCCCTGTGCAACAAGAGAACTGTTCGGTTCTGCAAACATATATTGTATCTAGGATATACTGCAACATATCTAACATATATAGGACTGCTTGCCATCTAGGGGATGGGGTGGAGGGAGGGAGGGGAAAAATCGGAACAGAAGCGAGTGCAAGGGATAATGTTGTAAAAAAATTACCCTGGCATGGATTCTGTCAATATAAAGTTATTATAAAATAAAATAAAATATAGAAACAAACAAACAAACAAACAAACAAACAAAAAACATAAATGATTTTATTTAGATAAACTTATAATATTTTTATCAAGATTTTATTAAAATTTTAAAATAAATATTTATTAATGATATTCATTTAAAAAAATAGTACATTTTAGGTATTATAGATTGTCATTAAGTGCGATGACATTGGGAGATTGCACAGTGTTTCCTGGAGATGTCAGAGAAGGAAAGAATGATTTCAGTGGGGAAGCCAGGAGCGTAGTTAAATTCTACCTGAGTCGAGAGCAAGTGGGTAGATAGGAAATGATCATTTGTCAGGGGTCTGAGAAAAGGGAAGGGGTTGTCCATTAAGGTAGAAGGCTTTCATACCCAAAATTAAAAGTGGAAAAATGTATTCTAGAAGTGCACAAGTATCTATCGCTTTGTCAAAAAATACATTGGTTCTGGAGAGAATTTAGAGAACATTTATATCAACTCATGGGACTGCTGATTTGGAGGAGAGAAAAAGGAGGCTGAACTGCACTACAAATGTTTAAATCTGATTTGGATGTAGAAATGGGGTAATTGGGTAAAAGTTGTTATTATTGTTTGTCCTTAATGTTCAAAGAAGACTAAAATGACATCACAATGTTGGGATCAATATGCAGAATGTCTGACTGTAGCTGATCATACTAATGTGAGGTTGGAAGGCTCTAACACAGGTTGGGCACAAATAATCTGTATGACCATTTGGGAAGAAGATGTCTCTATGTCTCTAAACATCTCATATTTCTTTTGAACTACTGCAATTCTTTCTTCATAGTGCACAGTCCCTTTTCTGATGTGGGGAAGCCATGGTAGGCAGTCCTGTGCCAATGTCTCTCATATCTCACAATTGATATTAAAGTTCCTCAGAGAGAACTTGAAAGTCTCCTTATATTGCTTCTTCTGACAATCATGTGAGACTCTAGCTTATATGAATTCTTAATAAAATAATCTTTTAGACAATTTGAATTTAGCATTTGAACAATGTGCCAACTCATCAGAATTGAGTTCCTTGAATGTCTGGCAGTTCACTTGAAAAAAGGGTCTCAGTGTCCAGCACTTAATATTGCTAGCTGATCTTTAAAATCTTTCTAAGACAATTCAAATGGAAGCAATTGAATCTACTGGCATGAGACTAGCATCTAAGTTTCACATGCATATCACAATGAGGTGAGCACAATGCCTCCATAGACCTTCAGTTTGGTAAGCAGCCTAATATCTGTTTTCTCCCACACATTTTCCCACAGCCTCCCAAAAGCTGATTTATTCCTGGAAATGCACATGTCTACCTCATTATCTATGTGTACATCTATGAAAAGTATACTGGTAAAGAAAGTGACTTATACACAACATTCAATATTTTAACATTTGCTGTAGCTGATGATTCGACATATGGAATAATGTGGTGCTGGCTGGTGGAGAATCTATGTAATAATCAGGACAAAATTAATATAAGTAGTAAAGAAATGATTCATACTTTGTTACATTTCAGCTGAGAGATTGCATTGAGTGTATGATAATTTGAGGGAAAAAAAATTCATGCTCTAACTTCCTTATTACTTTAGTTATAGCTTATAACCTTTTGAAGTTAAATAGTTCATATGAATGTGGTAGTCACCTTCACACTGTTTGTTTCATCATCAAAGGTACCTGACAACATTGCTTGTTTCACACCATGGGTGACTGGGAAAACATGAGAGCATTGTCTGTTATTTAGAGCCCATGTAAGAATGCCATCATGAAACTGGAATAAAATACTGATAAATTTTTCCAGGCAACCAAATTTCACCATGAAGTTCTTTGCAGACCCTCATGACTCACAGTATCAAAGGTCTTATTTGGATAGATGAACATTGTGTAAAATCCTCTATTCTGCTCCTGGCATTTCTCCTAGAGTGTAAGCTAGCAAAAAACATGAATATTGTTCCTTGGCCTTTTTCCGAAGTCATACTGGCTCTCAGGTAGGTCAACATCTTCCAGATGAAGGATCACCTGACTTAGGAGGACTCTTGTAAGAATATTACTAGCCATGTCTGAGACCCCATTGTAGTCGTCACAGGACAACTTGTTTCATTCCCTTTTATATACACAGACAATGGAGACAATTGAGAGCAAGTAATAGCCTGGAGTACATTTGTACATGTAGAACATTTTGGCCTTTCAATGACCTTGGTGGAATATGTACTGGTTTGAAAGCTGAGCCATCTCTTAAAGAACATTGTAAATCCACTCTGACAACTAATATTTGTGGAGTCAAATACATTTATACTAGGTGGTAGCAGGTATTATAGATAACTTTTCCTTTAGAGAATAAATAATATGGGTATAGAATGAAAGAATTTATAGTATAACTGCAACATAAATACCATATTTATAGACACCATAAGGCCAAGCTTATGCATTGCTTCCTCTCAAGCAAAGCACTATCATTTAATTCACTTTTAAAGCAATTTAACATTTTTGTTTCTTTGTCCTTGTGGTCAATTTATGAAAACAGGAGGTATGGCAGGAGAAGACACAAGTACCATCATTCAGTTTTTCAGTTATACAAAATGCAGCAGTCTTTTTTGACTAGAGAAGACTTGATCTCATGAGATTTAACTGCAAAGAAACAAAAAGAAGTCTTGATTTTTGAATATAAAGAGACTCTTTTCACTGTGATCAATTTGTATTTTGAAAATGTATCATACAAAAGTTAGAAGTGTAAAAAGGTAACTGAAGATGAATATGATGAGGTTTAGGTTTTGGAGTTCTCTTTCAGGGAACCAAATGATGAGATTTAGATTTAGGGAACCAAAATGAGATTAAGGTTTCTGGTGGTTAGGGAGTTGAATGATAAGGTCTAGTGTCAGGTTTGGGGTTTAGGGAATCAAATGGAGAGGTTTAGCTCCCCTACACCCCCTTGGGACTTGGCACAGGGTAGGGAGTTTTGGAGAATCCCCTTCTGGCGATGCAGAGATTCTTAAACCCAAAAAAGTCTGATTGAATAAAAGAAATCTTCTATTGGCATTGGAAGTCAGCCTTTACTATGCAAGAATAGAAAGGATGAATTCCTCAGTGGAGGAGTTCTGATAGAGAGGTAAAGTTTCTAGTAGAAAGATCCCAACAGAAGGGCATAAGTCTTGTTAGGGAAATAGGTGAGGGTAAAGAGAGGATAACAGTGGAAGATAATATTATCCTAGCAGGCAGAGTCCTTGGCATTAGGACCTCTGCAAGGATTGCACTCCAACTGTGCCCTTTTTATAACAGAAGTCTTTGGCTACAAGCCAAGGCGGGACTTGGCTAGTGGGTGGAGTTTCAAGTTGGCTCTTTCTATCTACAAGTTGGATTTCAGCTTGAGCTGGAATCTTAAAATTGAATAGGAGATCTGCATTTGAATGGGGTTGGAATTCTTTAGTTTAGGACTGAAACAATCCCACTTAGATAACAGAATGAAGCTGTTTATCTTGTTTCCCTCTGGTGAGGTCCCTCACTGAGGCAGGATTGAAGGAGATTTTGTCCTTCAAGGAGTTTTAGAGTTTTGGGCTCCAAATAAGTCAGGCTAAAGTGCAGTGTAAATTCAAGTTTATGATAAATATCTAAAAAAAAAGGAAATTTTTTTTCTCTCTCAAAATATAGGATTAAGAAGAAATCAAGGAAGATTTGGATAACAATCTAATGGGGGGAAGGGGAGAAAAACACCCCAAAGGAGTCAGAAAACACTACTGGGGAGGGGAAGGAGGACTAGGAGGTACTGGGCATGGGAGTTCTTGTTCTATGTAGCTGAAAACAGCCAGATCAGCTAATGCAGATTGGATGGCTATAAACGTCCAGTTTCTGCTTTCTACAACCAAAAGTTTTAGGAAGAGTTTTGTATTCTGTCTTCTAGTCCTCCAATGAAAGAGGAGGAGAGGTTGAAGGAGGTGGTGTCAGACTGAGTTGGCCAAATAGTGATGAGATTAAAGATAATGACTTTAACCTGGGAAGAGCCTTTTGATTTTTTGTGGAGTTGTACCCCTGACAAGGCAGAGATGTAATTTTCTATTAAGAACTTTCTTCTATTAATGAACTTTCAAACTGGTAAGGATACAGACAAAAGCAATTAAAAAAGAATTAAAAGCTAAGGCAAATTAGGAAATGCTAAAGAGATTAATAGTCCCTATTTGCAGCCAGCAAGATTGGGACAAGCAGCAACTGGAGAAAGCTCAGCTGGAGCTAAGCCCCAGAGGTGAACAACCACCATCATTCCCGTTTTTGATAGGACAGGAGCAAATATTTACGCCAGGATGAGTTAATTTCTGAAGAGTCTTCTTTTTTAAATGCATCAACAACATTTAGGAAATATTTTATTGGTCAAATGGTGTGCTAAGCACTGGGGATACAAATATAAGAGTGACAGCAGGAACTTATAGCATGAGAAGGTGGGGAGAGGGGTATCCCCAGTTATCTTGACTTATGTCTTGTTGCTGGATTCCAGTGATTCTGGAGGAGAAAATCAGACTGATGACTTCACACAGTTCTGTCTAGCTTCAATTCATTTGCAAATCAAGTCATCACTTTCCTGATACCATTGATCCTTTTCCAGTTTGATGGATGAACAAGGGGAGATGATAAAAGTGAAAGTTTAGTGGCCAGAGTTAAATGGTTAGACCTGTGCTTTAGACCTATCAATTTGGCAGCTTTCTGGAAAATGGATGGGAGGGGAGAGAGAGACTTAAACTAGGGGAGAAATTAGGAAGCTGCATAATTATCCATGTGAGAATTGATGAAGATTCATGGAAGGAGTGATGGTGGTACAGGAAGGACATAAACAGCAATCTAACATCTGTAATGGAAAGTAATTTTGGAGAGGCATAGAATTGGAGGTGACAGTTTTTTTTTTTTTTTTTACATTAAGCTTAAAGAAGCTTGAGATTCTGGAATGAAGAGGTGAGATAGGAGAGTATTACAGCAAAGGAGGCAATCTATGCAAAAACACACAATTAGGAGATATCAAATTGAATTTGGAGGGCAATAAGGATGTCAGTTTGCCTGTAACATAGAGAACTTAAAAGAAAGTACCATAATATCTGAAAAGAAAAATGGAGAGGACCTTGTGGAAAGCCTTACATGACAGATTAAGGAGTTTCTGTTTTATCACAGAAGGGAAGGGGATAAGATTTACATAGTGTTTTTTATGTTTCAGTTACTGTGGAAAGGGATGAACCCACCTCACTCCCCCTCCCAAATACAAATATGATCTCATTTGATCTTCACAATAATCTTGTGAAGTAGGTATTATTATTATTATTCCCATTTTATAATTAAAGGAAGTGAGGCAAATAGAGGTTGAATGATTTTTCCAGTAAGTATCTGAGTTACATTTAAATTTGAGCCTTCCTACTCTAAGTTCAGGATGCTATCCATTGTAAGACCAGCCACCTCTATTTTACATAACTTAGAAGGAATAGGGAACCACTAAAATGTTTTTCAAATTAGGGAGTAATGGAGTAGATGTGTTTCATAGGTATATTAACTTAACAGCTGTGTGGAACATGAAATCTGAATTCCTTTTTACTTCTAAATCTTATTATTCTATAAATAATCTTCAGATGAGACAATACAAATGTTACCTATCTTTAAAAAAGTTAGAAAATGGTTTAGAGGTTACTTGATTTAGATGACATCACACAGTTAGAATCTAGGAAGGGAAATGCTTATATTTGTTCTCTTCTTAATTATTCTTAGCTTGCAAGTTTCCTGAAAGCATTGACAAAATCTCTGCATTGTATCTCTACAGATGGAGAAGGAATCAGATGGGTGCCAACGAGCCATATTCGCCTTGTCCATTGGAGAGATATGGAGCAGACCCTTGAAACGAAGGAGAAGACCCAAGAAACATCAGGTGGTTCCATCGCTGATTGTACTCACCTCTGAAAGAGCATGACAGTTATGGCGATTGACTCATGGACATCAAAAATTGTTAATGAGACTGATTTGGATTTCAAAACCCTCAGGAATCATTGGAATCCCTCAAACATGAAAAGATTGTTGTAGGACTTGAAAACCCTCAGGAATCATTGGATTCCCTGAGACATGATAAGACTGGCAAGACTTCAAAATCTGCAGCAATCATTGGATTCCCTGACACATGATGAGACTGTTGCAGGACTTCAAAAACTTGCAGGGATGAAATAATGGACAATAGATTGGTTTTGGACTATCTCTTGGCTGCTGGAGGAGGTGTATGTGTGATTGTTATTTACATACCCTCCTCCTAGGACTTCTGGAAATCTTTACTATACCATGTTGATTCATATTGTTTGTTATATCATTACTTACATGTGTAATTCATGTTTGTTATACCACATTGAGCCTGCACTGGCTGTGGGGAGAGTCATCACTGCTAGCCTGTGCTTTATTGTTATGTGCTTGTGTAATACCTCCCATGTTGATGGGTTTGTGTATACCTATTTGTAGTAAGACCCTTCAGCACAGAAACCTGCTAACAATATCTGGCTCGACTCCCCACTTCCCTTTCGTGTTTTTCATCTCCCTTCCTGAGAAGTCAGGGAGGGTGTAATTACCTGTGTTTTAAAACAAAAGAAAGTGAGAGATGTAGAAGGCTGAAATTTCAAAAAGGTATGCTTGAATCAGACAATCGAGTACTTAAGGCTAATTACATATTTGATGTGAGATAATGACTCTATTAACATTTATTTGGATAAATGGCTCTTCTCACTACTGGTACTTGCTGAATGTTTGGTGTTAAAATAATTGTAGACAATGATTAGAGGGCAGAGGGAGAGAAGCCAGGGCCACTTGGCTACAGGACAAGGAGAAGAGAGGCTGGTGACTCTGGACTTTAGAGCCAGGATTTTGCTTGTCTGCCTCCTTCACTTCTCCCCTTAAAGACCAAGGACTTTAATTTATCCTGACTCTGGCTGACCCTGAGGCACTCCAGGGAGCAAGCCCATATTCCACACCTACCTACCAATTTAGATCATTATTCACTATCAACTATATAGAGATAGATCACATTATTTAAGGATAAATCTAGAGACACATAGCACATGTTAAAATGTTGAAATATTGAACCTACCTATTATATCTGAGTGTGGTGAAAGAGTAGAATTTATAGGTCTAGTGTATATCTGAAAATTATTTCTTTGTTTCTTGTGTTTCTTGTACCCCACATTGGGTTTCAATTCCTCAGTGAAACTCAATTTCTTCATCTACAAAATGGAAAGACTAAATTAAGGAAATTACCAAAGTCTCTTTCATTTCTAACATTTTCAGTACTCTATTTCCATTTATTTCAAGGAAATTATAAAATTCTCAAAGTAAAAATGAGTTTAGTTTATGAAGGTAAGAATAACATGTCACAATAAGAAAGAACATTGGATTTGCAATCAGAAGGGCTCAGTTTGAATTTTAGTTCTCTATTTATTTCCTTGAGCAGTCAGTTAATTGCTCAGACTCAGTTTTCTCATTTGCAAGATGAAAAGATTTATGGTCTAATATCATTCCTATTGTGATATGGGAGCCACCTGCCAGTGGCTGCTGGAGGTGTAACTCAGACCTGTAGAATGAATCTCTTCATGTGAGAGGATAATGATGATACAAGGAGACTGAGAGGCAATTACTGTTTGACCTCTCTTTGACCTCTCTCTCCTTTTCCCTCTTGTCTCCAATTTATTTCATTCCCAATCCATAAAGAACTAATTGCATAAGTAAAGGCTGCTTTGCAACTCCTTCAAGTGTTATGATTCACAGTTGTGGAGGCTCTTAGAGAATTCAACTGCCCCTTCATTTAGGCATGGTCCTTAACAATTCCCCATTTTTTTTATGGAAACATGATTATTCCCTCCTCTCTCCTCCCCTCCCCCCAATGATCAGTAAGTTTGTACATTAGCTCTTATCTGAATCTGCATACTGAGGAATGCAAATAGCACTATCACCTCTGCATAGTTGTAGGGTGAGATACTATAGCAGGTGTTGAATCTTGTAAGATGTCTGGAGGCAAATTAAACAGAGAAGAGGACTGTAGTCATAACAGGCATTTTTCATAAATCTCTCATCAGTCTCCTGGCTCGGTCCTTTGATGTGCTGGTTCATTTAATTATCCCTACTAAAAAAGTTTTACCTGTTTCTTTTCCCTTTCTTTCCCCGGGAGTTACTGGAAGAATTTTTCTAGGAGGATCCTACTCATGAACAGCTCTCAGAGGCTGATGCTTCTTTGTTTCTTGTGTTTCTTGTACCCCACATTGGGTGCCATATATTGTGATATGGAAGCCATCTGCCAGTGGCTGCTGGAGTTCTAACTCAGACCTGTAGAATGGATCTCTTCATGTGAGTAGATGATGATGATATAAGGAGATTGAGAGGCAGTTGCTGTTCTCTGACCTCTTTTTCCTTTCCCCTCTTGCCTCCAATTTGTTTCATTCCTAATCCACAAGAAACACCTGCACCAGCCAAGGCTGCTTTGCAGTTCCTTCTAGTATTATGATTCACAGCCATGGAGGCTCTTGGAGAATTGACCTGCTCCTTCATTAGGCATGGTACTTAACAATTCCAGCTTATGGTTCCATAAATAATAAATAATTGAATAAAAAATAAAAATGGTCCAATAAATAATAAAATTTCAAAAGATTAAGGTGTCATGTAATTATGTAAATTTTGAATAGCCAACAATTAATTTTTAAACTTTGGCAATCATTTAACTAGTGAGGAGATGGAAAAAATGTGATTTGTAGAGTACTTCATTGCTATTACTTTAAGCAACTTCATTGCTATCACTTTAAGATTATTCAAAGAGCTATTACTTTAAATAGCTTTTTGAATAATCTTGAGCAAATGGAAAGAATGGTGCTTACTTCCTGCATATACAATAATTATATGGTCAAGGGTATGTGATAAACTTTATAGACACATGAGTTTCTTGTGCAGGCTACCTCAACCCTCTTCTGAGGTGATGCTATTTGATAAGACTTGAAAAGATTAGGGTGTGACGAATATAGGAATGAAGTAGGTAAAGGGAACAAGTATAGTGACTTATTTGAGTGGAATGAGAAAAGATAAAATGATTAAGCCTGAAAGGCACATACTAGCCTCTAGTCCCAGCATAAAACTCTCTGAACTCTAGCTTTTACTTTGGGGGAATGAATTAGGACTAAAAGTAAACTCAATAAACTCAACACAACCATCTTCAGAGGTAAGAGGAAGGCAAGACTTTCCTCAATATTGGATCTATTCTTTTGGTTCAAATCCATACTTTAACTGGGGATAGATGGGTAGGTGATTGATTTACTCTGGATTAGGGATTCTTAAAGCTGTTTGTTTTATGCAATCTGTTAGCATTCTATTCAAGTTTTTGGAATCCTTACCAGAATAGTATTTTTAAATGTATAAAATAAAATACTTATGAATACAAAGGAAACTAAATTATATTAATATAATTTTATTTTAAAAGTTCACAGATCCCTGGTTAAGAACTCCTGCTCTAGACAACTTTTTGTAATATCTTATTAACCACACATGGTGAAAATTGGTAGGAAAGTAGGGCCATTGAAATAAATTCAAGCCTAAAATAGACCAAATGGATCCCAAGGGCTTGTATTTTCTTCCCATGCCTCTACTAGGATGATCACATTTGATTTCTGAAATCTCTAATGAGTGTCAGAAGGTAATAGAAAATGATCAGAAGGCTCAATGGGGATGATAGACCATGACGATTCAGTCTAGGTAATTTGCAACTATAGTTAACATTTGCTGGTGCTTCCTGGGGTTCCAAAAAATGGTTTAGTATTAAAGTGACCTATTTCAATACCAGCATTGTTGTCCTCTTCCAGGCAATTTGTCTTAAGAGTTAGGACATAAAATGCAACATATTTAACTTTGAGATGGAACCTTTGAAGGGAATTCTGAACAATTAATGCACATAAATTACTGCATTTCACACCCCTTGTAAGTTCTTATTACTAGCAAATGAGCTAGAATAGTTAGCCAACCAGTTTCAGAACTGTGAACTGCATGTTGGGGGCCTGCTTTCCTCTCTGTTGGAAGCATTAGATTCAGGCTCAGCATTTTGAACTTTTTTTGGCTCTGCAGGTGGGGACAATGTCATTCATTCTATCCTTAGACTACATGCAGGATTTGTAGAATATCAGCATCCTGTCTGGGATGATTTCAGACAGCCAGGTAGATTGATATAACTTATAAGATAGAAGCCATTTCAAATGATTTGGAAATTACATATAGTTTGAGGTGTAGTTAGAAAAAAATGCATTTCAAAAAGCCCATTCATCATCTGCGTTGGGAAGTCACAGTGCAGTATGACTTAGGTATCAGCAGTTGAACTTGAATCCTTTAATATGTCTGTTATCATGATCCTCAGTATAATGCACATCAAGAGTGATGTATTTGTTTTTTCTCTGTACAGCTGTGACACCTTCTTGCAGTTATCTTAGCATGAAGTAATTCCAAAATGATGTTTACGATGGAAACTGTCAGTTCACTGCTTTGCTGCCTGGAGAGTGATAGAACTTGGACATGTCTACTTCCTGCTGGTACATGGCTTTCAACAGCATTACAATTATAAATGAAAGTAAGCCTGATGCAATTTTTGAACTCTATTGTTCATTTCAGGCATTCCTCTTTCAAACCTTCAACTTCAATATACAATTTTTATTTTATTTTTTAGGTTTTTAAATTTATATATTACTCAAGGCATTGACTCTTACTATATAGGAAACCTTCAACAAATCTTTTCACTTTTCTGAGTTTCAAATTTCTTCATCTATGCAAAGGAGACAATAATTACTTATCCTATGCTTACTTTACAAGTTTGTTGTGAAGAAAGGACTCTGTGGATTTTAAGTACTATGATATTCCCCCCACATATGCATTTTATTGTTTAAATGTATATTAATTTCTTAAATACACATTTCTTTATGAATTGTGTTGAGAGAAAAATCAGAACAAAGGGAAAAAAAAACATGACAAAAGAAAAAAAGAACAGAAAAAAGTGGACATAGCATGTGTTGATTTACATCCAATCTCCATAGTTCTCTTTTTTGGATGCAGATGGTATTTTCTATTCAAAGTTTATTGGGATTGCCTTGGATCACTGAACTGCTGAGAAGAACCAAGTTTTTCATAGTTAATCATTGCACAACATTGCTGTTACTATGTACAATGTATTCCCAGTTCTGCTTGTTTTGCTCAGCATCAGTTTGTGTAAATATTTCCAGGCCTTTCTAAAATTGGCTTGTTCATCATTTTTTAATAGAATAATAATATTACATAACTTTCATATACCATAACTTATTCAGGTATTACTCAATTGATGGGCATTTACTCATTTTCCAATTCTTTGACATTAGGAAAAAAAACTGCTACAAACATTTTTGTACATGTGGATCCTTTTCTCTCCTTTATAATTTCCTTGGGATATGAACCCGGTAGTGGTGCTGCTGGGTAAAAGAGTATGCACATTTTTTAGGCCTTTGGACATAGTTCCAAATTGCTCCACAGAATGGTTGGATCACTTCATAATTCCACCAACAATGTACTAATGTCCCAGTTTTCTCACATCTCTTGCAACATTTATTATTATCTTGTCCTATCATCTTAGTCAAACTGAAAAGTGTGAGGTAGAACTCAGAGTTGTTTTAATTTGCATTCCTCCCAATCAATAGTGATTTGGAGCATTTTTTAATATGAGTATAATTGGCTTTAATTTCATCATCTGAGAATTGTCTATTCATATCCTTGGACCATTTATCAAGTGGGGAATGACTTGTATTCTTATAAATTTGATTTAGTTCCTTATATATTTTAGAAATGAAGTCTTTATAAGAAACATTGGCTATAAAGATTTTCCTCAGATTTGTATTTCCTTTTTAATCTTGTTTATGTTGGCTTTGTTTTGCACTGTGATATTATTATCATTATTATGCAATAAAATGCCTACACTAATCACCTGATATTCAATTTTCAATTTGTTTGGCCCTGGCAATCTATGAAACAGAAAAAAAAAATTAGTCTTTATACAAGTCCTTAATAGTCCTGGACATTCTCCTTCTATTTTTGTAGAGACTATGGGAAAGGGAAAAGAGGGTATTAAGAATCACACATTGTTGTTACCACATTTGGACCCTAAAATCTCAGTCTTTGAGATTCTTTCTCAACTAATAATGAAAGAAATAATGGCAAGAAGAATAGCCTTATTGGCTCAAGAACATGGAAAGGAGATCATGGAACATGTGTAATTGGGAGAGCACAGAGTGATGGGTACAGAGTGTATTAAAAATTACACACACTAATCACTAAAATTAAATATAACCTTTGGTACTGTAAATGTGAGATCCTTGTCCAAGTAGGCATGTTGCTGGAGGAATTAATTATATTATTGTTATAAGCAAAGCTAGAAGAAGGAAGTAAGTTATAGTTAAATGAAAGGATGGCTCATGCGTATTCCAAAAAGAAGCCAAAAAAAAAAAAAAATCAGAATGGGTTGTATCATAGATCCAAAGGATACAAGATATATTTTATGGGACATATCATTATATATTGAAATTCAAATGATAAATATTTGTAATAAAGACCTTTATAAAATAATTTCAGCTTATACACCAGCATCAGTTCCTGAGGAGGAAATGGTAAGGAGATTCTATGAAGCACTTAAGAAAATTCTTCAAATGAAACCAATTTATTCTTTGATAATTGTTGACTTTAATGAAAAGCTTAGAAAAGGTGAGGATGGGGAGAAATATATATAAAAAGGTGATTCCAAGGGAAAAAAGAGAGGCCAACGATTGTTTTATTATCCAGTCACTTCATGTCTCTACTTAATCAATGCTTCTTTAAAAAAAAAATTGACAGGCATTGGAAACAATGAGCATCAAATGATATCATAAAGAATAAAGTTGACTACATTTTGATATGCAAGAAATGATGTTATACATGTAGATGTTATCTACAACTAATCAGATCTAAGATTAAAATTTTACAATAAATAAAAAAACAACATAATTAGGAAGTTTTAATTCTAGATTATTTTAATAAGCTATTGGAAATTTTTAAAAAGGAAATTAAACACTAAAAATGATGCCAGTATTGACCACAACAATTTATCCACAAACCAAATCAATATAAATTGATTGATTGTGGAAGAACAAGACTCCATAAATACATTAATAAGCAAATAATTGACTTACTTGTCCAATGAAGAGAGATGACTGCCAGAGACAAAACAGGATTAGAATATAAACTTAATCTATAAAATCTTGTGGCTGTTGGATGGTTATAAAGAGCATTCTTTTCATAAATTAGAGAGAAGCAATATAGAGTAAAACCAGTTTGAAGAAAGCAAGATATCTAAATAATATTATTTCATGAATACTTATGGATGAACTTGAAAATAATACTATAAATGGAAAAAAAATGGGAACGATTTGCAAAAATTATTGCAACAAACCATTTTCTCCACTAAAAATAATGGAACTAACATATTTAGACCCTAAAATCTCAGTCTTTAAGGTTCTCCCAGAAGAATTAGAAATAGTAATAAAAGGAACAAAGATAAAAACAGCCTGATTATATCAAGTATATGGAGAAGAGATCCATACCTGCGAACGTGCAGTTGGAGGGCACAGAGTGATAGATTTATAAAATATCTAAAGGAGAGGAAATGAGTAAAAATCTCAGACATTTTTGATACAAAAAAGTTAACTGAGAAAACTTTGATAATAACTGAACAACTTTCTTGCTTTTCCATCTATACAAAATTTTTGTAAAGTGATCTATACATAAAGTGATATTCTCCTTCCTAAGCATATTAGTAGGGATCAAGGAAACTTTCACAAATAATATTCAGCAAAAGATAATATATTTACCATTTCACAATTAACTGCTGGAAGGGTTATATGCCATCATTATTTTTTATTGTTTGTTGATTTTGGAAACAAAATAAAACATACATTAAATTCAGTAAAACAAAGCAGTACTTAGGCATTTTTACAATGTATATCAAATTCACACAGATTATCCAAGAATCCTTAGAAGATATAGCAAGAAAAATAATTTTGTTCATTATCTTTTGAAGAAACTTCAGATTTGGCATTAAATAGGAAAACTTGCTTGCCAAGAGTGATGGAGGATATTCAATGCATAGTCTACATTAAGAAGGTATTCTTTATGGATTGTATCATTCAGATACTCTTATATGACAATGTGTTGATTATATCAATTGCCAATACATTAAAGAAGATCATGGAAGAGATTTTTAATCTCTTAATTTTCATCTTTCAAATGAATCGTCATCCTTGATCTCTCTACAGTTTTTGATACAGTCGATTATATTCTCCTCCTGGATATGTTCTTCTCTCTAGCTTTTTGTAACTCCTATGTCCTATTCTTAGTCTCCCCTCCCAGTTCTTCATTGATGTTAAGAGCAGTGATTTTGAGTACCTTCCAGATTCTGTCCTGGATGCTCCTCTATTTTTATTGTATATTCCCTCCCTTTGTGATCTCATCAGCTTCTATATGTTTAATTATCATCTCATATAGATTATTCCCAAACTTCAATATGCTTGAATAGACACACTATAAAGCGTATCCAGCAACATTAAACAAACAATACAGATGATCAAAAAATTGAGTCCAGAGTTGGAAAGGAGTAGAGCAGGTGGTATTGTTTGGGGGCAATTGCAGAATGCTTTTTGCTGACTTCCAAGTTTTCCCAAATAGCAAAGGCTCATCTTTTTCAATTCAAACATTTAACTTGTATTACTATGTGACAGTGAGGTCTGGTTCACTACTCCTGAAGAAATAAAGATGAGCATCCACCATAAATCTTTCCAGAAGTCAGTGGGAAAAGTTTATGGTGGATAGGAGCAGGTTCCAACATATAACCAAGGAGGAACTTAAATAGAGGACAAAATGATGTAACCAAAGAATTGTATGAAAGAAAGAGAAGAGTTGGTCATAAGGCAAGAAACAAATTCTTCATTTGTATCCATATGGTATTAGGAGAAAGTAAGGAAGTCTGCCAGCTTACCAGGTGAACACCCTATGGTAAACTTTTGAATGGGCATGAATGAAAATTTCATAGATAAGCTTTGCATTTCATTAATGGAAAGAGTTCCTGAGTCAGCAAAACACAGATTCATTTGAATACTGGCAATAATAATCTATTGTAATAGTAAAAGCAATTGCGGATTGCCATATATGTATGCACTATTATATATGAGGCAGTTAGGTGGCACAGTAGATAGAGTACCCAACATGAAGTCAGGGAGACTCATATTCCTGATTTCAAATCTGGCCTTAGACACTTCCTACTTGTGTGTCTGGATAAATTTGCCTCAGTTTTCCCATATCTAAAGTGAGCTGAAGAAGGAAGTGGTAAACCATTCTAGTATCTTTGCAAAAGAAAACACCAAAAAGATGTCACAGAGTAAGTCATTGTTATATAGGTATTTATGCAATTATATGGATATATAAGTAATTATATATGTATACAGACAAAATGCTTCCAAAGACAAAGTAAAATAAGTGTGTAAGTATGAGTAAGATCAATGTAAAAGCAATTTTACTTTTTCTTCTCATAGACTTCCTAAATTGAATCCAATTTTGTCTCATCAACTTCTTTTCAATTAATAGTTATTCTGTCCAATAGTTTGTTTCATCATCGACATTAACCGATTATTATTATTCTCACTGTAATGCAATAGAATCCTGTAGAATGCCATGACAAGTCACCCATTTGGATATTTGACAAGTATTCTGAGATTACTTGCTGCTCACTTGGTTGCATGGAATCTTTGTGTATGCAAGATGCGGTGACATTTTCAACATTGCAATCATTTTGCTATGATCTAAAATGCAATATTAGTCTTTTATAACACTTTTTAGAAAAATATTGCTGCACATTCCTTTGAGTAGAAATTTTCAAATAGGACTACAAATATTTGTAACTTCCAAATCATTTCACATGGGTCCTGCCTAATGGATTGTAATAGTATAGTAATATGTGTGAAAATGATCTTAGAAAGGCTGCTGACATTATCAAAACACTTCAGTTGGTTCAAACATAGAAGGCATGGATTTAAAAGTCTGGTATTTGGGTGATAATGAATAAAATGAAGACATAGCGAAATGTGACATTAAGAAAAAGAATCTTATAAATAGAAAAGTAGAAACAGTCAGAAATTAATAGATTGACTAGGATATTTTCATCATACTATTGTCAACAACAATAATAAAGCTTATAAATACTAAGTAATGTGTCTAATGGCATTCTTCATTCTAGGAAAACAGAAATATTCTCAAAAATATATGATAATCCTGCATCAAACCCAGAAAAAAATTTTAAACATGTTAAATGCCTAGTAAAATTTGAAATAATGCAATACTTCTTTTCCCTAGGTGCAAAACATATCACAATTTCTAAAGGCGTTTTCTCATAATCTTTAAGGTTAGTGTCATCGGCTTTCAAATAGTCTAAACTATATAGCCTTCCTTTTCCCTTTCTCTTCATTTCAATCCCCATCCCCTTAAGGAAATCAATAAATCAGAAACTTAAAAAATTTAGTAGACAGAAATTCATGGTGATGTAGATTCCTGTTCAGGTAATTTACCTTACTAGCTTAAGCATTCTTGGAAAAATACAAATAGAATTTCCTTTTAAAATGTTTATTTTTATTGTTTTTTTTAATTGTTGTATCACATTTTTCCCCTAAAAATGTCTCCTCCTTCTCTACTTTCCAGTGAACTATGCCCATTCCAATCAGCAGAATGGGTCCTGAGAGCTCCAATGGTTACTATATCTCCTCTCAAGATTCTAGGGGTAGGCCTGAGGAGTCTGGGGGCATTTTTTTTTTTTTTTTAGTTTAATAGTTCATGGACCTCCACTGGCATGCTTTCGTTCTTGGTTATTGGTTGATATCAATGTCATCCAGATTTCCTGAACCTTTAGAAATAGGTATTTATTACCTATTGGTACAAACCTTGCTCCCTTTTCCCTGAGTTTGTGACGTACTCTTCTACAAGTACATAGAGAATCTAGGGGAAAGTAGGGTCAAATTTAAAGCACATATAGCAAAGAGGGTAACTCAGATTCTCATTGTTGGAAGTTTCTTTCTTTCTTTGTAAAATAGGTATTACATGCATTTAGTTTTACTCTGACTTGTCTGCAGGGCTTTTTGCAGACCATCAAATATTCCTTTGTCTCTTCTCTAGTAAAATTTTCCTTCTCTTCTTTTCAATTCCCACCCATTTAAGTGAATCATTAAATAGCTCTCAATATGTACATTGCTGCCAGCCTCTGCTCTTCTAAATATACAACTGGATATTCCTGGTCTTCCAAAATTCTTCATCAGATTGTTTTCTAGTCAAGGTGTTGTGAGAAGGAGCTGCAACAATTTGTTCCTTGTCCCAAGTGATTAGTTCATAGGTGCTTAGTTTAAAAAGGCTTTCATCACTACCATCTCAGATGTTCAAATTTCCAATTCCATCTTAACTTCTGTGTTTTGCTCACAGAACAATTAAAGTCCATCGACAAATACACCTAGTTGAAGTACCTAGATTGAACCAAGATATTTGGGCCTCCTTTATACTTTTGATTGATTAAATAGAGATTTGCTTTCTCCTGCCAAAATTTTTAGAGTATAGTATTTTGTCAGTTAAAAGGTGTAGGATGATTTCCTTGTGTGGCTTAAGCTATCCCTAATCTTATTCCAAGATAAAAAAGGGGGAAAAAAGCATTTCAGCAAAAACAATCAACATGTAGGCCACATTTGTATCATATTACATGCTTATATTTCTGAAATAAACAGAAGAAGATAAATTTTCTCAATTGTCTGGGATCAGTCTTGGTCATTATTATTATGTATTGTTTATTCTTATATTATGATTCTGTATACATTGTTGTAGTCTTTGTGTAAATCATTTTATTGGTCTTGCTTAATTCAATCTTAATTCATTTAAATATCCCCATGCTTTTCTGAATTCTATATCACTGAATATGGTTCATATTCCATTATAATTGTATTTCACAATTTATGTAGTTATTCTTTGTTATTTATTTAATATTATTAATTTATTGCTATAAAGCTGCATCTACTTTGTTTCTGATTCTTTACCTATATATAAAAAAATTGTCATGAACATTTTGGTTTTTGTAGGACCTGGCTTTGATCTCTTTGGGATATATGCTTTACAATGGAATATCTGTCTTAAGGAATATGGACATTTTACTTACATTTTAAAGCACAAATCCAAATTGCTTTATATAATTGTTGGACAGATTCATAACTTCACTAACAGTATATTAGTCTTTTCATACTTTGAGCATTGAGTATTTCAATTTTTATAATATTTTCCAATTTGTTGGGAGCAAGGAAAAATTTCAGAGTTGTCTCAATTTGCTTTTTTCCTGTTCTTTTTGTTTGGAACTGTTTTTAATATGGTTGCTTTTAATTCAAAACTCTTTGCAGAATTGTTTATTTTTCTTCTTTCACCATTAGAATATGACTCAATCCTATATAAAAACTGGATCATGAAAAGGGAAACTGAATTTGCTAGAATATTTTTGGAAAGGAGTATTCTGGTAAATAGATTTCTGGTAAAGGAGAGATTAATGTAATCATAGCATTCAGAGTGGAAAAGAGGATCTAGTGTGGGTTCAAAGGTCCAATTTAGAGTAATACAGAAACTTGCCTCATCCTTTAGAAATAATAGGAGAAAGGAGTAAGGAAAGAGGGAAGTAATAAAAGGGAGAACAGAAGTAGAAGGGGAAGGGTTAAGAAAGAGGGATGATGCAGTAAAAGGGAAGAAGTGTTTGAAGGAGGTTGATGTCAGAAGCAAGATACTGGGGAGGAGGCAAAGGGGGAAAGGAAAGAGACAGTATAACTTGGGGAAAATAAGATGGAAGGAAATAGAGAGTAAGTAATTTTAACTATGAATGTGAATGGGGTGAGCTCTCCCATAAAATTGAACAGATAACATACTGGATTAAGAGCCAGAATTCTACAAAATGATGTTTACAAGAAACACATTTAAAGTAGAGTGATACATATGGAGTAAAGATGGATTGGAATAAATTATGCTTCAGCTGAAGTAAAAAATAAATATCAGGAGTAGTGATCCTGATCACAGATCAGGCAAAAGCAAAAATAGATCTAATTAAAAGATCTAATGTGTGGAGTTCTTCTTTTCTCTAAAATATGATTGTTCTCTGTGAGCAGATTTCTCAGGGGGCTTCTGGAGGCAGCCTTAGTTTCAGTTCAATATAATAATCACCTCAAACACAACCAGCTGTTAAAAGTTCAGTCCTTTATTGTCTCTTCCAAAATAGCCTGGTTAGCTTTCTTAGAGGCCTATCTCTCTCCTTGGTTCCAAGAGCTCCTGTTGCTAGTCCTTTGCCTCTTCCAGCTTCAGTTTCTCTTCTTTCAAATCTCCAGTTCTGCCCGACTGCAGTCTCTGGCTTCTCAATCTCCTAAATTGACTCCTGGCTGAGGCTCCAAGAGCTTCTTATATATGATCTCTTAAAGGTGTGAACTTAAAGGTTGACTCTTCCTCCAAGAGTGGGATTGTGGGAGCTGTGAGTTGTGAATCTTCTCCACTGAACTTGTGAATCTCATACTGAATCCTGACTTGTGAATCTTGAATGCTAATGTGTGAACTAATGTGTGAACTCTTAAAGGTATGAAAGGTGTGAACTCTGAACTAGAGAACTGCTAAGCATGATGCTAAAATTAGACATCTGACTTATCACTTTGTAAGAATCCTAACAATAAGGAAAGAAATTACATCTTGCTAAAAGGTACCATAGATATGAAGTAATAACAATACTAAACATATATGCATCAAGTGGTATATCAGTCAAGTTCCTAGATGAGAAGTTAATGGAGCTGCAATAAGAAATAGATGGCAAAACTATACTAGTGGGGAATCTAAATCTTGCTCTATCAGAACTAGATAAATCGAATCACAAAATAAATAAGAAAGAAGTTATGAGGGTAAATAGAAAAAAAGAAAAGTTCTAAGGTTCTAAAGAAAAGTTAGGTATGATAGACCTTTGGATAAAACTGAATGGGAACAGGAAGAAATATACTTTTTTTTTCTCAGCAGTACATGGAATCTACAAAAAAAAATTAACCATAAAAACCTCAAAATCAAATACAGAAAAAGTAAATGCATTTTTTTCAGATCAAGGTGCAATAAAAATGACATGTGATAAAGGGCAAGGGAAAAATCAATAAAAAAATTGGAAACTAAATAATGTAATCTTAAAGAACAAGTGGGTGAAACAATAAATCATAGAAACAATCAATAATTTCATCTAAGAGAACGGTAATAATGAGATAACATACCAAAATGTGTGGGATACAGCCAAAGCAGTTCTTAGAGAAAATTTTATATCTCTAGATGCTTACTTGAATAAAATAGAGACAGAGAAAATCAATGAATTGGCCATGCAACTAAGAAAGCTACAAAAAGGCAGCCCTCTTTGTGGTGGCCAGAAACTGGAAACTGAGTGGATGCCCATCAAATGGAGAATGGCTGAATAAATTGTGGTATATGAATATTATGGAATATTATTGTTCTGTAAGAAGTGACCAACAGGATGATTTCAGAAAGGCCTAGAGAGACTTACATGAACTGATGCTGAGTGAAAAATGAGCAGGACCAGGAGATCATTATATACTTCAACAACAATACTATATGATGATCAATTCTGATGGACGTGGCCATCTCAGCAATGAGATGAAGCAAATCAGTTCCAATAGAGCAGTAATGAATTGAACCAGCTACATCCAGTGAAAGAACTCTTGGAGATGACTATGAACCACTACAAAGAATTCCCAATCCCTCTATTTTTGTCCACCTGCATTTTTGATTTCCTGCACAAGCTAATTGTACACTATTTCAAAGTCCGATTCTTTTTGTACAGCAAAGTAACCATTTGGACATGTATACTTATGTTGTATCTAATTTATATTTTAACATATTTAACATATATTGGTTAACCGGTCATCTGGGGGAGGGGGTGGAGGGAAGGAGGGGAAAAATGGGAACAAAAGATTTTGCAGTTGTCAATGCTGTAAAATTACCCATGAATATAATTTGTAAATATATATATAGCCCCATAAAGAACAAATTAAAAACCCCAATTAAATGCCAAATTTGAAATTATGAAAATAAAAGATGAGATTCATAAATTTAAATAATAAAATTAAATTTATTAAATTTAAATATAAATAAATAAAATTAAAAGTAAGAAAACTATTCATTTTAGAGTTAGTTTTATGGAAAAACCCCCAACAAAACAGATAAATGTTTAATTACTTTGATTAGAAAAAGGAAAAAAGAAAATCAAATTGCTAGTATCATAAATGAAAAGCGTGAACTTTCCACTAAATGAAGAGGCAATTACAGCAATAATTAGAAGATATTTTGTTCAAAAGCATGCCAAAAAAATCTGATAATATAAATGAAATCAATGAATGCTTACAAAAATATAGCTTGCCCAGATTAACATAGGAGGAAATAAATAACTTAAATAGTCCTGTTTTAGAGAAAGACATTGAACAAGCTATTAACCAACTCCCTGAGGAAAAAAAAAAACCTTCAGGGCCAGAGGATTCTACCAAACATTTAAAGAACAATTCAAATAGTATGCAAACTATTTGGGAAAATAGGGAAAGAAGGAATCCTACCAAATTCCTCTTATGACATAAATATGGTGCTGATAACTAAACTAGGGTAGGGTCAAAATAGAGAAAGAAAATTATAGATCAATTTCCCTAATGAGCATTAATGCAAAAATCTTTTTTTTTCATAATTATGACTTTTTATTGACAGAACCATGCCTGGGTGATCTTTTACATTATCCTTTGCACTCACTTCTGTTCCGACTTTTCCCCTCCCTCCCTCTACCCCCTTCCTTAGATGGCAAGCAGTTTTATACATGTTAAATATGTCACAGTATATTCTAGATACAATATATATGTGCAGAACCGAACAGTTCTCTTGTTGCACAGGAAGAATGGGATTCAGAAGGTAAAAATAACCTGGGAAGAAAAACAAAAATGCAAACAGTTTACATTCATTTCCCAGTGTTCTTTCTTTGGGTGTAGCTGCTTCTGTCCATCATTGATCAATTGAAACTGAGTTAGATCTCTTTGTCGAAGAAGTCCACTTCCATCAGAATACATCCTCATACAGTATTGTTGTTGAAATGTATAATGATCTCCTGGTTCTGTTCATTTCACTTAGCATCAGTTCATGTAAGTCTCTCCAAGCCTCTCTGTATTCACCCTGATGGCTATTTCTTACAGAACAATATTATTCCATAACATTCATATACCACAATTTACCCAACCATTCTCCAATTGATGGGCATCCATTGATTTTCCAGTTTCTAGCCACTGCAAACAGGGTTGCCACAAACATTTTGGCACATATGGTCCCTTTCCCTTCTTTAGTATCTCTTTGGATATAAGCCCAATAGTAGCACTGCTGGATCAAAGGGTATGCACAATTTGATAACTTTTTGAGCGTAGTTCCAAATTTGATGCAAAAATCTTACATAAAATATTAGCAAAGAGATTAAAGGAAGTTATCACCAGGACCATCATGAACAAGTAGAATTTATACATGGAATGCAGGGCTAGCTCAATTTTAGGAAAACTATTAGTATAATTCACTATATCAATAATCAAACTAAGAAATTATATGCTCTCAATAGATGGAAAAAAAGCATTTGACAAAATCTAACACCCATTCCAATTAAAAACACCAGAGAGCATAGGAATAAATTGAGTTTTCCTTAAAACAATTAGTAGCATCTATACAAAGCCATCAGCAAGCATCATATGTAATGAGAACAAACTAGATATGTGATTCTTTTTTTTAATTCTAGCACCATTGCTCTCCAGCATATCATAAACCAAGTCTGCTGGTCTTTTAATGTAGAAGCTACTAAAACTTGTGTTATCCTGACTGGCTCCATTATACCAGAATTGTTTCTTTCTAGAAGCTTGTAATATTTTCTCCCTGATCTGGGAGTTCCAGAATTTGGCTATGATATTCCTGGGAATTTTAATTTTTTTTTAATCTCTTTCAGGAGGTTATTAGCGAATTCTTTCAATTTCTATTTTTCCCTCTTGTTCTAGAATATCTGGACAATTTTTCTCGATCATTTCTAGAAAGATGATGACTAGGCTCTCTCTCTCTTTTTTTTTTTTTTATCATGGTTATCAGGTAGATGTACAATTTTGAAATTATCTCTCCAGGATCTATTTTTCAGGTAGTTGTTTTTCCAATGAGATATTTCATATCTTTATATATATATATATTTGTTTTGCTTTATTGTATCTTGATTTGTCATTAAATTCTTAGCTTCAATTGCTCAATTCTAATTTTTAAGTAATTATTTTCCACAGTGAATTTTTGTACTTTCTTTCCCATTTGGCCAATTTTGCTTTTTAAAGGCATTCTTCTCTTCATATCTTTTTGTATTTCCTTTTGTACCACTCTATATTCTTTCCCTATTTTTCCCTCTATCTCTTTTACTTGATTTTCAAAATCCCCTTTGAGCTCTTCCATAACTTGAGACCAATTCTTATTTTTCTTGGAGGCTTTGTATGTAGGAGCTTTGACTTTGCTATCTTCTTCTGAATGTATGTTTTGATCTTCCTTGTCATCATAATAACTTTCAATGGTCAGAAACCTTTTTTGTTGTCTGCTCATTTTCCTAGCCTATACTTGGCTTTTAAGTTTTTGTTTTTGGACTCTGTTTCCAGGGTGGAGGGTGCACTATCCCAAACTTCAGGAATTTTGTGCAATTGTTTTTAGAAATCCTCCTAAAGGCCTGATCACAAGAATTCTTCTGCCCTGAAACTGTTATGAGTGTCCCCTCCCCACTGTAGATGTAAGATCTAGTGTAATTTTATAAGCTGAGGCCTCAAGAAGCTGCCACTGCCAGCAATGCCTATGCACACTCTTGGTTTGCTCATTTCCCAAGGCTTTCTCACCCTACTGCCTTGGTCTTTGGACTGAGAGGTGTAGAAATCATCAGTGGTGCTATTGATTACTAGCATTGGGTTTGGGGCTGGGATTGTGGTCTACCCTGGAATTACATGCTGGATCCCAACCCAGGTTCCACAGACCTTTTTTGTTAACCCTCAAAGTTGTCTTTGATGTCTGGACTGAGACGTCTAGAAGCCACAAATACTGCATTATTTCAAAGGTCCCTAAACCTATTCCTGCTTTGCTGCTATGGGGCCAGGACTGGGGCTGGGTCAGGACTGAGGTGGTGTGGCTTGTGCTGAGATTGTGCTATGTGTCACAGACCTTTTCTGCTGACTTTCTAAATTCTCTTTAGCTAGAATATGTTCTGTTCCAAATTTTTGGGTTTTCTGATGCTCTGAAATTTGTTTAGAGTCATTATTTAAAGGAATTTGGAGCTATTTGGCAGGGTCCTGCCTTTACTATGGCATTTTGTGTCCTACTCTTTAAGATTTTTGAGGAAAAATTCACTAGTGGTCTCTAATTTCAGTGCTTCTTAGCCTTTATACTGATATGTTAATGGAGGAAAAGAAAACATTTAAGCAGAGGAAAAAGTTTATTAACTTGTTTTTGTTATTTAATTGTATAACTTGTCATGTTCATAATTAGGTATTCTTTTAAGTTCTTTCCAACCCCCTCAATCTTCTTTGGCTGATATATTTGGGATACCATTTGTGTATCCCACACACAATTTCAATTGTGTCCAACTCTTTATGACCCCATTTAAAGTTTTCTTAACAAGGATGTTGGAATGGTTTGCATTTTCTTCTCCAGCTCACTTTACAAATGGGAAAACTGAGGCAAATAGGGTTAAATGATTTTTCCAGGATTACACAACTAGTAAGTGTCTAAGGCCATATTTGAACTCACAAGATGACTTCAGGTCTGGTACTTCATCCACCATACCACCTACATGCCCTTATGACACCATAGATTTATCATTATGAATTTGATGTGTTAATAAGCATGAGGCTTGCAACAACCCTGAATAGAGATAAACATTTACTCTAAAATGAAAAAGTGTAATATTTAAAAAAAAAACCTGTTTTATTTTTGAATGAAAATGGTAACATTTCTTTTTTTCTATGCCTGTCCCATATTATCAAAATGAGAAGAATCTCTATTCTTTAGGCCAATATTGGATTCTAGGTCGTGTTGTAGATTTCAAGATAAAATTTTGTCTCAAGATATGTAAAGAGATACCTTTTTGGTATTGGAATGTTCTATCATTTCCGGACACATCATTGAGAATGATGACATTCATTTGAGATCTCCAAAAGCACTAAGTAACCAAGTTGTTGAGCTACTAACAAGAATATGTAATTGATCAGTCAAAACAGCTGCTCTACTAGAAGACAGGAAGATAGCCAATACAGTTTCTATTATATGCACATGTTCTTATTTTTTCTTTCTTTTCTTTCAATGAGTTATTGGTGTTATCTACAGTCAGAATCAAGGAGGGGAACCCTCACCGCCAACACAGCCACTTTATCTGGTTATAGAGCATGAATTTCTATGCCTTAAGTTGTTAAAAGGCAATAAAGATACTGTAATTTATAAAAACACAGAAATGCTGTTTTATTAAGTAGTTTTTCTACTTTTTTGGTAATAATTTTTATATCTAAGGCTCTAGATAGATAATATGATAATTATATAACAAAAACAAATATGGACTATAATACTCAATGTAAGAGGTACACTAGTATATTTTTTTCTATCTGGAAAATAATTTTTTGTTTAAAATTTTCTTGAAAATCATTCTAAAATGTTATACTCTCCTTTTGTTTTTTTTTTTTTTTGTGAGGAAGTCAGTGTAGCTAGAAAAGCTAGGAGACTAGAATATCACTTTTGGAGATAAGAAATCCGGATTTCCTGCCTTGCCTCTAGCATTGTGCTAGCTGTTCTAGGCAAGCCACTTTTAGTGTTGTAAATAATTCTAAAACTTTAAATTGTAGAAAAGGTTTCATTTGTAGAAGGAGATTTCTCACCAGGAGATACCTAAGCTAATGAAGTTGCAGATTCAGCTCTTATTGACCTATCTTGCTTTAGGAAGTAACCTTGCTGAACATCATTGGATTTTTTTTTTTTGATGGGAGCATCTTGTCATGCTTTGGGTCAGTGATCACTATGGAGTTCTACAGAGGTAAATGCTGCAAGGAGTTAGAGTATCACCTGCCAGAGTATCACTTGGGAATTGTCTTCTTGACAAAATTCCTTCTATTAGCTTATTTCATTGTGATTCACCACTTCTAAAAAGACCAGAAAAATTCCATTTAATAGAGAACTTCAGTTAAATTTCATTAATAAAGATTGTTGAATCTGCTGTTCTGCCTTAAGCCTTATTCTTCTAGTGCAAAGCACAAATGTAAATTGCCTCCTTAAAGTTACTTGTACATTATTGAGTTGATCTAGGAATAATTGAATTAGAATATTAATAATTTATATTAATTATATTTTATATAGTATACTATTAATTAATAATATCATCATATTGTTAATATATAATTATGTTGTTTATTAATTAATATTATTTTTTTCCCTACTGGTGAGGAAATGCTAACCCAGCTTCTAAAAAGAGCTGTCTCCTGTCTAGGCTGTGTAATGGTAGTAAAGGAATCAAGTGAAAAAATGAAAGGACTACTTTTCATTTATCTTCTAGAATTATGGTCAACTTTGATTTTTTAAATCAATTGTAGGAAAGTTTAATTATCTAGAACATTACAAATAATTGACAATAGCCTTAATCTGTACTGAGCTGGGACCATGCTCTTGCATCTATTGAAAGTAGAATTTTTTATAGCCTAAGGCATTCTCATTCTGAGTGGGCTGGACACTGAGTGGCAGAAGTAGATTCAACTTTATTCTCCTATTGTACAATGTACTTCATTTGCACATTAATAATCGGGAGCACAGAACACATTACTTATTATTATCAAGCTAGATTGCTTAGTAAAACTTTCAAGATTTCTGATTTACTTCTTCAGAGCCATTTATTCTGGCTCTGTAACCATCAGAAATATTAAGTGATTTGCTGTTAAATATGTCAGTGATAGAGTGGGAGTACATGAGGAACTTCTCTGGGGCTATGTCTAGCATAAACTGTGTTGAAATTTAAAATGATGAATTTTTTTGGCTTCATGTTCCTCTTAATTTACAACTCCAATACATAAATTTGCTTTTTAGCTTTCATATAAGCATTTAACTCATTTATTTGACTGATGTATTTGTTTAATGTATATCCTAAATTGGACTATATCATTATTGTCTGAGATTATATGCTAGATGTCAGGTACTGTTTAACTCATTGGGACAGTACTTAAAATAGTTATTGAGATGATGTTGAACTCCAAAATTAACAACCCATTCTCCAAACAACATCCTATAAGCTATTTCCTCCATTTCTCAAAAAAGAAAAGAAAAGAAAAGAAACAATAAAAAAATCCACCTCAAACTAAACTAGTTTTCCCATGTTGTTAGAATATACCACTATTATACATAAAATAAGTTTAGTAAACTTGAAAAAGACTCAGAATTACTTTCTGTGATAGTAAAGTATAAATTTAAAATTTTATCGTAATTTTGTATTCCATGGTTTAAAGAAATAAACAAAATTAATAAATGTGCTCATTATTTCCAAAGGTAAAATTTGAGTAGTAGAATGAAAGATTGTGAATAACAAATACTTCTTGAATTTTAGAATATGAAATGATCTTACAGATGAGAGGATCATGGATTTGAGTCTAGAATGGGCTTACAAGATCATATAGTTCATTATATAGAAAACAGACACTCAAGATAACAATTCCCCCAAGGTCACAAAGTAGTAATAGGCAAGATTTAAATCCATGTTACCAGAGTCTAAAAACAATATTCTTCCTTCCTTCCTTCTTTTCTTTCTTTCTTTTTTTCTTTCTTTCTCTCTCTCTCTCTCTCTCTCACTTTCTTTCTTTCTTTCTTTCTTTCTTCCTTCCTTCCTTCTTCCTTCCTTCCTTCCTTCCTTCCATTCCTCCCTCCCTCCCTTCCTTCCTTCCTTTCCTCCTCCTCTCATTCCTTCCTTCCTTTCCTCCTTCCTTCTTCCTTCCTTCCTTTCCTCCTCCTCTCATTCCTTCCTTCCTTTCCTCCTTCCCTCATTCTTTCTTCCTTTCCCCCCTCCCTCCCTTCCTTCCTTCCTTCCTTCCTTTCCTCCTTCCTTCTTCCTTCTTCCTTCCTTCCTTCTTCTTTCCTTTCCTCCTTCCCTCATTCCTTCTTCTTTCCCTCCTTCCTTCCTTCTTTCCTTCCTTCCTTCCTCCCTCCCTCCCTCCCTCCCTTCCTCCCTCCCTTATTCCCTCCCTGTCTTCCTTCCTTCCTTCCTAATCTGGGTTACAGACTACAGAAGAAATGTATCCTTTATTACTTTCATATATATCTTTTTTTTTGTATTTCTCTACTTTTCTGTTATATGTAAAAACAATTTTTAAGTTTTTTTTTTTTTCAGATTTTGAGTTCTAAATTTTCTTCATGCTCTCCTCTCCTTTCTCTGAAATGTCATTTTGATATAAATTATAGGTAGGAAGTCATATAAAATAAATTTCCATATTAATCATCTTGTGAAAAAACACACAAAAATCCCCCAAGAAAAATAAAGTAAAAAAAAAAGTATGCTTTGATCTGCAATCAACTGATTGTTCTTTCTCTGGAGATGGGTAGCATTTTTCATTATAAGACCTTCAGAACTGTCTTGGATCATTGTATTGTTGAGAAAAACTAAGTCATTCATAGTTGATTATCACACAATGTTTGTTTAAAAACAAAACAAAAGCAAATGAAACATTGTTATGTGCCTAATGTTACATCAGAGAGAATTAAAAATATATAATAATAAATTTCCTTTTAAAGAAAGCATATATGTTATGTGTGAAAACATTATATTCATGACTATCCATCTATTTTTTTTTGCTAGATATGATATTTTTGTCCATTGGCCTAGATCTTTTGATTGTTGATATAATATTCTAGGACCTGAGCCAAAAAAATTCATTATTTTAAATTACAACTCATTTCATACTAGAAATAGGACAAGATAAGTTCCTCCTATATTGTCACTGCTAATAAATCTTGGACAATTCTAATTATAGCTCCAGCATATTTGAATTATTTATTTTTGTTTGTTCTTGTAAAATGTTCTCTTTGATGTGGAGATTTTAAAATTTAGCAATGATATTCCTTTGTTTTCTCTGAAGGATTTCTCTGAGGGGGTGATTGGGGAATTTTTTTTTCTATTTCTACTTTTCCCTGATGTGCTATCATTTCAATAAAATTTTCTTTGATTATTTCTCGAAAATATTGGGTCAAGGTTCTTTTTTTTTTTTTTTGGTCACAGCTTTCAGATAGTCTAATTATTCTTACTTTTTCTTTTCTTGATCTGTTCTCCATATTTGTTGTTTTTCTTATAAAATGTTTCACATTCTCTTCTATATTTTTTATATTTTATTTTGTTATTTCTTGGTCTCTTGTTGCTTCACTGGCTTCCTTTGCCCAATTCCAATTTGTTTTCTTTTTTAAGCATGCAATTCTTCCATACATATTTCCACAATTATCATGCTGCACACACACACACACAATAGAGCAAAAAGGGGAAAAAATGAGAAAGAAAACAAAATGTAAACAAACAACAACAAAAATGTGAAAGTGATCCTTACTCAGACCCCACAGTCCTCTCTCTAGATGCAGATGGCTCTCTCCATTACAAGATCATTGGCACTAGCCTGAATCACCTCACTGTTGAAAAGAGCCATTTCCATCTGAATTGATCATTATATAATCTTCTTGTTGCTATGTACAGCATTCTCTTGGTTCTTCTTACTTCCTTTAACATCAGATCATATATGTCTCTCCAGGCTCTTGGAAATCATCCTACTGATTGTTTCTTATAGAACAATAATATTCCATAACATTCATATACCATAACTTATTCAGCCATTCCTCAAGTGATCCATTCATCCATTCAGTTTTCAGTTCCTTGCCACTATAAAAAAGGGCTGCCACAAACATTTTTGCCTATGTGGTTCCTTTCCCCTTTTTGATTTCTTTGAGATATAAATCCAACAGAGACACTGCTGGATCAAAGGGTATGTGAACAGTTTGATAGACCTTTGGGCATAGTTTCAGACAGCTCTCCAGAATGGTTGGGTGAGATCACAACTCTACTAACAATGTATTAATGTCCTGGTTTTCCCTTCCGACATTCATCATTATCTTTTCCTGTCATCTTAATCAATCTGAGAGGTATGTAGTGGTACTTCAGAGTTGTATTAATTTGTATTCCTCTGAGTAATAGTGATTTAGAGCATTTTTTTATATGAGTAGAAATGATTGTTACTTCTTCATCTTAAAATTGTTTGTTCATATTCTTTGACCATTTATCAACTAGAGAATAGCTTGTTATTCATATAAATCTGAGTCACTTCTCTATATACTTTAGAAATGAGGCCTTTATCAGAACCCTGGGATGTAATTGTTTTTTTCTCCAGTTTATTGCTTCCCTACTAATTTTGCCTGCATTGGTTTTGTTGTACAAAATCTTTTTAACAATACAATCAAAATTATCCATTTTGCATTCCCTGGTTCTTCTTTGGCCTGGTTATTGATATAGTCAGGTATGCTAATAGTCAATGAAGCTAATAGCCTTGTATAAATCCTACTTGGTTATGGTATATTTTCCTGGGTATAATTTGCTGTAATCTCTTTGTTAATATTTTAATTAAGATTTTCTGCATCAATGTTCATTAGGGAAATTGATCTATAATTTTCTTTGTCTGTTTTGACTCTACTTGATTTAAGTATCAGCACCATATATGTGTCATAAAAGGAATTTGGTAGGAGTCCTTCTTTCCCTAATTTTACAAATAGTTTGCATAACATTAGAATTAATTGTTCTTTAAATGTTTAGTAAAATTCACATGTAAATTCATCTGACCCTGGAAATTTTTTTTTTATGAAGTTGATTAATAGCTTGTTCAATTTCTCGTTCTAAAATGGGACTATGAAAATAATTTATTTCTTCTTCTGTTAATCTAGTCAGTCTATATTTTTGTAAGTATTCATCCATTTCAACTTAGATTATCAGATTTATTGGCCTACATTAGGACAAAATGTCTCCTAATTTTTGCTCTAATTTCCTTTTTATTAGTGGAAAGTTCTGAAAATAACAATTTGATTTTCATCTCTCCTTTTTCTAATCAAATTAACTAAAGGTTTATCAATTATGTTTTTTTTTAAAATAACTTTTAGCTTTGTTTATTAGTTCAATATTTTTTTAAAAAATTTATTAATTTTCCCCTTTTAGTTTCATAATTTCAAATTTGGTATCAAATTAGGTGTTTTAAAATTTGTTTTTTTCTAGCTTTTTAAGTTCCAATCCCAATTCATTGATTTTCTCTTTTTTCTATTTCATGCAAGTAGCATCTAGAGACATAAAACTTCCTCTAAGCACTGTTTTGGCTGCATCCCACAAATTTTGGTATGTTGTCTCATTATTATCATTCTCTTGGATGAAATTATAAATTATGTATATGATCTGTTGTTTTACCCACTCATTCTTTAGGATTAGATTATTTAGATTCTAATTAATATTTGGTCTATTTTCCCTGACCCTTCATCGCATATAATTTTTATTGCATCATGATCTGAAAAAGATGCATTTACTATTTCTGCCTTTCTCATTTAATTTTGAGATTTTTATGCCCTAACACATGGTTAATTTTTGGGTAGGTGCCATGTATCTCTAGGGGGGAAAAAGTATATTCCTGTTTCCATTCAATTTTCTCTAAAGGTATAGTATATTTAACTTTTCTAAAATTCTATTTACCTTCTTAACTTCTTATTTATTTTGTAGTTTAATTTTGTGGTTCTGACTAAGCAATATTACAATACCCCAATAGTTTAGTTTTGTGGTCTGTTTCTTCTTGAAGCTCTCTTAACTTCTCTAGGATCTTGGATGCATATATGTTAAGTATTGATATTACTTCATTATCCATGGTACCCTTTAACAAGATGTAGTTTCCTTAGTTATCTCTTTTAATTAGATCTATTTTTGCTTTTGCTTGATCTGAGATCAGGATAGCTATCCTTGATTTTTTTTTAACTTCAGCTGAAATATAATTGATTCTGCTCTAACCTTTTACCTTTACTCTGCATGTATCACTGTGTTTCTTGTAAACATATTGTAGAATTCTGGCTTTTAATCCAGTTTGCTATTTGCTTCTGTTTTATGGGAGAGTTCATCCCATTCACATTCACAGTTAAAATGACTAATTGTGTATTTTCCACCATCTTGTTTTCTCGAAGTTATTTTTTTCTCTTCCTTTTCTCCTTTCCCTCCTCACCTACGTTTTGTTTCTGACCATCATCTCTCTCAAACACTCTTCCCTTTTACAGCCTCCCCCCCTTTTTTTAATCTCTTTCCCCTTCTACTTCTGTTCTTTATTCTATTACCTTCCCTTTTCCTTACCCCTTTTTCTTACTATTCCTATAGAATGAAATAAATTTCTATATCAAACTAAATATGTCTGATATTCTCTTTTTGAGCTAGATTTGATGAGATTAAGGTTCACACAATGCTCACCCCATCTTCCTTGTTTCCCTCAACTGTAATAGGTCTTTTTTTGCTTCTTTATGTGATGTGATTTACCCCATTTAATCTCCCTTTCCCTCTTCTTCCATTATAATGCTTTTTCCACCCATTTTTTATATCATCACACTAAAGTCAAATTATACTTATGCCTTCTAAATATGTCGCTATCTAAGAAAGATACAGTTCTGAAGAGTTAAATATGTCATCTTCTCATATCGGAATTTAAACATTTTAATCTCTAAAAACCATAGTTTTTTTCCTTCCCTTTTTACCTTTTTATGCTTCTCTTGAGTTCTGTATTTGAAGATGAAATTTTTTATTCAGCTCTGCTCTTTTCATGAAAAATAAATAAAAATCCTCTTTTTCATTGAATATTTATCTTTTCTCCTGAAAGATAATGCTTAAATTTGCTGGGTAGTTGATTCTTGTCTATAGTCTGACTTCCTTTCCCTCCAGAATATCACATTTTAGGCCCTTCTATCCTTTAAGATGGAAGCTGCTAGGTCCTGGGTAAACGTCTTTAATTATTTTGGGTTCTCTTTCAGGAGCATTGATCAACTCTTTCTATGACTATTTTAATCTGGTCTAGGATGTCAGGGCAGTTTTTGCTCAGTGATTTTTTTTTCTGAGGCAATTGGGGTTAAGTGACTTGCCCAGTCTCACAGCTAGGAAGTGTTGTCTGAGGTCAGATTTGAACTCAGGTTCTCCTGACTTCAGGGCTGGTGCTCTATCCACTGCTCCACCTAGCTGTCCCTCCTTAATAATTTCTTAAAAGATGTTGTCTAAGCTTATTTTTTTTCATTATAGTTTTCAGATAGTCCAATAATTCTTAGATTGGCTTACCTAGATCTATTTTCCAAGTCAGTTGTTTTTCTGATGAGGTATTTCGCATTTCCTTCTATTTTTTCCGTTAAAAATTAAGTCATTTGCTTCCATTTGTTCAATGGTAATGTTTAATGAATTATTCTCTTCAGTTTTTTGGATGGTTATTTATTTATTTATTTATTAGTTTTTCCTCAATCTCTCCTTTGATTTTTAAAATCTTTGATCCTTGGAGTTGTAAGGTGATACCTCAGAGTTGTTTTAATTTCCAGTTCTCTACTCTATAGTGATTTATGGCATTTTTTCATACAACTATAAATGGCTTTAATTTCTTCATCGAACATTGTTTACATCCTTTGACCATTTATCAATCAGGGAATCCAGTATTCTTTTCTTAATTATTTTTTGTGTCTCTTTTCTCATTATTTTCTTGCATCACTGTTTGTCTTTTTTCTATTTTTTTTTTAACTCTACTTGTCTTATTTGATTTAAAGAAAAATTGTGCTCTTCTCATTCTTTTGGGTCCTGAAACCAATTCATGTTTTTCTTTGAGTCTGAATGTAGCAATTTGGACTTTATTTTCTGTGTTGGTGTTTTGATATCCTCTGCCACCACTTTATGTGATTAGGTTCATTCTTTCTTTTCTCTCCTTTCCTCTTCCCTTTCCTCCTCCCTCCTCCCTTCCCTCTTCCCTACTCTCTTGTCTCCTCCCTTTCCTCCTCTTTACTCTCTTCTCTTCACCCCCTCCCTCCCTCTCTTCCCTTCACTCCCACCCTTCCCTTCACTCCCTCCCTTCCTTCCTCCCTTCCTTCCTCCCTTCCTCAATCCTTTCTTCCATTCCTCTCTTCTTCCTTCTGTCTCTCACTTTCTCCTTTTCCAGCAAATTTCCTGATTTTTAATTTTATATTAAAATTGAACTTTGCTTCCAGGGTAGAGGGGACCCTGTACAAAGCTTCAGATTTTTTTTTTGTCCACCTTTTGTCAGAATTACTTCTGAGGGTCTTGAAGTTTTCAGTTCCTTCAGAGTAATATTACTTAAGTAGAACTGTGTTTGATATATTCCTGGCTTATTCTCTGATTTATGAGATCCTCTGATCTATTAATTGATCTATGAACAACCACAAGAATTCTTTTCTGTTTGTGAATTCTGATCAGAGCTCCTGTTTCCCTGATGAGACAAGCTCTGGTGTTCTAGTGCTTTTCCTTGCCCTAGAACTGCAACCTGAGACAGTGATCTACATCTGTGTAAGGGCAATGTAAGTGCTAACAAAGGGAACCCTATAATCTCCTTGTGACTAGTTGTCTGTTCCCCCCACTATTTGTGAGAGGAGAACTCTGGAAGTCTCTGCTTGTTAGTTGTACTCTTGCTGCTGTCTTCTCTAGACATTGCCTGGGCAGATCTTTGCTCCACTCTCATCCCTGTTTGGCAGACCTTTCCTGATAACTTTCAAAGTTGTCTTGGGATTGAAAATTGTTTCACCTCATCTTTTTGTGAGTTTTGCTACTATAGATTCTGTTTTGAGTTATTATTTGAAGTTGTTTGGAGAGAACTGGGGAGAGTGTAGGTGAGTCACTGGCTTTTCTCTACCATCTTAATTTCTCCTTCCCCATCCCCCACTATCTAGCACCTGTTCATATTTAAAACTGGACTATGAAAATGTTTCCAATGAAATATCCTGGAGAAATTATTTTCAGGAAGAGTCAAATGCCAATTATAATTACCAGCAAATATTTTCTTACAAATATAAAATATTTTCTAAATTCCTTAATCCTGATTATTTCCTTAAATAGGTTAAATATGCCCCCCATAATCAAATCAAGTTTTTTTCAGAAGGAATAGACAATGAAATCTTTGAACATAAAGCCATAGGCAATGTCAGAACCTAAAAAACAAAAACTTTTTGAGAAACTATGTTTAGAGAGTTGTGTTGAAGAGTGACTCCATCTATTATAAACTTACTTAATTTTTATTAGGGTTAGGAAGACTTAGGCTATGTTTATATTTTTGTATAGCTTGATTGTATAACTTGTATAGCTGTAGATATTTAATAAATATTGTTATCAAAGAATAGTATTTTGAATGAATAATGTTCTACTTTCCAGCTTCCAGGAAACAGGCCATTTCAAGGAAAGGGCATAGTAAATTTTTATTAATGTCATATAAAATGCAAATATATAGTCAGTGACACATAGATTGATATGTTATGATATATTTAATTGAAGAAATAGACTGGAACTGTTTTACACATATAGTACATTAAGGACAGAATTTCATGGAACCACTTTGAAAACAGTTTTCTACATTGTTGGTTATAAATTACATTAGGTATATGCTTAAATGGCGAATTTTGAAGGTCATAGATTTCATTTTCCTGGCCTGATTTTAGTTGTATAGTGTTGGGTCTCTATTCAGTTCTATGTAATTTACATTATAGTCCTAAATTACATTTCTCATTAATAATGAATAATGATCCAGTCCTTTATAATTATAACAAACTGCTAATAATTATAATTGGCACTTGAGTCTTAATGAAAATATTTTCCCCAGGACATCTCTTTAGAAACACTCTGAGAGCCTAGGTTGAAATGTAGTATATAGGAGGAAATATGGCATCCTTACAGATGCAACATTTCATCTCAACTATCAAGATCTTTGTCATTATTGTTCTTTTTCATTTGTTCTTTGGTTTGCTTTACCCTATCTCTTTATTATTATTTTTTAAAGTATTTATTTATTTAAAACAAATAGAAAATAGAAAAATAAACAAAAAAATCTCTCAACATTCTCATGTGTACAGCATAATATAAGAGATGATTCAAATTATGTAACAACAAATTTCCATTTCAGAACTGTCCATATTTTCTTTGCTTCCTTATAGATTTTCTTTTGTTCTCTGCTGTGCACTTTTTACTTTTTAATTCCACCCCCCCTTTTTTTTCCTCTACCTCTCCCAAGCAGTCTACAGTAAGCATGGTTATATTTATACATGCATATACATACAATACACATAACATATATACACTTATACATATATGCATATATATACATAGATACCTATAATCATACTCATATGCACACACATATATGTACATTCATATATATCTGTGTAAAATTATACTATACTTATTTGTCCTCTATTTCTCTGAAAGTGGATATTGTTATCCTTGTTTGATCCAAGTCTTTCCATGTTTTTCTAAATCCACCAATTTATCATTTCCTATGCCACAACAACATTACAACTTTTTATAATCCAAAACAATATTAATATGGCTGTCATATAATGTAGAGTTCTCTATTTTGAGTGAATCTTGTTAAACTTTGTCTGAGATCATGTTTACTACCTCTAATTTTTTTTTTCTGATTCTACTCCTGATCATTATTATTTTGTTTGTGTATATCTCTTTTTTCTTATCCTTGCCAAGTCTTCTAGTTTATTTGTATCCCTAGCTTGCCTTGGTATTACTTAACCTTTCCTCCCCCTCCCCAAGGATTCCTTTCTTATCCTCTCCCCCCACCTTTTCCCTCATATTCATGCTATTCCCATTAATCTAAACACCTTATTCCACTCCTGAATTCTTACAAGGTGTTAAGTCAGTGGAATTGATAGAAACAATGGCTGTTTAGCAGGGTGCTTAACAGTTCTCTAGATGTACGTAGTTCTTACTACAGTTTCACAAGATTCACACCTTTAAGAGAGCACATATAAGGAGGAGTCCACTAAAGGACAAGCCACTAAGAGACAAGCCCACTCTCGGAGGCAGAGACAGATTTATTCCATCTTGTACCTTTGTGCTGGCTGGAGGCTGAAGCTGGCAGAGGCAAAAGACTAGTGGCAAGAGCTCTTGGAATCAAGGAGAGAGATAGGCCTCTAAGAAAGCTAACTGGGCCCAAGGAAAAGAGACAAGATTTGGAAAGAAAAAATAAAGGATTTGGACTTTAACTCCTGGCTGCATTTGAGGTGATTATTACATTGAACTGAAATGAAGGCTGCTTTCAAAAGCCTCCCAAGAAACCTGCTCCCAGAGAACATTATAATTTAAAGAAGAACATTATAAATCTAGAGATTCATTATATTTCACCTTGTCCTATTCTCTCTCCCTCTTATTTCTTTATAAATTATAGAGAATTTTATACCCTTCTTGATATATATATATATATGTATTGTTTCCTTTTTAATCCATTCCCAATGTAAGATTCAGAACATTCAGACCTCCTTCCTCATCTAGTTCCTCTGTACTAATTCTTGCTCTCACACCACATTCATATAACATAATTAATGTTTTTTATCTTTCCCAACATGATTTTGCTTTTTAGAATCACATTACTCTCAACTGTACCCCAACATTTCTTTTGAACTATCTAATTATTAATGACATTCTTAGACATATGTTTTATATTTCCATATATAAAATACAAACAGCTTGTCCTCATTGAATCCCTTGAAATCAATATTTGATGTTTATCTGATGTTTCTCTTGGCTCTTGCATGTCAAT
This sequence comes from Antechinus flavipes, assembly GCF_016432865.1. NCBI lineage: Eukaryota > Metazoa > Chordata > Mammalia > Dasyuromorphia > Dasyuridae > Antechinus > Antechinus flavipes. The sequence continues at coordinate 400,993,758 of NC_067400.1, forward strand.
TTTTCTATTAGGTTCAGATGTTTTTTACTTTTTGCAACAAAATCCTGAAAGTCTGGCAATTCATCGAATATCCTTTTCCCCCCTCAGGATAATGCTTAATTTGGCTGAATAGAATATTTTCAGCCATAACCATAGATTATCTATCTATCTATCTATCTATCTATCTATCTATCTATATATCTGTGCTATATAGAATACAAAGAGCTGCAGTCTTTTATTGTAGTTACTGATAGATTCTCTGGGATCCTAATTGTGCTGCCAGCATATTTGAATTTTGTTGTTGTTGCTTGTGACATTTTCTCTTAGTTTTGGGATTTTTGAAATTTAGCAAAGATGTTCCTCTAGGTTTTCCTTGTAGTATCTCTTTCAGGTAATATTCAGTGGATTTTTCTATTTCTACTTTTCCCCCTTTTCTAACATTGTAGCAAAATTTTCTTTATTTCTTGAAGTATTATGTTAAAATTCCTTTTCTGGTCACAGATTTCAGATAAGCAAATTGTTTTCTTTTCTTGGTCTATTTTCCAGATACATTTCACATTTTGTTCTATTTTATTATTATTATTCATATTTTGTTTTATTATTTCTTGATCTCTTGTAACTTTACCTCCCTCTCACCCAATTCTATTTTTCAAAGAGTCATATTCTTCCTTATGACTCTGGATCTTCTTTTCTAGCAGGTTGATTTTCTTTTCATAATCTTTTTTTTTTAATTTTTCTCATTTAAAAAATGTTTTTTTTAGTCTCTCTCACTTTGATATTTAAAGTCTTTTTTGAATTTTTCTTGAATTTGTTAGGGCAAATAACCATTTAATATTACTTTTTGATGTTGGAAAGGCTTTTAAAAAAACTCAGTATCTTCCTTTGAAGATGAACCTTGATCTTTTCTATTCCCATAGTAACTTTCTATAGTTGAGTTCTTTCTCCTTTGCCATTAAAAAAAAAAAATAAGAGCTTGTAGTCAAGCTCTGTAGTACAGATGTAGTCATCTGTAGTTTTGTGGTGGAAGCTGGGGTGGGGATGGAGGGATAAGGAGTAGGGGTGGGGGGATGGGAGATGAAGGGGGAAGTGGGGTAGGGAGGGAAATGGTGCTCTAATCTCTTTCAGTTCTCTCTCTTCACCTGGAACCAAAATCAAAACTCTACCATTCTGTCAGTTCCCTCAGCCAGCAGCCTTCGTGCCCTACTGCTTCTGCACTTACCCTAATGTATGCTGGTTCTTTTCTTACATAAGGCTTTGTCTTAACAGTGCAGCTGCATCTAGTGTTCCTTATCAGCTGAAGTTTCTTCATTCTTCTCTAACTCAGATGTCTGACTCCTCACGCAGTATGGGAAGTGAGAGTTCCTAGGAATGGCACTGAGGCTACCTCTTAACCTAGCTAACCACAGGACTTGCAGCTTGTTGTTTTAGCTAAACTAGCTTGGAGGTGATTACACTTCACAGGAGTCAAATCTCTGTTCTGATATTTTTTGTCAGATCTTCTTGGATTATCCCAGGAGGACCACTATTCTGGCTCCAACTTCTATTTGGTTTTAACCCACTCTATATTTGCTCTGAAGTGTAGTTTTGTTTTATTTGTGGGGGAAATCTGGATAACTTGGAATTTTCTGATCTACTTCACCATTTCTCCAGAATTTTCTTTCTCTAATTTCTAAAAAGCTTTTGGATTCTGTTTTTTTTTTTTTTGACCATTTGATTTATTCAATTCATCATGTCTCTGCAAATGATTCCCAGGTTTTTATTTATCCACCCTTATCTCTATTCAGCTACAGTCACATCTTCAATTTAGATACCTCTAACTACAGGCATATTAATCTCAACTTGTCCAAAGCAAACCTCATTATTTTTCCTCTCAAGCTTTTCCTCCTTTCCTAGAATGTCCTTATTATTGTTGACATTTCCATCCTCCTAGGAACACAGACTTATCGCTTCAGTGTCACTCTCATTTCATGTATCCAATCAGTTGTCAAATTTTGTCTTTTCTACCTTTACAACATCTCTTCTATGTTTACTTCTTTTTCTACTCTTGCCCTAGTTTAGAATGCAATTATCTCATTCTGGGATTACCTCAACAGTTTTCCAATTGGTATCACTGCCTCAAATTTCTCTCTTTAATCTATCCTCCACTCAGCTCCAAAGGTGATTTTTAAAGATTTTTAAAGTTATACTTTTATTCAATAAAGTCCAGTGATTTTCTGTTATCTTTTTTGATCCTATAGGATCAAATATAATGTCCTCTGGCATTTAAAGTATTCATGATCTGGTCTCATCCTATTTTCCCAATCTTTTGTATTTCTTTATCTTCTGGTTACATTCTATGATTGGATAAATTGGCTTGCTTGCAAATCCTTTACCAGGTTACATTGTAAAGGAGTTTAAATGGCAAGCAGACCTGTTTATAGTTTACTATAGAGATAATAGTTAACTACTGCTATTTATTAAGTAGAAAAGTGATAAGGGCAGATAAATACTTAAGAAAATCATTTTTTGGCAGTTGTATAAAGTATAGGTAGGGGAAAAAATTGGGGTACCAATTAATAGGCACTTTCAGTAGACCACACAAGAGGCAATGAGGGACTGCTTTGCTATTGGATTGCAGTCATATGAGTAGAGAAAAGGGGGACAGATTGAAAAGATTTTGTGAAGGTAAAAATGATCAAATAGATATATGCAGTGAGGGGGATTGTAGAATCCAGGATAATGCTGAGGTTACAAACCTAGTTAACCACAAGAAGAAGACACTAGAGCAAGGTCTTGATGAGTAAAAATAATGAACTGCATTGATTACATTATTTGAATTCATACTGCATATTTCCTTTAGGTTGGACCCAATTACCATACTTTACATAATTATAGCCTTGAATTGTGAATGTGACCACTTTATGTGATTCATTATTTACATTAATAAGGACCAGCTGTACACAAAATGGGAATACTTACTGAAGACAAAAGCTAGAATAAAAGCAAGGTGTTGAACGATTAATGTTGATATTGCTTATAGTTGTGGAATGATTGATAACAGTGGCTAATTTTAATGTGTGAGAGAAATGCCTACTTGCCACCAGTGTAAAAGTGGAAAGAAAACTATATTTGGAGCTAGAATACCAATTTTACTACTTATTGGCAAGTTGTTTAATTTCTTTGGATTGTTTTCATTTGTTAAATGAGGGGTTATATTATCTAATATAATGTAAAGCTTCCTTTTGAGCTCATAAATCCTATGAATATGCTTCGGTGCACAGTTTTGCTGAATCTAGGAACCATGATTGATTTTATATTGTGCTAAATATGATATATAAGGAAACTTTAGAAATTCAGAGTTGGTTTCTCTCATATTTAATTTTAGAATATTGATGACTTTGCCTTCTGTAAGAGTAGTCTGACCACCCACCCTCTTTACTTGATGGGAAGCAAAGATCTTGAATTTGCTATAATGATATAATAAATTTCTTAAACTATCATTGTGGATTATAGACAATTGAAGAGACATATTAGAGAAAACTCATTATTTAGAGATGGTAGAAAAGCCAGAGTTCCTGTCGTCTATCTAAGAGCTTTTAGTTCAATAAAATACTAGCAAAAAGTCATCTTGGTAGAATTTCCTTTCAGGGATACAAATAAACAATTATGAAGAATTGTGCAATGATAGTTGTTCCTGTAATGTGTTATATTTATAACTTAACTTCAGTAAACACATTTGTCCTTTGAACATTTTAAATGAGAAGCTAAACAATCCTTGTTATCTCCTATTTCTTTTAAAAATGTGTTGTTTCTAAAACCCCACTAATTAGAATATAAAAGTTTTAATTTGGAACAAATTTAGGCAGAGAGTAGGTTATTCCTTTGTTGTAGAAGAGTGACTAAAATAATTTAAAGATTTAGATACAGATATTGATAAGAGTGGATGTGTAGATCTTTCCTGCTTCTCTTATTATCTCCATTACCATCACTTCTTGCTTGAGCATAATATATATCCAGTTTCTTATTTTTGGAGTCCCTAGATTTTGTTCTCTTTCTCTACTCTTTCTAGGATATTTCATCTATATTTTGGTTTCATTGGTCATCTTTATGCTGCTGACACATACAAACACAAAATCACACATATACGGATGCTAAATTGCTTCCCACCAAGTAAGAGGGCGAAGGGTCAGACCATTCTTACAGAAAGCAAAGTAGTTAATATTCTAAAATTAAATGTGAGGAAAACTAACTCTGAATTTTTATTATGTTTCCTTTCATATTGTTATCATGTTTAGCACAATATAACATCAACCACAGGTCCTAGATTCAACAAAACTGTGCATATGTGTATGTGTATGCTTTAAGTTTAAAACTGAACAAACACTTTTATGATACTGTACACATATACATACAGACACATGCATACACATGCATTTGTACATCTACACACATGCATATTTAACCTTAATTTATGTTCTAAACTCAAGTCCCATGTCACTAGTTGCTTATTGAACATTTTTATTCCACCTGGCTATCCCATCAATATCTCCAAATCAATATATATGAAATATAACTCATCTTTCCAACTAAAGTTTCTTTTCTCAAATTTTACTTTTGTAAGGAATGCCACTATCTTTCTAGTGATTTGTTTTCAAAACCTCATGATCATTGCTGATTCTCCCCTCTCCTTCACACTCTATAGCCAATCAGTTGTCAAATCTTTTTTATTATGACATCTCAGATATCTGTCTTCTTTTCTCTACTCATATGGTTCCAAACTAATTCAGGACATAATTACTTTTCCTAGAAAACTGAAAATTTTCCTAATTGATCTTCCTACTTTCAGTTTCAAATTCATCTATTCCACAGGTGCCAAAATGACTGGTATTATTTGGAGACTTCTATTAGCTTACTGCAAAAAAATGGAAATATTTTATAAATTCAATTTATTTGAAGTTATTTATCTTAATTCTCTCATTTCAATCTTCCAACTTGTGAATTATCTTCATTCTATAAAATACATTTAAACAAATTAGAATTCACAATTTATTTACAAAGTATTTAATCACTTAGTTACCTTTAGATATTCTGTTCATAAGGGTTTTCAGAGGTGAATGTTGAAAACTGTCTTTGTATGTATTTGGAAAAATAAAATACTATTAAAATAAGTCTCTTCTTAGGAACTAATCTAAAAAATAGATATTCTGTTTATTTTTGAAAGCACTTGAAAATTTACTGACATAATTTTTTAAAAGTTTCTTTAAAGAACCTCAAGAAAATCATGTCTCTGTTTAATTCAGGTTTTAGAAAGTTTTAGAAATGATTAATTATGTAGAAAAGATTTAGAAATGATTTTTCTCTTATAAAAAGTGTCAAAAATCTCCAAAAAATAGTTATACATTCTATTTTTTAATTTTGAAATTGGTACTATATAATAGTGGAAAGTTATAACATTTGAGTAGAATTCAGTGAAAGGTTAGTCTGTCTTGAACAGTGTCTATGAGTTGTAGAGCTGATTGTCTTCAAAGCATCTTGTTTTATACATTCTTGTTATATTGAGAAAAATTTTCAGGTATATAATTGATGGAAACGTGTATAACAAGTGAAAAGACCAATTTCATTAAAGAAAAGATGGGGAAGATTAACAGGAAAAATCCCACTGAAAAATCCACTGTACTGTGGAAAGCTTGTGTTGCCTAATGATAGCTTGCAATTAAAATGCACCAGCATTGAAGACTGTAAAGAGCAAGAGAAAGTCTGTGCTCAGTAGTTATAGAGGATTAGTCCTAGGAAGTATATTTGATATAGTGAGCCTTCTATTAGTTCTCATTTGCCACCATGGATACTGTTGCTACTTTTCTAGTATAACCATGAAAAGATAACACATCTCTCAACAGCATCTTATAAGAAGAGGTGGTTTTTCACTGGACACAGATTTATTTCCCATAATTCCAGAGACACCCTCTGTCATTTTAATGTTAGTGGCATATGTTATTGATTTTCAGCATGTTCAATTAGGGAATGAAGGAGTTAGAATACATAGTTTACAGTTACTAATGATTTTCTCATTGAAGAGTTTGTTTTAATATTATGTACCTTAGCTCCCTCACTAGAATATTGTGAAGATGAATATAGTTCTTTAAAAAATTGGTAATTGCTTTGAACTCCTTGGAGAGAACTCCTATTTAATAGCAATGTTACATTAGAATTATGAGCTTCTAGTCCTACATTTAGAGGTCAATAAAGAAAGAAATTATTGTGTGAATCATAAATCTCCGACACAAATTTTTCTCATTGTTTAATACAATTGTAGCATATGTTTCCCACACTGGTTATATGTGTTCACATAGATTTTTCTAGATGTAGAATCTTGAGATTCCCCTGGTTTTTCCAAGGGAAATTGTGATTTTGAGACCAGGACTCCAATGCTCTGCTCTTCTTAGAGAGGGAATATCATACCAGAATTGCATCTTTCTGCCACCCTAAATGCTGCTAGTCTAGAGGAAATGATTTTTAAGTTCAAACCTTTTTCCTCCTCACTATTTCTTTAACAAGAAAGGAATATACCAAGCTTGATTCCTTTCACAACAAGTGCTGGTTATACAAAAATCATCAAACAAACAGAATAACAAGTACACTCATTTATACAAGCTGATAGTAAACAGTAATCAGAAGAAATATACTAGACAGTGTAGAGAGTAAATGATTCTCCTACTGGCAGCAAGATAGCTCTGCTCAACCAAGAGCGAATCCCTTATTTCAATAGGAAAATACACAGAAATCACTAGTGTGGAAAGTTGGAAATAGGGGCCCCTTAATATGCAGATTCCACTACAGATTGGCTTCTTTTTGGCATTTTTCTCTCTTTCCAGGACCTCTCAGTGAAGAAAGTCTGAAACTGCAGTCAGAAGACCAGGACCTTTATTCTTTTAAGCTCTTGTTAACCTCACCTTATACAATAATGGAGCTGAGTAATCTTTCTACCAATGAGCAAAGCCTTCTACAAATGATGGTCTTGAACCTGGAACGTTGACTCCTTTTCACATTCCTCCCTCCCTCAAGGTTTTCAGATTTAATGCAAACTGCTTTTTTGATCAAAGATATTTAATTATTTTATTCCTAAAACGAGATGAAGAGAATTCTATCTTACTCAACTCAGAAATCCCTAAATGACCTTAAAGTCACTGTCATATTCATCTTCTTTAATTCAATTTACATTTATTAAGCTTCAATTACGTGTTAGGTACTAAGGTTAGAAAGAAAAAACCTGAAACTCTTCTTGTCCTAATATTACTGATAGAGGTAAAAGAAGATAGCAGGAGAAAGGGAAGAGAAGGGTGAGAAGGAGATAGAAAAGGAAAAGAGGGGAGGGGGAAGAGGGAGAGGGAAAGATATACACAGAGACACAAAGAGAGAAACACAGAGAGAGATAGAGACAGAAGGAGAGACAGATAAAGAAGGAGAGAGAGAGAGCATACAAGAGAGAAAAAAACAGAAGACAGACAGAGATAGGAAGAGAGATTGAGAGGAATATAAAAATTTTATGGGTGAAGTGAAAAGGGAATACATGATAGGTATGATATTATTATTTTAGTCTCATAATAGGTTTGGGACTACCTGCACAAGAACACAGAAGAAAGATTTTTGGAATATCGTGTATGCTAGCAGACTAGTTTGACTTGAAAATCTGGAGTACCTCAGAAGATAAGCAATCTGAAATAAGTCTGGATGGGCAAGTTAAAGTCACAGTGTGGAATTTTAAATGTATGTATAATGATTTTGTATTTCATCCCAGAGGAAATGGGAAGCCATTAAGGATTTCTGTGTGTTTGCTCATGGGAATGGGATGGGCAAGGCTTGGAAGATGGAAAGATAAGGAATGACACAGGTAGATCTTCATCTTAAAAATATCAATATGATAGCTGTGGAGGATGAATTGGAGAGTGTAATGGGCTGAGGCTTGAGTTGATGCACTGAGGTCCCAAGCACATGAGGCTAAATAGTAATTGGACCATACTCTATTAATATATAATCTTGGAGAAAGAATGGCCCCCGCCCACTCTTTGTGCAAGTCCTGATATGTTGTATAGGAAATGATGATTTTGGTGGGTGGAGGCAGGGGAGTGGAAAAGGAAGGGGAAGGAGAGACTTTTGGGATTGCCATTGCCATGGTTGGCTCAGCTCACATCTCTCTCTGTTAGCTGATTTCCTGTCACAGCTGCCCATATTGCTATCGCAATCTTTCTTGCCTATATTTGCTATCGCAATCTTTATTCACCTCTTCACTTGAATAAAGACTGAAGATTTTCCCCTTAACCTGAGTTCCTGACTCCGGCTGATTTTAAATACGCGATCACCCTAAGACATAAAGACTTTTGCTGGACTTCAAAAACTTGGGGGGGGGGGAATCATTGGATTCCCTGCTATGTGAAGCAATGGACATTAGATTGGTTTTGGACTATCTCTTGGCTGCTAAAGAAGATGTATGTGTGACTGCTGTTTACATACTCTCCTTCTAGGACTTCTGACAATCTTTTACAACACAATGTTGATTCATATTGTTTGTTATACCGTTAATTGGATGAATAATTTATGTTTGTTACACCACATCAAGCCTGCACTGACTGTGGGGAGAGTCATCACTAATAGCCTCTGCGTTGTTGCTATGTGCTTGTGTAATATTTCCCATGCTGATGGGTTTGTGCATAATAAGACCCTTAAGCCCAGAAACCTGCTAGCAACCCCCACTTCCCTTTGGTGCTTTTCATCTCCCTTCCTGAGATGTCAGGGAGGGCATGATTATCTCCTTTTTCAGTGCTTTCACCTCCTTTCCTGAGAAGTCAGAGAGGATGTGATCACCTCCCCTTGGGGGCTCTGACCTCCCTGAGGAGTCAGGGATGGCATGATCACCTGTGTTTTAAAACAAAAGAAAGCGGGAGATGTAATGGGCTGAGGCTTGAGTTGATGCACTGAGGTCCCAAGCACATGAGGCTAAATAGTAATTGGACCATACTCTATTAATAAATAATCTTGGAGAAAGAATGGCCCCCGCCCACTCTTTGTGCAAGTCCTGATGTGTTGTATAGGAAATGACGATTTTGGTGGGTGGAGGCAGGGGAGTGGAAAAGGAAGGGGAAGGAGAGACTTTTGGGATTGCCATTGCCACGGTTGGCTCAGCTCACATCTCTCTCTGTTAGCTGATTTCCTGTCGCAGCTGCCCATATTGCTATTGCAATCTTTCTTGCCTATATTTGCTATCACAATCTTTATTCACCTCTTCACTTGAATAAAGACTGAAGATTTTCCCCTTAACCTGAGTTCCTGACTCCGGCTGATTTTAAATATGCGATCATTACAGGAGAGATGAGAAATTGGGAAATCAATTTGAAACTTATTGTAATAATGCAGAGTTGAAGTGATGAGCTTCTACTGTAATGCCAGAGAATCTGAGGCAAGACAGAAATTGGTTTTCAATCTTTTAATGTAGAGAGTTTTCGGTTAGCCAACCAAATGGAACTCATGTTCAAAAATCATTTGGCCCTAAGTAACTGAGGCAAGTAGTTAAACAGGGTTTGCAAATAGAATCTATAACTTGAGTATACAATGTTATAGGGGAAACAAAGGCAAAAAAGAGGGGTGAGGACACTGAGTGAGCAGATCATTCCAGGAAAGGATCATAATTTAATCCTGACAGGAAAAAGGTCAAGATAAGAAGGTCAAGGGCAGGAGAGAGTGAGTTGAAGGGCAATCTTCAAATGGAGGGGGAATTATCCTAGCAAGGATCGAGATAATACACTTGGATTTTATGACTCAGTAGTATGTCAAGGAGTTTCCTGACTCAATTTTCCCAGTCCTAATGATAAGGAAGGGGGTGGTGGTAGCTATAATAATTTTATTCAGGGCATAACAATTAAAGGTATAACACTACACTGGAATAGAAGGAATGTGAAGGGGATGGAGGAGAGATATTTTGGAGGTAAATAATCATATTCTAAAAGTCTTATCAACCACTTGAATATAGCCTACAGGGAAGAGAGAAGCATCAAGTCTAACTCTAAGGTTGTGAAGCCAGGTGACTAGAAGATTAATGGTATCCTTATCATATGCAAATAGGAAAATTTGGAGAATATGTGTTTTTTTGGTGAAAAATAATGATTTCTATTTTGATAAGAATCTTTACAAATGTTTGAAAAATATCATTTTTATCATGTTAGGATGCCAAAAATTAAAGAAAATAAAATGTAATATAATAAGAAATAGAGAACTGTATTTTCACATTTTGAACTGTCAAGTGTTATTATTGATTTTATTTTTTTTAATTATATAACTAGACTAGAAACATAACATAGAACTATAGATTCAAAAAGTCCTGAATCCTTGTTCTAAAAGGTCCCCTATCCTGTTCTCCTAACTCCCAGAAGCTCAACTCTAAAAAAACAACAACAAAAAAGTCTTCAATTAGTAATGTAATTTCTATGAAACTTCTGTTTCTCCCTATAAACACAGATGTGAAACTTGGGCATGGCATTTAAAATTCTTCAAATGATTTCAGCTTTTTTTCTTATTTTCCCCAAAGATAATTATATACACTACATTTTTATGCTTCTGTGGAGGAAAATATAATACCATTAAATTTTAATTTTTATCTATTGGAAGCAATATTGCACAAGTAAATTTTAAATGCTTATTATAATTTTATTGAAATGCTACTAATATAAACTATCTTCTTTTGCCTTTTACAAAATAAAAAATCCTAAGGAAAAAAAAATCTTACTTTCTCTACCCTTATTTACAAAAAACATTTTAGGTTAGAGAAACAGTGTAGTGGAACAGTGGAAATAACGTAGTTGGAAAAAGTGCAGTGGAAAAAAAATGAGGACTGAGAATTGGGAGCTACGCAGGCACTATGAAAAGGCAAAATCCAATGAGCCATTAGAACTACTGTATACAGTGCTCTGTCCCTTCCCTCAACACCAGCAATCTGGGGAGCTCTCACCCTGACTTGATCTGAGATCACTGCCCAGATAATATGTGGAGACCCAATGCAAGACACAAACTTATCATATCATTCCTATCTCTAATCCTTTCTATATTTCAAAAGGCTACAAAGAATATCCTTTAATCAGTTTCATTAAGATTCATGATCTAAATGTAGGAATATTTTTCCATCTCTGGTGTAATGACTAACTTACCCCCAAAATTATTAGAGAACACTTGCAGCTATGTGTAAGGGAAGAATGTATGTGAGAATTTGACCAAATTCCTTTTATCCCCCCACCACCTCAAATTAATGCTTCTTCAATGGAGACAGTTGATCTTTGTGTATTTGTTATGAGCATTTGTAAAGGTAGCACAGTGGATAAAGTGCTGTACTTTAAATCAGGAAGACTTATCTTCCTGAAGGCTAATGTGGCCTCAGACAAGCTGGGTGATCCTGAAGAAGTCATTTAACCCTATTTGCCTCAGTTACTCATCTATAAAATGAGCTGCAAAAACAAATGGCAAAAAACTTCAATATCTCTGTCAAAAGAAACCCAAATGGGGTCATGAAGAATCAGACAGTACTGAACAATCACTACCACCAAGATTATTTAATATATGGATTCACATTTTGCTGCAAAGGATGAAGAAATATAAATGTTTTGTAAATGTGTCTCCAAATTAAACCACCATGTCCTTTCATAAAATCATTGATTTAAAGCTGAAAGGAACCTTAGATCTCATCTAGTACAAAGTCCTTTATATCTGAGGAAAATGAAGTCCAGAGAATTTAGTTACTCAGGTTGATAGGAAATAACAAAGTTAAGATTGAAACCCAGATCTTATGACTTCAAACCCAGTACTTATTTTCATTATGACACATTACTTTTTACTTTGTTATTCAATGATTTTTGAATTTTCATGAGAAAAATCTTCACATGTTTCTAGGGCAAACCTAATAAGATTCAAGAAAGGAAAAGGTAGGCTTTTGCTAATGACATTCCATAGCAGATTCTATCTTTGCAGCTACCCTATCTACTTGAAGAATTAGGGAATACATGATATTTTCCTTTGTGGTTATTGTTTATTGATTTCTTTATTTCAAAGGTTATCCCACTGACTCATCTCTTTTGCTTGTCTCTAGCAGCATTTCTATGTCTTCATTGATAAATCTTTCTCCTTCCTCTAGTATAGCTCAAATGTATAGGAGGATGAAGAATTGGGCATGATTTCAATGTCCCAACAATAGTAATACCACCACGACCAATATTACAATGAAAAGATGTAAATTGTCCATTGTCTTCTTATACTGTTTTCATAGAGAGCAACATGAAGGAATATGGGAATGTTTCAGAAAAGCTAAATAAGAATATTATAGTGAAATGTTTTTGAATGATGATTTTCGTATTGGACAACTTTTTAAAGGTATAGTATATAGAAACAAGTAGTACAAGCTTAAGAAAAACATTTTTAAAAGATTTGATGGAGAAACATTTTTTTCTTCATGTCAGTAGTTTCCCAACCTTATACTGTGATCACTAATTTGAAAAAAGGGATAGCTTTGGTCTGCTATTACTCAGTAGGGGTCAATATAACAAAAGTGACCTTACCAGCATATCAAATAGATATATTCTTGGTATTTTCTCAGCAAAGGGGTCTAGCACTGAATAAGCCTAGAAAGTATATTATTCTCTTAGAATTAGAGATCAGAAATTAAGGAGTCAGAATGGAAAACTTTCTTTAAGTCTCATCCTGACTTGATTTGAGACCACTGCCCAGATATGTGGATACCCAATGTGAGACACAAACCTATCATATCATTCCTATCTCTAATCCTTTCTATACTTCAAAAGGCTACAAAGAAGATTCTTTAGAAACTTTTCTAAGCACATTCTCAGGATAAAGTAGGTTTCACCTTTATGAATATTAACTTTTCACTCCTCATTTGAACTTAATTTGTTTTTACATAGAAAAAATTATATTGGTGGTAGCTAGGTGCTCTATCCACTGTACACTTAACTTTATGTTTTTTTTTAAATAAAAATAAAATATAAGCATGTTTATATTAAATAAATTTAAATATATGTGTATTAAAAATTTTTTTTCCCTGAATAATGATCTTGATGGAGTTGTTATTGGGATTCAATATTCATTCAAATCCACTCAATTTTATTCTCTTCAATTTAACAGATACTTATTAAATGTTACTATGTACAAAATGTTGGAGGTATGATGAAAGTTATGGCCTAGAAACTGCTCACATTTAAATAGAGATAAAGAAACAAAAAAACTATGTGGAAAAGATGGCACTAAACTGAGGGATTTGATCTACAAAAACAAATCAGTAAACATTTATCAGGTATCTGATATTTTCAAAGCATTCATTCCTTTGACCTCACCATTAAACGGAGGTTGCACTATGGAATCAGATTGTACAGATTTGGGGGAGTCTATCGTTAAATTTTCAGTGTGAGCACTTATATCTTGGAAATTGGCAAATGCTACAAGTCAGAGTTTAAATTATATTTTTGTTTATTGTTTACACTTAATGAGATTAAGGAGAAAATATTAATAGTACAGATTAAATTTAAAAGTGTGTCTTGTATGAAATTTTTTCCTGGCAGAGTTAGTTGTTAATTTACATTCTTGTTTGTGTTCTATGGAAAGACCACTGGGTCTTGAGTCAGTTGTCCTGAGTTGAAGGCCCAGCTCTGACAATTGCATCTGTCTGACCTTGGATAGATTAAAATCTCTTTTCTTCTGTGATTCATTCCTTTATAAAATGAGGGAGTTAGATGATTCATAGACTTCCTTCTAATTTTGTATTGATGAAGGAAGTCTCCTTTCTCTTACCTGCAAATGATCCCCAAAACTTAAAATTGTATTAAAAACAATAAAAACCTCACTGTCATCTGCTGACTACAAGCACTTATTTCTTTAAATTATCACCTTTTTTTAAAAACATGTTGAATTGTAATAAGTCATTTTTATCTATGTGTGAAAAAGGTTGTTGAAAGGAATTTTTGATAAGGAGAGAGCCTGACAGGGCGTCTGGGTGTCTTACAGATTAATTTTTATCTCAAAATTTGCTTCTGAACTTTCTTCTGAAACTCTCTGCACCTCTATCTTTTGATCTGTGTAAGATTTTGCCTGTGCTCCTTTTTCTTCTTGGCTTGCAGTTTCTCACTTGATAACTCAACAATTTTTTTTTAATTGCAAATGGCTCCATGATCTATCTATTTATCATCTATTATCTACCTAATCTCCAACCCTCATCTCTCTTTAATCCCAGGTTTGCATCATGAACTATCATTTCAAAGTGGATATCCTCTATACATCCCAAACTCAACATGTTTATCAACAGATTTCATCTTTGTCTTCAACTTTCAATTCCATGCTATCATACCTTCAGTCACATAGGTTGGAAACTTCAAAGTCACTTTTGACATTTTATTCTCACTAGTCTGTATAGTTCAAATGCTAAATCTTGCCAATTCTACTCTTAAAAATCCTACATCCATCTTTCTTCCCCCTCCGATCATACAGTCATCATCCTACTTCAGGATTACATCGTCTGTCTCTTAATTGGTCACCTTGTCTTGTCTCTCATCTTCAATCCATGCTACATGTAGCTGTCCCTAGTGCATACATTCTAATAGCCTCTTATTACCTTTGAAGTCAAATGATAAATTCCCTTTTTGGCATTTAAAGACAGTTGTAACCTGGCTCCAATAGAGCTCTGCAAGCTTATTTTATATTACTTTCCTCTATGTAACCTTTGGTCTGATCAAAATTGCTTTCTTGACTTTTCTTCATACTGGATTTTCCTCTCTCTGTGTCTCTCTTTGTCTCTCTCTCCTCTATCCCTGTCTCTGTCTCTCTCTGTGTCTCTGTGTATCTCTCTCTCTCTCTCTCTCTTTCTCTTTTTTTTTTTTTACTGCTTGTCCTCTAAGCTTAGAATATACTTTTCCTTTACCTTGTAGTATCCCCAATTTCCTTTAAAGTTCAGCAGAGAGACAATTTCTATTCTAAGTCACTTATGCTGTCAACTTCCCAGCTGTTATCTCCTCCAAAAATCACCTTGCATTCATTTTGTATCCACTTACATTATATTTTGGGTATAGGGGACCTTTCTTTCTGACTCTGATCTTGTTGAGATGAATGCCAAGCAATAAGATCTTAGGATAAAGTGATATTTGACATTTAAGTCACTTTTATAACATAATTCCAAATTGTTTTTTAAAATGGCTCAACCAATTCCAACTCCATCAATAGTCCTGTAACTTCCTCAGCATTTACTTTTTCCACCTTTGCCAATTTGTTGGATGTGAGGTGAAATTTCACAATTATTTTGATTTATATTTCTATCCATTTTAGTGATTTAGATAATATTAATAATGACATTTTAGATAGTTGTTAGTTTTGAGAATTTTTATTCATTTATTTTTATTACTTAACTATATAGCTAGGGTAAAATGGACAGAATACTGGACCTAAGACAAGGATTTGGGTGCAAATCCTGCCTTAGATATCTATTATTTCTAGATCTTGAACATCCCACTTACTTTTCTCTGTGCTTCAATTGCCCCATTTATAAATTAAGTATAATAATATTATCTAACTCACAGAAATGTTGTGAGGATCACATGAAACAAAAATATTTTGATATTAGTTATTATTCCTTCCATCTGATTACATAGTCCAATAGTACTTAGTAACCAAGTATGTGATTTTGTTCCTTATATTAAATAATATATTTTTGTAACTAGAAAGTATTCTAATGTGTTTTAAATTCTGCTGTTATATCATGTAATAGTATGTACTAGCTATAAATTTCAATACTCACTTTTTTCATCAATTATTCTGTTCTAGGAACCTTCATTGTAATGGAACCTAATTCTTGTTCTAAGCTGTAACCTCAGGGAGAAGAAATTATATGTGACTTTGGTCCTTTTATTTCTAGTCAGAATCTTATATGCATAGCAAATAATGCCTGATGACATAATAATAGTTTCCTGTTATTTCACTGATATTTGGAGAGGTTATTTGCAAATCAGATTTACTTCATGACTAGAATAGTCTTTGGATAACAATCTTGTTCTGGTAGTTCTTATACATGTAAAAAAATGAACTTTATGTTAAAAATAATTAACCCCAATCCAAATCACAGTGATGAGGAAGTTAAAGAATTTGGTTCACAGAATAAATAGTATTGTGTTGAATCAGAAAGAAAGACTCTGGGGAAAATATTATCTGCTATTTATATAGCTCATATCATTACTGTTGTTATCACTTGACCTTAACAATCTGTATAGTTTCTGTAATAATCACAGAATTTATTTTGTTTGTTTTCTGGTGTTTCCCATACTGAACTACCTTTTGAAAATCTTTCACTCATACATGGCCTGGAGATACGTAATAAGGAAATAAAATGCCAAGCAATACAGTGTCCCTATCTCTGTAAGAATTTTTTTTTTTTAGCAGTTAATGCATTCATTCATCTATCAATTCATTCAACAAATACATGTTGAGTGCCTACTATAAGTTGAGTTCTCAGCAAGAGAGGAAGACAAAGGGCTTCCTTCACTCAAATTGACAAAAATGGTGTGTGGTGCCATGTAAATTAATTAGGAGAAAGTATAATAATTAAAAAATTGGAATATTGATGTAATGATCAATATATTGGTATACTAAGAAGTAGAATTGTTCCATCAGTGATTCAAGAATAATTCATTACATTGATATTTTAATCAGAATTCATCATTACATAACTGGAGGCAAGATTTCCAAATTTGTTAAAAGTAAAAGAAAAAAAATTCCAATATTTTTGGGTGAATATTTTATATTATGATGAAGATGCCAAGTTCTTTCTCTTCTGAATTTTTTTTCTAACAATAATTTTGGAATAAGCTTGAAAAGTGAGTTTTTTCAGTAAAAATTATCTTTTCCTAATCTTCAGGATTTCAGTCCTTATCCAGTCTTACCCATGACAAATTATTTTTCTTCATAGTGTAACATTTCTTACAGGATCACTTTTTACAATTTCATTCTCATCAGCAGAAGACAATTGCTATGTTATTTAGGGTTCTAGGGAGAATTCTGACGTGCTAGGATTTCTAGCATGTTCCCATTGGTTTGCTTACCATTGGTTTGTTTACCATTGAATTATCAGACAGACTTCATTACTTTTAGAAAGAGTATTTCCCTTGTGAGTAGAGCAAAAAAAAAAAAAAAAAAATCCCTCAAATCAGGAACTTATTCTCCCCTTTCATATACAAGGTTCATGTTCTAAAGCATAAAAGTACCAAGTCATTTTTATTTGAAACCCATATAAAGAAGAAGGGTATCTGGTTATTAGAAGTTCTTTTCTTCCTTCATGGAGTACTTAAGAAATTCTCCTTAGGTGTTATTTTCAGGTAGTCACTGAGCATTGGTGTCCTTGTAGATCTGAAACTGCTTTTCCTTGGTGTATCTAAATTATCAGTATGTCTTGTTCACACCCAATATAGATGAAACCATTAGGCTTTTTTACTTTAGGAATGCTACTACAATTTCAGGTGGACATTGCTAACAAAACTGGAGGACAATTAGTCTTCTGACATTACAAAGGTTATTACAAGGGTTACAAGGTTTTAATCTGTTTGAATATAACTGGGAACTAATATTTCATTATTTTGAGATATCTTCAATTTACTCTTGGTATATCTCTCTTTATTCCCAAATTGGTCCATTTTCTCCTACTAGTGCAGTCTGTAGCAAAGTGGCTAATGGGGAAGAGAGGAGAGAAAAGGAGATGTTTTTTCCTTTGCCCCCTATACTAATTCCCTTTTAAGCATGTGGAATGCTTAGCTCCCAAATTTGGTACCCTCTTTCATTTGACTCTGAAATAGGTTGATATTTCAATTAGTCACAAGGTATTTCCCATATGCTTCCTACATCTCTTTCAATACCTAAATCCCTTGTGATCTTTTTAATCAGGTTCTGTCATATCAAATTTACTTTTTAAAAATGGATTCATTTGAGATATTTGGCCCTCCTGTGATTAATCATGGTTGAATTCATTCACTTTTATAATAAAAATTAGTAGCTGTTCTTTTCATTTATCTTAATGTTATTCTAATTTGAAGAATCATATTTCATGATGTAGCAAAATCACTAATAACTCCTCCATCTTCTGTGTTCCTCTGATCACATTTACTTCTTTTCTGAAAATTAATTAGGCTGATTTTGTATAGGAAGTACAAAATAACATAATAAACTAATGACAATTCCTTAACAAAAAGATTAATTACCATATCTATTACTTTTTTCTACAAAAGTTTATATGGAACTCTTCCACTGCTTGCTTCTTCACTTCTACATGTTCTCATTTTTAACATCTTATATTTCCTTTGGGGGAAGAATGATTTTTTTGACTCACCTTGATTTTTAGAGCTTCAATATGATGATGGTGCATGATTAAAGTTTGGAGGCTTCAGATCTGCTGGCAAAGACCCAGGCAAAAATTATGGCAGTGGAGAATACAGGGAGGACTCCATTCTTGAGGTTTCCTTGGCTAGTGGGAATAGAGAAGAAAAACTCAAATCATTCTGATTTGCTGCAATAATTTGTCAGTTCTTATTATGTTTTTGTTTTTGATCACACTTTTCTTTAATTATAGTTTGAATGATTTATTTCATTGTAGGTCTTATGATTTTTAAATGCTTGAGTTACTCAGTAACAATTACTCTAATATATCAATTGGTCATTGAGAGATGCTCTTTAAGAGCTACAAGTTTTTTCACATTTAAAAAATTCCCACAGAATTAAAAGTATTACAAAAGAGAGAAAATTAAAAAAAAAAACAAAAAACAAAAAACAGCTTGGACTGTTCATGAAATCCATCATTTATTTGACAAAAAACTAATGAAATGTAGGAAAACCAGTTCAATTGGCTTTCATCTTTTTAAGACTGAATGTTCTGAGTTAACCTAGTGTTAAAATTAAATATACATGCCAAAACAAAACATTCCCAAATTATTGCTTTTCCTAAATTATCTATTCATCACATGGAGGGTGATTCTATCACTCCAAGAGAGGTTAGACTAGCAAACATCTGAAGTTCCTTTCAAAAGAAAAATTATATAAATCAATGTTATCACTAAATGAAAACAAATAAAATCTTGAAATAAGAACATAGTTTAGTAGAAAGTTGTATGTGTCTCTTGGGAGGCTTCTGATCCTTTCCTATTAACAATGATTGCTCCATTAAATCAATCAATAGACCTTAAAAGACAAAATGATGAGATTACTACCAGAAGGGGATTCAAAGTTTTGGGGTGGAACATGGCTATCACAATCAATAATTTCTATGAATAGTACTAGGGCAGGAAAGATCCAGAACAGACTGATTATTCACTTGATTCACTTGTGAGAGAAACACGGAAAGGAGAGCTGAGAATAACATGATTTCTTGAAATGTTTATAAGATTTTAATTGCATATTTGTGAACTGAGAAAACTGGTTTAACTGGTATTCAACTTCCCTCTGCCCTCCATTCCTCCAGTATGCATGTATATTAAGATTAATATACTCAGAGAACAATCATTCTCCCTCTCACCTCCTTGGGGTTGGGTAGAAAAAACCCTGACTCCAAATTTGAGTTTTAGTAGTTTTTCTGCTCCTACTTTTCCCAATTCCCCCTCTAATTCCTTATTAGATGGCATAGTTAAAGTGATGTTCCAGTGTCACTATCCTTTATTTTTTACTTCTTATTAGGCAATTTAGAAAAGCTACCCTCTATCATAGATAATGAAGAAATATCAATACTAAACATATATGCATCACATGGTATAGCATCCAAGTTCCTAGAGGAGAAGTTAAGATGGCTGCAAGAAGAATTAGACAGCAAAACTACACTAGTGGGAAAATCGACCTTGTTCTCACAGAACTAGATAAATTGAAGCACAAAGTAAATAAGAAAGAAATTAAGGAGGTAAATAGAATTTTAGAAAAGTTAGGCATGATACACCTTTGGAGAAAATTGAATGGAGAGAGAAAGGAGTATACTTTTTTCTTGAACCTACACAAAAATTGACCATGTGTTAGGTTGTGAGAAACTCAAAATCAAATACTGGAAGACAGAAATAGTAAATGGATCTTTTTCAGATCATGATGCAATAAAAATTACAGGTAATAAAAGCCCAAAGGAAAATCGACCAACAATTAATTGGAAATTAAACAATCTGATCCTAAAGAATGAGTGGGTAAAACAAGAAATCATAGACACAATAGATAATTTCATCCAAGAGAATAACAATAATGAGACAACACACCAAAATTTATGGGACACTGCCAAAGCAGTTATTAGGAGAATTTTTATATCTCTAGATACTTCTTGTAGAAAATAGAAAAAGGGATCATTGAGGAGGTGGAGCCAAGATGGTGGAGAGCAAAAATGACTCTCTGTAACCTCCTGTAACCTTCTCTCAAACAAACAACAGATTAAGCCTCTAAACTGGTCTTGAAGTCAAAGAGTTCACAAATATTTGGAGTACAACACATTTCTAGAAGAAGATACCTTGGAAGAACTTCAGAACAGGTCTATTTCAATCAGCCAGGGGGACAGTCTGCTGAACCCAGACTTCAGCATAGGGAGAGTGGGGCAAGAAGCTGAATGGAGAGTCAGAGTATTGTAACTTTCACACACCTGGGAATCTTCTGTAAAACTCTTAGGCTGTTCTGTCCTAGTTGCAAGCAGGTGATTTGGCAGATTTGCCTTTTGTAAAAGACAAATTGTAAACCACTGAGCCCTAGAAGAACTGTGGACCTAGCTGCTATTACCCATCACTGGAAACAATTAGCAGAACTGCCTCAGGATAAATTAAAGCAGTTGTCACTCCTTTTCACTGAACATTACTTTAAGCCTTAAAAAAAATGAATAAAAAACAAAAAAGAACTCTCCCCATAGGCAGCTTTTATGGAGAGAGAAAAGAACAGACCTCAAATCCTGAGGTTCCTAAAGGCAAAGAAACTCCAGAAGAAGCCCCCAAAAGAGACATGAGCTGGTCCCTATTTCACAAAGTTTTTTTTTTTTTTTTTTGAAGATTGTATAAAGGATCTTAAAAGAGAGTTAGAAGAAAAATGGCAGAATGAAATGAGATTATTGCAAAAAGGAATGGAAAAAAAATGGAAAAGGAATGAAATGAACCAAAAAAAATTAATTGGCCAATTGCAAAAGGAGCTAAAAAAGGCAATTGAATAAAATAATACACTAAAAATTAGAATTGAACAAATGGAAGTGAATGACTCTATAAGACTTCAAAAATCAGTCAAACAAAAACAACAAAAAAATAAAATAAAAAGAAGAAAATATGAAATAGCTCTTAGGAGAAACAACTGACCTGGAAAATAGATCTAGGAGAGACAATCTAAAGATTATTGAGCTTTCTGAAAGCTATGATGAAAAAAAGAATGTAGACATTATTTTACAGGAAACCATAAAAGAAAACTGCCCTGATATTTTCAAATCAGAATTTAAATAGCCATAGAAAGAATCCACCTATCACCTCCTGAAAGACGCCCTAAAATTAAATTCCCAAAGAATATTGTGGCTAAATTTCAGAATTATCATACTAAGGAAAAGATATTGCAAGCAGCCAGAAAGAAACAATTTCAATATCAAGGATCCACAATTAGGATTACTTAGGACCTAGCAGTTTCCACCTTAAAGGATTGAAGGGCTTGGAATCTGATATTCCAAAAAGCAAAGGAACTGGGATTACAGCCAAGAATAAGCCATCCAGCTAAAATGAGCATTATCTTTCAGGGAAGAAGATGGACATTTAATGATATAGGTGAATTTAACTTATTTCTAATGAAAAGACCAGAACTGAATAAAAAAAAAAAAATGATCTCCAACCATAGAATTCAAAAGAAGCATAGAACTCTCGAGAACTATATTTCGGTTATGGGTTTACTTAAAGAATGTGGGTATAATTTTATTTTATTATGATAATATGAAAAAGAAACTAGAGATGGAAAGAGGATCATACTGGAAGAAGACGAAAAATGAGGTTAAAGAAGGGAAATTACATCTCACAAAGAGGCAAAGAAAACCTATTATAATTGAGGGAAAGAAGGGAAGAGGATGTGCATTGTGTGAATCTTACTTTCATCAGATTTGGTTCTAAGAGAGAATATCAGATATATTTGGTATCATAAAGAAACTTATCTCACCTTATAGGGAAATAGAAGGGAAAGGGGGAAAAGAAAGGGAAAGACTAATAGAAGGGAAAACGGAAGAATAAGAGGGAAAGTGTGAAAAAGGAAGAGGGGATTCCCTCCCTAAAGGGGGAGGACTGTTTGAGGGAAGTGGTTATCAAAAGCAAAATACTGGGGAGGAGGGAAGGGAGATAGGAAAAAAAGATATAACCTAGGATAAACAAAATGGCAGGAAATACAGAATTACTTATTTAAACTGTGAATGTAAATGGGATGAACTCCCCCCAAAACCAGAAGTGTTTAGCAGACTTGATTAAAAACCAGAATCCTACAATATGTTGTTGTACAAGAACCACATTTAAAGCATATATATATATAGAGTGAAAGTAAAGGGCTGGAACAGAATCTATTATGCTTCAGGTGAGAAAAAAATCAGTGGTAATAATCCTGATCTCAGATCAAGTAAAAACAAATATAGATCTAATTAAAAGAGATAAGGAAGGAAACTATATCTTACTAAAGGGTATCATAGATAATAAAGCAATATCAACACTAAACATATATGCACCAAGTGGTATAACATAGAAATTCTTAGAGGAGAAGTTAAGAGATATGCAAGGAGAAATAGACAGCAAAACTATATTAGTGGGAGAATCTCAACCTTGCTCTCTCAGAACTAGATAAATCAAACCACAACATAAATGAGAAAGAAGTTAAGGAGATAAACAAAATGTTAGAAAAGTTAGATATTATAGACTTTTGGGGAAAATTAAATGGAGACAGAAAGGAGTTTACTTTTTCTCAGTGGTTCATGGAACTTATACAAAAATTGACCATGTGTTAGGGCATTAAAATCTCAAAATCAAATGCAGAAGGGCTGAAATAGTAAATGAAATTTTTTTCAGATCATGATGCAATAAAAATCATATACAATATAAGGCCAGGAGAAAATAGACCAAAAAGTAATTTTCTCTGTTTTGACCCTATGTAGTTTAGGTATCAGCACCATGTCTGTGCCATAAAAATAATTTATATGATTCCTTCTTTCCCTATTTCCTCAAAGTGTTCGTATCGTATTGAAACCAATTATTCTTTAAAATATTAGCAGATTACAGCAAGTTATACCCAGGATAATACATCATGACCACATAGGATTTATATCAGGAATGCAGGACTGGTTCAATATTAGGAAAACTATTAGCATAATTGACTATATCAATAGTCAAATTAACAAAAACCTTATGATTATCTCAGTAGAGACATAAAAAAAGCATTTGATAAAATCCAATATCCATTCCCCATAAAAAACATTATAAAGTATAGGAAAAAATTGATTTTTCCTTCAAATAGTCAGTAGAATCTATTTAAAACCATCAGAAAGCATCATAGGTAATGAAGATAAACTAGAATCATTTCCAATAAGATCAGGAGTGAAACAAAGTTGCCCCCTATTACCATTAGTATTCAATATTGTATTAGAAATTCTAGTTTTGGCAATAGGAGAAGAAAAAGAAATTAAAGGATTAGAGTAGGTAATGAGGAAACCAAATTATCAATCTTTGCAGATATGATAGTCTACTTAGAGAACCCTAGACAATCAACTAAAAAACTATTGGAAACAATTAACAACTTTAGCAGAATTGCAGGATACAAAATATATCCACAGAAATCATGGCATTTCTTTTCGTTACCTTCAAAGCCTAATAGCAAGAAGCACAAAGAGAAATTCCATTTAAAATAAGTATAGACAATATAAACTATTTTGAAATCTACCTGCTAAGACAAAATCAAGAACTATATGAACACAATTACAAAACACTTTCTACACAAAGTCAGATCTAATCAGAAAAATATCAAATGTTCATCGATTAGAAAACCTAATATAATAAAAATGACAATACTAACTAAATTAATCTACTTTTTCGGTGACATACCAATTAAACTCTCAAGAAATTATTTTACAGAGCTAGAAAAAATAATGATGAAATTCATCTGGAAGAACAAAAGGTCAAGGATTTCAAGGGAATTAATGAAAAAAATGCAAATGAAGGTGCCTACCTATACCAGAACTAACATTATATTATAAAGCAGCAGCCATTAAAACCATTTGGTACTGTCTAAGAAATAGAGTAGTTTATTAGTAGACTAGCTTAGGTTCACAAGACACTACAGTCAATGACTATAGTAATATAATGTTTGATAAACCCAAAGATCTCAGATTCTGGGATAAGAACTCACTAATGACAAAAATCGTTGGGAAAATTGCAAATTAGTATGGCAGAAAATAGGCATTGACCCTCATCTAATGCTCTATACCAAGATAAGGGACAAATGGGTTCATGGTTTAGACATAAAGAGCAATATTATATTGTTTTATTATTTTTTTATTAAAGCTTTTTATTTACAAAACATATGCATGGGCAATTTTTCAACACTGACCCTTGCAAAGCCTTCTGTTCCAAATCATCCCCTTCTCTCCACCTCTTCCCCTTTCTGGCAGATAGTCCAATATATGTTAAATGTGTCAAAATATATGTTGAATCCAGTATATGTATATATACAGTTATCTTGCTGTGCAAGTAAAATCAGATCAAGAAGGAAGAAAAACTGGGAAAGAAAACAAAATGCAAGCAAACAACAACAGAAAGCATGAAAACGTTATGTTGTGGTCCACACTCAGCTCCCATGGTCCTCTCTGGGTATAGATGGCTCTCTTCATCACTGAACAAGTGGCACTGGTTTGAGTCATCTCATTGTTAAAGAGAGCCACATACATCAGAATTGATCATCATATAGTCTTGTTGTTGCCATGTATAATGATCTCCTGGTTCTGCTCAATGTTATGAGTTCAAATGTTGGAGTTCTTGTTCTTCTCAAAACACAGCCAGTTTAGAGGGTTAGAGCCCTCCGAATATCTCCAAATCCAAAGGTTCTGTCCTTCAGCCTCTGCCTCTGCTTTCTTCAGCCTCCAACCAACACAGAGATGGAATGTCTCTCTTGTATCCTTCTGGGGAGCCCAGGCACCAACTACAGTGGTGTGAGATGAAGATGAATCTGGTTGTCCACTGAACTCTCCACTCGTAGCTTCTTCCTTTGTAAACTCTTCGTCTGCCACCAGCCAGCCAAGAGGAAAAAATGTATTCTGGAATGGTTGTCTCGCCTTATATGTGAATCTTCTGAGAGAAGGGGATTATGGGTTTTCTCCCATAGTGCTCTCTGGCCCAAAGAGCTTTAAGGGAGGTGTGGACTCCCTTGAAGTTAGAAAGTGTACTTTGTGAAGCTAGCATACTTGTGGACTCCAATGAGTAAAGGTGTGAACCCAAGCCTTGTATTAATTAGTTCTACTTAGTACCTTGTTTCAGGTTCTGGCCAAAATCTTCTTGTAAGATTAGATCAACTCTAATTAGTTAGCAGTTAGTAAGGATTCCAACAGCTCATGTCATTTAACATCAGATCATATAAGTCTCTCCAGCCCTCTCTGAAATTATCCTAGTGGTCATTTCTTACATTCACAATTCCACCAACAATGAATCAGTGTCCCAGTTTTCCCACATCCCCTCCAACATCGGTCATTATCATTTCCTGTCATCATCATTTCCTGTCATCTTAGACATTCTGACAGGTGTGTAGTGGTATCTCAGAGTTGTCTTAATTTGCATTTTTCTGATTTGGAGCACCTTTTCATATGACTACAAATAGTTTCAGTTTCTTCATCTGAAAATTGTTCATTCCTTTGACCATTTATTAATTGGAGAATGGCTTGAACTATTACAAATTTGAGTGAATTCTCTATATATTTTAGAAATGAGACCTTCATAAGAACCTTTGAATGTAAAAATGTTTTCCCAGTTTATTGCTTCCCTTTTAATTTTGTCAGCATGTTTTCTTTGTACAAAACCTTTTTAACTTAATATAATCAAAGTGATCTGTTTTGTGATAAATAATGATCTTTAGCTATTCTTTGGTCACAAATTCCTTCCTCCTCCACAGGTCTGAAAGGTAAACTATCTAATGTTCTTCTCATTTGTTTATAATATCATTTTTTTTTTTTTTGCCTAGATCATGAATCCATTTCAACCTTATCTTGGTATATGATGTTATGTGTCCATCATTGCCTAGTTTCTGCCATATTAATTTCCAATTGTCCCAGTAGCTTTTATCATATAGTGAATTCTTATCCCCAAAGCTGGGGTCTTTGGGTTTGTCAAACACTAGATTGCTATAGTCATTGACTATTTTGTTTTGTGAACCTAATCTATTCCCATGATCAACTGCTCTATATTTTAGTCAGCACCAAATGATTTTGATGACCACTGCTTTGTAATATAGTTTTAAATCTGGTACAGCTAGGCCACCTTCATTTGATTTTATTTTCATTAATTCCTTTGAAATTATTGGCCTTTTGTTCTTTTAGATAAATTTTATTGTTATTATTTCTAGGTCAGTAAAATAGTTTCTTGGGAATTTGATTGGTATAGAACTAAATAAGTAGATTAGTTTAGGAAGTATTGTTAGCTTTATTATATTTACTTGACCTATCCAAGGGCATATTTTTCCAATTGTTTAGATCTGACTTTATTTGTGTGGAAAGTGTTTTGTAGTCTTGCTCATATAGTTCCTGACTTTCCCTTGGCAGATAGATTCCCAAATATTTTATCCTATCAACAGCTATTTTAAATGGAATTTCTCTTTGTATCTCTTGCTGTTGGATTTTGTTAGTGATGTATAAAAATGCTGATGATTTATGTGGATTCATCTTGTATCCTTCAAATTTGCTAAAGTTGTGGATTGTTTCTAATAGCTTTTTAGTTGATTCTCTAGGATTTTCTAAGTATACCATATCATCTGCAAAAAGTGATAATTTGGTTCCTCATTACCTATTCTAATTCCTTTAATCTCTTCCTCATCTCTTATTGCCAAAGCTAGTATTTCTAATACAATATTGAATAGTAATGGTGATAATGGACAACCTTGCTTTGCCCTGATGTTATTGGGAATGGTTCCAGTTTATCCCTGTTATATATGATGCTAGCTGATGGTTTTAAATAGATACTACTATTTTAATGAAAAGTCCATTTATTCCCATACTTTCTAGTGTTTTTAATAGGAATGGGTGTTGGATTTTATCAAATGCTTCTTTTTCTGCATCTATTGACATAATCATATGGTTTTTGTTAATTTGGTTATTATATATATGTATATATGATGTATATATATATATATATATGTGTGTGTGTGTGCATATATATATATATATGTATATATATATATAGTCAATTATTCTGATACTTTTCCTAATATTGAACCAGTCCTGTTATAAATTCTTGGTCATGGTATATAGTCCTGGGAATGATTTTCTGTAATCTCTTTGCTAATATTTTATTTAAGATTTTTGCATTAATATTCACTGGGGAGATTGGTCTATAATTTTCTTTTTCTGTTTTTGTCCTACCTGGTTTAGATACCAGTACCATGTGTGTATCATAAAAGGAGTTAGGTAGGAGTCCTTTATTCCCTATTAAAAATATTTTTATATAGTATTGGAATTAATGGTTTTTTAAATATTTGGTAGGATTAAAAAGTGATATTATATGCAAAATAAAAGAACGAAGTCTAGTCTACCTCTCAGATCTGTGGAGAAGAAAGGAATTTGTGGCCATAGAAGAACTGGAGTACATTATGGAATGCATAATGTATAATTTTGATTACATTAAATAAAAAAAAAATGTACATAAAAAACCAATGCAGACCAGATTAGAAGGGAAGGAATAAACTGGGAAAGTTTTTATATTCAAAAATTCTGATATAGCCTCATTTCTAAAAGATAGAGAGAATTGAGTCAAGTTTATAAGAATTTAAGCCCTTCTCCAATTGATAAATGGTTTAAGGATATGAACAGTCAATTTTCAGATTAAGAAATTGAGACCATTTCTAGTCATATGAAAAGGTGTTCTAAAAACTATTGATTAGAGAAATGCAAATTAAGTCAACTCTGAGGTATTATTATGCACCTCTTAGATAGTTATTTTGACAGGGAAAGATAATGACCAATGTTGGAGGGGATGTGGGAAAACTGGGACACTAATACATCATTGGTGGAGTTATGAAGTGATCCAATCAATCTGCAGAGCATTTTGGAACTATGCCCAAAGGACTATCAAACTGTGCATACCATTTGATGCAGCAGTGTCTCTACTGGGCTTATATTCCAAAGAGATCATAAAGAAGGGAAAGATACCTACATGTGTGAAAGTGTTTATGGCAGCCCTTTTTGTAGTGACAACAAACTGAAAATGAGTGGATGCCAGTTGACTGCCTCTCAGTTGGGGAATGACTGAATAAGTTATGATATACGAATTTTATGGAATATTATTGTTCTATAAGAAATGATCAGCAGAATGATTTCAGAGAGGCCTGGAGAGACTCATATGAACTTATGCTAAGTGAAGTGAGTATAACCAAATCATTGTATATGGCAACAATAAGATTATATGATAATCAATTCTGCCCCTGGCTCTTTTCAACAATGAGATGATTCAGGCTAGTTCTAATGGTCTTGTGAAGAAGAGAGCCATCTGCACCCAGAGAGAGAGCTGTGGGGACTGATATGTCTTGTCAGTATGGACCATAGCACAGTACTTTCACTCTTTTTGTTGTTGTTTGCTTACATTCTGTTTTCTTTCTCAATTTTTCCATTTTTGATTTAGTTTTTTTTTTTTTTTGGTGCAGCAAGATAATTGTGGAAAGATGTATAGAGGAACTGCAAAAGTTTAACATATATTGGATTATTTTCCATCTAAGGAAAATGATGGGAGGAAGAGAGGGAAAAAATTTGGGACAAAAGGTTTTGCAAGGGTGAATGTTGAAAATTATCTGTGTCTATGTTTTGAAAATAAAAACTTTAATAATAATTTAAAAAGAAAATTGTTAATAACTTAACAAAACATAAGAAAAGATATACTCATTCCACTGGTCCTGTCAATACTGCTGTCTTGCCCTGTAGATAACAGAGTTGTCTCCTATTGGTGTCATGATGGCTCTTTCTTTACAGAAAGCTTTACAGCTCAATCTCTGGCCCTTTGGCTTGTGCATAAAAGACATTGCAATTCCATTTTGGAGGTCATCTCACTATGAGTTGTCCTCAGTTGAGGCAATGGACATCTTACACCAAAACTGTTCCCTGTTGGCATTTGTTCTTTTCTTACCATTGTGAGTAGTAATCAAATTTTGCTAATTGCCACTACTATGTCACTCTGATTGTTATTTGAATTCTACAAAGTTTTACTAGGAAACTTCTTGTAGCCTTTGAGACATTGCCTTTATTTCTGTATTATTCTGATCTCTCTGAGCTGACTTCTCTTTTGGTATTATTATTTAAAATATCAAAAGT
This sequence comes from Antechinus flavipes, assembly GCF_016432865.1. Taxonomy (NCBI): domain Eukaryota; kingdom Metazoa; phylum Chordata; class Mammalia; order Dasyuromorphia; family Dasyuridae; genus Antechinus; species Antechinus flavipes. Next base: position 401,023,288 of record NC_067400.1, read on the forward strand.
ATTTGACTCTGTCACTATTTTCATTGCCCTTGCAAATGTAAAGATTCTTCTTTCATCATCAGATCTGACTACAGTCTCATTGCTGATTAAAGTAGCCATGTTGGGTCAGGTAAGTGGCACAGTGGATAGTGCACCAACCCTGAAGTCAGGAGGGTCTGAGTTCAAATATGGTTTCTGACACTTAACACTTCCTAGCTCTGACCCTGGGCAAGTCACTTAACCCCAATTGCCTCAGCAAAAACAAAGAAAAAAGAATGAAAGAAAGAAAGAAAGGAAGGAAGGAAGGAAGAAAGAAAGGAAGGAAGGAAGGAAGGAAGGAAGGAAGGAAGGAAGGAAGGAAGGAAGAAAAAAGAAAGGAAGGAAGGAAGGGGAAAGAAAGAAAAAGAAAGAAAGAAAGGAAGGAAGGAAAGAAGGAAGGAAAAAAGGAAGAAATAAAAAAGGAAGGAAGGAAGAAAAGAAGGAAGGAAGAAGGAAGAAAGAAAAAAAATTAATGTCCTTCATTTAAATAGCTATTGATCAAAGAAATGCAAATTAAGTCAACTCTGAGGTACCACTGCACACTTCTTAGTTTGGCTAACTTGACAGGGAAAGATAATGGCAAATGTTGAAGGGGATTTGGGAAAACTGGGATACTAATACATAGTTGGTGGAGTTATGAAGTGATCCAACCATTCTGGAGAGCAATTTGGAACTATGCCCAAAGGGCTATCAAATTGTACATACTTTTTGATCCAACAGTGGGCTTATATCCTAAAGAGATCATAAAGAAGGGAAAGCGACTCACCCCTGCTTCTCCCCTTTCCTTCAGCACTCTGATGGGCTGCTCAACCTTTCATTCTAACAGTCTTATTAAAATTTCTCTGTTTGCATATTCAGTAGCTTCAGTGAAGACTTTTTGCCTATAAGCACCCAGAGTATGGTTTGTTGAAAAATGTTTGTGAGGTAACCAAAGTAGCCATTTCCACAAAATGTCTCTAAATCAAAATTTTAGCAGAGCTTCCTTTCAGAAAGGAGAGAAAATCATTTCTTCAAATTTGAGCTTTAGTGATTTCTTCACCCTAAGTTCCATTGAGCTTGTCTGACTGCTTCTTTGATGTTACTATATTATCTCCAGCTATTAGTTTTCTGGTAGGTAAGTCAGTTGGTATTTACACATACACATAAATATATCCATGCTTAACTGTTACCTATTTGGGTGATGGCAGAGGAAAGGGGAAAAAGAATAAGGTAAAAAGTACACAACAGGGAGCAGAAGAAAATCTATATGGAAGCAAAGATAAGATTGACAATTATTAATATAATGTTTTCTATTATATATGCTTACTTGAAATGTAAATTTATTGTTACATATTTTGAATCCTCCCCAATATTCTGCTGGGTATATGACATTTTTTTGGTTTTTCTTTTTCTGTCTTTTTCTATTTTGTCTTTTCTTATTTTGCATTTATGTTTTAAATAAATAAATAAATAAGAATTGTTAAGCCTTCCATTAAGAGGATAGGGTGAAAGATAGTTTAGTGAGCATGAGAACAGTAGGTTTGAAATAGGTTTTGTGGGGATCATTGCTAAATAATGAATAAATAGAAGTAAATTTAAAAAAAAAGGTTTTCCATTTAACAAAGAGTAAAGATTGAATAACATAAATTTGCAGTGGACCCAGTAAATATAATTGTGTTATTCCCTTGAAAAAACTTTCACAAATAGAAGTAGGAAAAGTAGATTATGAGATTAATCCAGGGGGTTTAGAAGAGATCAACATCACAAGATGAATGGGGCAATAGACGTGGGGGTAGAAAACAGTGTAAAATTAAATAGTTTAACTACAGCATAAAAATTTTGAAGAAAGGAGATTCCAACCAGGTCAGGGATGATGGATTGAGAAAGAAATAAGGGATGCAGTAATTGGAGGTTTATGTGATGTGAGGTTATGTAAAAACTGACTTGGGAGGATTGAGACAGAGGGAGAAAATGGAAGGATAAAAGATTATAGTTAGCACCACTTCCATTCCAGATTTAAAACATCAGATCTCTGGATTATGGAAATGGAGCACTTGTGGGTGATAAAATAAAAAGTATGAGCATTTTTGTATGAATTTCAGTTGGATTGAAAGAGAAGATACTTTTAAATAGTCACGCCATCTTGATAATCAATAATTGGTTTTTCTGTAAAAATGTTAATGTGTTATCAAAGCTTGACTTTTTTGTGAATTAATCTAAGGGATCTCTTTGCCTTTCAAAAATCTTAAGTAATTTGGTCCATGAACTAGTTAACCTACTCTGAAATTTGAAATCCTTGAATAATTTTGTACCTTGAGTCAGGAGGATTTTCTTATTTGAAATACCACTTAGCACTTAAAGATCCTAACCATCACCACAGTCTGTATTTTCAAAATCAAATTGACTTGACATATGCTATTTTCTGTTAAAAGTTAATATAATATGGAAACTGAATATGTTTCTTGGTAAGAATATATTCTTTCTCCTCAAACAAAATGTGAAAAGTGTATTGTCATAATTCATTAACACATTTTTTTTTTGCTTAAAGTAATACTTATTTCTTTCATAAAACACTTGAATCATTCTGTCTTATTTAATATTTGTTCCCTCCAGCAAATTTTAAATGACATACTGGTTTCTTTAAAAAGCTATTCTTTGTAGGACAAAACATAAGAGCTTTAAATAAGAAATGTAACCTAGTATATTAGAAAAAAAAATCCCCACAAGATTTGGAGCATCCATTGCTCTATTAACTAAACTGGAAAGTTATTGAATCTTTTTATTTTAATTTTCTCACTATCATTATTTTTGGTGATTAAGATTCTTCTGGTAATATTTGAAAGAGCATCCTTTGTATATTGGTAGGAAAAAAAATAAGTTTGCAAAGATTGAGGAGATAGTGGGTGGTAAGAAATTAGAGCCATTACCTATGGGCAACCCAAGGGTTGGCAGTGAAATGGAGGAGCAGTATATGACAGTAACTGGATTGATTTAAAAGATACAGGAACATTTTTTTTTTGTTTGCATAACAGGTTTGAGTATGTTTGTAAGCAAAGGGGAAAACATGAAGAGGGAATGATGGATAATATTTAGAATTCTGAACCTAAAGCTAGAAGGGATCTCAGAAACCAATTTTTCCAAATTCTGTTTTATAGATGTTGAAGCAAAAGTCTGATGACTTTTGATGTGAGCCACATAATATCATACAGATTATTAAATGCCAGAAGTAGATTGGAGAAGAGGGATGATTTCTGGAGTAAGGATTTAGAAGCATGAGATTAACTGCACCGGCAAGTTTAACTCTGGAAAGGAGTAGGGATGCATCTATCTCTGAGATAGGAGGGAAATTAAGAATGGATATACTAGAAGCTGATATTATTATATACTGATATTGATGACTACTATCTTTTCAGAGCCCACACTTCTCAAGTTATTGAAAATATGCAGTCTGGAAATTTCTTGGAATGATTTGGTCTATTCTTGAAGAATATTTCCTCTAAAGTCATTATGGCAACTCCAGTATTGCAATACTGAGATGCTTAAAAAATCCTTGTTGATTATTTCATTGGTAGAAGTTTCTGAGTTTCATATGGATGATAAACAAAAACCTTTACTATAAAAATAGACTTACTGTTTTTTTCAAAGTACTATTACTTATTTTTAGGACATTGTAAAAAAAAAAGTATTAAAATTAGCTACTGTATTATTTATTCTATTTTCCTTTTCTGATTAAGAATAACATTTTGTATTATATATTGAATAAATAAATAAAATATAAAAAATGGGGCAAAGTGACAATTTTATACAGGGAATTGCTTCAAACATAAAACTGAAATACAAATATTGCTTTATTATTTATAACTTTATAAAATGATATAGGCTGCTACTGAACCAATGAATTTTGCCTTTTTGAACAGAATCCTATTAAATCCCCTCAAAATTATATTTTGATTGCAATGCCCTCTGAATGTAAAGTAAAAATATTCACTTACTTTCTAAATACTTATTTTAACTGAACTTTCAAAACATTTCATCAGTTTTCTCATCAAAATGTATTGTATAGGATCAAAATAGCTTGATTGGAAAAGGTAGCAAGTTGTTACATTTTAGAAAAAAAATTCTTTTAATTAGATGTATTTATATATATCTTTAAGAGTGGCCTTAAGTTTTTTCTGTCTTTCAACAGACAAAGAGAAAACTTGAACTTGGGGCTAGCATTTCATGTGGCAAAGACTGGAGATGAAAGTACCATAAATATGAAGAATGTAAAATCTAAGTTTCTTGAAAGTAGGAATTACTCTACTTTGTCTTTATATCCCCAGTTCCTAGCACAAACTTGTTTACCTAGTAGAAACTTAATGAATCTTTAAAATGAATGGAATTGAGAATCTCAAGCAAAAAATCATTAAAACATCACAAAACATACATTAGCTACTCAAAGCCTCTTTGATCCTTTTTAGGGGAGATAGAGTAAGAATGTGGTAGAGTGATTTGTTGTGGTTATGATATTGACTTCTCTTTCATTTGCTGATATTCTCTTTCATTTCTATCCTATTTTGACTATGTACTATGGACAAGATGCTTGTAACTACTTTGATCTATTGCTGACAAAATGTATTAGCTTTTTTTTTTTTATCCTAGTACTTACATCATCAATATACACTATTAATTAGCCACCAAATGTCTTACTAGAAACAAGTATGCACAAACCCTGATGGGTTTTATTGTGATGGGAGGTATTACACAAGCACATAGTACTAAAGCACAGACTAGCAGTGATGACTCTCCCCACAGCCAGTAGAGGCTCAATGTGGTGTAAAAAACATGAATTGTACATGCAAATAGTGATATAACAAACAATATGAATCAACATGATTTTGTAAAAGATTTCCAGAAGTCCCAGAAGGAGGGTATGTAAATTTATTTATAAATAACAATCAGCAGCCAAGAGATAGTCCAAAACCAATCTATTGTCCATTACTTCACATGTCAGGGAATCCAATGATCCCTGAAAGTATTTGAAGTCCTGCAACAGTCTTTTTATGTGTTAGAGAATCCAATGATTCCTGCATATTTTGAAGTCTTGCAACAGGCTTATCATGTCTCAGAGAATCCAATGATTCCTGAGGGTTTTCAAGTCCTACAACAATCTTTTCATGTCTGAGGGATTCCAATGATTCCTGAGGGTTTTGAAGTCCTGAATCAGTCTCATTAACAATTTTTGATGTCCATGAGTTAATTGCCATAACTGCCATGCTCTTTCTATGGTGGGCACAATCAGTAATTGAACCACCCTATGTTTCTTGGGACTTCTCCTTCGTTTCAAGGTCTTCTTCATCTCTCTCTAATAGACAAGGTGAATATGGCTTGTTGGCACCCATCTGATTCCTTCTTCATCTCTAGGGATACAAGAAAACCCTTTCCCCCAAGCAGTTAAGCTATCTGGTCCCTTCCATTCACCACTTTCTGGATCTCTCCACATCACCTGGCAATTATCTAAAGATAGTGGAGCTGCTTGTGCTGGAGACTACCCTTCTGGTGGGTTATAAAACCTGTCTGCTGGAGCCAGTGAATCTTTGTTAATAATCAAGAAGTTAATTGTATAAAGAGCTAAATTTAGAAGTTTTTCTAGGGTTACCTGTGGCTCCCCCTTTCTTTTGTTTTTGGAGGAGCGTCTTAATGTCTCTGTTTCTCCTCTCTACTATTGCCTGTCCTTGAGGATTAAAGGATATACCAGTGGTGTGTAAAATCTTATACTGTGCAAAAAAATGTGCAAAATGTTTAGAAGTATATGCAGGTTCATTATCTGTTTTTATTGCTTGTAGCAACACCCATAATTGCAAATGCTTGTATAAGGAATTCAGTGACCACTTGGGCTGTTTCTTTTGCTGCTGGTATTGCAAAAGTGAATCCTGAAAAGGTGTCTACTACAACAACTAAAAGACAGATGACCAAAAGATTTACATCCATTTGCCAAATATATTGGGTCTCAAACCATGAAGGTTCTTCCCTGGAGGAAGCGTAGGAGCATGGAAAGGAAGGCAAGCTGTACAGGCTTTTCCTATGCTCCTAGCTTCCACTTTTATCCCAAATTTCAAACATGAAGCTTGAGCAGCCTGATGATATTTAGAATGAGATTCTTGGGCCTCCTGAAAAAAAGAATTATTGCCCAACATAGTTAGAAGGCTATCTGCCTTTGAATTACCATCAAAAATAGGACCTGGATGTCCACTATGAGAGTGGACATGCAAGATATAAATCTTATCTGGATGCTTTGAAGTTCTTTAAAGAGCTGATATACATTGGAAGCTACAAATTTTATTTGGGTTGTGGCAATTCTCTGTACCACATCTACTGAATAAGATGAATCAGATATTATATTTACATCTCATGGATGTAAAAAGTAAGAGCTAGAATGATTTCATACAATTCATTCTGCTGAGTGAACTGAAAAATTCTTACTACTCTCTTTATAATTAAGTCACTAGAGTATACAGCACAAATGTTAAGTTTGGTTGCATCTGTAAAGATAGTTGGTCCTTTAAGAGGAACTTTAGAAACCTTTTCTTCAAGAACCATTGCCAATTATATAATAGTCGGGTTATCTTTAATGGAGATTCATGTGTAAAATTTGGAGCTGTGGCCAATAAAATTTGCCACTCTGATATGGCTTCACAGCATACATTAATTTGTGCATTGGTATAAAAGGTGTATATCTCATCAGGTCTTATCCTAGATAATTATACTACTCGCTTAATGGCCTTTAATAAAATTCTAGCCACAAGCACTGGGTAAGGAATAAGGCTTTGTTCTGATTGTGCTGGGAGGTTCACCCGCTCTATCACACTGTCTCCTTAATGAAGGAGTGCTGCGGGTGCCTCTTTTATAGCAAAAACTGATACTTTTAAGGATTTTTGAGTGACCACATTGGATAAAGCCTGTTCAACTTCTCTCAAAGCCTCTTGAGTTTCTTTTGTAAGCTGGCATGGTGAGTTTAAAGCACTGTCTCCTTAAAATGTCATATAATGGTTGCAATTGATGGGTACTCAAGCCTAACACTGATTGCATTCATAGAATATCTCCTATCTATTTCTGAAAGTCATTTAAGGTGTTTAACTTCTCTGTTCTTAAGAAAAGTTTTTGTACCATAAGTACCTTAGGGTATACTTCATATCCTAAATATTGAAAAGGAGCATGTCTGAATTTTTTCTGGAGCTATATGGAATTTGTAGTTCCTTAGTGTTTCTATGTTTTTTTTGGTAGACATGCTTCTAACATTTGCTCCTCAGGTGCACACCCCAAGATATCATCCATGTAATGTAACAACATAACTTTTGAAAATGCTTTTCTTATTGGAGTAAGAGCAACAGCAACATACATTTGACACATAGTAGGGCTGTTTTCATTCCCTGTGGTAAAACTGTTCATTCATATCTTTTATAAGGCTCAGTTAAGTTAAAGCTGGACATTGAAAAGGCAAATCTTTTCATATCCTCCTTATCTAGAGGGATAGAATAGAAACAATCCTTAATGTCTATAACCCAAAGAGTCCAATCCATAGGCAACTGAGTAGGAGATGGAAGGCCAAGCTGAAGAGTCCCCATAGTTTCCATCTGTTCATTTGCTTTTCTTAAATCAACCAACATCCTGCATTTTCCAGATTTTTTTCTTACAACAAATATAGGGGAATTCCAAGGACTTAGAGAAGGTTGTAAGTGTCCTTGGCCAAGTTGCTCCTGTACTATATCTAATAAGGCCTGAATTTTATCTTTGACTAAGAGCCACTGTTCTATCCACACTGGTGTATCAGTTTTCCACTGAATAGGAACAGATGAGGATGGTGGCAGGCCTTCAACAGCAATCCTCCTAATAAAACCGAAGTACTCATTTGTAATCCTGTTGTAAAATGTCTCTTCCCCACAGATTGATGGGGATTTTTTCAACTATAAACAGAGTAAAAACTCCTGTTTTACCTTCAAAAGTCCATCTCAAATGGTTAGCACTAACTTCAGCTGCTATTGATCCTCCTACTCTAGACATGTAGGTGTCTGCCTTAATCTTTGGCCAGTGACTGGGCCAGTTGGCACCTCTAATAACTTTATGATCAGCACCTGTGTCTACCAATCCTTCTAATGGTTTTCCATTTATATATAGTGAGCATAGGATGGTCAGTTTTAACTGCTGCAGTCCAGAATATTCCTGGATTGTGTTGCTTGGAGTGAAAATCTGGGCAACTATCACCAGATTTCTTATTAGGAGTCTGTATCACTAAACCTGATGCTACTACTTCTCCTGGTTGATAAGTCACACATTGTCTACCTGTATTAGTAACTGGAGTTTTATCCACACATTACCCAGTTTCCCACATCAGTGTATGGATGAACACTCTTTTGTAAGTACTCTCAGGAGATGAAATGATCAAGTCTACTGTGCCTGGAGGCAAAGGATCCATAGGCTGAAGAGGAACAGATTTCACCTCTCCAGGGGGTATCTCTGTAGTCCCAGCTGCATACCACTCTATTCTCCCCAATTATAATCCCTTTCTCCCATCAGATTGCTTTCTGGCTGGTTGATTGTATATTCCTTTTCTCCAATCATATGGCTGGGAACTGGACTTCTAGGCACTCTCTGGGTGTAGCATCAGCTGCCATCATACCCCAAGTGTTTTTTTGCCTGGGGCCCTGGGGCTGGGTCCCTCATCCCATTTCCCTGAATCAGTCTACATTCTGACGCCCAATGGAAGCCACTATTGCATTTTGGACATGGGGTTTTGGGTCTTGTTCTCCCATCCTGTTTTCTCACTTTGTTTCTATGCCAACATTGAGCTTTCAGATGCCCTATTTTACCACATTAAAAGAATTGATGAGTCTCTCTGGAAGCCCCTTGCCAAAAGGGATCGTGTCTTGCCATGTTGGGATCTTAGGAAGTCTGCATCATAGCGTGGCTATAAAAGGTATTTGTGCCCACTGTGACACAGCATCTTATAATCTCCTCTAAAGGAGCATCCTTGTGTTGTCCTAGTATGATTCTTTTATAAACCTCATTTGCATTTTCTTTAGCAAATTGCCTTATCATAATTTCTGTTGCTGCATTTGTATCAATAGTTTGTATGACAGCTCTCTGCGGACATCCCACAAAATCAGCAAAGGGATCATTTGGCCCTTGTGCTATATTTGTAAAGGCCTCTCCTCTGTCCTATTTACATGGGATAAAACCCCATGCTTTGATAGCAGCAGCAATTTGCTCATATACTGCTATGGGGTAATTAATCTGTCCTGAAATGTCTGCATTAGAACCTACACCTGTTAGTTGGTCACAGATGATTAGAGTAGTAACTCCAGTTTGCCTATTTCATTGGGCAGTTTACTATATTCTGAGAGCCACAACAAGTTTTGTCCAGGTTCTAAGCATGTCCTTGATATAGATTTCCAATCACTAGGGGTTAAAATTTCAGAAGCCAAATTCTGTAATAACATCTTAACATAAGATGATGTAGCCCCATAAAGAGTGCAAGCCTTTTTCAGGTCTTTGATAATTTCTAGATCAAAAGGAGTATATTGTTGGGTGGAGCCAAGATGGTGGAGAAGGCACACACAACTTTCTAAGCTCTTCTCATACCCTGAGGACTAATTATTAAATTCGTCCTCAAAAATAGTGCTTGATTCGTAAAATTCACAAAGGTTAGAATGACAACTTACCAACTGAAGATAATCTGGAAGTTCATCAGAAAAGGTTTGTTCTGAGGAGCAGAAAAAGACCAACACAGGCAAGGATAGAACTAGAGGCTAGCATATTGAGCAGACTGGGGGTGGGTGGGTGGGGGTGTGGCCTCTGTGGTTAGAAAATCTATGGAGACGACTCTGCCATAGGCTGACTGCTCTGCTCTGCTTGTAAAAGAGCAGATTAGCAGAGAAATTAAAGCCAAAGGTAGAGGGTACTCTGAAAAATGCCAAAATCTAACAAGATTTGGCTATACCCACCCAAAATCAGAAGTGAGTGACTCAGTACAGACCACAGCACAGCTGTACAGCTGCATTGTGCAGCACAGGTTGGGGTAGCCACAAATCTACATGGCAAGGGAGCACATCCTGGGGCAGCCTCTAATCTGCACAGTAGGGGGCTCAGCCTGTGGCAATAGAACTGCCACAGAGTGACTGTGCTTCCCTGGACAGAGACATTTCCGGTGCCGTGGGGTTATTTGCTGGTCAGCTGCTAATACCCATAGCCCAACTGCGGGCTTTGGCTTCGGGTAGTAGTGACAATTTTGCTGCTCAGTCTCTAGCCCCAGGGCAGCCACTAATGTGCACAGTGGGGTTCTTCACTGGGCTCTTCCGCAGCTCAGTCTGAATCACTTCCAGGGGGGAACTTTTTCTCAGAGCACTCCTGTACCTTGCTACTTTTTGCAGCCCATTTGTAAGACAGCTACTATCCATACACCTATCCCAGTTCTGCAGAGGAAGCTGGTAACCTCCTTGCCCTGAAGTCAGACCCTGTAGGCTGTAAAAAATGTGCAAGAAAATCAAAAAGATGATCAATAACTTCTATACAGAAAGAGAGCAGGTTTTCAATCCTGAGGAGACTAATAGCAAACAGTCTCCATACAATACCCCAAAGGGGAATGTTACCTGGCCCCCATCACATAACACTCTCCTAGAAGAGTATATTAACAATCTTAAAAGAGAGCTAGAAGAAAAATGGGGAAAGGAAAGAGAAGCTATGCAAGAGAGTTAGAACTTCCTGAAATGTGAATTGGAAAAGGTAAAGAATTCCCAGGAAGTACAGGGAAACAGAATTTGTGAATTGGAAAAGGTAAAGAAATCCCAAGAAAGTAGGATTTGTGAATTGGAAAAAGACTCACAAAACTCACGCAAAAAAATTTAGTGAAATGGAAAAAAAATCCATAGAGCAAAACAACTCATTTTAAAACTCAATTGGACAAATACAAAAAGAAGTTAAAAAAAAAAAAAAAAAAAGCTAATGAAGAAAATAACTCATTAAAAATCAGAACTGAACAAATAGAAATGAATGATTCATTGAGACATCAAGAATCAGTCAAGCAAAACCAAAAAAATGAAAAATTAGGGAAAAAAAGTTAAATATCTACTTGGAAAAAAAAAACAGACCTGGAAAATAGATCTAGGAGAGATGTAGAATTATTGGACTTCCCAAAAATTATGATGATAAAAAGAGCCTAGATACTATTTTATAGGAAATCATCAAAGAAAACTGCCCAGATGTAATAAAATCAGAAGGTAAAATAGGCATTGAAAGAATTCATCGAACGCCTTCTGAAAAAGACCCTAAAATAAAAACTCCAAGGAATATTGTGGCCAAATTTTAGAACTATCAGACTAACAAAAAAAAATATTACAATCAGCCAGGAAAAAACAATTCAAATACTGAAGTGCTAAAATAAGGATCACTCAAGATCTGGCTGCCTCCACATTAAAGGATTGAAGGGCCTGGAATCTGATATTCTGAAAGGCAAAAGAACTTGGAATGCAGTCAAGGATAAACTACCCAGCTAAGATGAGCATTTTCTTCTGTGGAAGAAGATGGACATTCAATGGAATTCCATTTGTTTCTAAGGAAAAAACCTGATTTAAACAAAAAATTTGCTCTCCAACCATAGGATTCAAGAGAAGCAGAAAAAGGTAAAAGGAACTCTTGAGAACTGTAAGATGGATATACATAAAGACCACATGTATAATCTTATTTTACTGATATAACATAAAAAAGGGAAGTAGAAATGGAAAGGAGATAGTGTCAGAAAAAGAGAAAAGGGGAGACAAAAAGAGGGAAACTACATCCTGCTGCATTTGAGTGATGCAAGGTAAAGTCTTGTAGTTCTTAATTATGAGAGTGTAATGAATAGGAGGGTTAGGGGAAGTAGGAGAGAGGAGATGATTGTAGTTGTTGGGATTAATGTAGTAGGTTTTACTGAGTTATTATATCATTGTATTTTAGAGTTGTTAAAGAGGCAAAGGAAATCTATCATATCTGAGGGAACTTAGAAGGGGGAAGAACATTGGGTGAATCTTACTCTCATCAGAGTTGGCTCAAAGAGAAAACAATTGACATATTTATTTTACAAAGAAACTTCTCTCACCGCATTAAAAAGTGGGAGAGGAAAAGGGGAAAAATGAGTAATAAGGGAAGGGTTCAAGAAAAGGGAAGGAATTCAAAGGAAGGAGGGAGAGAACCTAAAGAGAGAAAGCTGCGTGATGCAAGTCGGGCCCACAAATTTAATACTGGGAAAGGGAGTAAGGTGGGGGGGGAAGAGGGGGCAAGAAAAAGAGAAGCATAATCTGGGGATAATAAGAAGGCATGAAATACAGAATTAGTCATTTTAACCATAAATGTGAATGGGATAAACTCTCCCATAAAGTGGAGGCAGATAGCAGACTGGATCAAAAGTCAGAACCCTACAATATATTGTTTACAGGAAACACATTTAAAGCAGGGAGATACATACAGAATAAAAATAAAAGGCTGGAGCAGAATCTATTATGCTTCAGGTAAAGTAAAAAAAAAAAAAAAAAACAGGGGTACCCATCTTTATCTCAGATCAAGCAACAGCAAAAATTGATCTAATTAAAAGAGATAAGGCAGGAAAGTATATCTTGCTAAAGAGTAGCATAGACAATGAAGCAATATCAATAGTAAATATATGTGCACCAAGTGGTATAGCATCTAACTTTCTAAAGGAGAAGTTAAGAGAGTTGCAAGAAGAAATAGACAGCAAAACTATAATAGTGGGAGATCTCAATCTTGCACTCTCAGATTTAGGTGAATCAAATCACAAAACAAATAAGAAAGAAATTAAAGAGGTAAATAGAATATTAGAAAAATTAGATATCATAAATCTTTGGAGAAAACTGAATTCAGACAGAAAGGAATATACTTTCTTCTCAGCAGTTCATGGAACTTATACAAAAATTGACCATACATTACGATACAAAGACCTCAAAATTAAATGCAGCAAGGCAGAAATAGTAACTACTTTCTTTTCAGATCACAATGCAATAAAAAGTACTTTCAACAAAAAGTTAGGGGTAAATAGACCAAAAAGTAATTGGAAACTAAATAATCTCATTTTAAAGAATGATGGGGTGAACCAGCAAATTATAGACACAATTAATAATTTCACTCAAGATAATGACAATGATGAAACATCATACCAAAATTTGTGTAATGCAGCCAAAGTGGTAACAAGGGGAAATTTTAAATCTTTAGAGGCTTACTTGAATAAAATAGAGAAAGAGAAGATCAATGAATTGGACTTGCAACTTAAAAAGCTAGAAAAAGACCAAATTAACCCCGCCCCCCCAATCAAGTACTAAACTTGAAATTCTAAAATTAAAAGGAGAAATTAATAATATTGAAAGTAAAAAAAAACTTTTTAATTAATAAATAAAACTAAGAGTTGGTTTTATGAAAAAACCAATAAAATAGATAAATCTGATTAGAAAAAAGGAAAGAGGAAAATCAAATTTTAGTTTTAAAAATGAAAAGGGAGAACTTTCCACCAATAAAGAGGAAATTAGAGAAATAATAAGGATTACTTTGCCCAACTTTATGCCAGTAAATTTGATAACCTAAGTGAAATGGATGACTACCTCCAAAAATATAGGCTTCCCCAATTAACAGAGGAGGAAGTAAATTGCATAAATAGTCCCCTTACAAAAAAAGAAATAGAACAAGCTATTAATCAACTCTCTAAGAAAAAATCCCCAGGACCAGATGGATTTACATGTGAATTCTACCAAACATTTAAAGAACAATTAGCCCCAATGCTATATAAACTATTTGAAAAAATAGGGAATGAAGGAGTCCTATCAAATTCCTTTTATGACACAGACATGGTACTGATACCTAAACCAGGTAGGTTGAAAACAGAGAAAGAAAATTATAGACCAGTCTCCCTAATGGATATTGATGCTAAAATCCTTAAATAAGATATTAGCAAAAAGACTACAGAAAATCATCCTCAGGATAATACACCATGATCAAGTAGGATTTATACCAGGAATGCAGGGCTGGTTCAATATTAGGAAAACTATTGGTATAATTGACCATATTAATAACCAAATTAACAAAAACTATATGATCATCTCAATAGATTCAGAAAATGCATTTGATAAAATCCAACATCCATTCCTATTAAAAACAATTGAGAGCATAGGAATAAATGGACTGACTTTTCCTTAAAATAATTGGTAGTATCTATTTAAAACCATTAGTAAGCATCATTTGTAATGGGATAAACTGGAATCATTCCCAATAAGATCAGGAATGAAACAAGATTGCCCACTATCACCATTACTATTCAATATTGTATTAGAAATGCTAGCTTTGGCAACCAGAGTTGAGAAAGAGATTAAAGGAATTAGAGTAGGTAATAAGGAAACCAAATTATCCCTCTTTGCTGATGATAAGAGGTTATACTTAGAAAACCACAGAGATTCTACTAAAAAGATATTAGAAATAATCCAGACCTTTAGCAAAATTATAGGATACAAAATAAGCCCACAGAAATCATCACCATTCTTGTATATCACTAACAAAATCCAACAGTTAGACTTACAAAGAGAAATTTCATTTAAAGTAACTACTGATAGTATAAAATATTTAGGAATCTATCTGCCAAGGAAAAATCAGGAACTTTGTGAGCAAAACTACAAAACACTTTCCACACAAATTAAGTCAGATCTAACCAATTCGAAAAATTTTAAATGCTCTTGGATAAGATGAGCAAATATAATAAAGATGGCAATACTACCTAAACTAATCAATTTTTTAGCTCTATACCAATCAGACTCCCCAAAAATTATTTTAATGATGTAGAAAAAATAACAGCAAAGTTCATATGAAAAACAAAAGGGCAAGAATTACAAGGGAATTAATGAAAAAAAAAAATCAAATGAAGGTGGTCTAGTTGTACCAGATTTAAAATTATATTATAAAGCAGCCATTACCAAAACCATTTGGTATTGGCTAAGAAATAGACTAGTTGATCAGCGGAATAGGTTAGGTTCAAAGGACAGAACAGTCAACAGCTTTAATAATCTAGTGTTTGACAAACCCAAAGACCCAAATTTTGGGATAAGAACTTGCTCAAAAATTGCTGGGAAAATTGGAAATTAGTATGGCAGAAACTAGGCATTGACCCACACTTAACATCAAACACCAAGATAAAGTCAAAATGGGTTCATGATCTAGTCATAAAGAATGAGATTATAAATAAATTAGAAGAACATAGGATAGTTTACTTCTCAGACCTGTGGGAGAGGAAGGAATTTATGACCAAAGAAGAACTAGAGATCATTCTTGATCAGAAAATAGAAAATTTTGATTATATCAAATTGAAAAGTCTTTGTACAAACAAAACTAATGCAGACAAGATTAGAAGGGAAGCAATAAACTGGGAAAATATTTTTATAGTCAAAGGTTCTGATAAAGGCCTCATTTCCAAAATATATAGAGAATTGACTCTAATTTATAAGAAATCAAGCCATTCTCCAATAGATAAATCGTCAAAGGATGTGAACATACATTTCTCAGACAAAGAAATTGAAACTACTTCTAGCCATATGAAAAGATGCTCCAAGTCATTATTAATTGGAGAAATGCAAATTAAGATAACTCTGAGATACCACTACACACCTGTCAGATTGGCTAGAATGACAGGGAAAGATAATGCGGAATGTTGGAAGGGATGTGGGAAAACAGGGACACTGATACATTGTTAGTGGAATTGTGAATATATCCATCCATTCTGGAGAGCAATTTGTAACTATGCTCAAAAAGTTATCAAGCTATCAAATCAAAAGGGATCAATCATACTCTTTGATCCAGTAGTGTTACTGCTGGGCTAATATCCCAAAGAAGGAAAAGGGACCTGTATGTGCAAGAATATTTCTGGCAGCCCCCTGTGTAGTGGCCAGAAACTGGAAACTGAGTGGATGCCCATCAGTTGGAGAATAGTTGAATAAATTGTGTTAAATGAATGTTATGGAATAATATTGTTCTGTTAGAAATGACCAGCAGATAAATAAATTAGAGGAACATAGGATAGTTTATCTCTCAGACTTGTGGAGGAGAAAGAAATTTGTGACCAAAGATGAACTAGAGACCATTACCGATCACAAAATAGAAAATTTTGATTATATCAAATTAAAAAGCCTTTGTACAAACAGAACGAATGCAAACAAGATTAGTAGGGAAGCAACAAACTGGGAAAACATCTTTACAATTAAAGTTTCTGATAAAGGCCTCATTTCCAAAATATATAGAGAACTGACTCAAATTTATAAAAAAATCAAGCCACTCTCCAATTGATAAATGGTCAAAGGATATGAACAGACAATTTTCAGATGAAGAAATTGAAACTATTACCACTCACATGAAAGAGTGTTCCAAATCACTATTGATCAGAGAAATGCAAATTAAGACAACTCTGAGATATCACTACACACCTGTCAGATTGGCTAAGATGACAGGAAAAAATAATGATGAATGTTGGAGGGGATGCGGGAAAACGGGGACACTGATGCATTGTTGGTGTAGTTGTGAACGAATCCAGCCATTCTGGAGAGCAATCTGGAATTATGCCCAAAAAGTTATCAAACTGTGCATACCCTTTGATCCAGCAGTGTTTCTATTGGGCTTATACCCCAAAGAGATACTAAAAAAGGGAAAGGGACCTGTATGTGCCAAAATGTTTGTAGCAGCCCTGTTTGTAGTGGCTAGAAACTGGAAAATGAATGGATGCCCATCAATTAGAGAATGGCTGGGTAAATTGCGGTATATGAATGTTATGGAATATTATTGCTCTGTAAGGAATGACCAGCAGGATGAATACAGAGAGGCTTGGAGAGATCTACATGGACTGATGCTAAGTGAGATGAGCAGAACCAGGAGATCATTATACACTTCGACAACGATATTGTATGAGGATGTATTCTGATGGAAGTGGATTTCTCTGACAAAGAGACTTAACTGAGTTTCATTGGATAAATGATGGACAGAAACAGCTACACCCAAAGAAGGAATACTGGGAAATGAATGTGAACTATTTGACTTTTGATTTTCTTCCCGAGTTATTTTTACCTTCTGAATCCAATTCTCCCTGTGCAGCGGGAGAACTGTTTGGTTCTGCAAATATATATTGTATCTAGGATATACTGCAACATATTTAACATATATAGGACTGCTTGCCATCTTGGGGGGGGAGGAGGAGGGAGGGAGAGGAAAAAACGAAACATAAGTGATTGCAAGGGATAATGTTGTGTAAAAATTGTCCTGGCATGGATTCTGTCAATACAAAGTTATTATTAAATAAAATTAAATTAAAAAAAAAAAAAAAAAAAAAAAAAAGAAATGACCAGCAGGATGATTTCAGAGACTTACATGAACTGATGCTGAGTGAAATGAGCAGGACCAGGAGATCATTATATATTTCAACAGCAATACTAAATGATGATCCATTCTGATGGACATGACCATCTACAACAATGAGATGAACCAAATCAGTTCCAATAGAACAGTTATGAATTGAACCAGCTACACTCAGAGAAAGAAAACGGAGATGATTATGAACCACTACATAGAATTCCCAATCCCTTTATTTTTGTTTGCCTGCATTTTTGATTCCCTTCACAGGCCAATTGTACAATATTTCAAAGTCTGATTCTTTTTGTACAGCAAAATAAGTGTTTGGACATGTGTATACATATATTGTATTTAATTTATACTTTAACATATTTGACATATATTGGTTAACCTGCCATCTGGGAGAAGGGGTGGTGGAAAAGAGGGGAAAAGTTGGAACAAAAGGTTTTGCAATTGTCAATGCTGAAAAGTTACCCATGCATATATCCTGTAAATAAAAAGATATAATTAAAAAAATAATAATAATTAAAAAAACATAAGAAAAAGGAATGCATTTTCTCCTTTTTTGACCTCAAGAGTTAAGCCGTTCAGTCACAGGATACATTTCTATTCTTAAATCAGCTATATTCTGCCCTTCCTCTTTGGCTTTAAGTAGTGCCTTTTGCAATCATAGTCACAGGAGTCATAGGAGGAGGTGATTGCTGGGGTGGATCTGGTGATATCACTGCTTCTCCTACTCCTCTTCCTCTCTCCACCCAGGCTGAAGTTGATGGGGGACGGTCAAGAGCCTGCTCGGGTGTAGGTGGAGTTGAAGCTGGTTTGTGAGAGTGAGAATCACTATGCTCTTCAAGTTCACTTAAATTCCTCATGCCCTCTGGTGATATTTCCATTAATCTCTGTTTTTTCTTCCTCTTTTTCCTCACACTTCCTCATCTGGCTGTTCTTAAAACTTTTCTTTTTTTCTATTACTTGCAGGATTCTTTAAGGCCAATTGTATTAAGTTGCACATATAGAATGTTCCCTTAGAAATTGAATCAGGACCTTTATCATTGTAATATTCACATAATTGATCTCCATTTCCAATTATCTGCCTCTATTTTTTCTTCCTTGAAAAACCAAGGGGATGTTCATTCTAATGTATTCATGAATCCACCAATTTGCTCCTAAGTTACAATCAAACCCTGTCTCTTTATTAGTCTGAGTAGGCTTCCTGTAGATCTACCTTGGGGTGGGGGAGAAACTTTTCCTAATGTCTGCCTCATTTTAGCTAGAAAATGATTGACTAGTTTAGCTCTTAACAAAGTAAGTTCCCTGTTTGTCTACTAAAATACTCACCCTATTTCTTGGTCTCTAGGGACTTCTTCAGTGAAATTAGGGTCCTTATTCCACATTGGGTGCCAAAATGTAAAGTCCAGGGTAGCTCCCTGAAGGCCTCAGGATCAGCCAGAGTCAGGATAAGTAAAAGTCCTTGGTCTTTAGGTGGAGAAGTGAAGGAGACAAACTCCCAGGAGTTTTGCCAAACATCTCTTCATAATTTCTGGAGTCCAAAATCTCCACACCTTTCTCCTTTTCTTCCTTTGACCAAGTGAGTCAGGCCTCTGTCACCCCACCCTCTAATCCTTCTCTATGATTATCTTTACACCAAACACTGAACCAGCACCAAACAGTGAGAAGGGCCATTTATCCAAACATATGCTAATAGAGTGATTGTCTTAATTCAAATAGGTAATTAGTCTTAAGTGCTTGATTGTCTGATTCAAGTGCACCTATTCAAAGTTTCAATCCTTTACACATATTGTGTTTCCCCGATAATAAGACACTGTCTTATTAATTTTTTTTTGGACAGAAAAACACCAGAGGTCTTATTTTCAGGGGAGGGCTTATTTTCAGGGGATGGCTTATTTTAATGAACATTGACAGCAATTTTAATAAACAGGTAAATGTGAACAAAAAAAAGTACCTTTATTCAATAATAATCATGTCATCTTCGTCAACAACATCGTCATAAGTGTCTATACCCTGAATTCTGTCCTGGATGTCTTGCGCCTCTATTTCCTTCAGAAGAAGTGGACCCAATCTGTCATGTCCAGCAAAATAGCTCTCTTTAAATGAACATATCTTGTCCAGATAACTTGCTCGTAGTGCCTTGGTGACACAGCTGTCAGTAATTTTATCCCATGATTTCTTCACCCAAGTCACGACTTCTTGCAGGCAGGGCTTCACAAAGTTTCCACGCTGATTTCTTTCCATTCTATTTTCAATGTAGTCATTGATTTCCATGCGCAAATGGTCCTTGAATGGCTTGTTTAATTGCAATATCAAGGGTCTGAAGATAGGCAGTCATTCCTGCAGGAATCATTATTTGATTTATTCTTCTCTCTGCAAGGAAGTTCTTCATTTCTTTAGCATGGTGAGTGCCGGCTGAATCCCAGATTATCAGACCTCTTTGGTTACCTCGCATAACAAGTGACAGCATTAAATCAACCCACTTTCTTATAACGGCTTACACTAGGCTTTTTCGGTTTCAAGAACATAAATGCCTGATACACATTCAATCTTATCTTTCTTGTCCTTACTAATGATTAGAGGTGTGGCTTTCTTTCCATCCAAACGAGTTGCCAAAACACAGGTGACCCGTGCAGACAGAATAATAAAATTATGACCATCAGTCCTTCTTTTCACTCCATCATGCCCCTCAATAATGTTTTAACCCCATCATGCTCCCTGAGTGCTCCTTCTATCCTCCATGATGCCCCCTGAGTTCTTCTTTTATCCTCCATCATGTCCTCTGAGTTCTTCTTTTATCCTCCATCATGCCCCTTTTATCCTCCATCATGCCCTCTCACTCCCACTTACATACCGGGTTTTTATGTTGTCCTGCCTCAGCTTTCCTCCGTGGCACTGCTCTCAATGGCGCCAGCAAGCAAATCACTGGGGAAGAACAGGATGATGCACTCCCTGCTGCAGCTCTGATTGAATGCAGCTCGGAGCGCGGAGTGCATTTCACCTGGGGGGGGGGGGGGGATGGTGCATACAGAGGGTACCGTAATGTAGTGTGTAGTGCAGGGGATCACTTTCACTACAGTAGCAATCTCAATAGGGCTTATTTTCAGGGGAGGGCTTATTTTAGAGGAATCTTACACAGTAAGGGGAGGGCTTATTTTGGGGACAAGTCTTATTATTGGGGAAACACAGTATCTATCTATTTATCTATTTAGATATATAGAAGCCACTAACAAATAGTTATGGTAAAATTTGGCAAACAACATGGTATAGAAAATGATCTGGCTTCAATTCCTGTTTCTGACACACATTGGAGAACCTGGAGAAATCATATAATATCTATCTATATACACAGACACCTGTTTGATACTAAAACCTGCAAAGTGATTGTTGAAATGCATTTGTAGAAGCAGTATACTGATGAAATCAAAGGTCTGGATAAAATAAAAACAATATCTAAAATTATAAAATGATAAATTAAAGTTCAAATAAAATTATCTGAAGGATTAGTTAGAGATCTGTTACTTTGGTGAATAGTCAGAGGAAGGATTTGGAAACCCCTCATAGAAGAACTATCTGTTTTAAGGTAGACTGAGGATGTCAGTGATAAAGAGTCAGTCTATTTCATCCATGGATAAAAGTATAGAAAGAATAAGAAGTTGGTAGGGAACAGGATTTTCTTATGAGATATTTAACATATCTTTCTAGTTTTCATTCTTGAATTTATTTTAATGTTTCTCAGTGTCTTATGTGGTCTTTAGCTTTCACTTGACTCATTCTAATTTTGAAGGAATTATTTTCTTTAATCAGTTTTTATACCTCTTTTTTTATCATTTGGACAATTTTGTTTTTTAGAGTTATTTTTTCCAAGTATTTTTCTTTGACTCTTTTATCAATTTGTTGGGCTTTTTTCCCATAATTTTTCTTGCATCAATCTCATTTATTTTTCTTCTACCTCTCTTATTTGATTTTTCAAAATTCTTTCTGAGTTCTCTCAATCTTTGGGTTCTTGTTGTTTTTCTGTTCCATTCACATTTTTCTTTGAGCCTATTCATTATATCAGTTTTGACACCCTTGTCTTCTTAGTTTGTGTCTTAAAATCCTCTGTCACCATAATTGCCTTTTATAGTCAAGTTCTTTTTATTTATTGTTTTCTCTTATTCTAAGACTGTTTTTGTTTCTTTGCTTTATGTTAAAATTGGACTCTGCTTCCTGAGTGGAGGAAGTACTGTACCAAACTTTGGGATCTTTTGTGTTGCTATTTTCAGAGTTAGTTTTGGGGATTGACAAGTTTTTGGTGCTTTCAAGATGGTATAATTCAAGTCACTCCTTTCACAGCTTGTACTTTTGTCTTAACCCAGGAAAGGACCTTGGTCCACTACAGCCACAAGCACAAGTTCTCCTACTTTTGAACTGAGACAAGAGCTGCTTCTTCTTTCCTATATGAATGACCAGAAGCCATTTTCTCCTCCCTGGTTCTGTGCCCAGTGCCCCTCTGTAGCCATAAGTATTGTAGCTATAAGCCATAGTGTTCCTCTTCATCATAGAACTGTATATAGGCAATATACCTTGCACCCAATACAAAGGGTCTCCTATAATTTCTTTTTGATTAATTGTCCTATTCCCTTACTGTCTCTGGGCTGAGAGATCCTGCTGCCACTTTGTAGTTATATTTACAGCCCAATGATGGTGTTACCAACATGTGTTCTGTGCTTGTGTCTGGCCTCCATACTAATTCATTTTCTTGCTGACCTTCTTAGTTATCCAGAACTGGAAAAAAAACTTATTCTATTCTTTAGTTGATTCTTTCAGCATGAAATTCTTTTCCAGGTATTATCTCAAAGTAGTTTAAAGGGCAATGTTGAGAGAGTTCAACTGAATTGCTCACTCTTTGTGCATTTCATCTTGTCTCTGCCCAAATGTAATCATTTAATTCATTGGAGCTTAATGAGCTCCAACTATTTTATTCATATTTGTGTTTCTAGTACATTACAAATTTCCTGGCACATAATATCAATTAATAAATATTTGTTGGTTGATTAGTTTCAGGTTTTATAAAAATTATTCTAACCAAGAATATTTAAATCTATTCATATAACTTTGGTTTTCATGGTCTCACTAAACAAGTAGTAGATTCTATATGCCAAAGGGTCCATAGAGGGATCACATATATCAAATCACAATTTGTATTTGAAAGCATTTTTAGGTGACATTTAAACTTGTGTCTACCTAAATTTACAAAGTTTCTTGACAAGACAGCTTTCCTAATTATTCAACATTCCTTAAAGGAATAGGCGAATACAGACTCTTCAGTGATAATACAAAATGAGAATAGTCTTTGAAGAAAGTGTATAAAATAGTGATTTAGCTGTTATTGTCTTTCTGAATACTTTCTGAAGGTGGATATTGAATGATGATCACATTCCAAAGTGCATTGAAAATGTGTTTTTTAAAAATCACATTTGTTACTAAAGGTTGTGCTAGATTTGAATTATGCATCATTTTCATGTAAAAGTAGCCATCAGTGCATGTATATCATATTTATATTTTTCTCATGAAATAAACTGGGGTTTTGTCAATTCTAGCTTTTACTATAACTTTAGAACCTCAAAGTATATTTTTATTCATTAATGACAAAAGCAAAGTCAACCATAAAATTGGCTATGTTCCTCATGGTAAAAGAACCATGAAAGATAGGAAAATAATACAAGTGTAAAGGAAATATTATCTCAGTTTATTGTTAGAAATTTATAAATGTGTGTTAAAAAACCCATTCTTAGGTATGTAGCCAATATATCAGAATTTGATATTGTAGTTACTCTCATTTGATTACAAATTTGCTTTACTTTTAAGGACATTGTTACCATGACCAATATATTGCCACATATTATAGTATCATAAGATCACAAATTTTGAGACAGAATTCACCTAGTTCAATGTCTTAACTCTTTTTTTTACAGGAAGAAATTGAAGTTTTTTCTCAGGTTTACATAGGTAAGAAAGAATAGAGCTAGGATTAAAAATTAAGTTATTTGATTTCCAATCCAGGATTCTTTCTAGTTTGCCAATCATTAGCAATCTGGAAAAAAAGTTTGACAAGTCCTATAAATTCTTATATGATGTACTGAACTAGCAAAGAGAAGTACAGATGTGAAATTAGACAAGTATACCCAAATCTGCCAAACCGAATTTTAATTTTCAAAAAAGTTATAAGAAAAAGAATAAGGTCAGAATAAAGTCAATCTTTTCCCACATATTGAATAATATCTTTAGTAACCAAAACTAATTGGCCAGAGTAACAAATGAGCTAATAAGTAGTTTAAAGATGGAACAGGAGAAATATAGATAATTGCTTGATGGGCTTTTGAAGTACTGAACAGTATTTCCAAACTCAGTGTTCAAAGCAAATGCACAAGCTATTTATGCTTGATGAATTCATCTGAACACAGAATCAATCAAGCTTCTTTTTCTCCTAGAGTATCTAGTTTGTTAAGGATAAAGGAATGTGGTCCTTTCTGACAACCTTTAGAATCCAAGTGAGAAAAACAGAATAGCTCTAATGATAGCATTTGATTGAGGCAGAGGTCAAGAATAAAATAGAGAGGTCCTATAATTAATTATGCAAATATGTATCTAATGTCCATATGTACAAGACAGGAACTCAAGCAAAATAATTATACAACTAACATCTAGAAAGTCTGTTGTGAGCTTTTTCTTCTCAAAACGCAGCCAGGTGATAAAAGTTCAGATCTTTTATTGTCCCAATATAGTCCGGTTAGCTTAGAGCCCTATCTCTCTGCTTGGTTCCAAGAGCTCTCTCCGAATGTCACCAAATCCAAAGGTCTGGTCCTTCAGCCTCTGCCTCAGTTTTCTTCAGCCTCCAGCCAGCTCCAACTCTTCATGTCATTCCGCTGAAATCTCGACTTGTAGCATCTTCACTCTCCGAAGAACACTTCTGCCACCAGCCAGCCAAGTGGAAAATATTCTGCCTTGCCTCGGAGAGAGGGCTTCTGGCGTAACTCTACTGAAATCTGACCGAGAGCTTCTGTCTGTTTCTTTTATCCAAGAGGGAGGAATTGTGGGATACGAGAGAGAGGGATTATGGGTTTTCTCCCATAGTGCTCTCTGGCCCAACGAGCTTCAAGGGAGGTGTGAACTCATTGAACTTAGTTCTACTTAGTACCTTGTTTCAGGTTCTGCCCAAAACATCTTCTTGTAAGATTAGATCAACTCTAATTACTTAGCAGTTAGTAAGGATTCCAACATCTCCCCCTTTCTTTTGTTTTAAAACATAGGGGGTTTCTGAGGGGGTACACATAAATCCATCAATATGGGCCAGAACTTTGTAACAGATATACATGGTATACATAAATCCATCAATATGGGAGGCATTATACATAATTTACATGAGCACATGAAAATTTAACTACTGCAAAAGTCTCATCAACAATCTTTCATCTCAAGAAATCTAATGATTCTTGCAATTGCTTAAAATACATAAGCACATAGTAATATAACACAGGCTAGTAGTAATGTAACAACATAAATCGACCTGAAAATTTACAAATGTCCATAAGTCCTAGAAATAGTCCATAAGGAATCCATTGTCCATTAGTTCATGTGCCAGGAATCTAATAATTCCTGTAAGCTCTGAAGTACTGCAAAAGTCTCATCAACAATTTTTCATCTCAGGGAACCCAATGATTTCTGAAGATTTTAAGAATCCTTTTGACAGTCTCATTGTCAGCCATCTGATTCTTTCTTCATCTGTGGAAATATAAGCAGATCCTCTTCCCCAAGCACTTAACCTATCTAATTCTCTTCTATTTACCACTTTTGGGATTTCTCCTCATCATCTGGTAATTACATTGGAGCTGTTTGCATTGGATATTGTCTTGTTGTCTTAAAAGGCCTGTATTCTTCCCAACTGTAATCCTGATTGCTTTTCTGTTGGTTGATGACATCAGAGTTCTGAATTTCTAAAGTCTCTCTGGGTGTAACCTCAGCTGCTATCATGCCCCACCTGTCCTTTGATTGATACTTTGGAGCTGGGCCTTGCCTCTCCTTCCTCTGGTCAATATACATTTAGAGGCCCAATGAAAGCCTCGTTACATTTTGGACATGGGGTTTGGGGTTTTCTCTCACCCTGTCTTCTCACTCTATCTCCATATCTACAATGAGCTCTCAAATGTCCAATTTTTCCGCAATGAAAACATTGACGAGTTTCTCTAGAATTCCTCTGCCAAGAAGGACCTTGTCTTTCCATGTTCATCATAGTCTGGGCATAATAAGCACTTGTGCCCACTGTGGCACAGCGTCTTATGATTTCTTCTAAAGGAGCATCTTTGTCTAGCCCCCATATAATTCTTTTGCAAACCTCATTGGCATTTTCCTTAGCCAAATGTCTAGTCATTATTTCTGTTGCTGCATTGTTTCCAATGGTTCTTATTACAGCTGTTTGTAAACGTCCCACAAAATCTGCAAAAGGTTCATTGGGACCTTGCTCTATTTTTGTGAAAGCATTATTTCCATCTTTCTGTCCAGGAGAGAATTCCAAGCTTTTATTGCAGTCTTAGAAATTTGCTCATACACTGTTATGGGATAATAAATCTGTTCTGAACTCTCTGCATACTGACCTTCTCCAGTTAGTTGGTCAAAAGCAACTTGTACAATAGCTCCTGTTTGCCTATTGCGTTGGGCTTGAATCCTACATAATTCATGAAACTCTGAAAGCCACAATAAATTTTGTCCCGGTTCAAGACATGTTTTAGTGATGGATTTCCAGTCATTCGGGGTTAGGATTTCATAAGACAAATTATCCAGTAACATCTTCACATAAGATGATGTAGCCCCATAAAGAGTGCAACCCTTTTTCAAATCTTTAATTTTTTCCAAATTAAAAGGAGTGTATTTTCTCTCTTTTTGACCTGAAGAGTCAATCTTTTCAATCACAGGATATGCATTTATAAAATCAGATATATCTTCTCCTTCATTTTTTGCTTTAATTAATGCTTTTTCTAATCTTGTCAAATTCTGCTTTACAGGAGAAGCTGACTGTGTTTCTGCCTCTCTCCCTCCCCCTTGTTCCACCCATGAAGGGTTAATTGCGGGGGGAGGGTCATGAGATGTGGAATCACCTAATTCCTCCTGCTGTGAAGTATCATACTCAGAATTGTAATTAACTCCATTCTCATCTGATTCGTCCTCCTTTTCACCTAGTAAAGTTGGCATTTCTTCCTCCTGTACTTTCCTTTTCATCATTCTATCACTTAAATAACTTCTTATAGCCAATTGTATTACATTATATGTATTAATTATTGAGTTAGGCCCATTTTTATTATAGAATTGACAAAGATCCTCTCCAACCAATTTCCATTCATTTAGATCTAATTCCTTATCAAGAGAGAAACAAGGACATATGTCCTTTATAGTTTGTAAAAGTTCAGTGATTTGCTGTAAACTTATAATTAAACCTTGGCTTTCCATAACTTTGACAATGCTCTCTAAACATTTTCCTTGAACAGAAACAGGCTGTTTTCTAAATATCTGTCCCATCTTAGCTGAAATTCTACTTTAACTCTTTTAACAAAATTTCTTTGTTGTACTCACTCTAATTTCTGGGTTGAAGAGTTTTTTCCACTGGATCAGGATCAGAGGCTTTTCCACTTGAATCAGGATCGGAGCTTTTCCACTGAAATCCACTGAGGGGTCTGTTTGCCCCACGTTGGGCGCCAAAATGTTGTGAGCTTTTTCTTCTCAAAACGCAGCCAGGTGATAAAAGTTCAGATCTTTTATTGTCCCAATATAGTCCGGTTAGCTTAGAGCCCTATCTCTCTGCTTGGTTCCAAGAGCTCTCTCCGAATGTCACCAAATCCAAAGGTCTGGTCCTTCAGCCTCTGCCTCAGTTTTCTTCAGCCTCCAGCCAGCTCCAACTCTTCATGTCATTCCGCTGAAATCTCGACTTGTAGCATCTTCACTCTCCGAAGAACACTTCTGCCACCAGCCAGCCAAGTGGAAAATATTCTGCCTTGCCTCGGAGAGAGGGCTTCTGGCGTAACTCTACTGAAATCTGACCGAGAGCTTCTGTCTGTTTCTTTTATCCAAGAGGGAGGAATTGTGGGATACGAGAGAGAGGGATTATGGGTTTTCTCCCATAGTGCTCTCTGGCCCAACGAGCTTCAAGGGAGGTGTGAACTCATTGAACTTAGTTCTACTTAGTACCTTGTTTCAGGTTCTGCCCAAAACATCTTCTTGTAAGATTAGATCAACTCTAATTACTTAGCAGTTAGTAAGGATTCCAACAAAAGTCCACTTAGCTTTTCTTTTTAAGACTATGCACCCAATATCTTCTTTTTATTTTTCCATTTTCCCATTTTTATTAATAGTTTTTAACTTTGAATAATTCACTCAAATGGATTTGCTATTTATTCATTAGTAATATTACAATTGTCCCTTGATTGATGAAGAAGATGTATTCCAAGGACTGACTTTATTCTTTGTTATTGTAGTAGAAAACCTGCAGGAAATATCTTCCTTCTCTCCCTATTCTCCAATCGATTGCCATATTTTTCTACTTCTATGTTTACACAGTCTCTTGCACCTATCTTTCCTACTGTTATGAGCAACATCCAGTTTAATCTCTCATTACTTCTAACATGGACTAAGATAATAGATTCCTAATCATTCTCCCTGGTACGTCTCTC
This sequence comes from Antechinus flavipes, assembly GCF_016432865.1. NCBI lineage: Eukaryota > Metazoa > Chordata > Mammalia > Dasyuromorphia > Dasyuridae > Antechinus > Antechinus flavipes. The sequence continues at coordinate 401,051,385 of NC_067400.1, forward strand.
CCCTCTCCAATACATTTTCTGTACAACTGCCAAAAGAATATTGCTGAGTCAAAAGTATGAAAAGAACATTTTCTAATCAAAAGTCTTCATTGGTTTCTTATTGTTCTAGGACAATATTTTTTAAAAAACCCAATGAAACAAAACTTGAGTCTGTCATGTGATAACATCTTATATGATCTGACTCCAACACATCTACTTTTACTTGGCAAAGGAAGCTTGACTTAGCAGAAAAAGTCCAAAACTTGCAAGCTGGAGAAATGGGTTCATATCCTAATGAAAATGGGGATATAATTATTTGCACTGTTAACTTCACAGGGTTGTTCTGAGGAAAGCGTCTCACAAACCTTATACTTTGGGTTAAATATGAACTATTGTGTTCCAGGATAATGATAATAACAACAACAATAATAACATCTATCTAGAATATACTATGTATCAGACATTCTGAAGGAATCAGATATTATCTCATTTGGTCCTTACTACCTTCGTAGGTGCTATTATTATCTCCCTTTTACAGTTAAGAAAACTGAGGCACACAGAAATAAGTTGTCCCAGGATCACACAACTATTAAGTTTTGATACTATTTTGATACTATTAAGTATCTTTGACCATATTTAAACTCAGGTTTTTCAGACTTTGGGTTTTTGTGCTTTAACAACTATGGAATAAGAATAATTCTCACCTGAGCTGCTTAAGGATTATAAAATATTTTCTATGAGGAAAATAGGATACAATAAGAAACTGGAAAGCACTTGGACCCTCAGTGTAAGAACCTGGGTTTAAGTGTTAGCTTAACTTTCATTAGATTTATGTCTCTGGGCAAGTCATTTAAATATTAATTTCATTTTCATCAGATATAAAATGAAGATAATACTAGGCTTGCTTTCTTTCCAAGCAGATTTATTATGAACAAAACATTTAAAAATCTTAAAGCATTATATAGATATAAGTGGTGTACTATATTCTCATTTATAGATAAGAAAATAAGGTTCAAGGTGATTCAGTGATTTATTCACATCCCTTCTACTTTTAAAATTTCTGCCCTGGGACATTTAGAGAGATCATATAGTCCACATTCTTCCATAAGGTAAGAATTCTTTCTGGGTCATTTCTGTCATGTGAATCCCTTGAACATAGCAGTGGGTATTAAATTTTAGTCATTTAGTTAATAAACATTTAGTTAGCATCTCTATGGGGTAGGGAATGTGCTAAGTATTGAACATACAAAAACCGTTAAAAGACAATACCTGATGTGAAAGAGCTTACAATCCAATGGAGGAGGCACCAAGGAATCAAAATATGTACAAACAAAGCACAGGATACAGAATAAATAGTAACTAAATAAGAAAAGGCAGCAGAATTAAGAGGAGTCAGGAAAAGTTTCTTGTAGAAGATGGGATATTAGCTGGTTCCTAAAAGAAGTCAGAGAAACTACTCAGTGGAAATGAGGAACAGCCAGAAAAAATGCATGGGATAAAGTAGAATATATTGTTAATGAAACACCAGGAGGCCAGTGTCATTAGACTGAAAAATATACATGGGCAAGGAAGGAAGAATAAAGGGAAGAAGAATGAAAAGATAGGAGGGGGCTTGGTTATGAAAAGCTTTGAATTCCAAACAAAATATTTTATATTTGATTCTGGAGGCAATATGATGCCATCAGAGTTGATTGAGTAGTGGGGAGTGTCATGGTCAAACCTGTGCTTTAGGGAAATCACTTTGGTGACTGAGTAGAGGATGGATTAGAGTGGGGAGAAACCTGATGCTTACAAAATGAGGGCTGACACCAAAATGGTGGCAATGTCAGAGAAGAGAATGGGGTAATTACAGAGAAATTTTAAGAGTGAAATCAATAAATCTTAGTAACTGTTTGGATATGGTGGGTAAAGGATAGAAAGGAGTCAAGGATGATACCTGCTTTGTGAGCCTGGGGACTTGGAAGATGATTTACCTTCTCTAGTAATAGTAAAGGTAGGAGAAGGAGATGAAAGATAGCATCCCATTTTGATCATATTGAGTTTAAGATGATTTCAACTTATCTGTTTTTGGCAGTCTCATTCTACTCTTGTTTGTGTTGTTCTATCCATTCATCACAGATCTGTCTTACATGCTGGGCATCTTTTAAAAATTTTCTTAATATTCCCAGGACATAAATAGAAGGAGAATATGGGCTTCCTATTGCTTAACATTTTTTTCTTGCTATATCATTTCTTTTTTATCGTATATTTCTTTGATGAAACCTTTTTAATTTCTTCAAAATTCCTTGTTTGTAATTTATTGTGGGTTGTCATATATCCACCATTTGATTAATAAATGTTTATCAAGTTGGGTTGACTTATTTGACAACTCATTCTATTTTGGGGAATTATTCTGTATCTAATCTGATGCTTACGTACCATGGCATAATTTTGACCAAATAGAAGATCAAATTTGTAAATTTGGGCACATCCAAGAGAAAAAAAATCAAAATATAAACTCCATAAATGAGTTCATAGGTACCCTCTTCTATTTTATTGGAATTACCTTTTGTGTGTATGTGTGTGGGTTCTTATATTGCATAAGAATCTAGCCATTATTATTAACTCAGTGAAAATTTTAACTCCCCCTTATACACTGCCACTTTGTATCAAGGAAATTATGTACATGGGAATAATATTGTAATCTATTATTTATAAATCTTTTTCAATAACGTTTTCTGAAATTATGATATCCATGTGAATTCTTTTAAAAACATTTCTTTTTCCATTTAAAATAACTGTCGATAGGATAAAATATTTGGGAATCTTTCTGCCAAAGGAGGGTCAGGAACTATGTTAGCAAAAGTACAAAATACTTTCCATACAAATAAAGTCAGATCTAAGCAATTGGAAAAATATCAAGTGCTCTTGGATAGGTTGAGCAAATATAATGAAGATTACAATACTATCTAAACTAATGTATTTATTTAGTGCTATATCAATCAAACTCCCAAGAAACTATTTTACTGACCTAGGAAAAATAACAACAAAATTCATCTGGAAGAACAAAAAGTCAAGAATTTCAGGAGAATTAATTTCAGCTCTAAAATTATATTATAAAGAAGTGGTCATCAAAACCATTTAGTACTGGCTAAGAAATATATCAGTTGATCACTGGAATAGGTTAGGTTCACAGAAGTAAATAGTCAATAACAATAACAATCTAGTATTTGACAAACCCCAAAACCCCAGCTTTTGGGATAAGAATTCACTATTTGACAAAAACTGCTGGGAAAATTGAAAAGTAGTATGGCAGAAACTAGGCATTGACCCACACATAATACCGTACATCAAGATAAGGTCAAAATGGGTTCATGATCTAGACATAAAGAATGATATTATAAACAAATTAGAAGAACATAGGATAGTTTATCTCTTAGACCTGTGGAGGAGGAAGGAATTTGTGACCAAAGAATGACTAGAGATCATCATTGATCACAAAATAGATAATTTTGATTATATTAAATTAAAAAGGTTTTATACAAACAAAAGTAATGTAGACAAGATTAGAAGAGAAGCAATAAACTGGGGAAAAGATTTTTACTTTCAAGGGTTCTGATGAAGGCCTCATTTCTAAAATATATAGAGAATTGACTCAAATTTGTAATAGTTCAAGCCATTCTCCAATTGATAAATAGTCAAAGGAATGTGTAATGTTCTCTAAAATTTAGTCTTCTCTGGGAGCAGATTTCTTGGGGGGAAGGGGGTATTCTGGAGGTAGCCTTCATTTCAGTTTTGAGTAATAACTCCGAATGCAGCCAGGAGTTAAAGTCCAAATCCTTTATTGTCTCCCTCCTTGGGCCCAGTTAGCTTTCTTAGAGGCCTATCTCTCACCTTGGTTCAAAGAGCTCCTGCCACTAATCATTTGCCTCTGCCAGCTTCAGCCTTCAGTCAGCACAAAGGTGGAAAATGGAATGAATATGTCTCTGCCTCCAAGAGTGGGCTTGTCTCTTTGTTAGCTTGTCCTTTAGTGGGCTCCTCCTTATATATGCTCTTTTAAAGATATGAATCTTGTGGAACTCTAATAAGTACTAAATACATTAGTGAACTAGAGAACTGTTAAGTACCATGCTAAATTAGATAATTATTGTCTCTATCAATTCCAGTGACTTAGCACCTTATAAGAATCCTAACAGGAATGAATAGACAATTTTCAGATGAAGAAATTGAAACTATTTGTAGTCATATGAAAAGGTGCTCCAAATCACTATTGATGAGAAAAATGCAAATTAAGACAACTCTGAGATACCACTACACACCTGTCAGAATGTCTAAGATGACAGGAAATGATAATGACAGGAAATGATAATGACTGATGTTGGAGGGGATGTGGGAAAACTGGGACACTGATACATTGTTTGTGGAATTGTGAATGGATCCAACTATTTGGGAGAGCAATTTGGAACTATGCTCAAAAAGTTATCAAACTGTGCACATCCTTTGACCCAGCAGTGTTTCTACTGGGCTTACATAATGAAGAGATTTTAAAGCAGAGGAAGGGACCTGTATGTGCAAAAATGCTTCTGGCAGCCCTCTTTGTAGTGTCCAGAAACTGGAAACTTAGTGGATGCGCATCAATTGTATGGCTGAATAAATTGTAGTATATGAATGTTAGGGAATATTATTGTTTTGTAAGAAACGACCCCCAGGATGATTTCAGAGAGGCCTGGAGAGAGTTACATGAACTGATGTTAAGTGAAATGAGCAGAACCAGCAGATCATTATACATGGCAACAAGACTATATGATGATCAATTCTGATGTACGTGGCTCTCTTCAACTATGAGATGATTCAAACCAGTGCCACTTGTTTAGTGATGAAGAGAGCCATCTACACCCATAGAGAAGACCATGGGAACTCAGTGTGGACCACAATATAGCATTCCCAGTCTCTCTGTTGTTATTTGCTTGCATTTTATTTTCTTTTTCAGTTTTTTCTTCCTTCTGGATCTGATTTTTCTTGTTCAGCAAGATAACTGTAAAAATATGTATACATATATTGGATTTAACATATATTTTGACATATTTAACATGTATTGAACTACCTGCCAGCCAGGGGAGAGGGTTAGGGGAAGGAGGGGAAAATTTGGAATAGAAGGTTTTGCAAAGGTCAATGTTGAAAAAGTATCCATATATATATTTTGTAAATAAAAAGCTTTAATAATAAAAAAAATAAAAATTATTTCTTTCTTGAGATGTACTAAAAGGCGCCTGATTGTTCTTCAATGGAATCCTTTGCTGAATACTTGCTAGTGAATATAAAGTACTTAGGTTTTTGTGCAAGATGCTAAGAATTTATTTTCTTTTCCTGTTATTGATAGAAATAACATTGACAACATCACTTTGTACTTTCTTCCACCTACCCTTAAGACCTTCTTATAAATCTTAACTCATTAGTCCTTATAGCATGCCTTTAAGCTACATTGATGACAGCTATCTTTTTTTTTTCAGTTGAAAAATTAGAGGTCCAAAGAAATTGAAACTGAGTGAATGTTTAGATTAAGTCCACATGAGGAAAGTGGTTGGAAGTATTGTTTTATTTAATCTAATTCTATCATATTATATTAATTTTAACATGTTCTATTATTTATATACCATATATCGTAACATCACACAATAGCATATTATGTCATATCTTATGCTAATTTATTATATCACATCACATCATATAATGTCATATCATATCATAAAATCTCCTCACCCAGTAGTTCCCTATACTCATGTAATAAGAGGTCATTTAAATCTTAGTTATTATATCTCTTCCAATTTTCATGGTCTCTTGCCTCCTTTCCCACTCATTTCTTAAAAGTCATACCTGAGATCACATCATTATATTTGACATCTAGCCCACTTTTGAATATTGAAAAAAAATCAAGAAAAGACATATTCTTCTAGATTGTTCATATCAGGAAGCGTATAAAGTAGGTGACTCTATTACATTGTTAGAGATAGATAAATAAGCACCCATTCTGTATGAGGCACTACATTACTTGTTGGAGATACAAATATTAAAACAAATGTCCCTTTCCTCCAGAAGCTCATAATCCAAGAAGGAAAGAATGTAGTCAAGGGTTCCTTCACAGTAATTCAAAAATGCTATTTATTCAAGATAATTTCTGCTTTGTTCTTTGTAATGTATTTAAGATATCCCTTTTGCATCTGTTCTTTTTAAGATTTTCAGTGAAGTTCTGATTTGGCATGGGATATGAGAAACCCACTTTACATAAGAATGTACATTTGCTTGTAGTCATTTGGAGAGTCACTTGTTTGTCAGTCAGAATGTGGTGGAGAAAGAATAAAAAAATACTAAATTTCAGTCTTAGCTTTGCTTCCAATATTACACAGTGGCTGGAGTCAAACACTGAAAGAACTCCCCAGGGCTAAGATAATACTTACTTTTTTTGGATTCTGCAATCTTAACTATGTCAGATTCATTGCTAGGAGACTCTGACCTCTTTTTCTTAGGTAATTAGGCTCCTTGCTCTCAACTATATTGGTTCATCATCCCTATGAAATCTACTTGGAGTTCAATTCTATTTTGGGCTAGAGACTAGGTTTTCTTCGAAAAGAGGGAAAGTAAAAGATATACTTAATGTATAAATATGAGTTAATATTTATTCTTATTAAAAAATAACCATGATAAATACCAAAGAATTATAGAACATATTACAGAATGACGAAGAGAATTTTGTCACCTGAAGGGTCAATATTCAAGTTTTGTTGGGACATAAAACAGTTTCTTCCAGGCTAGTAATTAACCAGTCCTGCAGCATGGTTTGCTTTAAAAAACTGCTTCCTTGCTCTGTCCAGGTTTTTTCCCATTAGTGCTAACTTCTTTGGCAACATCCCATTCCTGCCACTGCTTATGGTACAATTTCCTTAGTGGTGGTCAACTGCCCAATGCAATCATTCTCCTTTGCCATCAACTGTCTTGCCAGTAGGAAATACTATTACTAGAACCATAGCCCTCCCAGTTTTTTGAATTCTGCCATAAAGGAAAGAAGATATAACGTGAGACTTTTCCATCCCAAAGCACAGGATTGGTCATATGCTCATGGATTGTAGCCAGGTTGGGGCAGAGGGAACATACTCCAACCTGACCCAGCAGACAGAGGATTTCTGCTTTTACATATCTATTCAGTTTTGGCTTAGCAACCAGTTAGAGAACTCTTAGTCAACATACAATATAAATCTCTGGATGATCATGGTCAGGAAATATCTATGTATATATTAAGAATTGATCCTCACAGTTCAATACACCTCCATTATAACAAACTCTGCTTTGCTATTAATTATTTTGATAACTTTTCTGCCTTGTGTATCTGGTTTTAAAAATGATTAACCTGGTTTACAGGAGTTAAGTAGAATTTTGCTTTTCTTCTTTCAAATTTCTTTTTTGTTAATATAGTGGAAAAGACAAGTGGATTTAGAGGGTATGAAATGCCATCTCTGCCACTTACTATTTTTTAATCTTGATCATGGGCAAGTCACTTCAACTTTTTGGTCCATACTTTTCTCATCTGTCAAATGATGGGTTAGAATAGATGATCCATAAGGACTCTTCTGAATATAACCATACAACAATCCTATGATTGCTATAACCTTTAGTTTCCCTCAGCCTCGTGTTTCTACTTTCCTATTTGTGTTCTTTCTTCCCCTTGATCTTATTCTATCTCATGTAAATATGTTAACATTGATTTTCTTATTTCCTGACCCTCTGATTGAGCTCCACATAGTTGTTTTTCATTAAAATTTAGTTTCATAAGGTTTGTAAAGTTATTTGAAGATTAAAAAGCATCAAGTACCCTTATTACAATTATTCCCAAAAGTACCATTGTAATGAATGCAGGGTTCTTTCTAATTTCCATCTTTCTTTATTCCCTAAGCTCATTGTGTAAGACAAACACTTGAAAATACCTTTCAGAACACATCTTAAATTAATTCCTGCTGTAAGAAGTAAATATATAAATATTATTAGGTTCCAAATACACCATACTTAACATCCCTAGGCAAATACTTAGAATTATATTATATATTTAAGAGAAAGAGAAATTATTTATAGATTCAAGTTGTTTCACTTAGTTTTCTTGATTTTAGGGAGAGATTTCAAAGCCTAGTTAATGGAGCAAATGTAAAAGAGTATTTCTTAGGATCTTTGACCTCAACAGTATGGGCATTCCGTTCACCAGCCCATGTGGATCTTTTCATTCTATTCATCTTTTATCTATGTCTTGAAATTCTTGGAATTCCTCCACATTAAATATAGTCAATATACTGGACAATATTATAAGGACATATTTGGTATCAAAATAGAAATAAAATGCTCAGGCAAAGTTAATTGTCTTCAAATAGTCAATTGTAGTGTCTTAAATCCATTATTCAGAGGCAGGAGTCTATGTCAGATTGAGTGCTGATCTTGGCATTATGAAAACCTCAATTCAAATTCCCCTTCTCATAATTACTAGCTTCGTGCCTTTGGAAAGTCACTTAACTTCTCAATTTTTATTGTTATCTTTTAGTTTTACATCAAATTAATTTTGAATATGTTCATCCTCTTTCTTTTACCCTAAAGTCTGTGATATCTTTAAGCATAATGTCCCTAGGATTTATCTTCTAAGTTATACATATTCTGAAACTTTATTAATGGTTGGAGTCCTACATGGGGGCAGTAATTTCTTGAGGGTATCCCAGTCATGGTACCCATTCATGTCTAATTCAATTTACTCTGCAAGTAGTTCATCTCTTTTACCAGTTACTCCACTCCCTACCTTTCTTCTCTGCACCCTTCTCCCCACGATTGCAGCTCTACTGTATGATTTATCTTCCCTTATTAGAATGTAAACTCCTTGAAAATAGGGATCCAATTAAAAAAAAATGTACTTAACTAACACTTAGTACAGCACCTGGCACATAGTAAGGTCTTAATAAATGTTTGGGGATAACTAGGTGGCACAGTAGATAAAGTACTGGAATCTAAAGCCAATAAAATATCTTCTTGAGTTCAAATCTGGCCAAATAAATTACTCTGTAACCCTGGACAAATCATTTAATCCAATTTGCTTCAATTTCCTCATCTTTAAAAAGACGTGAAGAAGGAAATAGGAAACTAATCTAGTATCTTTGCCAAGAAAACCCTAAATGGGGTCATGATGAGTCAGACAAAACTGAAAATAACTGAACACAACAATAAATGTTTTAACTATTCTATGTGTGTATGTGTATTTCATTTAGCTATTCATTTTTCTATATTTCTATCATTAATTTAAGTATACAGCGAGCTTTGTGAAGGTACCCATATACTTTTTAAAAATCCATGTTATTGCTTTTATGAACTCTATTCTGTAGCATTTTTAATTTTTTTTTAAATTTTTCTGAGCCCTTTTTTAAACCTCAGTTCATCTTGGATTTTTTTCCCCTTCTCTCTCTTTTTCTCAGGGAAGTTGACATTTATCTACTTGCTGTTTAATGTAGAGACTTATTCTTTGAATATTTCATATTTCTGCATGACTATTAATGCTATTCTTATTAATATTTTTAAGTTTAAGAATCCTTATAAACATAGACACAAATATTTTAGAATTTTGCATTATTCAAAACTGACTGAATTTTTGGTTCATTACATACCATTTACTTACTTTTAACAAGGAAAACAGACCTTTAGGCACTCTAAGACAGTGATAACTCACATATCATAATTCTTTCAAACACTTCCCCCACCTTTTGGTATATGAATATAGCCCTTATGAAAGGTTATTGGATTGAAAATTTGTTTTTATACATAGAGATTATAATTAGACATTCTACCTTGTGCTATGAGACTCCCTAGTAGCAGACCTTGCACAGCTTGAGCTAAGTCTCCTTCCCCTTTTTCTTCTTCTCTTCCAGTTCTTTTGTGGAATAATCTTCATGGTCTTTCTTATATTCTAGAACTATCTTAGAGTATTGGTCTGAAGATTTCTTAAAGAAGAAGGAAATTTCTGGTGGGACTATTTTATCCTCATCTGGCAGTAGGGTGGCTCAGGTCACTGGATATTTTTAAGCATGCCTTGATAAGAGAAGGATCAGTGGAAGTGCTTACTTTTCAACCTCCTTTGAGAAAAGCCATTATTTAAGTGAATCTTAAGGTTCTCAAGTGTAGTATTCTTGTTGGTTTTCTGGAGGTCTCTGGACCAGTCTTCATTTCAGTAGATTAATCATCACAAGAATTACCAATAAAGTCCAAATTCTTTATTGTCTCCTTGCCTGGGGCTCAGACTAGCTTAGTCTCAGTGGAGGAAATGCAGGAGGCCAGCCACCATGGTGGTGTGAGATGGAGTGAATCTGTCTCCTTGGCTTTGAGAGCTTGAGCTCCCACCTCTAGAACTCTGTCTTCTCTGGCTCTCACCCTGAGTTTATCCCAGCTTATATTCTTTATTATAATTGGATCATTTACAGTATACTGAGTATAAACCAATCATTAACTAGGAAACCATTATTTTTTGTAAGATTAAATCAATCATACTGAACTAGAGAACTATTAATCACCATGCTAAACTAGATAACCATTCTATTATTAATTCTACTGAGTTAGCACCTTGTAAGAATCCTTGCTTCAAGTACAGAGTTCTGGCCCATAACACCCAAGTTACTTTCCACTAGATGAAAGAATATTATCCCAGTATATTCTTCCAGAGCCAGATACTCTAGAAGCTTCATTTCAGAGGGCAAGTTAACTCTATTTTATTACTTGTCAACAAAAGATATTCTTAGAAAAATAGAAATATTATAGTTATGGGGCATAAATTAAGATTATGGTCCTATGATGCAGATTTTAGGTTGGTTGACCTAGAAACAAAATGTTGTTGCCTTTTTCTCTGACGACCTATATTTTCTTTCAGGTTCTTATAAAATATCATACAGTTTCTCCTTTGCTCTTCCAACAGCTTGGGCTAGGTAGTGCAAATATTATCATCCCTTGTTAGAAATTAGAAAACAGATTCCAAAGAGATTAAGTTACTTGTCACATTAGATTGTAAGTTAAGGCCAGAGACTTTTTTTTAAAACCATTTTTAAGATCTATATCCATAATTTAGCACAGTGCCTGCCAGAGGTACTTAATGAATGTTTATTGACTATTTATTATTGCCTAAACTCAAACCAGGAATAAAATTGGGACCCAAAGGTAAAGTCTTTGATTAGACATTTTAAACCATGTTTTGTAGGTTCCAAAAATGGTTTCAAGAATATGATTACACATCATAGTCTGTTTATTTGAAGCTTTGGTTCACCTACATGGGGTTGCAAAACTGAATTTGAGGGTTGTAAAAAATTGGGCAGCAAAATAAAAGGTATGAACTATTCTACAAAGATTTAATTCTTTATGTAAAAACAAACAAGTACATTCATCTCATTAGTATGCAAATTTGCTTTCATGTTTAATAAATGATAAAATTATATGTATACAAAAGAATTGCTTTAAAATACATTTCCTTATGATTTATTATCAATAAATGTCTGATTTGTATACCTATTTTATATACCTATATATCCAGGGATATGTAAAAATTTCTTGATTAAAAAGGTTTAAGAAACTCTGATTTAAATTTTATAAGCATCAAAGAGGCAACTTTGGACTAAGAAAGAGAAGAAAACATATATTCAAATTTTAGTTCTGACACTTATTAGCTGTATGATTTTGGATGCTTTGCATAATATACTTTATTCTTAGCTATCTTGTCTATTAAACAGAGCATAATTACTTAGAATCTCTATCTCATAGGGTTATTGTGAAGAAAATTCTTTATAAACCTCAAGTGCTCTATTAAATGTGAGTTTTTAATTATCCAAAGCCTGTTACTTTAAGAAGACTTAACCGTGTGTGTGTGTGTGTGTGTGTGTGTGTGTGTGTGTGTGTGTGTATGTTTGTAGTCATAGATTCTTGGCAGTCTGGTGAAGCCTGCGGCCCTCTTCTCAGAATAATATTTATGTGCATTAATAAAACACTTAAAATTATAAAAGAAACCAAAGATATTGAAATTCAGTTATCAAAATATTTAAAAAGCAAGTTCACAGACCCCAAGTTAAGGACCCCTGTTATATAGAGCACTATGAAAAAAAAAATTCTCTTTGCATCAGACTTTGTTATCTTCTCTTCTTTTTGGTCTAAGAAATGAACTTTAGAAGATCCTACAATCATAGCTCTTAGAGATGAAAAGATGCACATATTGAATACAGAATCAATTTCTTGTTACAATTAGTATTATAATGTGACATTAATAATACTATATTAATATTTTATTATAATGATGTTTCTGGTTTGCGGATAATAGACCATAACTGTATGTGTTTTTTACTTGATTGTACCTTCTGAAGTATGAATTGCACTTTGATCTCTGTGACTTCTTCCATTTATGGATTGAAAGAGCAATTTACATGTGTGACTTTGTGGTCTTTGGTGGGAATCCCCTTGGGACCCAGAATCTGTTTCATTGACTGCTACTAGTAAAAATGCTGATATGTTCTCTAAGATATCCTTAAAGTATCTTTTACTCTTCAGCTCAAAAAATTGGCATTTTCTTGAAGTATCTGTCAACATTTTTGGCTGAGGGAAGGTTTTCCCAGAATTGATAAGGTTTATTTGGACAAATTCCCATTAAAATGTGTGACATTTTATAGACATGCACATCCTGCCCAGACAGGTGATACTTTCTATGGTGATACTTGTGTTTCTTTATCAGGGATTAACTAACCAAACCTAATGAGACTGGTCTGTTTATAGGACTCATTTCTACTATTATAGTGATATAGCACTGGACTGGGAGTCAGTAGACCTGGAATCTAGTCTTGGTCCTGCTTGTTTTGTACGAGTTATTGATTCCAGTCTTAGTTCTGCTTATAACAAGTTTTTAGACCCACTTTTTTTTTTTTTTTTTTTTTTTTCCAAAATGACAAGGTATGGTCTCTAAGTTTCTTTTAAACTTTTAAGTTCAGAATTTATCATTCTAACCATCACTAGATAGTACTAGATTGTATGTTCATTACTTTTAATACATGTGAAGAAGAAATAAGGTCTCACAGTTCTAATTTTACTATTATTCCATATCACATATAGGTGCAAAGGATACTGATAAAATAATATACATTTGTGGTGTTCTCTTCTTTAAAATATAATAATGGTTCTCTCTAGGAGCAGGTTTCTTGGGGTGGTTTTCTGGAGGCAGCCTTAGTTTCAGTTAAAAGTAATAATCACCTCAAAACGCAGCCAGGTGATAAAAGTTCAGATCTTTTATTGCTTCATCCAAAAAAGCCCGATTAGTTTTTCTTAGAGGACTGTCTCTCTGCTTGGTTCCAAGAACTCCCTCCAAATGTCTCCAAATCCAAAGATTTGTCCTTCAGCCTCCAGCCAGCACAAAGGTGGAAAATGGAATGGATCTGACTCCTCTAGCTCAACTCCAAATGTCTCCAGCCAGCACCAAGGTGAAAGTTGGAATGAATCTGACTCTACCTCTGAAAGTGGGCTTGTGGGCTTCCTTCCAGTGTGCTCCTCTCCGACCCCTGGCAATGTTCCGAAGTGAACTGACTTGAAGCTTTAAGAGCTTTTATATATATATATATGTTGACTCCTCCTCTGATAGAGTGAGATTGTGGGATCCGGATTATGGGTTTCTGGCTTGTGAATCTCATACTGAATACTGACTTGTGAATCTCCCAAAAGTGTAAACTCCAATGAGTACTTAAATACTTCTTGCTTTATGGGCTCTCTAAAGGTGTGAACACAAGCATTGTATCAATTCCATTGAGTTAACACTAGGATTCTAACATCTCCCTTGAGTTATCACCTTGTTTCAAATTGAGTTAACACTAGGATTCCAACATACTTTGAAGAAAAGTTATAGGAAATTTCCATATAGTGCATAGGAACCCTAGTTACAAGTTGTTGACTGAGAACTAGGGCCTTGGAATTATTGAGAGAGATCCTCAAATCCATATTGACACCAAACACTGTTCCTTTGATCATAGAGTTGATCTGCAATTCAAAACAAAAACAAATCAATAAAACAACAAAAAAGATATCTTACATATCTTGATGATTATTTTTCAAATGGAGATATGTATGGTCATTAATAAAATTAAAATTTACTTAAAAGTATTATTGAACTCAGGTTATTTTTATCAACATTTATTTTCTCAATCAATGAATTCTAATTGTTTAATTCCTATTATGTGAGAAGGCAAGAAAAGTCTGATATTCAGATGGGGGCCTTCATCCTTGAAAAAGTTGGGAACTACTAATATAGCAAAAAGTACTTTGGGAATCAGAAGATCTGTTGTCAGCACTCTTTCCATCATCAGCGAGTTATATGAGCTTGAGTAAGTTACTTAAACTCTCTGAGTCTCAGTTGGGCAAGGCATCCCATAAATAATCCCATAAAATAAAATAAAAATCTCTAAGGTTCTTTCAAATCAAAAATTTGATAGAATTTTAAAACAAGAAATAAAGAAAAATTCCCCCTTAGGTTTTGAGAGTTTTCCCTGTTTTTCACCACTTCTACATATTAATTGATATTTTTCTTAATTCTAAGCTAAAATTCTACTCTGGTGCCTCATGAGGATATGACACAAGTAGTGGCAGGTCACCCTCAAATCTAAAATGCTGCTGATGACATTTTTTTTCCTTGGTTTAAGGACCAAACTCATTAATTAAGTTCAGAGAGGCTCATCACCAGAAGGTTGACCACCAAACAATAAATTTTCTTTATGCAGCCATTTATGAAACAGTCTATCTAGCATGGGGCATGATTGATTTGCATAGGTGGAGGGAGTAGGCGCACTAGTGAAATAACAAATTTATTGACAGAAGTTTATGAGAACAATGAAGCTGAGAGCAATTTAGCACTTTGAGAATTACCGAATACCTCATTTACATTATCTCAAGCAAGGCCTTAGAAAGTTAACCTGTTATCTTTGTTTATTACCCCCTTTTCACAGATAAGAAACTGAGGCTAAGAGAAAAATGATTTGTGCATGGTCACAATAATAATAAATTTTAGAGCAAGACTGGAACAAGGTTTTCTAACTAAATCCAACATAATTTCCACTATAGCACAATGCCTAGCACACAGTAAGTGCTTAATAAAAATGCTTTTTGTCAGTCAATGTACTAGGCACTCTGCTAAATTCTGAAGGCACTTTTTCCTCCAGATAGTCTGACTCTACATAATACTGTTGATCATAGTCTTAACAAGAACCAACTGTTTGCTATGTCATCTTTAAAAAAATAATATATTAAATTTCATTAACAGAAGCAAGGTATCCAAATCAAGTTAGATAAAAATCCCACTCTTTGTATTCTGAAATGGCTGACAATATTTAGAACCTGGTGCTAGATTTTAGAAAGGACACTGATAGATCGAAAGCATCCTGAGAAAGGTAATGAGGAGGATAAATAGCCTAGAAACCAGATCACATAAGAATCATTTTGGGTAGTAAATACTTGAAGGCTTGTCATATGGAAGAGGGATTAAACTTGTTTTTTCTAACTTTCAGAGAATAGAACTAGGTGGAAGCTGTAGGAAGACTGACAATGGCTCAATAAAAGGATAAATTTCTTTCTTTCTTTATTTATTTTATAATAATTTTTTATTGACAGAATCCACACCAGAGTAATTTTTTACAACATTATTCCTTGTACTCACTTCTGTTCCAACTTTCCCTCTCCCTCCCTCCCTCCCCTCCCCTAGATGGCAAGCAGTCCTATATATGTTAAATATGTTGCAGTATATCCTAGATACAATATATGTATGCAGAACCGAACAGTTCTCTTGTTGCATAGGGAGAATTGGATTCAGAAGGTAAAAATAACCCGGGAAGAAAAACAAAAATGCAAGCAATTTATATTCATTTCCCAGTGTTCTTTCTTTGGATATAGCTGCTTCTGTCTATCATTGATCAATTGAAACTGAATTAGGTCTCTTTGTTAAAGAAATCCACTTTAAAAGGATAAATTTCTAAAAAACTAGAGCAGACTAAGCTTTTTAACAATGCATCAGGCTGCCTTATAAATTGACAAGATCACTCTCACTCAGTATGTTGGAGCAGAGGTTGGGTAACCATTTTTTAAGGAAGGAATAATGGAGAGTGCTGAGTGTAGAATTAGCAGCATTGTGGCTTAATACCTTGCTCTTACAAATGACTGAGTCTGAGAAAATAACATGCTCTCTGCATTTTTTTTTTAAATCTGGGTTACCTCATAGGCATGTTTGGAAGAGTTAAATGAAGCAGCTAAGTGATATGATGGATAAAGTATGGGATCTAGAGTTAAGAAAACTTATGTTCAAATCCAACTCTTAGATCAGGGGTCCTCAAACTTTTTAAATAGGGGGCCAGTTCACTGTCCCTCAGACTGTTGGAGAGCTGGACTATAGTAAAAACAAAAACTATGAACAAATTCCTATGCACGCTGCATATATCTTATTTTGAAGTGAAGAAACAAAACGGGAACAAATACAATATTTAAAATAAAGTTAAATCAACAAACTTACCAGTATTTCAATGGGAACTATGGACCTGCTTTTGGCTAATGAGATGGTCAATGTCTGGTTCCATATTTGTCACTGCTAGTCGTAACAAGTGATGCAAGTGTGCATCCATTAGTCTTGATCTGGTTGAGAGATTTCAAATGTCACAATTCTGCAGTTCAGCCAGTTCCATTTAGTAAATTGTATCCACATTTTCAATGTCAATAGAAAATGGGTTACAGAAAAGCTATATGTCCTGTTCATGGAGATGAAGCTCTTTAAATCTAAATTGGAACTCCTTTTGCAATTTTTCCAGTGAATCCACACATGTTTTGTTTGGGAATGCAATCAGCAGTTTTTCTGCTAACAGATTTTGAGTTGTGGGGAGATGGCCTAAGTTTTCCGCCTTGACTTGTTTGATGAGGAGGCCTAATTTTACTTCAAATGCTTTGACAAGTGATTGCATATCACAGAAGAGCTTTCCCTTTCCTTGAAGTTGCATATTGAAATTGTTGAGTAGCTCTGTTACATCTGTCAGAAAGGCAAGGTGCCATTTCCATTCTGCATCATTGAGCTCTGGTACTTCTTTGTTTTTTGAAAGCAGAAAAGTTGTAATCTGTAAAAGTAAATTTCAAAACTCTCCCTTGACTCAGTCAATGGACTTCTGTGTGATCTAGAACATCTTCATACTCAACATTTAGCTCCTAAAATTGTCTGTGAGTTAGTGCATTAGCTCTAATGAAGTTAACACAAGATACCACAATTTTCATAAGTCCCACTTCAGTGATTTACTACACAGTACTTGTTGGTGGATGAGGCAGTGTATGGCTATTGGATAAGAATGGTTATGTTTGTTCATCTCTTGATTAAAGCGAGCAATTACTCCTTTCTTAGACCCCACCGTGCTAGGAGCACCATCAGTTGTCACACTGGCTAGTTTAGCCCAGTACAGCTCCAAACTATTTATAGTTTGGCAAACCTTTTCATAGATATCTTCTCCTGTGGTTGTTCCTTTAATGCTTTGCAGTGCAGCAAGCTCTTCTATGACTTCAAAATAATCATTCATCCCATGAATAAAAATTAGAAGTTATGCAGAATCATGAATATCATTGCTTTTGTCGAGTGCCAAGGAAAAATATGAAATTTTTTTATGGAGTTTTGCAAACACTGATGCAGATTGTCTCCCATTTCTTCAATCCCCCATGTAATTCCAGGTCCTGAAAGACTCATTGTACTAAATAAATCGGCCTTCTCTGGACACATCTCTTTGGCAACAGAAAGAAGGCATTCTTTAACAAATTCTCCCTCCACAAATGATCTGCCAGTGCGTGCTATTAGCTTGGCAACTTGAAAACGTGCTTGCAGTGATGAAATATTTAGCTGCTTTTGCTTCACAAAAGTATTTTGCTGAGTTGTCAATGTATTTTTCAGTTTTAATATTTTATCTTTTCTCACTTCTTCAACCAAACAATCATATATATTTTTATGTTGAGTTTCATAGTGTCGACACAAATTTTATTCTTTGAATAGAGACACTATATTCTGGCACATCAGACATATAGCTCTTTCCTTATACTGCATGAAAAAGTAATCATAAGTCCATTGTTCTTTGAATATCCTACACTCTGAGTCAATTTTTCTTTTTCTTGACATCATTATTTCCTAAGGATTCCAAATTGCTATTAGTAAAATACCTATATATACATACATACATATATATATAGCGCTACAAAAACAACATACCAGCAATAACAATAACTTTGCCCACACAGAGACATGCAGACTGCAATGGCCAACTTCTGCCAAGGTGCCTATGCGCTGTGATGTCTCCATTTCCCACACTTTCTCTCCCGTTCTTCGCTCCCGCTTCCGACCTTCACTGCTACAGTGAATTCCCCCTGCAGCAGCCGTGACATGCACAGCATGCACTGTACATCCCCCATGCCTCTCTGTTGTGGTGGCTGCCATTACTGTACAAGGCTGCGGGCTGTCAGTTTTCCATCTTCTGCATCTCTCTCCCTTCCCCACACCACACACCCAGCCTGGGAACTCATCTCACCTCTGTATCGCCTCACATTCTGTCTCTGCTGCCTCAGCCCAGTGCCGGAAATGTGCATTACTAATGTAAATTTTTAGGTGGAATGTCACTTTTGGTCTGATTTTGCCATAACCCAGTGGGCCACATAAACATCCTCAGCGGGGCCGCATCTGGCCCATGGGCCATAGTTTGAGGACCCCTGTCTTAGATACTTACTAGGTAAGTGACTCTGGTCAAGTTACTTATTTATTTCAATTTCTTCATCTGCAAAATGAGAATAATAATAGCTTTTCCTTCTTATAAGTACTATAAGGATAAAATACATACCCTAAAGCTGCATATAAACTATTACTATTAATATAATAATATGTGCTATTATCAAAATTGAATTGCTACATTAAATAGAAGTTTGAAGAGATTTTTTCTTCTTGTGATAACTGCAGATAAACTGGAAGTACAGGCAAATTAGATTTCTAATTTATTCAGGGAATTGTCCCAAGATACAATTCAATCTTGACAATGAATTAACACTTTAAGAAGCATTACAACATTTTCAGTTAAAAATTACTAATTTAAAAATAATTGCAAAAATGTTATCATAAAGTCATTATTTTAAAGAATTTGGATATTTTCAGGATAAAATTATTTTTCTTTTCTATTTTCTTTGTCAGCTTAATTCTGAAAAAAAAATTGGAAATTTATAAACATCCTAGTCCAATGACTATAAAATATATCTCTGAGCTGTAGAAAATTAAAAAGATAAATTCTTGGGTTATAATAGGGTTATTCTGTAATTTGCTTCCTCCATTAAAAATGGGATTTTAACATTTTTCACCAAATTATTTTGTGTAGCTTTTAAAAGATTCAGAATATTTGATTCTTTAAATTGTATACATTTCTACTAAAATTTGAGGTAGCATTAATCAATTATGAAGTAATTTATTGAGCATTTATCGATGTCAGGAACTGTGATAGCTATAGAAGATACAGACAAAAATAAAACAGGGGAAACAAATGTGAGTAAATATGGAATATATGCAAAATAATTTCAGGGAGGGGAAGGCACTAGTAACTTGGGGAGCAGAACAGGCCTTATGGAGGAGTTAGCAGATGAATTAATCTTCAAAAATATATAGTGAATATAAGGAGGGGGAAAGAGGGAATGGATTGTAGGAATAGAATATAGATTCTGCAAAGATCAGTGACAATTTGTGTAATGTTCATAGAACTATAAGTATATGGCTGACAGGACTAGATCATTTAATCTGATCCTCTTTCACTTTATAGATGCATAAACTGAGTCCCAGGAAAGTTAAGGTACATGAACGGGAATAACAAGTTAACAACAATTTTAACAAGTTTGCAAAAAGGGACAAGAACCAGATTGTAAAGATTTATGGAGTCAGAAAAATACATTTGAATTCTTCATTTGACACTTGACCATTATGGGCAAATTCCTTATGTCTCTCAACCTTGTTTTCTTAATCTGTAAAATGAGGCTAATAACAGAGCATTTAATTAATTTAACTAATATGAGATAATACAGGAATGTGAAGCATTTTTTAAGCCCTTTATAAATGTCAATTAACTGAAATTCTCTTCTTGGAAAATGTAGGATGAGCAATCAGGATGACATTAAGAGTTCTTATTCTGTTTAGCCTTTAGCACAGTACCATGATTGTCGGATGGTCTTCAGTAAATTTCTGTTGAATGATATGAAGATGAATTAAGTTTTAAGGCCTTTTGTCTTTTAGTAATTTCCCCACCAAGAAAGAAGCGCAGAATAATTGTATCATATGATGATGCCAAACATCCATTGAAAAGTAAAAACTTGTCTATTCAAAATCAAACAAATGGTTTAATAATTGTTTTTGCTCGATTATTTTCACTGTGTGTCTTTTTTTAATTGGGTACTTAAAAATAACATTTAAAATCGTTTAATGAATCATTTGGGTGCAAACTCCTGTTCTAGAGTGTACCTAATGCACACTTTTTTTTAAATGCAATTTTTTGTTGCCAAAGGAAAATTATAGTATCTGATAATATAATTTTCTTGGCAATTTGAAAGTGTGATTTTTTTTTTCTGTCATTGTTTAGGCAGAACATGGTGCCAATAAGGCAATTGCCATACTTTGTTCTGCATGTGGACCAATCGTTTTCCCCCAAAAGGAGATCTGTTTTGTAGCAGATTGTACCCTGTATTCTGCTACCCGTCTAGCAAATTTCTCAAAGTGAAACTCTCTACCATTATTGCATATTCTGTAGAAGATGAATCCGTAGCACTATCTTCACTTATGAAATATAAAAGGTTTGATTATTGTTAATTAAAATTTCAGATGCAAATCATATTTAGTTTTTACTGTCTAAAAACAAAACACATTCCATATTTTGGTTTTCAGATTACCTGTTTGAAAATAAATATAATTTATCTTGGATCAAGTGATGATAAGTATTCTCCAATGTTGCTTATTTCATTGTAGTAAATGTACAATCCAAAATGATTTTCTAGTCTACTGATTTTTCATTACATTGAACATTTACTTTCAGTTTCTATTTATCTTTCAATGGATTTATAGATTCTATCAAATTTGTTTATTCTTTTGCCTGAGAATATTTGTGAAAATCATATGAGCCTTTTGAGTTCATAAAACAACAGCTGGAGGATAAGCATAATACAGAATAAGAAAGGTAATTAATCAGTTCTTAATCTTTATTCTCAATCACTTCTTATTGTTTTCTTCCTTCCTTCAGTTTTCTCTGGATTCAGAGAAACATTGCAGCAAAATACCCTCTATGTAAATAGTATAGTATATTAATCATTGGTAAGCATTATTCAGAACATTTTTGCTGGTACAAATTTGCTTGCTGTTTTGGGCAATATAAATGACATAACTTCAAAATACAATAAAAAATTATGGACTCTGCTCTTTAATCTACTTCACCATACACAAAATAGTCACAATCTGTTCTTTATCACTACCAATTTCTATGGATGGTAACCACATTAGTGAGGAACTGTCATGACCAGGAGAAATACTGGCTGATCCAGATGATTTAATCATATCAACACACATCTTATAATGCTCATTTGCTTCTCTGGTCTTTTTAAGCCTCAGATTTCATTCAGATCTCATTCATATCTCTTGATAAAAATGGAGTGGTTCAAATAACTGGATGACAAGTAGTTGCTTATGATGTCTCTGCATATCTCTTATATTCCTAGAGTTGAAAGGTCATTTGATTTGTTGCAAGCCAATTACAATAAGTATTTTATTAGCTATTATCTAGCCAATCAATCAATGAATGCTGATAAAAATCTATTGTGTGGTAAACACTTTGTTATATTCTGGGGATACAGATATTAAAGATTAGAACAATTCTAATTTTTTTTTTTATGTGAGAAAATTGAGGTCCAGAGAAGTCACATATAAGGTAGCAGAATATAGGTAATAGGGCACTGGACCTGGAGTCTACAATACCTGGATTTAAATTTCATCTCAGATATTGCCAGCTATGTGATGTTAGGAAAATTACTTAATTACTCTGTGCCTCAATTTATTCATCTGTAAAGTGAGTAGGTTGAATTTGCTGGCCTTTAGGATCCCTTCTAGCTAGAAAGCTGTGATGTTATGGTTTGCCTGCAGTCCCATGATTATGATATAATCAATCAATTTAGCACTCTTGATCCCTCTTCGTTTTGTTCTTAGTGTCTTTGAAAAGTTTTCATTATTCTTCCAGCTTGTTAAAAGGCTCAAATGTTCTGTATTATGTATATAGAACATTGTAATCTGTTAAATGTTACAGAAATATCAGTAGTATGATGATGCTGATGGTGATAATGATAAAATAAAATAAAATAATGATAAAAATTTCCTCATGTATGTTAAAAAAATTCTTAGAAGATTATTATTACTTAGTTGACTTGGCAAGTATACTTTATATATGAAGTGTATCCAATCAAGAAAAAAAAATGCTATTGATGAATTTTACTTATTTTTGTTTTATTTAATTTTTCAATGAACAAAAGCCTATTTTCTCTCTTTTATTCCTACTGCCAGTATAAAAAATTCCTTGTATAGTCAAAAGAAATTACAGCATTGGCCATACACAAATATTAATGACCTAATCTGTAGTTTGATTCTATAACTTTTCTGTCAGGAAGTTGGTAGTATATTTCATCATTTGAAATTGTTATTGGCTATTGCATTGATCTACAATATCATTGATTATCATTGATTCGCTTTCCAAAGTTGTTTGATTTTACAATATTATTGTTATTGTACAAACTATTCTCTTGGTTCTGCTAGCTTCCCTCTATCTCAATTCATATAAGTCTTTCCAGCTTTCTTTGAAATTTTCCTCTTTATCTTTCTTTCTACAAAGTAATATACCATTATATATACCATTTTTTTGTTCAGTCATTCTTCATTTGATTAATGCTCCTTTGTTTTCACTTCTTTATTACCAAATATAGGAATTATAAGTATTTCTGTAATAAGGTTCTTTTACTTCTTTAATCACTTTGGGATATAGATTTTAAAAGGGTATTAGTGGGTCAAATGGTATGAGCTTACTAATGTTTTGGATGCCATTCTGTTATGCCATGAACTGTCATGGCCTGAATTGCTATGTCCTGAATAAAATTAGGATAACACCCCCTTCCCTTTTTCCTTACCATTAGTACTGGGAGAATTGAGTCAGGAAAAACCTGGAAGCTCTGGCCCCTTTACTTTCCATTGTATCATAAAATCTAGGTGCTTTATCTTAATCCTTGCTAGGATAATTCCCCCTCTGTTTGAATATTGCTCCTTCCCTTGCTGTCTACTGCTCTAGATCTTTTTATCTTGATCCTTATCCTGTCAGGATTAAGTTATGATCCTTTCCTGGAATTATGGCTTATTCACTAACCCAGTGTCCTAGCTCCCCTTTTCCCCTTATCTGCCTTTGTTTCCCCTATAAGATTGTAAAAAGATTTTGCAAACCCTAGTGAGCTATAAAAAGTCCCTACCTCAGTTCCTCGGGGTCAAATGATTTTTGAATATGAGTTTGATTTGGTCGGCTATTTCACATTAAAAAGCTTAAAAACTAATCTCTGTCTTGCCTCAGTTTTTCTGGTATTCCAAATTACTATCCATAAAGGTTGGATCCTCTGAAGATATCTTAGAGTTTATTGGCTAGATTTCTTTCTTAGAAAGAAACCCTGGCTTAAACCAAAACCATTCTGATTCTAATTGACCACCAGTAGGTTCTAGGCCAAGCCCATTTGGTCTTATTTTGGGTCCTGATTGACTCAGATTGAATATAAATATCATTCTTTACAACTACTTACAACCCTGAGGGCCTTCCCCTCCAAAACTTATTCATTCCTTTATTTATTTATTTAGATTTTTTTGGACCAGGTAAAAGAGGAGATTTTTTTTTTTTTTTTTTGCCTCCATTGTTACCTGGCCTTTATCACTGATTGGCTTCAGCTTTAATCAAATTGAGATCTATTGAAGATCTCAGCTTAAAAAGGCCAGAGTCTCCCATTTCATCCAGGGCCATCTCCAGTTGTCTTGATTTATATCTTGCCATTGGATCCAGATGAATTTGGAGGAGAAACTGAGGAAGGTGACGACCTTGCTCAGCCCCCTTTCACTTAAATCCAATTCGTTTGTATGTCATGGAATCACCTCCCTGATGTCATGGTCCCTTTGAGAATGAAGGACAAATAATAATCTATACCCCTTCTGCTTTAGTTTACATAAACTAAAATTTACAGCCCCCTCCCAAGTATGTCATTTTCTTTTATTTATTAACTTTGCCAATCTGAACTTTATGATTGCTTTAATTTGAATTTCCTTGATGATTTTTTTCTTGCATCTATTTGGCTATTGGTTGTTCAGACTTCTTGAAGACTAGCCAAGTTAAAGATTAAAGAGTCACATTTGGAGAAAAAGAACTGGGAGTTCAACTCTTATCTTGCCAATGCTTTATGGATCTTATTTTCTTTATCTGTAAAAATGAGGAAATTGGATTAGTTTTCTATTGGTTTCCTTCCATTCCTAAATTCTATTGTTCAGACTGGTACTTATCTCTTCATTTTTTTTTCTTGGCCTTATCTTCTTAATAAATATAAAGCCAGAATCACTAGATCACTAGTCTCAGCTTTTGAAATACTTCACTAAGTCGCTTAATATTTTATCATGCCTTAGTATTGAAAGAGAGGTCCAATAGTTCAAAGAGGCATAAAGGGTAAGGATAATAGCTTTTCAAGAAATATATCTCTATACTTCTCCAAAATATCACTCTCTTAAAGCCCATATACTTTATGTGGAGCTTTGCAAGTCTTTAGAAACTGCTGCATAACTACTTACATACATTTTATAATAGAGCTATTAATTTATAATATTAAGAAAGTTTTCTGAAGCACCTTGCCACCTTATATACAATCATGTTCCATAACCTTGGCTATATTCATGAATATGCATGGCATAATTTAATTCAATCTACTAGATAACCTGCTTCACTTCACTATTGCTGGGAAATTCATTGACCATACTTTCTCAGAGGTGCTTGGGCACTGATGGGGTGAAAAGATGAAGTCAGAAAAGATGCTGCTTTGGCAATTTGTGATCAAAAAGTTTTAAAGCTCACATTCAGAAAATAATGGAAGTGTCTGTCTCTTCTACTTATCTCAGTATCAAAAAAGGAATTGAAATTTTTGCCTCTTTCCGTTCCTTTTTTTTTTTTTTTGTGACTTAATTTTCCCTTTAAAGATGCCTCTTTTATTCATCTTAATTCGAATTTTCTATGTAAAAATATCAATTAGGGGTGCACAGCATGGTTTTTTCTAACTCCAAACCTTTTTCTAGTGTATTTGTTCTTTTATTCTTTCTTAGGTTTTGCACTGACCACATGAAATCTTGCTTGATTTTTTAGAATCAAGCTAGGCTCTACTGATGATGTGGAATGCATTAAAATATAGTTTTAATAGCACATGCTTCATTTCTTGTGAATCTGTGTATAATATATTGTCAGCTCTTTAATTTTACCATATCGTGACTTAAAGTTACACTAAAATTCTGACATCACACAATCTATGACAAATAGGAGTGATCGAGAAAAATGCTGGCTAATATCTTTTTTGGCCATGGAGATCTGTTTTGAATAATAATCATGAAAATGAAAGAGAGAGAGAGAGAGAATGGATTTGAAATGTTTCCAAGGCAATTGCTACAACTTCAAAATCCCAGCCTACCAGAAGGTGTCAGTATTGTTTGTGGAATGTGTAAAAGGAAAAAAGAAAATGTCAATAACCTCCACATGGGTTCATTGTGTCTCTCCTAATCTTGCTAAATTTTCTCTGGGGTTCTTTAAAAGAAAACACATGGATGAAATCTTGTTTGGGGAGTTGAGAAGCACTGGAAAAAATATTTCAGGCATTAGATTGGCTTGCCAATCACACCTTAGCTCTTTTTATTTTGCAAACAAACAAACAAAAAAACCGAAGAAATATGCTAGAAATGGAGAAAAAATAGTCCTAGATGGGTGACTATTTTAAGGGCCCCAAATAATTGGGAATTAGAGTTGTTTTATTTATAACAATATATTATATCACTGATAAATTACAATAGATATACATTGCAAATTAAAAAAAAACAATAAAATGTAGCTTATGATTACAATTAATAACATTCATATATCTTAACATTTGAAAAAATAGATATATAGATACATACATATATGTTTTTATATGTGTGTAAATGATATCATTTGAATTCTATAACAATTCTCTTAAGACTGATACTACAGGTATAATCATTCTAATTTCATAGTTAAGAAACTGAGATTGAGATAGTTTAGGTGTCTTATTTATACTAGTAAATGTAAAAGTAGGCTTTAAATCAGCTCATTTAAATTCTATGTCCAGGATTCTATCCACTATATTGCATACCTCTCTATTTCCCCAAAGGCTATTTCACTAAAATGGTGATAAAGTGGTAAAAGTTATATCTGAAACAATAAGAATGTACAAAAATTTACATTTCAATTTTAAAATTCACAGCTATTAAATATTACATTATAATTTGAGCTATTAAATTGGATAACTTTGTATTAAAATTGATATCCTCTATACATTTAAGGCACAAAGGGAGATCATATATATTTGTATTTGCAAATGTATTGCTCTTGTCTACTCTGAAGCCTCATCAGTTGAAAATCTCTTTTTTAAGAGAGATTGTACTCAACAGGTCATAGGTGTTGATAGAACCTGATCAAGAGACTAGGTTAGATAGATACTGATCATGATTGGATCAGACAGTCAAAGTAGATCCTTTGAAACACAGTGGACTTGGGGCTGGTATGCTACAATGAATGTATTGTTCCCATAAGAACTTAAGGTAAATATTTCTGTTTTATCCTTAGTAGTTCAATTAGAATGAACAGTTTCATTCTGTTCTGTGGTGGGCCACCATATAAGGTGGGTTCTTATCATTTAGGGAAGATATTGATTCCCAGGAATCTTCCAAGTCTGTGTCTTTTAGAAAGGAAATATTCTAGATAGATTTGTCATCTGGCTGGGGGCTTTGGTAGTTCTATAAGTTTGGTCAGGTTTCCTCCTTGCCTGAACCTTTTCTTTACAGGATCTTTTTCTTTTGGAATAAGTCATTAGGAGTGTAAGAATCTTGACAGGTATAAAAGGAAAGGAAAAATATATTAAAGTCAATTAGGTGGTATGTGTGTGTATATGTATGTATATGTATATATATATATATATCTGTGAGCAAAGCCCTTCAGAATGTTACCCTCTCCTATTTGTCCTGTCTTCTTAAATTTTACTTACTCCCATGTGGTCTGTGATACAGTAACTCTGGCTTCTGATTTGTTCCTCACATAAGACAAGTATCTCCTAACTTGAATTCAATGCATTTTTCCTAACTATCCCCGATTTATGGAATTATCTCACTCCTCATTTCCATCTCCCAGTTTACAAGGCATCTTGTTTCAGCTAAAATCCCCCTTTTTAGATGCAGTATTTCCTGATCTACCTTAATGCTAGTCCTTCCTTCTGTTTACCATCACTAATCACTAATTTATTTTGTTTATATCTTATTTTTACATTATCTGCTCCATTAGGCTGTGAATTCTCTGAAAGGAAGAATTATCTTTTGCCTCTACTTATATTTACTTGTATATATATATATATATATATATATATACATAAAATCAGGAATTCATAACATAATATATACTTAATAAGTACTCATGGACTAACCATTGGAGAGTTGCTCATGGCTAGCAAAATGGAAAGTAGCCAGTTATGTTCATGCTTTCAATATAAGCAGGAACTGTGTAGCTGATTGGTTTCTTCATTGATCATTTGTGTTCTTAGAAGGGTGCGAGTGGGGCACAATAAGAAAAGAACAAAAAAAATTGAGGATAAAAGACATGACAATGACATCACATTGTAGTAGGCAATAAAAGAGATAATGAAGAAAAATAAAAGTTCTTTTTTTCTGACATGTATCTACAAAACACTTTTCCTTTTTCATTATTCTCAGAAGAGAAAACAAACATTTTAAGGCAAATATTAGTGCAGTGATACTGTACACAACCTATTGACTCAACAAAAGAATCTTTTGAACTAATTGGGATTTTAGAAACAATGAATTATTCATTATGCCAATGCTGGATAGATGCGCCATTTTAACAGTAATGGATTTTGCATTGACACATCAAATAAAATTTGTTCATGGAGATGAAGCCATTACCTTAGGGTTCATATCCTGTCTTCAGTAATGGATGATATTTCAGAGCATCAGGAAAAAAAAAATCAGCTACCACAAATGTCAGCTACTACAACAGATGTCCTCAGTCTCATTCTCAGAATATTCCATAACTAAGAAACACCCTCAAATCAGGAATTACTTAAAAAGTAATAACAACTAATAATATTAACTAGAGAGGCATTGAGTTATAATAGATATCTTGTGTTGACTTAGAACAACCTGGGTTCAAGCTTGTCTCTGACATATACAAGTTTTATGGAAGATAGCTAATAAAATAAGTTAGGGTATATTAAATAAATAATAAGAAAAGGCCAACAAGGCACTGAATGCCTGAACTGAGTTAGAAAGGCCTGGGTTAGAATTCTACCTTTGATGTACTGGATCAGGGAGTTAGATTCTCCAGTCATCTAGCACAACCTCCTCATTTTACATATGAGGAACTGGGACTCAGTGAGTTTAATTGGCTTATCTGAGCTCACACAAATAGTAAACACCAGAGGTGGGATCTGTATCTAGGGTTTTTGCCTCCAAAATTGATATTTTTTCACTATACCATAGTCCTTCATTTGTGAGCAATGCAAACATGAGTAAGTCACTTAACTCTTCAATCTTTTCTCATGTGTAAAATAGGGATTTTGATTCTTGTCATAGCTAACTCATAGAGTTGTTGGGAAAGTCAAATGATGTATTTAAGTCAAACCCTTTATAAACTTTAAAGTGCCGTGTAAATTCCATTTTGTATAAATACCAACTAAGTGACACAAATCAAAAAGCTGTACAATTTAGAGAAAAGATAAATCATTATGGGGTGTGAGTATCAGTTATAGGAAAGGCATCAAAGAGCAGGTAGTATTTTAGCTTGACTTTGAAGGATAGATACTATTTACCTATTGATAGGCAATATTACCGATAGGAATAATTATGCAAATGTGAAAATGAACCAAGGGATAAGTGACTGGAACAAAAAGACTATGGTAGGGAGTAACCTGAGGCAAAATTGAAAATATATGTGGGTCAGATTATGAGTAGCCTCGGATATTAAAACTTTAAATGCTCTCACTACATTGGAGTTGAGGATTTTCCTTTATAGGATCAGAAGGGATCAAAGTATAGTGATATTTAATGTTGGACTAGCATACAAACTTAATTTATTGGGCCTATTTTTGTCCTTCATATTAGAATCTGACCAAAATGATATCACAATATCAAGGCTAATATACAGTGTGTCTTGACTGATCAGAATAATACAAGAATAGAAAACTATCACAGATCAGTCCATATCAATATGTGTGATAAAGATATTTCTAAATTATTATAATTCATATTTCTTTTGAATTAATGCAATTCTGCTTCACTCATAGAGTACAATGCTTTCTTTGATGAGAACATGCCATTCTGGTTGGACCTGTACCAGTGTCTCCCACATCTCACAATTGAGACCAAAAATCTTCAGAAAAACATTAAGAATAGCCTTTCTCTGCTTCTTTTAAGCAGATGAGCACTTGTCTTGGTTAAATTCTCTGTAAAATTGTCTTTTAGGCAAATGTATGTTTGACATTCAAAGAAGGTGGCCAGCTCATTGGAATTGTGCTCTCTGTACTAGAGTTTAAATGCTTGAGAAAGGACCTCGGTGTTTGAAAGATTTTTCAAAATATTTCTAAGACATATCAAATGGAAGCGATTGAGTTTCCTGGCATGGCATTGCTATACTATTCATGTTTGACCGACAAACAACAATGAGGTCAAAGTAACAATTCTTTTATTTGGTAGGCAGTCTAAGTCATCTCTTTCACACTTACTTTTGGAGCCGCCTTAATGCTTAACTAGTTCTAGTAATGATTGTTTAAATTCATTATCTTTTTCTACATCCCTAGTATAATATACTGCCAAGGGAGGTGATCTTATCCACAGGACTCAAAATTTCTCCATTTGCTATAACTGATGTTCCATGTATGGTTGGTGTGGTGCTGATTGGTAGAGAACCTCTGTTTTCTTGGTATTAATTGTCATGTCCAAATAAGCACAAGTGGCAGATAATTAATTCATATTCTGTTGTATCTCAACTTTTGAGACTGTACTAAATGCACAATCATGTGTAAACAATAAAGTCATATATCAATTCTCCTTCCACTTTGGTCCTGGCTTGCAAGCCTTTTAAAGATAAATAATATACTGTTAATATAGTATCTGCTCTTGATGCTATTTTCATTCTCATTAAAGGTGTCTGACATTGCTGAAAACAATCAGGGGATTGTTTTAAAAACAGGGAGCATACAGTTTTGCTTTACTTCACTGATAATTTGGAAAGTGTGAGAGCATTTGTCCATTATTCAGAACCTGTGCCAACATGACATCATGAAGCTGTCATACAATATTGATAAACTTCTCCAGGCAACCAGATTTTGTTAAGATTTTATTGAACCACATGTGAAAATAAGCAGAGTTCAGTCTTCATACTATTCAGTTGGATTTATATTGAGAAAAAAAAATTACAGACTTTTTTTCATAGAATGGTGACTGGAAAAACTATGTGGATTCCTAAATTCCACTCCATAGTCACTCTTAGAAAAACAACTCAGTTTCTATCCCAATAGTGCTGTATCATTAGTATTGAAGGATTACATATTTTATTCTTATTCTATACTACTAAAGTAAATATGATTTTGTTTTTGTCATCTTCCACCATAGGAAAATATTGTAAGCCTATCTATAGATCTATTTTATGTATGTGTATATGTATATACACATACATATAATTCTAAAGTTAATAAACATCAAAGAAAAAGTCTTCCATATAAATTGTAGAACAGCAAAGAATTATACATGAAACCATGAATATTGTGTATATTTTGCTTTTCAATATACATACACATATATGAAAATGCAACATGTGGTTTTCAAAGCTTCCTTGCTTATTTGTGATTCTTTCTCCTATTTTCCACATTAAAAACATTTCAATGACCCTCTTTTCTTTGCTTCTTCTTTCTTCTTCTTTTTTTTTGGGGGGGAAAGGACTTTCCTATCTCTAACCTCCTATCTCCAATTGACTATATACATATTCAAACAAAATAAATTCCCACATTGGCCATGTCTGCATCTTGAGGCTATTACTTCTGTTAGGACTAGGTAACATGCTTTGTCATTGGTCTTCCAGAGTCATCATTGATCATTGTATTTATCACATTTCTTAAATTTTTTGGAGTTGTCTTTACAATGTCTTTTCCCCCTAGAAATTCTTTTTCTGGCTCTGTATACTTTATTCTGCATTATCTCATAGAAGTCTTCCTAAGTTTCCTTGAAACAATCCCTTTGATAATTTCTTATGGTATAAAAATATTACATTACATTTGAAACTCTACCCTGAATTACTTTTTGTTTCCAATAGATGTTTTGGAACAAAAACTGGGAAGGTCATATGTGAAGGTGTCTAGATTTGGTTTGCTTAAAGTGCTGAGAGAGAAATGTCAGAATCTGGAGAAGGAAGCCTAAACTCAGGGTGTTAGGTTGGATGGTCTCCATCTTGAGGTCCTTTTAAAGAATCAACCAATTAACATGGTATTTATGCTTCTCTGCTTGGCTTGTTAAAGACTGAGGGAGATCCAGTTTTACTAGAATAGCAGAAGTGGTCTTAGAGAATGGGAAGAGACTGACTAACAAGTGAGTGCTGAGCTTAGTGAACCAGTTTGGGTAAGATGGTCTATCTCCTCTAAAAACAAATTCCTTTTTTCATAGCTCTGAGCCAGGGAGAAGATAGCTGCCTTAACTGAACTGAAAACTGGTTCTCAGCTGTTCCCAATCACAATGTTTCCACTCTCTCCTGATATAATGTTGATTCTTCCATTTCTGTTTAAAAAACAAAAAACAAACAAAGAAAAGCACTGTTTGTGCTTTTTATTTGAGATTGCTTTGTTATTTGAGAATGAAAGAAAAGGGGTTGTTACTTAAATCTGAAATCCTGTATATATAACTTTTATTGAGCCCCAAATTCAAGGATAAAAATATGGTAGAGAAGAAATATTGTGTCAATGAGCTTTCTTGAGTTTCTTTACCCTTGGCACTTAATTCTGAACCCATATGGGGACTTCATTTACCTTTGTGCTGAAATTTACAAAATATTCCCTGACATAATTTGTTTAGTCATTCCCAACTGGTGTTCATTCCACCATTATTTTAATTTTTTTTTTTTGCCTTTGCAAAAAGATATACTATAAATATTTTTGTACATACAGGACTTTTTCCTCTTTTGTTTATCACTGGAGAATAGGCCTATTAATGGTATTTCTATGTCAAAGGATACACACCTGATAGGGTATAGCTTCTTGGGGAAATATAGCAATGATTTTAAGGTCCCCTGACTTACTTTTTCTGTTCTAACAATCTGTCAATGATTCTAAAGTCTTCTAGCTTTAGAATAAGCAATCCTTATGGGTCCCCTTTTCCTCCCCCCTCCACCTTAGAATGCTATTGTTCTAACTATCAGTCAATGATTGTAAAAGTCTTCTGGCTTAGGAATATAATAATATTTTTTCCTTTATTCTTCAGGGACAATATACTAGTGATCTTAAGATCCTCTGATGTAATATTCTCTTTAAAATGTAATGTTCTTTGTTGAGGTTTTCTTGGGATCTGTGGGAACAGCCTTAGTTTCAGTTCAGTAGTCACCACAGGAGTAGCCAGGAGTTCAAATCCTTTATTGTCTCCTTCAAAGTCTTATCTCCTTCACTTGGGGCTGGGCTAGTTTTCTGGGGGCCTTTCAGAGTCTTGGTTTCAGTGGAGAAGCGAAGGGACAGAGCCTGCCACCAAGGTGGTAAGAGATGGGATTAATCTATCTGATTAAGCTTATGCTCCAGCCTTCAGCCACAACAAAAGTGGAAAATGGAATGAATCTGTCTCAGCCTCTGAGAGCTTCAAGTGCACTTGTCCTTTTGGCCCTGAGAGCTTCTCCCTTATGTGCGCCACACCGAGTATATACCAATCATTATATCGCTAGGAAACCATTATTTGTTGTCAGATTAAATCAATCTATTTAGCAAATCAATGCTAAATAGATTTAACCATTGTCTCCTCAATTCCACTTAGTATCTTGTTTCAAGTTC
Organism: Antechinus flavipes; assembly: GCF_016432865.1. NCBI lineage: Eukaryota > Metazoa > Chordata > Mammalia > Dasyuromorphia > Dasyuridae > Antechinus > Antechinus flavipes. Next base: position 401,084,805 of record NC_067400.1, read on the forward strand.
TGGCGCATAACATCTTCTTGTAGGATTAAATCAATCATGCTGAAACATGCTAAATTAGATAACTATTTTCTCTATCAATTCCATTGACTTAATACCTTGTAAGAATCCTTTGTTTCAAGTTCAGAGTTCTGGCCCATAACACTCTGACCTTAGATGCTATTGTTCTGACAATCTGTCAATGACTCTAATGTCTTCTGGTCTTAGAATAATCCTACAATATTCCTGATTAACAGAGAGATAATCTGTTGGTTAGTGATAACCAAGTTCCTGAGACAATAGTGAATAGAGATCACCCCTCAAACCTATCAGAAAGCCATAAATTTAGCAAATAAGTAATATTAAGCTCTGCTCTAACTGTCCTATAAATCTATATTCTTGTTTTTGGTTCTTTGCTAAATTCTTTTGGAACTTAGTCTGCTTCAATTAGTATTACAATTACAATAAAATTTGCCCTTTGACATGGAAATAGATTCAAGCCTGCAGATTCTTCTGAGGTACTTCATGACACCAGTCTGCCACCCTCAAACTTTTGGAATCCTTTCTGAATCTCAACATACCTTCTAGTGACTTACTGAGCATAATTTCAAAATGCTTTATAGAATGTAGATCTAAATTTCTTCCTTTTTTGTATCAGGTTTCCCATAGAAGTCTTTTATGTACATTTTTTTCTGTATCATTTTAGGATCATATTTATTGTACAATCTCCTAGAATCGTAATGGTCTAATATTCAATAAGTTTAATGTTTTCTCTTTTGTACCTGATGCTTTGCTTAACTAGTGTTTTCCTGGGTGAGGATCTTAAGACTTAGGGTAGAGAAATATTTTGAATTTTAAGGAAAAAAAATGTGATTCTTATAAATCTAAGATATTGTTGCAATAAATATTTTATTTATTTTTTTTTGATGGAGGAAGTCATCATACCTGTGATTACATTAATGTAAGGAATTCTAGGTATGAAAAACTCATCTACAATACACCTAAAAGATTCATCTGCAAAAGTAGACTAGAAGTTCATAGGTTCATAAAATTAGAGATAAGAGTATCATCAAGCTGTACCTTTCATTTTACAGATGAGAAATATGAAGCATAGAGACATTAATTGGCTAGACCAAAATTGTAGATGTATTCAGTGGCAGATCCAGAATTTGAACCTATGTCTTTTGAATTCAAACTTACTAACCTCTTCCCTGTCTCCAGAAAATCTGAGTTCTGTTTTCATATTTAATATTGATAGGCACTACTATGATTAGAAAGTATCTGTATGCCTTTTCTTATCTTCAAAAAAAATTCTTCTTTTTCATGGTCAAATTGTTTTCTTTTTAAAAGCAGAATGATCATATTAATAAATGAAAGTGTAGAGCTTATTTGTAGTACTATGTACTTGTTACATATTCATTAAATATCTTCAGCAGTGTCATACTGAAATACTTCTTAAATCTTTAAAAAATGACCCAGTGGCAATGATTTTCCTACAATCATCTCTAAAGTAGGAAAAAAGATTAGTTTTGAATTGAGCTGCAATCTTTCATCTAGGTTTTAAAAAAGCAGGTTTTATCAAAATATTTATTCCAGTGAGTCTGTTGTGTTATATGGCTCTGTATGAGTAAACAGTTCTCTAGGTCCTGAGATGAAGGATAGGATAAGAGTAGTCCCAAGTGTTGAGTTTCTTTCTACAATTAATTACCTAACTTCGGATGAGAAATAAGCAAGATAAATGTGATTTCAAGGAACTATAATTTCATGTATATGGGGAAAAGGCTATTACTATGCCAATTTTACAGAGGAGGAAACTGAAATAAACCAAGGTTATACAACTAATAAATATTTAAGGCTGGATTTGAACTTAGATCTTCCTGAATTCAGGATGTTCTATCAACTGCACCACCTAGCTATCTGTATGATTTTTTTTTCCTATGACTATATATTTTTCAATATAAATTCAATTGTACTTTTCTAGTAATTTAGTAGTTTGAGTCAGCAAACTAGAGCCTTAGACTAAAATTTGGCTCACTGACTATTTATGGCCAGTGAACTAAGAATGATTGATATCTATATCTATATATTACATTTTAAAATAAAGTTTTATTATATTTTAAAATGTAAAAACCAGTCTTCACTTACTGTCTAGATTTGTCAGTTCCTAATTTGTCAAAACCTGAGTAATATTTTTACTTGATAACATTCATGAAAAAGAAATTCCCATTTGTTTATAGTTATCTGGACCCCAGAAGGTATTCCTTTGCCCATAAACAGCATATTGGAGAATTCTGTACAGGTCCATTGAGAAAAGCGAATTTTATTTTCACATGACCCTATAATGCCTGCATTTAACATTTCTCTATCCTTTCTCTGATTGTGGTAATCCTAACCTAAGCCTCTGTAAGTCTAGTTAATAATTTTGTTATGTATCCTTGTGGTTGATATCAGTGGCTATTAGCATGTGCCAAGAATTTAGGCGATAATGTGCAGGCAACCTGGTCACTTCAGGATTCATATGGATTAGATACATAGAGAGAACAAAAATTCCAAACAGAATATGAATAATTTATCAAGAAATGTTAAACTATTAATGAACTACTTGACATGTGGTAGAATGTAATAAATAAGTAATTAGATAATAACAGAATTGCATACCACCTGTGATACTAATTAACAAAGAACTGAACAGGAAGAGGACCCTAGTCCTGGCTCTGTAACTAACAAATTGTGCAAACATTGGAAAATCATTTCAGCTCTATAACTGTGACATCACATTATATAATTTCCGGCTTTGCTTTTTGTAGTCTAGCAGTATTCATGTCATTCATGCTGTCACATTTTCTAGATCTAAAGTCCTTTCTGTAGGCTCAGGTGACAGCTGTGATTCAAGGCATTATTTTCTATTACCTTTGGACAGAATTATTATGGTTTCTTCTCATATGTGATTTTTATATTTGCCTTTGTAATTTTTAGGTTGGTTTTACCATTGGAAATTATAACCTTAGTGTATTTCATAGCTAATATGAATGCAAATATGATGCCAAGGAAACATATGGTCCAAATTTTCCCTAATCTGGCTATCCATATACATAAATGAAAGCAAAATCCTAATTTTGGTGTTTTAATTCCTATCTGGTTTTTCTTTTTCTGTGTATCTTTATTGTATTCATGATCATGTTAATGATGAACAATTTTGAAATTGTCTTGAAATTGAAAGAGGATGATGTTTTATAAAAGTTAAGAAAATTCCTAATATATCTAATTTGTCCTGAATCACTAGCTCTTTTGGTTCATTTTATTTTATAAGATTTAAGATGTTAAAGTTTCACAAGACTTATATGTCAAGTTTTCGATTTTCATTCTTAGGAGTTGCTTATATGAAGAACAAAAACAATCTTTGTCCAACAATTCTTCATTCCTCTTTCCTTCTCAATCTAATTCATTTGATTTGAGAAGTATATAGAAAATAAAACTAAATTCTAATTGTTGTTCCACAGTTTCCTTTTACTGTCCTACAAATTTTTCTGCCTCAGTTCCTTGAATTGTTCTGCCTCAATACCCCTGCAATCCTCCTTCCTGACCATTAGAACTGAGATAATTAGGGCTGTAGAGATCTAGCATTCCAAAAGATAAAACTCCAGATGTCCTATCTCAGATACCTAATTGGTATCCTCTATCTCTAAGTTCCAGACTTTCTCTCGCTAATAACTACTCCCATTTTATCAGAATTTATGGTCCTTACCCCCCATCCTGTCAAAACTGAATTGATGGTCCATTTCTGGAAATTCCCGCACTCACCAGAGTTTGGACTCCACTCTCCTGCCTTTGTCTACCTTAATAGCTTAGAGCCACATATATAATTCATTGGAATTTTACATTCAATGCTACAGCTGCTGCTGAATGCTTTGAGATATCAGCCCTGGGACCAAAATGGATCCTTTGGTCCCAGAAAATCTCTCCCTTTCAGAAATCCAAATAAAATATTAAAAAATTTGTAATCCCCATTTTACCTCAGTTTCTCCAGCATTATATAACTTTAACTTTCTTGAATATTATATTTTTAGTCCATGCTTTCCAGTATAGACAATATTATTTATTATTGGATATTGCCCATTATCCAAAATATGACTGACACTTTTAAAGAAAGATTATAGTTAAAGGAATTAACCCAAGATGATAGAAGCTACTTGAAGGCCATTAAGAAAGATTTCTTGAGTCATCATCCTCTTCTTACAGGGTGGCCTAGTGGATCCTAACAGTCCATTGACAAAACAGTGAGTTAGTGCTACAAAGAGCTTTTTGTTGAGAATTCAGACTAGACAGATGCCATTTGAAATGATCCAAGTTTAATGGACAGTCTGACTAACCCGGTTTCCAACAACCTCCCGGCCTTTTTCTCTGTAAGGCGTGAAACTGAAAAGACATTGGGTTGTTGCCATCGAAATAAATGAAGATGCCAGTATCTATTCAGTCAATCCCACTTGTTTTCTGTTTCATTTCACTTCCCCCTTCAGTGCTCCCTTGCTGTCACCCAGTATGAAGGGCCCAAGGACAAACATTCTCATTGTAATTTTCCACTGAAGCCTTGAGCTTGACTTGCAAATTAGTTTAAAACAAACTTTTAACTCATCTGCTGAGTGAAGAGAATTCTTTCGGGACTGTACAAGGAAGAGGATGGGTAACAATGTGCTACAAATGTGAAAAGTCATCTAATGATTTATCAAAGAAGGTTAAAATAAATAGACTTGTCAAAACATTTTCAAATACCCCCAACTTCCTACCTTGTCTTTAAATCCAGGGAGCATGACAAATTAAACTCATGTTCCTGCAGCATCATATCATGGTAAGAATACTTGATTTGGAATCAGAAAACCTGGGTTTGAATATCAGATCTATTACTTATTACTTGTGGGATCTGGGCAAGTTGTTTCCTTGTCTAAAGTTACTTCCAGATCTGGTTTCTGAGATATCCAAGATGGCAAGAAGTAATGTTATCATTTATTATATTTCCAGTGACTTACATATCTTAAGTCAAGAAGATCTGTTATTTATAATTCAACATTGCCACTTGTGCCCATTTCCTCTTATACTATTCTTAGAGAAGAAACAAACCAAAATGATCATTGTATTCACATTAATACCTCCTTTGTGTGACTGAATGTCATTGAATGGATTTTAACTTTTTCCTCACTAAATAATCCAAATGCTTATTTTTAGGAAGATGTGCTAAGGATTTCAGAAGCACGCCCCCATTTTCTTCCATTAATAATGAAGATTGAGTTTTAAAATGCGTTGATGGGGTACAGCTTTTAGAGGAAACATAGCAGTGATGAAGTCCTCTGACCTTAGAGTGCTTTTGCTTTAACATCTGTCTATCAAGGATTCTAAAGTCTTCTGGCCTTAGTATACAAACTTTAATATTACAAACCTTGCTGACTGTCAGATAAATAATCTGCTGGTCAGGAATAACCAAATTCTTGAAACATTAGTGAACAGACCATTCCTCTGCTATCTCTGGGCCATAAAATTAGCATATCAGTGATGAAAAGAACTGGCTCCCAGTTCTTTGCTAAGTCCTTTTGGAACTCAGCCTGCTTCAATTGGCCTTTATAATTACAATAAACTTTGCACCTTGATTTGGAGATAGATTCAAGCTTTGAGACACCTCACAATACTGATCTGTGACTCCAACCTTTTGAGGTCTCCTTTTGAACCTCAACATTGTCAAGTACTTTTATTCTCCCAGAGCTAAATTGTTAGACATTTTAACATATTGGTCATTACCCTTTTGAAATTACTTTGTATGTACTTTATATTTATTCACATGCAAGTTTCCTGAGTACAGAGACTGTTACTTATAGTCTTGCAATTGTATCCTTAAAGTCTAGCATAATCCATTGTGCATAGTAGATACTTAATAATTTTGGGGGGATTAATATAATAAACATGTCATTTGGGGCAACTTAGAAGTAATTTATTTATTAAATAACCCTAAATGATAGGAAATAGTATATATATACATATATATTTTCTATTTTATTAGTGAGGAACCTGAGGGTTAGCAAGATGAACTTGCCTGTAGTGATTCAACTAATTTTAGATTTTCTATGATGCTTCTTTACTGTTGTATATTAGTTCTAGAAGTGCTAGTTCTGGCCTTTAGAGCCAAATAGAGCAGTTTTATTTCCATTTCTACTTGACAATAAGCCTAGAACTTGAAGACAGACACAATATTCTTCCTAAATTTCCCTTTTTCTAGTTTAAATATCTTCCTTTTCTTTGACTGATACATTTTTGACAGTATTTCCAAGCTGCTCATAAACCTTATTGCCCTTCAGGGAACAAATTTCAGTTTTTCAAGGTTGTTCCTTTCTATTTCCACTGATGTAGTGATGTCTAGAGGGGCAGCATACCTTAGTAGAGGGAGTCAATCCCAAGGTCAGAACGACCTGGCCTTGAGTCTAGCCTTTGATCTGTATAGGTATGTATCCTAGGCAACTTTCTAAGACTATAAATTGCAGTGAAGGTGCCAGAATACATTGATAGAGGGGTAATTCTTCTGGGAGTTCTACATGAGGATGAAATCACAGATTCCATTCTTGTTATCCTGTATATTTTTCCTGTTTCTGTTTACTTTGCATCAATTTGTCTTCCTATGCTTCTCTGCCAATTTTGTTCCAAAAATATGCCATACAGAACCAAACACAGTATTTCAGAATTTGGATTAGTTAGATGTTGTTTGATTAAGACAGAAGATTGCAAGAGCTTTGTGGCTGGCACAACCTCACTGTTGATTCACATTAAATTTTTACATAAAAGATATTTATCTGGAGAGTTCTTAGGTGATTGTAAAAACTTGAAAATATGTCTATCTGGAGAATCCTTAGATGTTTGTGGAAACGTGAAAGTTTTGAAAAGGCAAGTATGGTCACTGTTGGGCATGGTATAATGCTATTTTTAAAAACTATGTCCATATGATATGGTTCCTTCAATATACATATTAGTAACCTGAAGCTTAGAGATTAGTAATTAGTTCAAGGTCATTCTAAAAAGCTTCTGTGGTAGTTTTTCAGGGAGGTCAGTTAGGGTAATCTGAGAGACAAGAGAGAAATGGGTCCAATTTTCTTAAACTAACTATATATATATAAACTATATATTAAACTATATAAACTAATTATAGAAATCACATGTCTGAGTTATGTTAGTGACAGGAGCAGTTGGATACTGGTGATTGAGTAGCATAGGCTGAAATGATTAACTGGTGTGGACACTAGATGACATAGCAACATTTGGGTATTGTGAGGTAAAAGCATGAGAAGCAATCTTAGGAAGCCAACATGGGGTAGATAAGATGTCCTGGATCATCTGTTGTGTATGTGAGAACCATAGAACTATAATGAGGGATTAAAATATTTCTTTGAAACCTGCAACAAGGAGACAGAAGGACTAATTGAGAGGTAATGAAGTGATTATATTTTTCTTTCTCAGTGTGTGGAAGATAAAGGCCAGTGAACTGAAGGAATACCTTGTATACTTTAGTCCTAGGAGCTGTGGAAAGTGGTTTCCTTGGAAAACAATAGATAGTTTTTCTACTTAGTTGTTGTTTGTCCTTTGTTCTTAGGAGGACCACGAAATCAAAGAGGTAATACCATGACGTGCAAGTGAATTGGATTTAAGTGAGGGAGAGTTGTGCAAGATCACCTGTTTCATTTTCCCTTTCCAGAACCATCTGGGTCCAGTGGCAAGATATGTGTCAAAATGACTAGAGATAGCCTTGGATGAAATAGGAGACCCTGGTCTTTTTAAGCCAAGTTCTTCAATAAGTCTCAGAAGGTTGCCAGGGCTTTATTCCAATTCATAACCATATTGATGATCCAGGTTCTTCAGAGCAAGGATTTATCTTACTTTTTCATGGTTCTAGAGTTATCCTTGAATGATTGTAACATTTTCCTCATAATTTTGATTTGAACCCCCATTCTAGAATATGGTGCTCATTGTCAATCAACATGGATTAATATCCCAGTTTCATGTATCCAATGAATCAATTAGCTTTTCAAAGAAATATTTACTGAGAAGATATAACATAAACAGAAGTACAAATATTACTTCTCAACACTTGGGAGGGAAGAAAACTTTCCCCAGTGTTACTTGGTCCCTGAGGAGAACAGGCTCATACTTAAAATAGTTCCTACATAGCATTTGTCCAACTAAATTCACTTCAAAAGTAGCATAGCCAATGGATAAGTGCTTCCCTCCTGTAGGAGCTGGCATCTTGCCTACAATGTTCAGTTCACTGTTGAGCTCAATTCTTTTTACTCAGAGCTTTGCTGATAGACTACATACTTAATGGGCTGAAACTTAGCAGATGCACTGAGGTCCCAGCACTTAAGGCTAATTACCAATTGGACAATACTCTATTAGCATATGCTTAAAGAAAGGAATGGCCCTGCCCCACTACTCTGTGCAGGTTTGATCTGTTTGGTGTATAGAGAGATTGAGGCAGGATTTAGGGGGTGGAGTGAGAAAGCCAGATACACTCCTGGCGGATTCGTATTGTGATTCTTCTCACTTCATATTGCCATTCTGTTCATGTCCATAAAAAATAAAGATCAAACACTTTTGCTTATCCTGACTCCGACTGATTCTCAAGTATCCAGGGTGCTAACTCGGTCATCACAGATTCATTCATCCCATCTCACACCATCGTGGTGGCAGGCTCTCCTCCTTCACTTCTCTACTGAAAGATAGGCCTCTAAGAAAGCTACCCGGTCCCAAGGAAAGAGACAAAACTTTAAAGGAGAAGATAAATGTTTGGATTTTATCTGCTGGCTGCATTTGAAGTGATTATTATTCTGAACCAAAACTAAGGCTGCCTCCAGAAAACCTCCCCAAGAAACCTCACCAGAGAGAACTATTATATTTTAAAGAAGAGAACACCACATTTTGCCTGTACCTGGCTTTGTGGCAACTCATGCAGCTTGTTTTGATGAGCTTTTAAGGCTTACAAAGTCACAGACTACTCTGATACTCTGAGAGTATCATGGTGTTATCTAAGAGCAGAAAAGAATACTCACAACATAAATAAGAAGGAATTGTAAATCCATTACCTTCTGGATCACATGGTAACATCCTAGTTGGAGAGATAAAGACCTGTGACCTCTCAGCACTAGGAAGCTTACATCAGTCCTTGACTTCTCACTTAAACACAGCTAAACAGGAAAAAGAAAACACTTTGTCAATTTATTGCATTTTGTAAGCATTCTGACTCAGCAACCAATTGAATGGCTCCTCTTTACATGGTAAGTAGAATATGTTGGTTCCATTAAATATCTTTGGAAGTAGGTTCAATGGACTCTTCAATATGAGCTGACAGCAGGCAAAACAAACCTCACATATCTGAAATGGGGCTTCCATTATCTACATCCACTTTACTTCTTTGCCATTTATCTTGCATTTGTTTTTAAAAGAAAATATCTTTTTCTTTATTATAATGTGGCATGACTTATTTTGACTTGGTTAAGCATCATGTATATTCAGTGGGAAAAGGGGACTTATGAGCACAAATTTAAAAAGATGATGGACTGTGAATACACTTTTGAATTCCTTCACAAGCTAATTGAACACTATTTCAAACTTGGATTCTTTTTATACAGCAAAATAACTGTATGGACATTGTATACATGTATTGTATTTGACTTATATTTTAACATATTTAACATGTATTGGCTAACCTGCCTTCTGGGGGAAGGAGTCGGGGTAAGGAGGGGAAAAGTTAGAACAAAAGATTTTGCAACTGTCAATGCTGAAAAATTACCCATGCATATATCTTGTAAATTAAAAGTTATATATATATATATATATAAAGATGATGGACTGAAACATATTCTAAATAACTGAATATGTCAGTAGGAGTTTACAGTTAAATGAATGGCTATATCTTTCTAGTTTTGTTATAGATTTGATTTTTGGATCACCTATGCATTTTATACTAGGGTGTGGGGACAAAATGAATTAAAATCAGGGGTGCATAAGTCTTGCTGGAATGTGACTTGTATAACTAGCTTTTACTCATGATTCTATAATATCTTCCTTCTAAAATACATTTTTACTTTTTAATATAATGCATCTTTTGTCCTCTCAAAATTTTGTTCATCTCTTTTCAAAAATCAGTCATGATTCTTTAATCCACCAAAATTAGTGTTTTACATTTTTCCAATTCAATTCAATTTAACTCAACCGACATTTATTAAATGCTCACAATGTATTTATCACAATGCCAGCATTGGATGAGGTAAGATATTTAGATAAAGTATATTTTTTTACTTTCATGGAGCTTACAATCAAGTATGATTGCTACACAAATAATTCTAGACCAAAATAATACCAAATAAGTATATCAGAATTAAGTGTAATCTGAATGGGGATAAACTTATTGCCAACTTGGACAATTAGGGAAATTTTCTTGAAAGATGAGACAGTTGAACTTTGGTTGAAAAAAGAATGGGAATTCAACAAATTTGAGAGGTATTTTGGGATAGAAAACTGCCTAAATAAAGGCACAGAGGTGACTAAAAAATGAGAATTGATTTGGCTATGTTCATACAGCTACAGAAGGCACAGAGTCAGGTCTATGTCCCAGGTCAGTTAGTTAGTCAGTCATTAAACTTTTATGAAGTATCACCTATGTACCAGGAACTATACCAAGTTCTGGGGATATAAAGAAAAGCAAAAGACAATTCTTATCTTTGTAAAACTTACAGTATAATAGGTGGAACAACATGCAAATAACTTGAACAGAGAAACTTTACATAGAATAAATTGGATATGATACATAATAAGTAAGAGAGATTGGAAAAGATTCCATGTAGAAATTGGAATTTTAATTGGGGCTCCACAAAAGCCAGGGAAATCAAGAGATGGAGATAAGGAAGGAGATAGTTCTAAGTATGGGGATGGGATGGGGTGGCAGTCAGGGTGGGAAATCATGAAAATGCCTAGAGCATAGATGAAATGTATTGTGTGAAAAACAGAAAGGAAGCCAATATCACTGAATTGATAAGTATTTACAGGATGCAGTGTATAAGAAAACTGCCCTCTCATTTTCTTTAAGTAGAAAAATTTAAATTTTGGTTAGCCTTTGTCATTGTACAGTACACATGCAACATGATATTCACCTTGCTACAAAAATTAGACTACACTATTATTTATTAAGTACTTGAAGCATAGTGATCACTCACAGGAAAATAAAATGTAAAATTTTTATGATGAATATAAGATAATTTTCTGGGCAAAAGAATAAGGAATTGTTTTTATCCTTTTTATCCTTAGTCTTTCCTCAACAAACCTATTCAGATATTCTTGGACAGACTTAGAAGGGTTAGAGGCCAGAATGTCCATGTAGTTCTCTGCTTGTTCCATTTATATCCATTTCTAGCAACACAATTAGAAATTGATGCTGGTTATTATGACTTTTTCTGACATTGATGTGAACAGAAATTTGTCAGCAGTCTGATAGAGCTGTATCTGATTTCAAATGAATGAACTAATGAGCTATAACCTTTTCACTGAACTATAATATATGCCAAAACATTTTTACTTTGGGAGAAAGCTTAACTGTATTGTCAACAGATTAGCTTTTTAAAGTTTATTGTCTACTTTCTACTGGTTGTAAGGCAAGGCAACAGCAATCAGGAAATTGATATTCTATAAGCACTTTGTCAGGAAAGCTTAAGATAGATGATAACTTTACAAATAGAGAAGTCCAAAACTAGTATAGATCCACCTTCATTCTTATCAGTCTAGCCTATGCATTTCAGTTTATGAAAAACCTAGCATTGAAGACTTTCCCATATTCTGCATATTTAAAGCAAATCTAAAATAAAATGGAAAAAATTTTGGTGATAAAACCCTAGACAGATATATTAACCTCTGACATTGAATAGGAAGAATTCAAAGATATAAGGGTCCATAAGTTTGTATTCATAAATTAGGATTGTATTCATGTAACTTCCTTGCTTTGGTGAATAATCTTGTTAACTCAGAGCAAATGCTTTATTAGTAACAGCATGACATCATCACTGTCCTGAACTGTCTACAGGATTTCTGAATCATCACAATATGTTTTTTTTTTAATTAATACCAGTCAACATGCATTTATTAAATATTATGTGCCAGGTAAAGTACCAAAAAAAAAAAAAAAGAAAAGCATTGTTCTTGCCTTCAGTGAGCTTACCTTTTAATAGAGGAGACAAAGGGTAAGATAACTATTATAAGATAAATAGTAATGAAAGGACTAAAAAAAAAATACTAGAAGAGGCTATCCAGCTTATCCAAGTCTTTTGTTGAAGGTATAATTTGAGTAGAAAGTTGAGTCTTGAAAGAAACCAGGGAAGGTAGGAAGAAGAAATGGTAGGGAAAAGTATTCCTAGCATGAGGACAGCCAATGTAAAGATATGAAGATGGAAGATGGAAAATTATGTGAGAAGAACAGCAAATAGTATAGTGTAGGTGGGCTATAACATATATGGAGGGGAGTCAAATGCAAGTGGATTTGCAAGACAGCAAGGGGTCAGGTTGTGAATAACTTTAAAAGTCCAATGAAGGAGTTTATATTTGACCCTTAAAATAAGGAATCATGTTGATCAGGGAAATCATCATAGTAGGTGAATAGAAGAGGGATTAAAACAGAGGGAAATCTGAGTCAGGAAGCTGAACCAATAAACTATTGCAACAGTCTGGACAAAGAGGTGAGGAGGACTAGCATTAGAGTAGTAGCCATAAGTGGAAATTTAGATGTATGAATGAGGAGTCAAGAATAACAAGTAGGTTTCAGGTCTGTGTTATTTGAGGATGGTAGTGGTGCCCTTGATAGTAATGGAAGAATTGTGAAAAGGGGAAGATTTTTTGGGGAAAGAATGCTTCAGCATTGTACATCTTGAGTTTGAAGCATTTTACATATCCAAATATGTCCAAAAGGTATATGTTTAGGATGAGCTCAGGAGAGTAGGTAGTAATGGATATATAGATCTAAGAATCACCTGTATAGAGATATTTAATTTTTCAGAACTGAAATCACAAATCTAGAAGATTGTCATTTAGATCACTGATTCCCAAGCTTAAATGACAATACTTCGGGGTGCTACTTACTGTCTTAAGAGGGTATCATGATATTTCAAAACAAAGTTAATTTTTATCTGCTTTAATTTTCAAAAGTCATAGCACACAGCATTTCTGCTAGCATATTTATGTGGGCAAACTGCTGAGGACTCAAACAAAGGTAGGGAGTCTCCACTTTCTATGGTCTACTCCACAAGTATCCTGGGTGGAATCAAGTGGTTTCTTGTGGGAAATCAAGGAAATAAAATCTGACAAAATAAACAAGTTGTGAGGAAACTAGAGTGTGGAAGCTTTTCTTTTTAATTAAAAGTGACTTTTAAAAGCCAAAAGCCATATTGACTTGTCACCAATGCAGACAAATGTCTTCACTTATTTATTTGAATTATTTCTTGGATTTATAAGATTATAGCCTTTCACTAACAAAGCTTCAAGGCAAAATACAATAGGACAAGATTAATTAAAGCTCTAAAATATATGACTAGTAGTGATGATGTTAGAATAGCATGAAATGCCAGGAAAATAAAAATAGCAACCATTATTTCATTCTCCCTTTGGGCTTAGCTCTGAGAAATATCAACTTTATAATGGTCATAAAGCTAATCAGTAATCCTTCAGGTAGAAATTTCAGAATTGGAGCAAAATTTGGAATCAAAAAATTCTCTCAAGTAATAGCAGTAATTGCAGGAGCACAACAATTAAGAGGATTTCACTGATTTGAAATAAAATTAGTACATTATTTTTAAAAAGTTCATTATTAGATTGTAAATGCCTTAAAAGTAGGCTAACATACCTTACTCAGATTTTATTTCTCTCTAGGGCTAATACTTTTACAGAATAGAGACATTTAGTATTTGTTGCATTGTGTTGCATTTGAGTTATTGGCAGATTATGCAGTCTGTAGAACACTGATTTTTTTTTTTAATCCTTTATCATGGTTGTCAGGGCAGAATCACTGGGATACAATGAAAACTAGGAGTTTGATTTATCTTTATGGACTGACATTTGAAAGAAGCCTGTGGTAGAACCATACGGGGTTCCAAATACTTGTGACAAAGTCAAAATTTTTAAAAAAATGCATTTTTCAATCTGATTCAGAGATAAGGTACAGATAGTCACAAATTTCTCTGGTATATTTTTGAGATTTTATGGCTCTGGGATATCCAAATTGTAAAGTTTGGAGATAAAAATAAAACATTGATTCCTATGAGGAAAGATACATTTATGATGGCATCATTGATGCAATTCAAATTAACTGGGTTTTTGGAGACAGACTCAGATAATGGGAAATTGTAAAGGGATAGTATGATGAGTATTCCACAGTATCCTTAGTAAAAATTCAATACCAGATGTACTGATCACAGAGGAGAAAAATCATCACAAAGATAGAGGAATGGAACAATACGATAGTAGAGGATACCTAAGTTGATCAGCCCCCCATTTAAATCCAATAGACTTTCATGTCATGATACCACTTCCTTGATGTCATCTTCGAGAATGAAAGATATGGGAAATGAATATAAACTGCTTGCATTTTTGTTTTTCTTCCCGGGTTATTTATACCTTCTGAATTCAATTCTCCCTGTACAACAAGAAAACTGTTCGGTTCTGCACACATATATTGTATCTAGGATATACTGCAACCCATTCAACATGTAAAGGACTGCTTGCCATCTGGGGGAAGGGGTGGAGGGAGGGAGGGGAAAAATCAGAACAGAAGTGAATGCAAGGGATAATGCTGTAAAAAATCACCCTGGCATGCATTCTATTAATAAAAAGTTATTAAAAAAAAAAGAGAGAGAGAGAATGAAAGATAAACAAGAATGGCAATATTATAGGGAGCATGAGAGGTCTAGTGGTATGTCAAATGATGAAGCAAACTAAGTCAGATATCGGTTACTCAAAAATACTTTTTGAGGGGCAGCTAGATGGCCCAATGGAGAGAGCACCAGCTCTGAAATCAGGACCTCAGTTCAAGTCTGGTCTCAGACACTTAACATTTCCTAGCTGTGTGATCCTGGGCAAATCACTTAACCCCAATTGCCTCAGCCAAAAAAAAAAAAGAAAGAAATAAATAAAAAGAAAAAACTTTTCTGAGTGCCTACTACATGGCAGAGACTAATTCAAAATCAGATGGAATGATATCTTCACTGGTTGACATTTGGTGCTTTGTTCAATGAGTTAAGAGCTAATATTTCTTTTACTTGTCTATCCATTTCATCTGCTTCCAGACTTTAAAAAAAGAGCTGAAATAGTGCTCAAAGGAACCAAAATATGATGCATTACAGTCATTCCCTACCAACTTTTCCTTTTTCCTTCTCCATAATTAACAAAATGTTTCTCCTCTTCTTATGTTCCAAGCTAGAAAGCAGTATATATAAAATTTAGTTTTTTTCTTTACATAATAATTAACATTTCATAAATTGCTATGTGATTCAAATATATGGCATTATGGGTCCCAATTAGTGAAATCCATTCTATTGAGGTGAAATAACAATTGGGGTGAAAGCCATTCCAAAGAGGGTGTGAAATTTTTATCTGAAGGATTGCTGATTACAAGTACACTGTGCCTAACAAATAGCCTTGTGTGTATGTGGGAAATTACACTGACCAGCACACATCCTTGTGGGATTTTTATTGGGTCAATGTTGTAGGCCAGAATTCTGAACTTGAAACAAAGGATGCTTACAAGGTACTAAGTGGAATTGAGGAGACAATAGTTATCCAATTTAGCATGGTTCAATGTTATTGACTTAATCCCACAATAAATAATGGTTTCCTAGTGCTATAATGATTGGTTTATACTCAGTGTAGAGCATATAAGCTAGGAGCCTCAGCTAGGTTGATTCAGAGATTCACAGAGAAGACAAATGGACAGAAGGCTGGAGGCTGGAGCACAAGCCCTTGGACCCAGATTCATCCCATCTCATACCACCTTGGTGGTAGGTTCTCCTCCTCAGTTTCTCCACTGAAACTAGGACACTAGAAGGCCTCTAAGAAAGCTGCCCAGTCCCAGGCAAAAAGGTAAAGAATTTGGCCTTTAACACCTTGCTGTTCTTGTGGTGATTACTGAACTGAAACAAGGCTGCTTCCAGAAGCCCCCAAGAAACCTGAACCAGAGAACATTACAGATCAAAAATCACAAAAAGGATATAGTAGTCAGGTTCAAGCTATAGTAAGTCATAATAAGGAAACCATGACCAGAATGTAAACTTCACCGTGTCCACCACATAACCACCACCTATCTTTCATAAGGCATGTCACTTGAGCCCTAAGACCCATATCCCATATTAAAACTGCTTGCTTAGAATAATGCAAATCCTAAAAGATATATGTAACAATGTTTTGCAGGACCTCCTTATTTTGTTTGATTTCTATAGTTACCCTGAAACTTTTGTGAGGTCTTTTTGAGTATCTACTGAATAGTTTGGTCACCATCACAGAATGCATGGTGGCCATTAGAGATCCAATGAATTGTTTGGCAGTTCCCCTCCAGACAAATCCTATGTAACTAACCCATCTGATTATTAAATGACTCATATAATCATAATGGAGTTCTCTGCCTCTTTTCTTGAATATAATTAGCTTGCCCTTTGGTTGGGAATCAGGGAGAGGCTTGGAGTGCCTTGTTTGGGGAATTTCAAACCTCACAAACATGGTATAGCTGAGATAATTTACTTTTAAAAAATTACCTTTAAATAATGATCCAAGAAAGATGAGATAACTCGCTGAACTAATTCATCTATTCAGCCCATAATTATTGACATGTTATATCTTTAAAAAAAATAAAAAATAAAAGATATTAGAAGTTGAAAATATCAAACTATATTCTTTAGATTAATAAATAGATAGCTGTTAAAGATGTCAATAATTCCCTAAAAGAGAGAGGGGAGGGAGAGAGAATGAGGAGAGAGGGGGAAAGGGGAGTGAGGGAAGAAGGGAGAGAAGGAACAAGAAGGAGAGGAGGAGGAAAAGAAGGAGGAGAATGAGGAAGAGGAAGAGAAAAAGGAGGAAGATGAGGAGAAAAGGAAGAGGAAGAAGAGGAGGAGAAGGATTATAATTGTAGAAAATGTAAAACCTGCACTGATAGATAGTATTTCCTCACCTGGGAGTTCTTTATGTCCATGAAATCACAGACTCAATCACTAACTCCATCCTGTCTTCTCTTTTGTTGTTTGCTTCATCTTTAGCTCTCTTTGCTATGACTATACAGAGTTCATTGCTGTTGTACTTGCCTTGAGAATTAACATGTCACTCAGAGCACAAAGTATTACCTGGTTTATTTGATAAAACATTTGTGCTACTGGTAAAGGTCAGGTAGGTGAGAACTCATATAGGAAACATGTTTTCTGTAGACTTCTATGGACAAATAAACACAATCTAACTATCTATAAGTGCCACTACCCTTCTATTCCAAACTCCAACTGGTGAATATATTAGTACATAGATATTCCCCATAAAACTGGTAGGAGGGGAACACTATCATGGCAGGATGACTGGGAATATATTTGGGGGACAAGTGAGTCTTATGACACATTTTAAAATCACTCCATTTAGTCTTCTTTTCATTTCCTAGTTTAGTCGTATATAAGAATGTAAGTTATTTTTCCTAAATTTAGGGGTAAATTATTTGCAGTAATCTTTCTTCCTTCTCTCAATTTCAGCTTATGTTTTAACTGCTATAAGTAGTTTTCCCCTAAGAATTTTATGAATGTAAAATGGTTTCACATATTATATGAAAGCCAATAGAAACTTCAGCAACATGAAGACATAAATTAACTAACTTCCATAACTAAGTTAAAGAGGATCATGAGTCTATGTTGTCCTTTCGCCTCTTCTTCCATAGTTATTTTTGACCAACATATTGTTTAAGAAACAAACAAAAATATCTAGTTGCAATTTCTCTGAGAATTTCACTAAATCACCAACTCTAATAAATTCATTAAATAATAATTAGCCCAAACATCCAGACAGAAAAGCACAGAGAGCTATCTACTCTCCACAGATTTTCCCACACAATGGAAAATACTACTTGTACAAGAGTCAGGGTGAACACTAGGGGTGGTTACTCTACTATTGTGTTTCTCAGAAAATGTTGCCAGCAATATATATGCTGTATACCTGTTTTTATAATATTTTGTGCTCTTAAAAGAGCATATGGCAATATTCCAAGTGGATACAGGCTAGGTTGTTACATACAGGACATAATTTGAGAAAGACTTTGAGGAACGTTTGCCCTCTGTACTTGGGTAGAGGAGAATCAAACAAAATGACTCTAATTACTACATATACTCTATTTGTATATGTGAGAAACAGTGCACTATAGTAAAGTGAGAGAAGACTTTAGAATCTGCAAGACCTAATATTCAAGTCTCTTCACTGAGATTGACACATTTTCTGCCATTTTGACACTGGACAAGTCATGTAATTTTTTGGTGTTCCTGCTATCTATCTAAGACTATAGGCTTTTTTTTTTTAATTTTTATTTAATAATTACTTTATATTGACACTCGTTTCTGTTCCAATTTTTTTTTCCCTCCCTCCCTCCACCCCCTCCCCTAGATGGCAAGCAGTCCTTTATATGTTGGATATGTTGCAGTATATCCTAGATACAATATATGTTTGCAGAACCGAACAGTTCTCTTGTTGCATAGGGAGAATTGGATTCAGAAGGTATAAATAACCCGGGAAGAAAAACAAAAATGCAGATAGTTCACATTCGTTTCCCAGTGTTCTTTCTTTGGGTGTAGCTGCTTTTGTCCGTCATTTATCAATTGAAACTCAGATCTCTTTGTCAAAGAAATCCCCTTCCATCAAAATATGTCCTCATACAATATCGTTGTCGAAGTGTATAATGATCTCCTGGTTCTGCTCATTTCACTTAGCATCAGTTCATGTAAGTCTCACCAGTCCTCTCTGTATTCATCCTGCTGGTCATTTCTTACAGAACAATAATATTCCATAACATTCATATACCATAATTTACCCAGCCATTCTCCAATTGATGGGCATCCATTCATTTTCCAGTTTCTAGCCACTACAAACAGGGCTGCTACAAACATTTTGGCACATACAGGTCCCTTTCCCTTCTTTAGTATTTCTTTGGGATATAAGCCCAATAGAAGCACTGCTGGATCAAAGGGTATGCACAATTTGATAATTTTTTGGGCATAATTCCAGATTGCTCTCCAGAATGGTTGGATTCGTTCACAACTCCACCAACAATGCAATAGTGTCCCAGTTTTCCCGCATCCCCTCCAACATTCATCATTATTTTTTCCTGTCATCTTAGCCAATCTGACAGGTGTGTAGTGGTATCTCAGAGTTGTAAGACTATAGGCTTAAAAAAAGAATCTGTGCTATAGGGAAGGGGTCAATATACCTCTTGGTAGGAGAGATTATTCACTGGGAAGTGCCTTCATGCAGGAAATTACAAGTCCAGTAGAAAAAAATATGCAGGGAGCCATAGAAATTCTTACCAAGTATTTTTATTAAAATCCTTAGTATATGTTTCCATATAGCCATTCATTTCTCAAATAGCAAGTGTCTCCTATGTAGAGAACTTTGAAGTCACATAAAGATAAGAAAGATAGGATCTCTGCCTTGAAGAAGTTAATAAGCCACTGATTTGAAACAGCACCTTTACTTTGTACTAGTTTTACATAGACAAATGTCATATTCTTTATTAAAAGCATGATACTCTAGCTGTCTGTCTCTTGAAATCTTGCATACTGGACGACAAGAAAGCCCTTTCTTCTCAACTCAGATACTCTTTTGAGATGATGCCCTACTGTATCTCATGAAATATAAATTGTCTTTCCACTTTTCTCAACTAAGGGGATAGATTTGTTATTCCATTTTCAGTATTAGTTTTAAAGACAGGGTAATTAAAAAGCAGTAACCAGAGATTAATTATGTTAGTTAACATTATAAATATTCTTTAAAACAATTTACAGTATTGATATGCACATTCCAAGTGAACAAGCTGGTGAAGCCAAGATGGTGGAGAGTAAACAGATCTTTAGCTGAGTTCTCCCTGACATACTCAGATTAATACCAGATCAAGCCTGTGAACTAGTTTTAGAGTGATAGAACCCATAAATATTTGGAGTGTAACAAATTTCTAGTAGAAGATATTTTGGAAGAACTTCAGAAAAAGTCTGTTTAAGTCAGGCACTAGGTGGAGAAAGAGGGAGGAAGTGGCTGAGCACAGGCACAGCCCAGGAACCCAGGGCAGTGTAGCTTTCATGGGCTAGAGAATATGCTAGGAAGCTCTTAGCCAAAATATAGCAGTGTTGGCTACTCTGTCCTAGTTACAAGTCAGTGGATACCCAGTGCAAATACAAAAGGCAAATAGTGAGCCTCTGAACCCCAGAATAATGTGGGTGCCCACTGAGCACTGGAAGCAACTGCTGAAATAGCCCAGGACAGCCTAAAACTTCTGTAGCCTGTAGAGGAAGCTTGAGACAATCTCCCCTTTGCCCCAAATCAGACTTGAACCTTTTTTTAAAAATGAGCAAAAAAGCAAAAAGAACTTTGACCACAAATAGATAGAAATAGACCTCAAACCCTGAGATTCTAAAGGCAAATCTCTGCTGAAACCCCAAAGGGTGATATTAGTTAGTTCCCATCTCACAAGGCTCTCTTGAAAGAATTCAAAAGAATCTTAAAAGAGAGTTAGAAGAAAAATGGGGAAAAGAAATGAGAACATTGCAAGAGAGTTTGAAAAAGGAAACACAGACATTTGAAAAAAAAAAAAAAACTCCTTACAAAATAGACTTGAAGTGGAAAACATATATAACTCTTTACAAAATAGATTTGTAAAAGAAACCAACTCACTGAAAAAGATAATCTATGAAATGGAAAAAAAAATCCAATGAACAAAACAACTTATTTAAAAATTCAATTGGACAAATTCAAAAGGAGATTTTAAAAAGCTGACTGAAGAAAATAATTCTCTAAAAATTAGAATTGAACAATGGGAAATGAATGGCTCAATGAAATATAAAGAATTAGTCAAACAAAAAAAAATGGAAAAAATAGAAGAAAATGTAAAATATCTCATTGGAAAACAACTGATCTGAAAAATAGATCTAGGACAGAGAATCTAAGAATTTTTGGGCTTTCTGAAAACCATGATGAAAAAAAGAGCCTAGACATCATCTTACAGGAAATCCAAGGAGAATTGCAACCAGAGGGTAAAATAGCCAGTGAAAGAATTCACAGATCACCTCCTGAAAGACACCCCAAAATTAAAAGTCCAAGAAACATTATAGCTAAATTTCAGAATTATCAGATCAAGTTAATAAATATTGCAAATAGCCAGAAAGAAATGATTCAAATATCAGAGACCCCAACCAGTATTACTCAGGACCTAGCAGCTTCCACTTTAAGGGATCGAAGGGGCTGGAATCTGATATTATGAAAGCAAAGGAACTTGGATTACAGTTTAGAATCAACTACCCAACAAAATTAAGCAATATTTTTCAGGGGAAAAGATGGACATTCAATGAAATAGATAAATTTCATTCATTTCTGATAGAAAGACCAGAACAGAGATTTTGAATTTCAAATACAAAACTCAAGAAAAGCATAGAAAGGTAAAAAAAAAGAAGAAAAAAAAACACTTTGTTTTAAAAGTTTAAAAACATATCCCTGTATAGGGAGATGATATGTTTAACTCTTGAGATCTGTATCTCTGTTATGGGTATACCTAGAAGGTACAGATATAATTTGATTTTATTGGGATGATAGAAAAAAGAAACTAAAGAAGGAAAGAGGATTCTACTGGAAGAAGAGGAAAATAGAGTTAAAATGAGGTAAATTATATCACATGAAGAAGGAAAAAAGACCTATTACAGTTGAGCAAAAGAAGGGAGGGGGATAAGGATTGAGTGAACCTTAATCTCATCAGATTTGGTTCAAGAAGAGAATATCAGACAAATTTAGTTTAATATAGAAACTTGTTTCATCCTATAAGGAAGTAGGAGGAGAAAGGAGAAAGGAAATGGGGAGATAATAGAAAGGAGAATAGAAATAAAGGGGAAAAGGGGGGAGGGACTGTAAAAGGGGAGAGCAGATTGAGGGAAGTATTGGTCAGAAATAATACATTGGTGAGGAGGAAAAGGGGGAAATGCAAGTGAAAAATATAAGTTGAGGAAAATAAGATGGTGGGAAATATAGTTAGTAATTTTAATTGTAAAAGTGAATGGGATCATGGAAGTGGATTTCTTTGACAAAGAGACCTGAGTTTCAATTGATAAATGACGGACAAAAGCAGCTACACCCAAAGAAAGAACACTGGGAAACGAATGTGAACTATCTGCATTTTTGTTTTTCTTCCCGGGTTATTTATACCTTCTGAATCCAATTCTCCCTATGCAACAAGAGAACTGTTCAGTTCTGCAAACATATATTGTATCTAGGATATACTGCAACATATCCAACATATAAAGGACTGCTTGCCATCTAGGGGAGGGGGTGGAGGGAGGGAGGGAGGGAAAAAAAATCGGAACAGAAACGAGTGTCAATATAAAGTAATTATTAAATAAAAATTAAATTAAAAAAAAAGTGAATGGGATCAGCTCTCTTATAAACTAGATAGCCAGGATCCTAAAATATGTTGTTTACAAGAAACATAAAGAAGAATGATACATACAGAATGAAGGTAAAAAGTGGGAACAAAATCTATTATACTGCAGCTGAAGTAAAAAAACAAAACAAAACACGGGTAGTAATCCTGATCTCAGATCAAGCAAAAGCAAAAATAGATCTAATTAAAAGTGATAAGGAAGGAAACTACTTTTTGCTAAAGAATACCTTTGATCATGAAATATTATCAATACTAAATATATAAGCACCAAGTGGTGTAGAATCCAAATTCCTAGAGAAGAAGTTAAGAGAGCTATAAGAAGAATTAGATAGCAAAACTATGCTAGTGTGGATCTCAACCTTGCTTTCTCAGAGCAAGATAAATCAAACCACAAAGTAAGAAAAAAGTTAAGTGAGTAAATATAATTCTAGAAAAGTTAGGTATGATAGACCTTTGTAGAAAATTGAATGGAGGAAGAAAGGAATATACTTTTTTTTAGTCAGCAGTACATGGAACCTATACAAAAACTGACCATGTATTACGGCATAAAAATGTCAAAATCAATTGCAAAAAGGAAGAAATAGTAAATGCAATTTTTTCAGATGCAATAAAAGTTACATACAATAAAAGACCAGGAGAAAATAGAGCAAAAATTATTTGGAAACTAAACAGTCTAAACCTAAAGAATGATTAGGTGAAACAACAAATCATAGACACAATTGATAATTTCATCCAATAAAATGACAATAATGAGATGCCAAAATTTAAGGGATGCAGACAAAGCAGTTCTTAGGGGAAGTTTTATATCTCTAGATGTTTACTTGCATTAAATAGAGAAAGATAAGATTAATGAATTGAGCATGCAACTAAAAAAGCTAGAAAAAGAACAAATTAAAAACCCCCAATTAAATACCTAATTTGAAATTCTGAAAATAAAAGGGGAGATTAATAAAATTGAAAGTAAGAAAAGTTGAATTGAATTAATAAACAAAAGTTATAGCTGGTTTTATGAAAAAAAAACAAAACAGATAATTAATTTGATTAGAAAAAGGAAAGAAGATAAAATTGTTAGTATCAAAAATGAAAAGGGAGAACTTTCTACCAATGAAGAGGAAACTAGAACAATAATTAGGAATTATTTTGCCCAACAATATGTCAATAAATCTGATAATCCAAGTAAAGTGGAGGTATAATTTTAAAAATATAGCTTGCCCAGATTAACAGAAGAAATAAATTACTTAAATAGTCCCATTTTAGAAAAATAAATTGAACAAGCTATTAATCAAATTTCTAAGAAATAATATGCAGGGCCAGATTGATTTACATGTGAATTCTACCAAATATTTAAAGAACAATTATTTCCAATACTATGTAAATTATTTGGGAAAAAAGAGAAAGAAGAACTTCTACCAAATTTCCTTTATGACACAGATATGGTACTGATACCTAAACCAGGTAGGATGAAAAAAAAGAGAAAGAAAATTGATGAATATTGATGCAAAAATCTTAAATAAAATATTAGCAAAGAGATTATAGCAAATTATCCCTAGGACAATACACTATGATAAAGTAGAATTTATATCAGGAATTTAGGGCTGGTTCAATATTAGGAAAACTATTAGCATAATTGTCTATATCAATCACTAAACTAACAAAAATCATATGATTATCTCAATAGATGTAGAAAAAAACATTTGATAAAATCTAACATCCATTCTTTTGAAAAACACTAGAAAGTATAGGAATAAATGGAGTTTCCCTTAAAATGATTAGTAGCATCTATTTAAAACCACCAGCAAACATCATATGTAATGGAGATAATCTAGAACCATTCCCAATAAGATCAGGGGTGAAACAAGGTTGCCCACTATCACCATTATTATCCAGTATTGTAGTAGAAATGTTAGCTTTGCAAGGTATGTTCTTGCCCTCAACGAGTTTATATTCTAATGGTGAAGATAATACAATGGCTAGATTAAAAGAGTGGGTAGGGGGAAATATCTATGAAGACATAGCTTAGAACTTACTTTGCTGAGAAAGAACATTTTGAAGGCAATCTTAGTTATTTAGATATTAGTTATTACTTAAGGAAAAGAAAAAAGCATTTTAGAGGCAAATTCAAGGCAATACACCAAATATCTTCAAAAAAAAAGAAAAGAAATGTTAACTTTGACAATAAGAAAAGAAAAAAAAAATGTAATGTCCAGGGTAGCTTTCTGGAGGGCCTTGGGGCCAGTCTTGGTCTCAGCAGAATAATCACTATGAGAATAGTCAAGAGTAAAATCCAAAGTCTTTATTGTCCCCTTCACAGTCTGTGTTTGTCATAGTCTGACCCAGTCTCTTCTGTTGGTCTGCCGGTCTGCTGGTCTGCCAGTCTGCCAGTCTCACTTTTAGTGCAGGAACCATGAGAGCCACCACAAGGTTGCTCAAATATAAAATGCCTATCTTCCAGTTCTTGTTAGCCCTTATATATCTTATTGTAATTACATTATTACAGCATACTGATTATGTATGAACTTAGAGAAGTATTACATCTCTAAGTACTAAGTATATATATATGTAAACTAGAGAATAATCAACTCATCAATTCCACTGAGAATACCTTGTTTCAGATATGCTTCTTTCAAGTATACTTCTCCAAACTGCCAAAGGAGGAATTAGAGTAGGTAATGAGAAAACCAAATTGCCATTCTTTAGATGATATATTGGTATACTTAGAGAGTCCTAGAGAACCAACTAAAAAAAAACTACTAGAAACAATTCATAACTTTAGAAAAGTTACAGGATACAAAATAAATCCACATAATCATCAGCATTGTTATATATTACCAACAAAATCCAGCAGCAAGATATACAAAGAAATCCCATTTAAAATATCTGTAGATAATATAAAATATTTGGGAGTCTACCTGCCAAGGCAAAGTCAGGAATTATATGAAGGCAATTTACAAAACACTTTCTACACAAATAAAGTCAGATTTAACCAACTGGAAAAAAATATCAAGTGCTCATGGGTAACTTGAGCTAATATAACAAAAATGACAATACTACCTAAATTAATCTACTTATTCAGTGCCATATCAAATTCCCAAATAATTATTTTTTCATAACTAGAAAAAATTATAACAAAATTTATCTGGAAGAACAAAGGTTTCAAAGATTTGAAATTCAAAGAATTTCAAGGTAATTAATGAAAAAAATTGCAAATGAAGGTGGCCTAGCTGTACCAGACTTAAAACTATATTATAAAGCATCAAAACCATTTAGTACTAGTTAAGAAATAGGGTAGTTGATCAGTAGAATAGGTTAGGTTCACAGGATAAAATAATCAATGACTATAGTAATCTAGTGTTAGACAAACTCAAAGATTTCAGCTTTTGGGATAAGAACTCACTATTTGACAAAAATTGTGGGGAAAATTGAAAACTAATATGGCAGAAACTAGGCACTGACCCACATCCAATACCATATATCAGGATAAGGTCAAAATGGGTTCATGATTTAGACATAAAGAGTGATATTATAAGCAAATTAGAAGAATAAAGGGTAGTTTACCTCTCAGATCTGTGGAGAAGGAAGAAATTTGTGACCAAAGAACTGGAGTACATTATTGAATACAAAATGGATAGTTTTGATTATATTAAATTAAAATGTTTTTGTATAAACAAAACCAATGTATGTACAACAGCAAGATTATGTGATGATCAATTCTGATGGATGTGGTTCTCTTCAATAGTGAAGTGATTCAAGCCAGCTTCAATGATCTTATGATGAAGAGAGCCATTGGCACCCAGAGAAAGGACTGTGAGAACTTTGTGTGAATCATAACATAGTATTTTCACTTTTTTGTTATTTGCTTGCATTTTGTTTTCTTTCTCTTTGGTTTTTTTTTTTTCCTTTTTGATCTGATTTTTCTTGTGCAGCTGATATTTGTGGAAATGTGTGTAGAAAAATTGCACATATTTAACATATATTGGACTGCTTGTCATCTAGGGGTGGAGGTGGGGATAAGGAAAGGAAAACATTTGGAATACAAAGTTTTGCAAGGGTAAATGTTAAAAATTATCCATGCATAAGTTTTGAAAACAAAAACTTAAATAAAAATAAAAATAAAAAAAACACAAAGTGAACCAGTTTAAGCTAAGTCATATTGAATCTAAGTTCCTTTCCTTCTGCCCTTTTCTCTCCCCTTTTCTTCCTTCTTTCTTCCTTTCCTTATGTTTTTTTCTTTTCCTAACTTTTCTTCCTTTTTTTTCCTATTCTTAACCCTTCTTTCTCAGTTATTTCAAGCTAGTTGAGTGTATATTTTTAAATCATTTAACATATTTACTGGGAAAATGACATAACTTTAAAAAAATTTTAAAAACATAAAAATCAAACATTTTTATTTCTAAAAAAAAAAAAAAACAACAACCCAATCCTCCTAAATGAAATTGCTTTTTATGTATTGCCTTTGATACTTGTTTTTCTTTGGTGTAGTCACACATTTAAAAAAAAAAAAGTTTTCTCAATTCTACTAAATAGATACTTCTAGAACAGGTAAGTTTATTATTTGCCTTTAATGTAATATTCTGAACCATTTAAGGTTCCCATGTTCCTTCTAAATAAATTCAATCCTGATTCTGATTTTCAAGGCTTACCTCCCCAAGTCTGACTGTAGACTACCTTTTCAGTATTTTATCATGGGCCAAATGGATAATTATCTAGCTTATTCTTGTGTTGTTCTCTCCTAATTTTTTCCCTTTGTTTCTGTGGTCCCTCCTATCTGGAATGGATTTCTTATCTCACTTTCATATTAAATCCCTTCCTTTCTTCAATGCACACTTTTTCTACTTGAAAGCCTCCTTTACTTTTTCAGTGAATGTGATCTATCTCTCAAATTTCTTATTGTATGTTACCTAATGCCCTCTTTTGTATTTATCTTTCCTTTCCTTATATCATATTTTTGGGGAGTGGAGTTCACATTTCTATTTCTTCTTACCTTCTTCCCTGACTTAAAATGAAGGCTGTGTTTAAAAAATCATATCCAATCCAGTATCTTGAAAATAGTGATAAATATTTTTAAATTGAATTATATTAAAGATATCCTTTATCTTTTTGAACTGTCACTCTGTTTTATTAATTCTGTGGAAAGCTGTGTAAGAATGGCATTTCCTTGGTTAATGTTGGTCAGCTCATTCCCTATTTCAAATCACTGGAGGCATCAAATTCCCATTGATTTCCATGGATGGCAGCAAGGCATTATATCTGTGCTTTAAGATTATAATAGTAATAAAAAATACCATAGTGAAGAAATCACATATGTTTTATGCAGGATAGTCTAGATTTCTCTGACACTATAATGATGACCATAGTAGAACCCATCTATCAAGTAGTCAAGGAAAATGACTAATGCCGAATAAAGAAGTATGCAGACATCTGTCTAAGGTGTTCTGCCGAGGAGTGAATCTGTCAAATAGTGAATTATCTATTGATAAAAAAAAAAAAAAAAAAAAAAAAAACCTTGAAGAAATTCTACCCACTGGACTATCTGTTCACATGATTTATAGTATATAGGAAGGCAGCATGAAATTATGACAAAAAACTGATTTTTTTTGTTATGTTCATTAGAATTTTGGAGAGCCCTGAATTCAAATCCCTTTTGTTTTAATCTGGGTAACCCTTATTTTCTTTGAACCTCAATGTTCATATCTTTAAGACAGGATTAATAATTAACCATAAGGCCTGCCTCAGTTTTTAATGAAGATCAAATGAGATAGTGTATAAATAGGGCTTTGAAAACCTTGAAGTGCTATATTCTGTCAGCCATAGTAGGGCAATTGTAGTATGATGGATAACTTGTTGAAAAGATTGAGAAGAAAGCTAGTCTTGAATCTCACCTCAGATACATGTAAGTTGTGTGATAAATAAATCTCTTAATTTCTTATATCCTTAGTTTATTTATAAAATAAGGATAACAATCATTGTATTACCTCACAGGATTGTTTTGACAATGCCTTTTGTAAACCTCAAAATACTTTATAAAAGTGAATTTCTACCATTGGTATACTTAAGGGATCCTCAAACTAGTCCACGGGTCAGATGCAGCAGCTGAGGACAATTATCCTCCTCACCCAGGGCTATGAAGTTTCTTTATGTAAAGGCCCACAGAACAAAGTTTTTGTTTTTACTATAGTCCGGCCCTCCAACAGTCTGAGGGACAGTGAACTGCCCCCCTATTTAAAAAGTTTGGGGACCCCTGTAAAATCTCCTCTATTATGCATCTACTGCTCTATCTACTTTCAACTTCACCAAAAATTGTCTTTCCCAGGATAAGCTAATCACTTCTAATGCACTATGATGTTGCTATTTCAAGTGTGGCTTAGCTCTACCTAGCTTAGCATCCTCTTACCTCTAATGGAGAGCAAATATTAAACTCTTGCTAATTCTTTCCTTTACAGAGAGCAGGAAGTGAACTTTCAGTTCAATCCACTTTGCATCTGTTGCTCTACCTGGTTTCAACTCCATGGAACAAAGGGTTTCCACCAATGCCTTCTCATCTCCTTTTATGTGTTTTACTCTTCATTATCATCTCCTTGAGAACAAAGAATTTTTTTAAAAATTAATTGTATCCTCAGGACTCAGCACAGTGCCTAGTGCCATAGTAGGCACTTTTCTTATTGAAGACATCAAACTGATGCTAAGATTTTTTTGTCAGGTAGGAATCAGTAAAGACTTAGCATTTATATTAACAAAATTCTCATGAAATTTTTTTAAAGAAATTCAAAAAGAGAAGTTTAAGTATAATATATTTAGCAATATCTGAAATTTTCTTCTGAATAAATGTTATTTTGGTTTGGAAAAATATATACATAAAAGAATTTTAAAGTTCAGGACTTGACCTTTGTCATCTGCGGGGCTTATGACTCACTAAATAAATTTCTTTTATTGTCCGCAAATCAGACAGAAAAGTAGATGGAATAGAATTACACATGGAGAACTTTATTTTATTTTATCCCATCACCCTCCTTCCCTGCCCCATTTTGAGGTTATTTATACTCTGTCCTGAGCTTGAACTCTCTTGGAACAGTTATAACACATAATATCTTAGGCAAAACATGCCAACAAAGGTTTTCATTTCTTTCCTGAGCAATTGAGTTGAAATGTGTCACAGCTGAAAGTAACATTTTAAAAAGTTTTTGTAATTTAATTCACTTCTGCCACCTGCATGTGGCAACTAACTCCATCACTATTGCCAAATTCTGCTTTTGCCACTGGTGGACATCTATTTAGTAAACTTTCTTTTTCTCTGTATGTGTTCTTTTATATTGCCTGTATGGATTCCAGCTGCCATCCTCATTGGCCATCTTGAATTGCACTTAAGCCTAAAGGGAGTCTTTGGATTAAATGATTTGGCAGAGTGCTGAGTTTAGATGTACAATTTGATTCAGAGAATCCAGACCTTTGGCATGATAGAGAAACACTGACTGCCTAACATCTGCTTGAGCAACTGCTCAACCCAAGATACTTACAGTAAAGGAGAGCATGATAGTGATCATAACACTGAAGTGCAAATGGATTTTTTGTCTCTTATGATCCTCTGGATCATAGCATTCAGTATATTTAGACTATATGAAGAACATTGCGGGAGAATAGCAATTGTTAAGAGGGAAGAATACAAAGCAGGCACTGTGGTGACAATAGAGTTTAAAGATGGCAGCTGTAGGATGTCTGTGACAGAGGAACTGTATTATTCTCATATAAAAGGATTATCCATTAACAACAGACACTACAGATGCCTAGTATGCATTTCTTTTATTATGCATAAAATAGGGGCAAATTATTTTGTTAAGCATTTTTTACTGTTGCATATAAACTTTAAAAAGTTGCCTTATGGACTATTTGCATAAGAAAGAGATATGAAAGAATGGGTTTTGGCCTTCAAACCATACTATAGAAGATGTCACCTCAGACTATTTTACTCTAAGGGTCCTTAACTTATTATGAGCTGTCACAAAATGTCACATCAAGTCTCCTAAACCAAATGAAATATTGGTACCAGTGTGTGCAAGGCTTTTTTAGTCATTGAATCATGTATTTTTGGTCTTTGTCTTTAATTTACTTCTCAGGATCATGGAATCCTAGAATCTCAGAACTGGAAAGAACACTAGTAGCTGAATATCTAGTCTATCTTATGCCATAGGAGGAATCCTACTGACTAGTCTAGCCCATGAGTTAAAAAAATGGAATTCTCTACTATAAAGTATCAGATACATACCTATCTAGCTTCTGCTTGAAGACCTCTATTGAGAGAGAATACCTCACCAGGCTATTATACTTTTAGAATGCTCTGACTTTTGGGAAGCTTTTTCTGTCATAAAATCTACATTTTTTTTTTTTTTTGCAACTTTGGCTCATTGTTCTGATTTTGCCTACTGAAGCCAAACAAAAAAAAGTTACTCTTTCAAATGGTAGTATTTCAAATAATTGAAAGACAGCTTTCACGCCATCTTTGAGTCTTTCTTCATATGAGATGAGTATTCCTAGTTTCTTCAACTCATTCATCTATAAAATAGGGATAATACTCATCATATTACCTCATAGGATTGCTCTGAGAATACCCTTTATAAACATCAAAGTACTATATAAATGTTAATTTTTACCACAGGTAGGCCTAAACAATTTCCTCCATTCTGTATATGCTGTTCTGCAGATTCTTTTCTATTCTACTTAATTTTAATTCTATTTAACAAGATATCTCTCCAAAAACAAGTTCATCTTTTCTAAATACATCACCATGTTATCTCAAGTATTGATTGACTATCTTCCTTAGCTTCTCCCTTCTAATGGAGAACTAGAATGCCATATCAGGTACCCTTCCGGTATTCCCCTATTCCTCCTGCTTCTCATTTGACAGAACTATTCCAGTCCCTTAAGCATTCTAGATGCCTTCCATGGAATATTTTTCAGATTATCACTATCCTTTTTAAATTATTGTGACCAAAATCAGACACAAGGCTCCAGATGCAATTCTGCCGTTCTAATTTTACAGCTACTCTGCTATTGTTCTAGCAACTTTTCCCATACTGGGCTAGTTTTTTACTGTGTCCTTTAAGCTACTACATAATACAAATTTTTATTTATTTTCTCCCTTACTATGATCATCTTCTCTTTGTCCCTGTTTATTTTTCTCTTCTCTTCTCTTCTCTTCTCTTCTCTTCTCTTCTCTTCTCTTCTCTTCTCTTCTCTTCTCTTCTCTTCTCTTCTCTTCTCTCTCTCTCTCTCTCTCTCTCTCTCTCTCTCTCTCTCTCTTTTTCTCTCTCTCTCTATGTATATATGTAATTTCTAGTAAGTACAATAGACAGTAAAGAGTAGTTTCTGGAAATCTGAACTGGAAGTCAGAAAGACCTAGTTTCATGTCTTCCCTCTGACATTTTAGCTTTTTGATCCAAGTTAAATCTTTTAATGTCTTCATGAACTAAATAATTAAATAATTGAACCAGTTGCACAACTTTATTGGTTTTTGTTGTTCACTTGTTTTAATCCTGTCTGACTCTTCATGAGTTCATTTGAGATTTTCTTGACAAAGATAATAGGGTAGGAAATGCATCTCATTTCTACAAATGAAGTACTGAAATAAACCTGGTCACATAGCTAGTAAGTGTATAAGGCCTGATTTGAACTCAGGAAGATGAGTCCTTCTAAATTCAGGACCAGAACTCAATCCACTGCACCACCTAGCTTCTGTAGAATTTTAGGAAGTTTGATTATTGGCAACTTTGAGACACTTATATTGATAGAATGCATAAACAATATTTTGAATATGCTATCTGAAATTGGTGGATGATCTTATGCTAAATCTTGTTTTCCTTTTGCTGTCAACTTTTATACCTATTGCTTTTTTTTATAACATATACAATCATGATGACATTTCAGAGAATGAAATATTAAGTGCATAATTGATATCTGAATTATGGGCAAGCTATTCTTGACATTGTAAATAATCAACATAGCCTCAGGATCCCTACCAAACAAAAAACTTAAGTCAAAATGACACCAAAAGAAGCAAACTAAAATGTGTATGCCATAACTTTAACAAAAGCTATGATTTGACTCTTTTGAAATGATCTTTGTTTTCATGGTTAAATGAGTGTTCTGAGTAGTAAGAAGTTAAACTATAAGCAGAAGAGCAGTATAGTTTTAAGGGAACTATTCTGGCAATTTTGCACAAAATTCAGGTTGACTTCAGAATTACAGCTTCTCAAATTACCATCTAGATATCCATCAGAAGGATAGTCATTATGAGTTCTGTTTTTGAAACAAATATAGTAAAGTAAAATTGGAATGTATGTCTGGGAACAATTGGATCTGAGGAGCAGAAAATATAGATGATATATCTAAAATATCTGGATAGGAGAGGAGGAAATACCATTTCAATCAAGTAAAAATTTGAAAATTTGGGTTCTAGTCAAATCCAGCTTATGTATTATGAAGATATAGGGAAGTTATCTTATAGATGACACTTGAAAAGGAGTCTTCATAATCACATTAAAAGTTGTGCTTTAACCTTTAGTGTCCTTTTAAATATATACTTTCAGATTATCATATCATATAAGTCTTTCCAAATGTATGCCTTTGGATCATCACATAAAAGCAATGGATAAGAAAGGAATTTTTATGTTGTGACACTGTAATTTCTGTGTTATGTAGATAGAACCTCTATTTCTTGTTTTTTTTTTTTTTTTATTTTTCCAATTCTGAAACTGAAAAATCAGCACCTATAATTCCTGAATCACTTCCTTATATTTACCCTGGGTACCAATTAATACTGTAATAGCTGTCATAATGCTCTAAAAGTGAGCAACATTTTACATAATAGAATGAAAATGGAACCTCTAGGAAATCCAGGAGTAGATGTCTAGTTAGACTCTTCCTTGATCCAAGACCTTCTTGGTTAATATGAACAAAATTGTATTATATACTTTCTCTGAGAAGACTGAAAGCCTTTGTTTTTCAAATTTTATTTATCCCATTCACTCTTTCAGAACCATACTAAGAATTCTCAGATGTCTAATAGAATCATAGCTATGGAATTGTGGGAGGAGGATTTTTATTAGCTGGGAATGCAAGAAAAGAACTTTTTCCAGAATGATATACGAAAAGAAAGAAATTTGACACTGTAAATCTATGTCCACATTCTCTGTCTTATACAAGTACAAATGGGGCTCAGATATTAAAATTGTATTTCAAGCACAGGTTAAATTAGGAAACCTGGACCTGTTCCCTAGTATTCTTATTTCATATCCTTTGCTTCCCTTGAAGATGATATCCAGGAGTTTAGATTCTCTGTAGTCTGTATCCATAGTAATATTAACTCTTAAATCAAGGTACCCATGACCTCTATGATTATTAAAGTTACCCTGATAGTTGCCTACTAGCAATATTGCTATGAAGTACAAAGAGGATAGATGTTTGGCCTTCTTAGATTATTGGCATTTTGGTTTTGGATGACTTAATGTCTGTTAATTGAGGCAGAACATGCAACTCTGAAATTTACCTTAAAGTTATATAGATCTGTTCAAAGTTACATCTTGGTATAGATACAATTTGACTCCAGTTTTTTTTTTTTTAACATATTATTAAAGTTTTTGTGTTCCACATGCATAGTAATTTAGATAAACCATACCATAATAAACACTGTATTGTTTAAAAAAAAACAAAAACAAATTAATGGTATAATTGAGACCAAAATCTAGGTTCTCTTCATTGACAATGAATTATTCAAATATATTTAAAAATAAATTTTCTATCTCAAGCATCTAGTGTCTAAATTGCACTCTGGTTTAAAAAATTGTGAGTGAAAAACATATTTTAAGCTTTGCAGTAGCTAAGAGTTTAGAAAAAGTAGTTTAAGATCCTCTGTTAGAGCCTTATGCACTGCCAAGTTTTCTCTTCCTTATTTAGAATTACGTCTGCATTGGTTTGCTCTGACTGCAATATTGAATTACTCTGCTTTACAAACAAGTAATGGAGAGATAAGGGGATTAAAACTTTTGAAGACATATTTGGCAATAAACAATATTAAATCTTTCACTGGGCTACAGACAGAGTTTGGACAGCACACAGATCAAATCTTGAGGCATTTTGAGTCCTAGAATTGAATTAAGAGTACTCTGAAGAAATGTAAAAAGGAACTATGAGCTATAATACACCTGGGATTCCCCAGTGTCTAAACATATGGGCTTCTAGTCTTTAGAAAGCCAAGAAATCTAAACATAGGCATCCAATCAATCTGGAAGCCCAGACTGATCAGGAATAGAAGTTACTATCTGTGAACTCATTAAAAAGAATGTAAAGGAGGATTTGTTCAATTTTATTTTGGATAGCATTTTCACAGATTTCTAATGTTCTTTGGGGCTTTAACTGTCATCACAGCTGTTGAACAATGTTGGGTGCTCCCTACTTTTTTTCCTGCCTAGTATTTTAGAACATTGTTTCAATCTTAAGAGACTGGCACATTTATATATATATATATATATATAATATATATATATATATATATATATATATATATGTAGATTTCAATGTGAGTTTATTTCTTAGTTAGAAAGAGAAATATTGTGAGATCTTTCCCTTAAAAATACTGTATACTAAACTGGTATAAAAATAAAAATGTAAATGATTATTTGAAAGTGTAAGAGAAGATAAATGTATAAATAAGCAATAGTGTGATATTTCAAATAGTGTGATTCTTCAAAGTTTTGTTATTTCAAGGAGGCCAGTTACATGAATGTGATAATTAGGTTTTGGGTTTGTTTCAGTTCTGAATATTGGCTTTCCCATTGATTCAAAAGAATTTAATTACTTACTTTTTTGTATCTAGTCATACCTATAGTTTAAAATAAGTTATGAAATTATTGAAAGGGACAGAAATTTAGATGAGAAAATTGACTTCTAAATTCTTAATTTATAATCTCATGATCTTTCTGTGATGGTTATTTTTCAGAATGTAGATTTTATTCAGATGGAGTTTGTCAGAAGTATCTTTTATATCAGAAGCCATGTGTGGGATGATGGGAGTCCTTCATAGTATATTAGATGAGAGTAATAAGCCTTACTTTTGGAGCCCTACTTTTTTATTTTTCAGATAAGGACATGAAATCTCAGAGAAGTTAAATGTCTTGTCAAAGTTAATGAAGGTAGAAAATGGTAGTGTTGGCATTCAAACAGAGGCAAATCCTCTAAGCTCAATTCCATCAGTTCTTTTATCATATCTCATAGTATAGAATCTGGTTAGAAAGTAGAAAGAAGCTAGAGGGGAGCACTTAAACAAAGTAGCCCAAGTCATAGATGAGTCCATTAAGCACAACTCTTGATCAAAACAATTTTGTCAAATTACTT
The DNA here is from genome assembly GCF_016432865.1 of Antechinus flavipes. Taxonomy (NCBI): domain Eukaryota; kingdom Metazoa; phylum Chordata; class Mammalia; order Dasyuromorphia; family Dasyuridae; genus Antechinus; species Antechinus flavipes. Next base: position 401,120,869 of record NC_067400.1, read on the forward strand.
TTTTACCCTTAACTGTCCTTCTTAATATTGCTGTATATAAAAGTGGTTCAGAGCTTACTAAGCCCTAAATTGATACATTTGTAAAAAATCAATTCAGCATAAAATCTTTTAGACCTTAATTCCATTGCAGAATTAGCCTTTAAAAATTAAAAATTAGCCTTTAAAATAATTGTATAGAATTTTTTGGTTTGTTATTTCAAAATCAGAACCAAATTAGAGAACTGGGTCAATGATTAAGTGATAATAGCATATGTCTACCAAATTGATGTAATTGTAAGGATTAGATTTTAAGTATTTATAAATCCTGTAGTTAGTCCAATTGAATATGAAACCCTATCTATATACCTAAAAATTCAAGACATATCTGGCAGCAAGATAAAACTTTAATATCTTAATATTATGATGCTTCTCTAAGAAAATTATTGAAAACAAGATGATGTTAAAAGCAATTTTTTGGTCAGATTTGTTGGTGCATCTTTGCATTCCCTGCAAATAGAGAAGCTTATTAAGACTGTTTGATTTCTTGAGTTTAGGTATATTGAACTTCAGTAGGACTAGGAAAATGGAATGTATACATTAAGTTTAGTACTGATATGGTGAGCCCCCACAGGAGGGGACTATCTAAGGCTTCCTAGTGAGAGACAAATAAAACTCATGCTAGAAATGGAGAAGATGCAAAGCTTCTCTGCTGATCTGGAGTGGAATTGGGTCCACTGCATTTCCAACTGTGGTGAGAAAAGGAAATCTTATTTCAAAAATGATATTTCTAATCATAAGATTTGATATGGTCTGGAAATATTAAAGGGTAGATATTTTGGGATATGGTTAAAGCTTAACTAGCACTCTTGAAATCATAGCAAATGAAAAGCTTTTCCTTAAAAGATGATCAAACTGGAGATTTGGAAACTTGGATTCTAGTTCCAACTTTGCCACTATCTGTCTGTTCTTGAGGAAACTAATGGTCTTCCTTCAGTTTCAGGTTCTTTGGCTCTAAAAGGAGGAAATAGGAACAGATGTCATTTCAAGATCCCTTCTTGCTCTGCCATTCTATAGTACTGTTTAATGCCAGTTCTGAGTCTGCTAAGAGATTACTATGCAGGCTTTGTAAAATAGACTAGTTACTAAAATTGAGAGGATAATGATTCAGTCTTTGTACTTGACTGCTTATATATTTTTTGTGTGTGTGTATGTATGGGAATTTTAAAAAAATGCTTGTTTTTTTTTATAATTATTATAGCTTTTTATTTACAAGGGGTAATTTTTCAGCATTGACAATTGCAAAACCCTTTGTTCCAATTTTTCCCTTCCTTCTCCCCAACCCCTCCCCCAAATAGAAGGTTGACCAATACATGTTAAAACACGTCAAAGCATAAGTTAAATGCAATATGTGTATACATGTCCATACAGTTATTTTGCTGTACAAAAAGAATCGGACTTTGAAGTAGAGTACAATTAACTTGTGAAGGAAATGCAAGCAGATAAAAACAGAGGGATTGCAAATGCTATGTAGTGGTTCACATTCATTTCCCAGATATTTTCGCTGGGTGCAGCTGGTTCTATTCATTATTGAACAAATGGAACTGATTTGGGTCATCTCATTGTTGAAGAGAGCCACATCCATCAGAATTGATCATCATATAGTATTGTTGTTGAAGTATACAATGATCTCCTGGTCCTGCTCATTTCGCTCAGCATCAGTTCATGTAAGTCTCTCCAAGCCTTTCTGAAATCATCCTGCTTGTCATTTCTCACCAAAAAATAATATTCCATAATATTCATATACCACAATTTATTCAGCCATTCTTCAGTTGATGGGCATCCACTCAGTTTCCAGTTTCTGGCCACTACAAAGAGGGCTGCCAAAAACATTCTTGCACATACAGGTCCCTTTCTCGCCTTTAAAATCTCTTTGGGATATAATCCCAGTAGTAACACTGCTGGATCAAAGGGTATGCACAGTTTGAACATAGTTCCAAATTGCTCTCCAGAATGGATGGATATATTCACAATTCCACTAACAATGTATCAGTGTCCCTGTTTTCCCACATCCCTTCCAACATTCCGCATTATCTTTCCCTGTCATTCTAGCCAATCTGACAGGTGTGTAGTGGTATCTCAGAGTTATCTTAATTTGCATTTCTCCAATTAATAATGACTTGGAGCACATTTTCATATGGCTAGAAGTAGTTTCAATTTCTTTGTCTGAGAATTGTGTGTTCACATCCTTTGACCATTTATCAATTGGAAAATGGCTTGATTTCTTATAAATTAGAGTCAATTCTCTCTATATTTTAGAAATGAGGCTTTTATCAGAACCTTTGACTATAAAAATGTTTTCCCAGTTTATAGCTTCCCTTCTGATCTTATCTGCATTAGTTTTGTTTGTACAAAGACTCTTCAATTTGATATAATCAAAATTTTCTATTTTCTGATCAATAATGATCTCTAGTTCTTCTTTGGTCATAAATTCCTTCCTCTCCCACAGGTCTGAGAAGTAAATTATCCTATGGTCTTCTAATTTATTTATAATCTTATTCTTTATGCCTAGGTCATGAACCCATTTTGACTTTATCTTGGTGTTCTATGTTAAGTGTGGGTCAGTGACTAGTTTCTGCCATACTAATTTCCAATTTTCCCAGCAATTTTTGTCAAACAGTGAGTTCTTATCCCAAAAGCTGGGGTCTTTGGGTTTGTCAAACACTAGATTGTTAAAGTTATTGACTGTTTTGTCCTTTGAACCTAACCTATTCCACTGATCAACTAGTCTATTTCTTAGCCAATATCAAATGGTTTTGGTAACTACTACTTTATAATATAATTTTAGATCTCGTACAGCTAGACCACCTTCATTTGATTTTTTTTTCATTAGTTCCCTTGAAATTCTTGATCTTTTGTTTTTCCATATAAACTTTGTTGTTATTTTTTCTACATCATTAAAGTAGTTTTTTGGGGGAGTCTGATTGGTATAATGCTAAATAAATAAATTATTTTAGGTAATATTATCATCTTTATTATATTTTCTCACCTTTTCCAAGAGCATTTAATATTTTTCTAATTGATTAGATCTCACTTTATTTGTGTAGAAAGTGTTTTGTAGTTTTGCTCATAAAGTTCCTGATTTTTCCTTGGCAGATAGATTCCTAAATATTTTATACTGTCAGTAGTTACTTTAAATGGAATTTCTCTTTGTAACTCTAACTGTTGGATTTTGTTAGTGATATATAAGCATGTTGATTACTTATGTGCGTTTATTTTGTATCCTGCAACTTTGCTAAAGTAAATTATTTCTAATAGCTTTTTAGTAGAATCTCTGGGGTTCTCTAACTATACCATCATATCATCAGCAAAGAGGGATAATTTGGTTTCCTTATTACCTACTCTAATTCCTTTAATCTCTTTCTCAACTCTGATTGCCAAAGCTAGCATTTCTAATACAATATTGAATAGTAATGGTGATAGTAGGCAACCTTGTTTCACTCCTGATTTTATTGGGAATGATTCCAGTTTATCTCCATTACAAATGATGCTTACTGATGGTTTTAAATAGATACTACTGATTATTTTAAGGAAAAGTCCATTTATTCCTATACTTTCTAGTGTTTTTAATAGGAATGGATGTTGGATTTTATCAAATGCTTTTTCTGCATCTATTGAAATGATCATATGGTTTTTTGTTAATTTGGTTATTAATATGGTCAATTATACCAATAGTTTTCCTAATATTGAACCAGCCCTGCATTCCTGGTATAAATCCTACTTGATCATGGTATATTATTCTGGGGATCATTTTCTGTAGTCTTTTTGCTAATATTTTATTTAAGATTTTAGCATCAATATTCATTAGGGAGATTGGTCTATAATTTTCTTTCTCTGTTTTCAACCTACCTGGTTTAAGTATCAGTACCATGTCTGTGTCATAAAAGGAATTTGATAGGACTCCTTCATTCACTATTTTTTTTTCTAATAGTTTATATAGCATTGGGGCTTATTGTTCTTTAAATATTTGGTTGAATTCACATGTAAATCCATCTGATCCTGGGGATTTTTTCTTAGGGAGTTGATTAATAACTTGTTCTATTTCTTTTTTTCTGAAATGGGACTATTTAAGCAATTTACTTCCTCCTCTGGTAATCTGGGAAACCTATATTTTTGTAGTCATCCATTTCACTTAGGTTATCAAATTTATTGGCATAAAGTTGGGCAAAGTAACTCCTTATTATTGCTCTAATTTCCTCTTCATTGGTGGAAAGTTCTCCCTTTTCATTTTTAAGACTACTCATTTGATTTTCCTCTCTCCTTTTTCTAATCAGATTTACCAAAGGTTTATCAATTTTATTGCTTTTTTTTTTCATAAAACCAACTCTTAGTTTTATTTATCAGTTCATTTTTTTTTACTTTCTATATTATTAATTTCTCCATTTAGTTTTAGAATTTCAAGTTTAGTATTTGATTAGGGGTTTTTAATTTGGTATTTTTCTAGCTTTTTAAGCTGCAAGTCCAATTCATTGATTTTCTCTTTCTCTATTTTATTCATGTAAGCCTCTAAGGATAAAAAAAATTTTCCCTTATGACTGCTTTGGCTGCATTCCACAAATTTTGGTATGATGTCTCATTGTTGTCATTATGTTGACTGAAGTTATTAATTGTGTCTATAATTTGCTGTTTCACCCAATCATTCTTTAAGATGAGGTTATTTAATTTCCAATTACTTTTTGGTCTTTTTACACCTAACTTTTTGTTGAATGTAGTTTTTATTGCATTGTGACCTGAAAAGAAAGTATTTACCATTTCTGCCTTCCTGCATTTAAATTTGAGGTCTTTATGTCCTAATATATGGTCAATTTTTGTATAGGTTCCATGAACTACTGAGAAGAAAGTATAGTCCTTTCTGTCACCATTCAGTTTTCTCCAAAGATCTATCATATCTAATTTTTCTAATATTCTATTTACCTCTTTAATTTCTTTCTTATTTGTTTTGTGGTTTGATTCATCTAATTCTGAGAGTGCAAGGTTAAAATCTCCCACTCTTGTCTGTTTCTTCTTGCAACATTCTTAACTTCTCCTTTAGGAAGTTAGATGCTATATCACTTGGTGCATAAATGTTTAGTATTGATATTACTTCATTGTCTATGCTACCCTTTAGCAAAATATAGTTTTCTTCCTTATCTCTTTTAATTAGATCAATTTTTGCTTTTGCTTGATCTGAGATAAACATGGCTACCTCTGTTTTTTTGACTTGGCCTGAAGCATAATAGATTCTGCTCCAGCCTTTTACCTTTACTCTGTGTGTATCTCCCTGCTTTAAATGTTTTTTTAACATTTAACATTAACAGGAAAAAATGTTTTCCTGTAAACAATATATTGTAGGGTCCTGATTTTTGATCCAGTTTGCTATCTGCCTTCACTTTATGGGAGAGTTCATCCCATTCACATTTATGGTTAAAATTATTAATTCTGTATTTCTTGCCTTCTTATTATCCCCAGATTATCCTTTTCTTTTTCTTGTCCCCCCCCCCCTTTACTTTCTTTCCTAGTATTAAACTTGTGGGCCATACTTGCATCATGCAGCTCTCTCTCTCTTTAGGTTCCCTTTCTCCTCCCTTTGAATCTCTTCCCCTTTCTTGTACCCTTCCCTTATTACTTTTTCCTTTCCCACTTTTTAATGAGGTGAGATAAGATTCTCTGTAAAACAAATATGTCAATTATTTTCTCTTTGAGGCAACTCTGATGAGAGTAAGATTCACACAATGTTCTTCCCCCTCTAAGTTCCCTCAGATATGATAGGTTTCCTTTGCCTCTTTGTGGGATGCAGTTTCCCTCTTTTTGTCTCCCCTTTTCCCTTTTTCTGACATTATCCCCTTTCCATTTCTACTTCCTTTTTTTTAATGTTATATCAGTAAAATCAGATTATACATGTAGTCTTTATGTATAGTCACAACAGAAATACAGTTCTCAAGAGTTCCTTTTACCTTTTTCTGCTTCTCTTGAGTCCTGTGGTTGGGGATCAAATTTTTTGTTTAGATCTGGTTTTTTCCTTAGAAATAAATGAAATTCATCTGTTTCATTGAATCTCCATCTTCTTCCATGGAAGAAAATGCTCAGCTTAGCTGGGTAGTTTATTCTTGGCTGCATTCCAAGTTCTTTTGCCTTTCAGAATATCAGATTCCAGGCCCTTGGATCCTTTAATGTGGAGGCAGCCAGATCTTGAGTGATCCTTATTGTGACACCTCAGTATTTGAATTGTTTTTTTCCTGGCTGCTTGTAATATTTTCTCCTTAGTCTGATAATTCTGAAATTTGGCCACAATATTTCCTGGAGTTTTTATTTTAGGGACTTTTTCAGATGTTCAATGAATTTTTTCAATGCCTATTTTACCTTCTGATTTTATTACATCTGGGCAGTTTTCTTTGATGATTTCCTATAAATCATCTATCTAGGACCTTTTTTTTAATCTTAATTTCTGGGAAATCCAATAATCCTTGGATTATCTCTCCTAGATCTATTTTCCAGGACTGTTGTTTTCCAAGTAGATATTTAACATTTTTTCTAGTTTTTCTTTTTTTCTTTTTTTTAGTTTTACTTGACTGATTCTTGATGTCTCAATGAATCATTCATTTCTATTTATTCAGTTCTGATTTTTAATGAGTTATTTTCTTCATTAACTTTTTTTTACTTCTTTTTGTATTTGTCCAATTGAGTTTTTAAATGAGTTGTTTTGCTCTATGGAATTTTTTTTTCCATTTCACTAAATTTTTTTTTTTTTTTACTGAGTTATTTTCTTTTTCCAATTCACAAATCCTACTTTCTTGAGAGTTCTTTATCTTTTCCAATTCACAAATCCTACTTTCTTGGGAGTTCTTTATCTTTTTCCAATTCACAAATCCTACTTTCTTGGGAGTTCTTTATCTTTTTCCAATTCACAAATCCTACTTTCTTGGGAGTTCTTTATCTTTTTCCAATTCACAAATCCTACTTTCTTGGGAGTTCTTTATCTTTTCCAATTCACAAATCCTACTTTCTTGAGAGTTCTTTATCTTTTCCAATTCACAAATCCTACTTTCTTGGGAGTTCTTTATCTTTTTCCAATTCACAAATCCTACTTTCTTGGGAGTTCTTTATCTTTTCCAATTCACAAATCCTACTTTCCTGGGAGTTCTTTGCCTTTTCCAATTCACAAATTCTGTTTCCCTGCACTTCCTGGGAGTTCTTTACCTTTTCCAAGTCACATTTCAGGAAGTTGTTACTCTCTTGCATAGTTTCTCTTTCCTTTCCCCATTTTTTCTTCTAGCCCTCTTTTAAGATTTTTTATAGTCTCTTCTAGGAGAGTAACTTGGGGATCAAGTTACATCTCCCTTTGAGGTTTTGTCTGGAAACTGCTATTAGTCTTCTCGGGGGTGAAAACCTGCTCTCTTTCTGTATAGAAGTTATCGATTGTCCTTTTGATTTTTTTATTCATTTTTTAAAAAAACCTTCAGGGTCTACCTTCAGGGAAAGACGTTACCAACTTCCTCTGCAGAGCAGAGATAGGTATATGGACAGTAGCTATCCTGCCAATGGGCTGCAAAGAGCTGCTGAGCTGGGAAAAGCTCCACACTGGAAGTGACTCAGGCTTGGGTAGCACGGGCAAGCTGCGGAACTGCCCTGCTAAAAGCCCCACTGTACGGATTAGTGATTGCTCTAGGGCTAGAGGCTGAGTAGTGAATGTGTCACTACTCCTGCCAAAAGCCCACTATGGGTGTTAGTAGTTGCCCTGCCTCACACAGCACCGGAAGTGTCTCTTCCCAGGGGAGCACAGTCTCACTGCAGAAGTTCTATGGCACCAGGCCGAGCCCCTCACTGTGCAGAGTAGAGGCTGCCTTGGGCTGTGCCCCCATGCTGTGCAGATTTGTGACTGCCCTTAGCGAAAGCCCCATGCTGCAGAATGTGGCTGCACAGCTGTGCTGTGGCCTGTGCTGGTTCACTCACTTCTAATTTTGGGGTAGGTGTAGCCAGATCCTCTTTGGTTCTTGCATTTTTTAGAGTACCTTCTAACTTTGGCTTGAATTTCTCTGCTCTTCTACTGCTTTGCAAACAAAGCAGAGCAGTCAACCTATGGTAGAGTCCTCTCTGTAGATTTTCCAACCACAGAGACCACCCCCACCCCCAGTCCGCTCCAGACTATAGCCTCTGGTTCTATCCCTGCTTGCACTGGTCTGATCCTGCTGCTGAGGACAAACCTTTTTTTGGCGATCTTCCAGATTATCTTTGGCTGATAAGTTGTTGCACTTCCAATCTTCGTTAATTTCACCAGTCAAGTGCTATTTTTGAGGTTGAATTTAATAATTAGTAGTGATTGTATGAGAGAAGCTCAAAAAGTTGCCTGTGCCTCCTCTACCATCTTGGCTCCACCCCTCAATGCTTGATATTTTTAAAAAATTCACAAAATAAAATTAATTTAAAATAAATCTAAATCTAATATCTAAATATAATCTAGCAATCTAATATATAATAAGCAATGCAAAATTAACTGGGAAAAATAAGCTGGAGTAATATTATGAAAGGTTTTTAACAGCAATTTGAATGGTCAGTATTTTGTTCTAAAGAATGGAAATTCTTTTGAGCAGAGGAGTGAAATGATCAAACACACTTTAGGAGATAATTTTTGGTAGCTTTATGAAGGATAGATCAGAGAGGAGTGCAACTAGAAACTGGTTGTTGTTAATTAACCATATTTTAATTCCTGCTCTTTAAGGGGTAGGAAGAGAATAGTATAGTAATTGTTTTAAATCCTGACTGTATTCTGAAAGGAGACATTGAGATATGATTTAATTGAAATGTCATAAGAGCACAGATTTAGACCTGGAAGGAACCTTAGAGGCCACCTAGTTCAATTTTGTGAATGAGAAAACTAAGATTCAGGGAGTTAAGGAACTTAACTGAAGTCATACAGATAGTAAATATTAGAGTCAGGATTTGAACATAGGTCCTTTGATTCCAGAGTCATTGTTGTTTGGCAATATCACTTTCTAGCTGCTTAGCTCTGGGGAGGGCACTTAACCTCTTACCCTTAATCTTCTTATCTTTAAACTGTCTATAGTAATTTTTTCACTTCTTAGCTCACTGGTTTGTTATTTCTCTGTCTACCTCCAAAGTTTATAAACTCAATATCTGGAGTAAAATTTTAGGGAGTCTTCTGATATGATAACACAATAAAATATATTGAAATTTATTAGACATAAGTTCCTCAGGCATATCATAAGCATCTATTTGTAAAGATGCAGTAATCTCAAAACTATTTTTGGATTAAATGATACTAGCTCACATATCTGTCCTATATCATTTATTAGATGCCTGTCCCTGGAAAAATTACTCAGCCTCAGTTTGCCTCAATTTTTGCCTTTACAAAATAGAGATAATAGCACCTATGTGAAGATAAAATGAGATACTAATTTTAAAGCACAGCACTATATCTGGCAAAATAGTATGTGCAATACCAATGTTACATATTATTATAATGACTATTAATTTATGGTTGCAAAGTCATTTATACATATCATCACATTTGTTCTTGATTATTTTATGAGGTAAGTAACATTATCTTCACTTTACAGATGAGAAAACTAAGGCTGAGAGAAGTTTACCTCAGGCTTTCCATGTCTTTCTCAGGCTCACATAATTAGTCTCCGAAGCAGCATTCAAACCCAGATTTGAAACCCAGTACTACATCTATGTATGCCATGCTGGGACCTCAGTAAATGCTTGTTCAATTGAAATAATGGTCTGAGATCTGTTTTTTTTTTTTTTTTTTTTTTTTTACAAAACACCATTAATCTATGAATCCTATAGTACTTTACACAATTGTAAATGGTTTAATACACTTCTAACTGGCTGAAGTCTAATTGCTTTTGGAGAAATTTAATATTATCTCATAAGTGGTAATATTTTGTTTTGAGCAATGTCTTGATTATTTCTGAGTAATAACAATAATCATATATGTCTATGTATATGTGTGTATATATGTATGTGTGTATCTGTGTATATATATATGTATACATATTGGTTTCTATCTATCTATCTATCTATCTATCTATCTATCTATCCATCTATCCATCCATCCATCCATTCACCTATCTGTCTGGCTGTTTGTCTATTCATCAACATTTTAAGGCAAGGCTAAGGAAACTTTTTTTCTGCCAAGGGCCATTTAGATATCTATAGCATCATTCCCAGGCATACAAAATTGTTAACTTATAGAATTTAAGTAGTGGGAGGTTCTTCTAAGTAGCTTCCAGTTTATCATTGTCTGCAGTTAATTATGCAAATGATTTCTCTAGTTGGGGGAGGGGGAGTAGAGGTGCATAGCTTGTTTTTAAGGCCTTTGTAGTATATAATCATAATAATAATAGATAGAACATACTCATCAATTTAAGATTTTCACTACCTACTTTGAGTCTCATAATAACCTCATAAAGTAATTGTGGTATTATTTCCATTTTTCAATTGAAAAAAACTGATGCATATGAGGGCGTACATTTGTTATGTTTTGAAGGTGGGATTCAAACTCAGGTATTTCTAATTCCAAGTCCACAATCATAAACATTAAGTATATTGGCAGAGAAAAATATTTGAGTAAGTTGATGTGAAAATTTATATTGTATAGTTATAGTATTTTATAGAATTTGTGATAAAAATGGAAAGAGTCTATATTTTTAGGTTCAACAGTCCCAAAGTTAGATTCTTTTACATAACATGGGAATTCAAAGATTTCTAGACTAAGTAATAATAGGTCACATTTATATACTAAGCTGAGAGTATGTCTTGGTGCAGGAAAAATTTGGATTCAAGTCCTGGATTTTACACATATTTTCTGTGTCTCCTTGGGTAAAATGATTAACCTCTCTGTGACTCAAATAACTCTCTAAGAACATAAATTAGAGAACATTTGTTCATTTACCTTGGCAGAAGGAATTTTCTCACCAGGGAGCTCCTTATACTGATTAAACACAGATCTGGACAAAATTAAATAGTGATAATTATACCTGAAGTATTAAAAATGGAATAATTTGTTTTGATTCATCCTTTCTATAGCAATATCTTGGTAGTAACATGTAAGAATCTTTTAGCTTGCATGGAAGGGATAGGCATTAAGAATGCCATAATATGTCGAGGAGTGTATATATATTCATCTCAGAATATCACAAAGTCTGGAGGGAAGGATGTTATGGTAGTAAAACAGATGTGAGAAACAAATTAGTGGCCTTGATAGTACATCTGGAAATATTGCTAGGTGGCCATTTTTGTTTCCCTGCCTCAGCATGGGAGCATTACCATGGCTTAATAGTGTGTAAGTTTTTTATTGTTATCCAGGAAAAGTCATTTATTTTCCCTTGCTAGCAAAGGTCAGCAACTGAAAATAGCAGACATTACATTTGGGATAGTCCTAAGAATAGCTTGAAATCTTGCTTCACTATATAAATATTGCATAAAGGGAAATTGTTTATTTTTTTTAAAGGAGAAACAGACTTAAAATATATATATATATTACATGTTTATACTCAAATGTAAGTGATTATCAAGAGATACATTCTTGCTGTGCCAGCAGGTATATATATTTATTCATGTATTTGCACATCCTGAAAATGATTTCAAAGATTGTTCACTCTATAGTTTAGAAATGTAAATTCTTCAGATTTCTTTAAGGGGTTTATCTTTGCTGGAATCCTTCATTCACAATATTTATTACTGATTTTATCACTTCTGATTTATGTTCTTTTCATAAATTGTTTCTTGGTTTAAAATTGTATTTTGTTGGAGAGTAATTTAAAATCAAACTGTCAGCCTAGGATGGAATTGAATTATGCTGGTCTTAGATATTTTAAAGAAGCTTGTTTTATCAGAGGGGGAGTACTTTTTCAGGATATGACAGCACAAGGCATCATAACTACTTCAATTGTTTACCAGTAAAAACTTTACCTGAGTAGACAGTTAATGGGACTAGAATAGAAAGAATATGTTTTAATTCCCATTTCAATTATATTGATAAGATGACTGCATATTTTAAGGAATTTTTTTCTTTTCTGTGGAGAATCCAACCCCCCTCCTTTAAACTAAATATGTTTTTGATTAGAAACAGTTGTGAGACAGTGACCTGTAGCTTTGAGTCTTTTTTCTACTCCACTGAGGTTGAAGATAGAGAGAATCTAAAGCAGATCTTTACTTTGCTGAGGTGCTTACTGATAAAATAAGGATGAAAAAGCCAGAATTTAATAATCTGGCAAATGCCACCACAACCAATGAGATGGAACAATAAAGATCTTATCTGGGTACCATTTTTTAACTGTGTGCCATAAATACACTCAGTCACTAGTTGGGAAAATAGAGTCCTATAAGGCACTTCTAAAAATTAAGATAGTGAGACAGGTCATCCAAGTTACTTTTCCAGATTGTAAATTTAATGTTCTGATTGGTAAAACAGAACAAAATTTTACTGAGCTGAAATCTTTGTAATTTGATTTCAGCATCTTTTAAAAGCTGATATTTGGAGACATCAACTTTATTTTATCCAAATATCTCAATGAAAGAACACAAACAAATTGTCTTCTTTTTAAAAAGTGAATATTTATTAGAAAGAAATTTAATATCAATTAAAGCAATTAAACTTGTTTGATCACTGTTTATATACAAATTAATTTGAATATATAAAGTATCATAATGTTATTTTAGTCACTTCAAGTCCCCAGAAGATTCATTGTTTACTCTTATTTCATGTGATCATCATGTCCTCCATTCTTATAGTTTTGTTTTTTTCTCATTTTATATTATTCATAAAATTCTTTCCATTTTTTTGGTATCTCTCCCTTCAGTTAGAATTAACTGAATCACAATATTCCATTATATTAATGTGCTAAAATTTGTTTATCTACTTATATTGTTCCTCTTGTGTATTTTTCCATTGCTAATGTGTCATAGCCATACCATGCCCATAAACATCAAAAATTATCTTTTGAGTGAATCATCTATAAAATGGGAATAATAATGCTTTTGTGTGGGATGAGTGATAGACTCCCTTTCCCAATTAACTAATCAGAGACATCTTCAGGTACAAAGAGAAAGCATTTATTTAATCCCTGCAGGGAGAGGCCCAAACACACACCTGGGAGCTATCCTAGCTCTTACCATATGCTTGTGGAACCTGACCAGCTTCTGGCTTGTCAGAATTTTAAAAGCAAAGGACTCAAGCCTTTAAATTGGATAGACTAAAAGGACATAACCATCCTTGACCAATGGCCACCAGTGTTGTTTGCTTCCCACAAGTCAAATCACTGTAACTTCCTGTCACTTCCTGATATTTTAGAGATCTTGTGACTTCCCAGGCTCTTTCTTGGATCCAGGGTCCAAGTCCTGGCTCTGGGTATAGGCATCATGTGACTTAGGCCTATTCTCATAAACTGAGAAAACTTCATCCAATCAGTCTCATTCAGTCCCCCTCTTTTTCATCCATTTGAAGATGTCTCACCCCAATATATATCTTACACTAGGGTATTTCTGTGACCTAAGTCTTCAGGCTGGTCCCTCTTCAGTACTAATTGTAATCTGACCTCTACCATTTAGAATCAACACCAGGATATCAGTGGAAGCTTTCAGGAACCACTTTAGCTACTCCTGAACTTGGCTAAATCTTGAACTACTCTAATGATTAAGTATATAAGCAAGTAGGTGACAGGATATTTCTGTCACAATGAATCAGAGACCCCACTTCCACCAGCTCCCACTATCTGTCTTGGAAACCCAGTCATCACATAACATATTGACATCTGCAGATTGGCATTTGACAGCCATAGAACTACAGCACTGTGGAGACCCAGGGTTCAGGTCTGTTGTCACATCATTCCCACCTCAAGCAGTCCAGACCTAGATTTATTTGGGAGATCTCATCTTCTAGAGCTGCTTCAGGCTGATAAAGGGTATATAGCTGTCCCTGCCCAGTCGGGCCCAGACTGAGGAGGGGAGACAAGTGACATGTAGGTGGCAGCAGTGTCCTATGCTGAATGTCAGAATCGGGTATCAGATTATTTCAGTTTGACCAAATTGTTGGAATTTCATGACTTGGAATCTGGAAGAAGCAATTCTCACAAGTATATTAAAAATACAATGACTAAATATGAGCAAAAGAGAAAGAATAAATAAAAATGAAGTTAATATGGAGCTTCCTGGGGACAGTAACAGAAACCACTCAGAGGAGGGGGGAAGATGAGGCTATTATAAATAACTCATCCAAAGAATGTTTCCCCCAAATTTTTGCTTTTGTTTCCTCAAAGGAATAGGTGCCATGAGTGGAATATTGTGCCCTTCAGTGAGTATGATCTTTACCAGCAAAAATCCTAGAATCTTACAAGGGAAAGCTTTTACCCAACTAGTACAGGTGTTAACAAAACAAAAAGGCCCTGAAAAGGGGCACATGTACAGGCCCTTTTAACAGTCCCTTTATAACAGTCCTTTCAGAATTTCAGAATTTACTTGCCTGAGAACTATCTGAGGAAATGCAGGAATTGGGAGTTGGGGAATTAGAGATGCCATGGTCAGGGGCAAATGAACAGTAGCAATAATTGCTTTCTCTGCATTCTTAATGAGAAATTGTTTGGAGATTAAAAATCCCCTTTCTTTTCATATAGTACCATGATCATGCAAAACACGAAAAACACATTTGAAGTCAGTATAGATTTTTGATAAGTAAGCAGGAGTCTAGGATAGGAATCCAGAGACTCCTAGGACCTAGTCCTGCTTTCCATCAGCATATAGTGTAAAAGGCTCTAGGCAGATTAGTTTAGCTTTCAGGATCCTAAAAAACCTTAATCTGATTAGGCCTTGCTAAGATTATCTGCTTTCTCTCTGAGTGAACAAAAGGGAAAGTGGGAGTGGGCCCAAAATACTTAGGTAAAGTAAGCCTTCAGACAAAGATACTCTAGCCCCAGGAAGAAAGAGTTAAGATTTTATAGCATCAACCAGAGAATCCTCCAGGGCTGGGCCTCAAATCAAAATATCATTATTGGTATACTTGTATTGTGTCTCATATCTTCCACTGGCCACTTGCTTTGATTACAGAAATTTGCTATGAAAAGAAAAATCAGGGACATGATTTAAATAGTATTAAAACTGGTCCTTCAGGTCTTGACCTGAGAGCACATACAGGATAAAGCATCCTTAATGCAGTTTTACTTTAGATAATGGTCTTAGTTTTAACAATTCCACCTTAGAACAGACTCAGGAATAATCAGGTGTGTTCTCATTCAAAGAACACCATTGGGAAATTGAGTCAGAAGGATCCTCCCTTAAGCAGAGGCCAACATAGCCTTTCTAATCCATTCCCAGATAGTAACTTCCACCTGTAACAATTTCTTTTGAATATCTTGTACCATATTCCTTTCAGATGGTGCATCACTGGCTTGATGATCAGTTATATCTGAGTTTAAAACTCCAAATAGATATTAGCTGCAGTCCCGAGAGATTTTATCTCCAATAGCAGTTCTCATTAATCAAAGCTTCAGATGAATCTAGCTCTCAAGGATCACAGAGAGAGATTCATAGCTTTTTTTTTTTTTAATATCTAAGTAGATTGTTTTAACTTCAACATTACATAAATCATTTTGCTTTTAAAATGCCCAATACATAGAAAAATTCTAAATTGCATATTGTTCATAACAGAAACATATTCAAAGAGACAAAGACAAAAACTATTATTCTCAGAGTCCCTTTAAATAATGGGTACAACTTTAAGATGACCCTAAACCAGGGGTCCTCAAACTTTTTAAATAGGGGACCAGTTCACTGTTCCTCAGACTGTTGGAGAGCCAGACTATAGTAAAAACAAAAACTTTGTTTTGTGGGCCTTTAAATAAAGAAATTTCATAGCCCTGAGTGAGGGGGATAAACATTCTCAGCTGCCACATCTGGCCCGTGGGCCATAGTTTGAGGACCCCTGTTCAATACAATCAATTAAAACTCATACAGAATATAGAATATCCTAATTTCATATAAAAAACCCTTATCAGAATTAATAATTTCTTCATTCATAAAAAAATGTTGTCAACTTACTCCAATTGACTCCCTATAAACTTTTTGGAAATAGCACCATCAACTTATCAAATCAGGTTAAAATTCTGCTCTAGGTACTTCAAGAAAGTTTATGATATTTGTTATTATATTCCTTAAACAAGGAGATCTTTATAGACTTAGATAAACATTTAATAATTTGCTGAAGACAGATGGACACCTTAGTAGAAATAAATATTTTTCAGAAAACTTGTGGTTCTAACAAACCTCTTAGACCAGCTATAGACTTGAAAAATAAAAATAAAACATTCAGTTAGTAACATCATGTAAATGTAGGCTGTTCCTTTAAACAATATAAACAATTAATGTTCCAATCAGTAAGGGGGAGGGGAGCTCCAAAGAGCTGCAGTTTGTTAAAAAGCATCTGTACTTAATGGGGGAGGGGAAAGTCAAGTTGTCACCTGACAATCTAATCTGACATGGCAGCCCTTCTGACTCCACCATGCTTTCAGACCTTCACTTCTCACAGCTAACATTTTTAGGATCCCCCAGGATCCAGCCTGCCAGCCAAAGACATGGCCCAACCTCATGGGTTATCTCCTTTCCCCTGGCAAATAGCAAGTTCCACTAAGAGCTTGCAACTTTCTGTCCATCCCAACTCTTCTCCCCTATTTCCAACATGCCATTTTCCTCTCTTTCTTTCTCCTTCTCTCATGCCATCTCTTCCCCTGTCCCATCTACGTGTCTCCTACAGCTTCCAACATACCCTCTCTCTTTCTCTAACATGCTCCCAAACCAATAACCCTTCTAACTAGATGCTCCATTTAATTAACTAATAATTGCTTTTGCAAATCAGTCTTTCTTGTCTCTTGTCTTTAAATCACTTTTTTATAAAATATATACATATATCTAGCAGAGCCAACAAAATTTTAAGGCCTAACTCATAATTTTATAGATTACCCAATATATTGGAACTTTGTTTTAATAATCTATATTTTAACTTCAAATCAAATACAGCTTTAAATTCCCAATAACACAAAACTGCTTTTACTATCATATGTCAAATAACAAATTCATTAAACTGACTGAGCATAGTTTCTTTCTCTCCCTCTAGTCCCATGTATCCCTGCTACAATCAGGCAGTGGTTAAAGGGGAAGAAAGAGACTGTCTGTACTCTATATGTACTATCCTCCTGCAGGAGGCCCTAATTGAATTGAATTGATTTGGAATCTTGAAATGACCAATTGCCAAAATCCCCAACTGCAGAGCAGTACTTGTCCTGTATCATTAATAGAACCTCCTTCCTGGCTCACTCCTTCCCAGGGCCCACACCACCTAGGGACAGTCCAAGGACATTAAAAGACAGTTTCCCCATGGATTATGCATGCATAAATTACCTGGCTCTCACTCTTGCTCAGACTTTTTCAACTTCAGAGGCTTGTGTGCTTTTCCCAGGCCCATTCTTCACAGAGAGGGAGGGTTAAGAATCTGATCTCAAGGACAGTCAGAAAAAACCCAACCTGGTGTCTGCCTTAAATCAGGATCCCAGCTATCTCTCTGGGAAGCCACAGATCCCAGATGAGCCCCCATAAACTGTGTGGAATGGGTGATAAATTCTCTTTCCCAAATTAATTAATCAAAGGCATCTTCAGGTACAAAAATAAAGCATGTATTTAGTCCCTGCTGGGAGAAGCCCAGACACACATCTGGGAGCCATCCCAATTGCAGCTCATGGAATCTGAGCAGCTTCTGGTTTATTGGAATTTAAAAAGCAAAAAACCCAAGCCTTTTCATTGTTTAGACTTAAAGAACATAACCATCCTTAACCAATGGTCACCAATATTGTCTGCTTTCCACAGGCCATGTCAATTCCTGCAACTTCCTGTCACTTTCTATCATGCAGGGTCTGACCTTTTAGAGATCATGTGACTTCCAGGGTCCTTCTTGGACCTAGGATCCAAGTCCTGATTTTCCAGCTCTGGGAATAGGGATCCTGTGATTTAGGCCTAGTCTTACAAACTGAGAAAACTTCATCTAATCAGTCCCATTCATTTTCTTACTTCAAATACTTTATTGGATATTTATATCCCTTTTAGATTTTATTTTACAATTTACATAATGCTATTCTGATAATCTTTGAATACATAGTTCCCTAGTTTTCCCTCTTCTTTTTAAATAATATGTATAGGTTGTATTCTCAACAATGAAATTATCTTCGAAGTTATTTTGTTTATATCTTTTAATTTTGTTTGACTCTTACCTACATCTTCTAATAATTCTCCAGAAGGTACCTAACAGCATATTTGGGATTTCCTCTTCCTTTTCCTTTTAATACTTTCCAGAAACATTCTATAAGTTTTCAATTCCATAAGCAATGATTGAATATACTAGTTTCTTTTACAAGCTCATTAATATCAAACTTTCTGATTTTTACTTTTTTCTTCCAAATTTTATGACTATATTGTTGTGACTTTATTTGGTTTGGAGTTAACTTAGACTCCTAAATTAAAGTTGTAGTTAAAAAAAATAAACCTATTTTTTCAGATGTCATTTGTTCAACATACTTGTTTTGTTATAATTCTTGTTAATCATTATAATTAATGCTAACTGAGAAGTTCTCTAGTAAGTGTGTGGAATTCCTTTGAATGGAGCCTATTATTATTTCTATTTCTACTCACGTGTTTATCCTTAGCATTGATCATTACCATTTTTTCTATACCTCCCTTTAGGTGACATATGTAAGGAAATATATAAAAGAGTATAAAAAAATTAATTAAAGACTTGCATTTGAACAATGCTTGAAAATCATTTTAATATAGGTTATCACCTTTGATTACCAAAATACCCCTGTGAGGTAGGAAGACATATATACATACATATATATATATATTTAGTATTACATTTTTTAAAAATTATAGCTTTTTATATATAAAACATATGCATGGGTAATTTTTCAACATTGACCCTTGCAAAAATTTGTTTCAACTTTTCCTCTTCTTCCCTCTACTCCTTCCCCTAGATGGCAGGTAGTCCCATAAATGTTAAATATGATAAGGTATATGTTAAATACAGTATATGTATATAATACTCCCTCCCCTAGATGGCAGGTAGTCCCATAAATGTTAAATATGATAAGGTATATGTTAAATACAGTATATGTATACATATTTATAGTTATCTTGTTGTACAAGAAAAATTGGATTTAGAAAGAAGGTAAAAATAACCTGAGAAGAAAAAAAATGCAAGTAAACAATAACAGAAAGAGTGGAAATGCTATGTTGTGATCCATACTCATTTCCCAGTCTTCTTTCCCTGGGTATAACTGGTTCTGTTCATTACTGATCATTTGGAACTTGTAATGGGCTGAGGCTAGAGTTGATGCACTGAGGTCCCAAGCATGTGAGGCTAAATAGTAATTGGACCATACTCTATTAATATATATGCTTGGAGAAAGAATGTCCCCGGCCCACTCTTTGTTCAAATCTTGATGTATTGTATAGGAAATGACGATTTTGGTGGGTGGAGGCAGGGGAGTGGAAAGGGAAGTGGAAAGAGAGACTGCTGGCTGGCATTTGACACAGCTGCTCACATTGCTATTGTGACCTCCCTTCACCTCTGATCCCCCTCTGCTAGCTAGCTTCCTGTTGCAGCTGCCCATATTGCTATTGCAATCCTTCTTCACCTCTACTGAGAATACAGATTGAAGATTTTTCCCTTAACCTGAATTCCTGACTCCAGCTGATTTTAAATACACGGTCATCATAGGAACTGATTTGAATCCTTTCATTTTTGAAGAGAGTCACGTCCATCAGAATTGATCATCATATAATATTGTTGTTGAAGTCTATTATGATCTCCTACTTCTGCTCATTTCACTCAGCATCAGTTCATGTAAGTCTCTCCAAGCCTCTCTGTATTCATCCTGCTAGTCATTTCTTATAGAATTAATATTCATATACCACAATTTATTCAGCCATTCTCCAATTGATGGGCATCTACTCAATTCCCAATTTCTAGCTACTATGAAAAGGGCTGTCACAAACATTTTTGCACATATAGGTCCCTTTCCCTTCTTCAATATCTCTTTGAGATATAAGCCCAGTAGTAACACTGCTGGATCAAAGGGTATGCACAGTTTAATAACTTTTAAAGCATAGTTCCAAATTGTTCTCCAGTATGGTTGGATCCATTCACAACTCCACCAACAATGCATCAGCATCTCAGTGTTCCCATATCCCCTGCAACATTCATCTTTATCTTTTCCTGTCACCTTAACCAATCTGAAAGGTGTGTAGTGGTATCTCAGAGTTGTCTTAATTTGCATTTCTCTGATCAATAATGATTTGGAACACTTTTTCATATGAACAGAAATAGTTCACATTTCTTCATCTGAAAATTGTCTGTTCATATCCTTTGACTATTTATCAATTGAAAAATGACTTGATTTCTTATAAATTAGAGTCAATTTTCTATGTATTTTGGAAATGAGGCCTTTATCAGAACCTGTTATGGGCCAGAACTTGAAACAAGGTGCTAAGTAAGTGGAATTGAGGAGACAGTGGTTAAATCTAGTTTAGCATTGTTTTAATCCTACAACAAATAATTGTTTCCTAGTGATATAATGATTGGTGTATACTCAGTGTGAGATATATAAGGAGGTGCTGTCAGGGCCAGAAAGGACAAGCCCACTAGAAGCTCTTGGAGGAGGATCCATCTCCCATCTTTGTGTTGGCTGGAGGCTGAAGCTGGCAGAGGCAAAGGACTAGTGGCAGGAGCTCACAAACCAAGAAAAGAGAAACCTCTAAGAAAGCTAACCGGCCCAAGGAAGGAGATAAGACTTGGAAAGAGACAATAAAGGATTTGGACTTTAACTCCTGGCTGCACTTGTGATTACTCTGAACTGAAACTAAGGCTGCCTCCAGAAGCCCTCCAAGAAACCTACTCCCAGAGAACATTTTAGAGAAGAATATTACAAGAACCTTTAGTTGTAAAAATGTTTTCCTAGTTTATTGCTTTCCTTCTAATCCTGGCTGTATTCGTTTTGTTTGTATAAAAGCTTTTTAACTTAATATAATCGAAATTTTCCATTTTGTGATCAATAATGATCTCTAGTTCTTTGGTCACAAATTCCTTCCTCCTCTATAGGTCTGAGAAGTAAATTATCTTATGTTCTTCTTATTTGTTTATAATCTCATTCTTTATGCCTAGATCACAAACCCATTTTGACCTTTACTTGATATATGGATATATGGTATTAAGTGTGGATCCATGCCTAATTTCTGCCATACTAATTTCCAATTTTCCCAGCAGTTTTTGTCAAATAACAATTCTTATCCTAAAAGCTGGGGGTCACTGAGTTTGTCAAACCTTGGATTGTTGACTATTTTGTCCTGTGAACCTAACCTATTCCACTAATCAACTAATCTATTTCTTAGCCAATATCAAATGGTTTTGGTGACCACTGCTTTGTAATATAGTTTTAGATCAAGTGCAGCTAGGCCACCTTCATTTGATTTTTTTTTTCATTAGTTCCCTTGAAATTCTTGACCTTTTGTTCTTCCAGATGAATTTTTTTGTTATTATTTCTAGATCATTAACATAGTTTCTTGGGAGTCTGATTGGCATAACACTAAATAAATAGATTAGTTTAGGTAGTATTTTTATCTTTATTATATTTGGTTGACCTATTTTCCCAATTGTTTAGATATGACTTTATTTGTATGGAAAGTATTTTGTAGTTTTGCTCATATAGTTCATGACTTTTCCTTGGCAGATAGATTCCCAAATATTTTATACTAATGACAGTTATTTTAAATGGAATTTCTCTTTGTATCTCTTGCTGCTGGATTTTATTAGTGATGTATAAAAATGCTGATGATTTATGTGATTTATTTTGTAGATAAGAAGACATATTATTCCCACTTTGTAGATAATTCACTCAAAAGACAATGAGTGTATGAAGCAATTGGCTGTGGCGATTAACAATAAAGTAGTACACAAATGAAGCAAAAGATGTTACCTAAGCATATAACTGAAAAACATGGCACAGTGAAACAGAAGGATGGATAGTACACAAACCATTTCTCCACTGGTAGTTATATAATATTCAAAGGTCTTGGGAACATTAGCTAGATCCCCTGTAGAGTCTTCTTCTGGAATTTTATCAGAATCCATAGTTATTAGTTGCATGAAAAGGAATTCACAATAAATACTATTATTTTCTTGACTAGAGATCAATGTGAATATAAGATGAATTATATGACAAATGAACCTAAATAAAGGAAATATATATTCTGTGGAATTAAATTCAGAACAGAGAAATTTGTATTTTAGTGATAAGCAGATTGTAACCTGTTTATCACTTTGTAGATAATATTAGAGAGTTGTTTGAGAGTTGGAAGTTAAGTTATTTGCATATGATCAATTAGTAAATGACAATGGCAGAATTTTAACTCAAGGATCCTTAACACTAAGTTCAACAGTGGCAATTATATCATATTACTTCTATCTAGTTTTGTTTTTTGGTTGCTTTTCAATAATGCTCAGTTCTTTTTGACCCAATTTGGAATTTTCTTAGCAAAGATACTGGAATGGTTTGCTATTTCCTTCTCTAGATCATTCCACAGATAAGGAAACCAAGGCAAAAAGAATTTAATGACTTGCCTGGGGTCAAATAGCTAGTAAGTTTTTGAGGTTGGATTTGAATTTAGGAAAATGAGTCTCTCTGACTCCAGGCTCAGAGCTTTATATAATGAGCCATTATATCTTCTGTTTTATCAAGCTAATCATTAATCAAATTAGTCTACATCAAATTATTATATCTAGAAGGTATCAAATCTATTTTGAAAATTGTCAAGGCCATAACTCACATGAAATTATTGTAACAGACCTCTCAAATTTAAGGCAAGATATTTTGTCAAAATATTTCAACAATGCAAACATTTGCAGTGGAACTCTCAGGACTCAGATTTTATATTTTCAGCTCTTTTTTGGATAGGCTTCAATTAAATGCTGCTCCTGCTTCTGTAATTAACCCAAACTGTGTGGAAGGTGCAGGAGGTATATGTATTGAATTGCTGGCTAATGTTCTTCTTCAATGAGCTAAGATACATTGTCTTGAACTTGTAATAAATATACCCCTATTCATTATGAAGCAAAAAAAAGGGCAACAATTCAAGAGTACTGCATTTGACATTAGAACTAAGCTCTTTGATGGATTGGAGTCTATTTCAATAGGCAGAGTAAAAGTTCCAAGAGAGTTCTGGGAGAAATCCAGTATTGTATAACTGTTTCCACTGTTACCAAGACTCAAGAAGATAAGTGAATCATGGAGTGCAGCTGGGTTTAGGTTGTGGTAATTATGTAGCTATTTACCCCTCAGTGACAACTTCGGAACTTGCATTGTGGTACAGTTTGGGTGCCATTTTCCTACAGGGGAATGTTTATGTTATAGATGGCACACATGCCTCTGGTAAGGCTTCAAATGATTCTGTTGGGTTGAGGATTAATGAGGTTAAATTAACTCAGTCATTTAATGCACATTTTATTGAAATTCAAGCTGTTCAGACTGTTGCAGTTAATATAAGTAGCCCAGAATGTTGCCAGTTAAATGTAAGTCACCCATCAGGGATGCCAGTATTGCTACTGACAGGGATAAGGCAATTTTACTTGGTGATGAAGTTCATTATTAAGAAACTTTCACAATGTTTTTTTTCTAGTAGCAGAAAAACTATTATTTATTAGAGGTTTTTTTCTTTTCTTTTCTTTTCTTTTTTACATAAATATCTATACTATCCATTTGGTAGGCTGATTATTACTTCCCATCAGAGTTCCCAGAGGACTGACTGTGACTTTAGTTACTGAACTCCTTTTGGTCAGATTTTAGGGAGCAAAAATGTCAATCTGATACAAATAAGTGAGTTGGATAAAAATAATTTCTCTTTTCTATGCAATGAACATGACAGTTGGTGTTGGAACTGTCTTTTACTATTGTATTTTTACAAAATCACAAAGATAAAGTATCTGGAATATGAAACATTAAAAGATTATGTGTTAGTATATCTATTTAACTCATCTATTTAACTCAGCCCCATTGACATGACACCCCAGGGTCCTGTCTTTAATCCAACCAGAATCTGGGTGTACTGGCAAGTGACTAATTATTCCCCTTTCTTTACTCCATGACTTTGAGGGCACCTGTACCTAAATAGGTACCTTCTTTTTCCCTACTTCATTGCTTAGCATTCTTCCTTTCTTTCAAGTAGTTTCTTCTTACTGCCATTCATTTTCTATTTTTGCCAAGCTCTCCAAACTAGCCAACCCTTTTAGCTCTAGAATACATTTTAGCTAGTACATTTAAAACAAACAAACATAAGATGCCAAGGCCTAGGGTATTTACTGTGGTGCATCCAACATGCTGTTCTTCTATCACTCTTCCAGAAGCTAGTAAAGTAAATAAGTCCCTTAGATGATAGCATCTCTTATGCACATAAACAACTCTGTCTTTATTGTAGACAGCAAAGAGAGATTCAGATAATCATAAACTTCAATCTTTCTCTTCAAGTAGGACCAAAACTGAGTTCTTCTGACCTTTTCTTATCCATGGTAATATGATTGACTGGTATATGGAAATAAGTCTCAAACCCTTCACAGTTCTTTCTCTAAACCAATTTTAACAAACTGTAAAATTATTTTCACTTTAAGGTCAGAAATGATGAGATTGGAAAGAAACCAGGGAACAACAAAAGAAAAGGAGACACAAATAGAATTACTAACGGAAGATTTGGTGGCAGTGACAGTGGAGCCTCTGCATGCATGCTGCCTTCCTCTGGCCACTTGCTTACTATAATTGCTGTATCATTTATATTCCACTTCCTGGGGGTGGACTGGATTAGAAGTTGTATCTTTGGCATTTCCAGAGAACAAGGCATTAAATAGCAATTAGGGAAATCCAGAAGAAGAGAGTATAATCAGAATCAGAATCGACATAGTTTTACAATAAAGCTAGATCCCTGATAATCTACAGTGGTGACTTTATGATTACTTTTGTTTCTACATGGCATGGATATTCTTAGCCTTATTATTCATTCAGACTGAAGAATTAAAAAGATTTAATCTTAATTATTTATTAACATGAGCTCAAATATGGGGAACTCAGTCCTTTGAAAACATTCAGAGTTCTTTGTGGAATATCTATATGAAGGTCATATTTCTAGAAATGCATGTTTATGTGGTTGGGCC
Organism: Antechinus flavipes; assembly: GCF_016432865.1. Lineage (NCBI taxonomy): Eukaryota > Metazoa > Chordata > Mammalia > Dasyuromorphia > Dasyuridae > Antechinus > Antechinus flavipes. The sequence continues at coordinate 401,146,139 of NC_067400.1, forward strand.
TTGCCTCTTTGTGGCCATTTCCTATATTTATTCCTTATAATGAATAAAAGCTTTTCAATTGACTGCCTAGCCTGAACTGAGTATGCATACAAAGAGCACAGAGGGAGAAGAACTTTCTTTTTCCCCTGACATCTTTCAAATACATGGAAAGGATGCTGTAGGTTTATTATAGGGGTAAAGCCCTCTGGTCTTTATCTCTACACTCAGGCTGCCAAGTGGTTCTAATCTAAAGACATCTTTCTTTGTTTTGTTTCTTTTGTGTTTATTCTTTCCTTAGTTTTAGGTGAATGAGTATTAAAGTTGAAACAAACAGGTCTATAATCTTGTTATCTTAAAAAGGTTTGTAGAGTCACTAGAGATACAGTGATGAGAGTGTAAATCAATAGGTCTGACACCCAACCCTGAGAAAAGTCAGCTCTAAGGAGTAACTTGCCTGACCATTACAACAGGGAATCAACTCAGTAGTTAGGGACATTGTTCTGCAAGCAAGAGAGCAATTCATCCTTTGTGTCACACTCACAAAAGAAAGTGGTGGGAGAAATGTTTGTAGAAGTAACTTTAAATCTGAGCCCCTTTTCCAAATGACCAAAGTAGTTGAAGAAAGGAGTCTTGATTTGAGTGGGTCACTTTGGGTCTTATTAAGTCTTTTTAGTGTTATCAAAAGACCCTGTGGAATTTAGTAGGGTTGGGAATAGGCCCGAATGAGCTGCCAATGCCTACTGCTTCCCCAGATGCAAGGTAGTTCAGGAGTAGTGTTACACCAATGTTTTTTTAGAATCAGAGAGGAATCCTTTATTCAGCAATTCTGTTGAGAAGCTGTTGTGCTTCTTTGTGGGACACACAACGGATACAGAAGCTGGAGTAATCTTTATACTATTAGTTCCATTCCTTACCCCACTCTTCAAGGTTAGGATTAGTTACTAGTTGGATTTACAATCAAGTTACAAGTGATATGATTTACAATCCACATTACAATTTTCCTTAGTGTCCTGCCATTGACCTTAGCCAGTTTGACCTGTTTAGGCCTGGGCCTCTTTATCAAGATTTCTTTAGACAGTTTAGACAGTTTCTTTACCAACAAAGTCTAACAGCAAGAGATACAAAAAGAAATTCCATTTAAAATAACTGTCGATAATATAAAATATTTGGGAGTCTACCTGTTAAGGCAAAGTCAGGAACTACATGAACACATCTACAAAACATTTCCCACACAAATGTCAGATCTAATCAATTGGAAAAATATCAAGTGCTCCTGGGGAGGCTGAGCTAAAAAATAACAATACTACCTAAATTAATCTACTCATTCAGTGCCATACCAATCAAACTCCCAAGAAATTATTTTACACATCTAGAAAAAAATAATAACAAAGTTCATCTGGAGGAACAAAAGGTCAAGAATTTCAAGGGAATTAATGAAAAAATGCAAATGAAGGTGGCCTAGTTGGTCCAGACCTAAAACTACATTATAAAACAGTGGTCATCAAAACCATTTGGTACTGGCTAACAAACAGAGTAGTCGATCAGTGGAATAGGTTAGATGTACAGGACAAAATTGTCAATGATTATAGGAATCTAGTGTTTGTCAAACCCAAAGACCCCAGCTCTGGGAATAAAAATTTACTATTTGTCAAAAACTACTAGGAAAATTGAAAACGAGTATGGCAGAAAGTAGGCATTGACTCACATCTAACACCATATACCAAGATAAGGTTGAAATAGGTTCATGATTTAAACATCGAGTCATATTATAAGCAAATTAGAAGAATAAAGGATAGTTTACCTTTCAGATCTGTGGAGAAGGAAGGAATTTGTAGCCAAGGAGGAATTGGAATTCATTATTGAACACAAGATAGATAATTTTGTTTATATTAAGTTAAAAAGTTTTTGTACAAATAAAACTAATGCAGATAAGATTAGAAGGGAAGCAATGAACTGGGAAAACATTTTTACACTCAAAGGTTCTGATAAAGGTCTCATTTCTAAAATATGTAGAAAATTGACTCAAATTTACAAGAATTCAAACAATTCTTCAATTATTAAATAATTAATTCATAGGTTATGAACAGACAATTTTCAGATGAAGAAATTAAAACCATTTCTAGTAATATGAAAAGGTGCTCTAAATCACTATTGATCAGAGAAATGCAAATTAAGACAACTCTGAGGTACCACTACACATCTCTCAGATTGGTTAAGATGATAGGAAAAGATAATGATGAATGTTGGAGGGGATGTGGAAAAACTGGGACATTAATACATTGGTGGAGTTGTGGAGTGATCCAACCATTGTGTAAAGCAGTTTGGAACTATGGCCAAAGGGCTATCAAACTATGTATACCTTTTGATTCAACAGTATTTCTACTGGGCTTACATACCAAAGAAATCTTAAAGGAGGGAAGGGGACCCATATGTGCAAAAATGTTTGTGGCAGCCCTTTTTGTAGTGGCAAGAAACTGGAAACTGAGTCCATCAGTTGGAGAAGGCTAAATAAGTTATGGTATATGAATGTTATGGAATATTATTTTTCCATAAAAAATGATCAGCAGGATGATTTCAGAAAGGCCTAGAAAGACTTACATGAAGTGATGCTAAATGAAATGAGCAAAACTCGGAGATCATTATACATAGTAACAACAAGATTACATGATAATCAATTCTGATGGATGTGGCTCTTTTCAACAATGAGATGATTCAGGCCACTTCCAATGATCTTATGATGAAGGGAGCCATCTATACCCAGAGAGACGACTGTGGGAACTGAATGTGGACCACAACATGGCATTTTTCATTTTTTCTGTTGTTTGCTTGTATTTTTTTTCTCTCTTTTTTTCTTTTTGATATGATTTTTCTTGTGCAGCAAGATAATTGTATATATAAGTACACCTATATTGGATTTAACATATATATTTTAACATGTTTGACATATATTGCCATCTAGGAGAATGGGTACAAAGAGGGGGCAAATAAAACACAAGTTTTGCAAGAATTAATGCTGAAAAATTATCCATGCATATGTTATGAACTTTAAAAATATTTAATAAAAAAATTAAAAGGAAAAAAAAGCCAGTTTCTTAACTCACAATGGGATTGGTTGGAGATATCTTAATAAGATATGTCACTCCTCCCTTCATCCTGTTTTGACAGTAAGTGTGGAATACTAACTTTTCATACTCCTCATATCAGTAAATGTCCCTTTGAAAAACTAATTAATATTAATTATCAATGGAACTAAAAATATAGTTACTCAATTGGTATTGAGTAGTAATCACTGATTATATTGGAGAGATAGTAACTGTTCATTCATACTGGGGGGTAATTCACCAAATAGGACTTACAAGTAATTGTTTAGTTGTTTCAATTGTGTTTGACTCTTTATAATTCCATTTTGGGTTTTTATGGAAAAGAAACTAGAGTAATTTGCCATTTCCTTATCCAGCTCGTTTTACAGATGAGGAAACTGAGGTAAAGGTGGTAGCACAGCTAATAAGTATCTGAGGACAGATTTGAACTCAGAAAGATGAGTCTTCCTGACTCCACACCTGGCACTTTAGCTACTATACCACTTAACTGTCCTTTCAAAGTAAAAGTTTTAGATTACATAAATCCACAATTATTTGGGAGGAGCCTGAGAGAAGAAAAAGCAGATAAGTTTAGGAGCCTAATTTTCAGGTACTAAGTGGATTTGAGAGAGAGTGAACTCAGAATTTATGTGTGCTATATAAGATTTTGGAAAACATATATATGTCTAAGTTGGAATAGTGAAGAAAAATCTCCAACAACAACAACAACAAAAATCTTATGTTTTGAGATTCAAAAACCCTTAATCTTCAAAATATATAATTGAGATAAATAGATCTGAAGTAAAAAGATGTTCATATTGTTTAAGTATTATGAAGAACTAAATGGTAAAGTATATGGGTTATAAATAAAATGCCAAGAGATAATATCTTTCTGCTAGAATTTTGAAATTGACATTGGAAAGGAACTTCAGAGTACCTAGATTCAGTGACAAGGTCAACTGATTTGAAAGTTTTTGCTCCCTTTTAAGGGATGTTTTAAGGGATAAACATTCTTTATCACTGAATGTTGAGTGGAAATAGCAGCTTGTAGAGAACTAGTAAGTTGACTCATTCATCTAAAGTAACTCTAGCTGACAGTATACAGATGTAACCAGCAATTTAACCTTTGATTTGAATTGCTAGCTTTCACAAAAAATATTATCTAGGAAGGAATTATGCAAATTATGTTTATAAACTCATTATTTCCTTCATTGTTGGGGAACTATGTAGGGAAAGTGGAGTATGTTTCATTGGGAAGTTGCTTGATTGAATGGAATAAATAAAATGTGAAAGGAATTTCAGGAAGAAGTATAGTTCTTTAGTAAAGTAATATCTGGTTATAAAAAGAAAACTTCATTTTGGTTAATGCATTTAGACTATGGTTCCCTTTTATTCTAATCATTGTATATGGTATCAGAATAAAAACGGGTATGTCTCGCTCTGCAGCAGTTTTGGATAAAAAAGGATTTTGATCAGAACTTTAGCCAATATTATGTAGAATTGAAAATCAAGATCCATATTAAAATGAATGATACATGGGATAATCAAAGCTTGTGTATTGCAGGTTAAAGTAGAATAGCCCTATTACATGCTGAGTAATGCAAATCTGTAGAAATGAAAATGTTCAGGCTTCTTTTAGAAGAACATTTTAATAGACCATGCATTATTCAACTAGGCCAGCCATACAATCATGACAAAAGAAAATCTTAACATATGTAAGGATGTGAATAATCTATTAAACACTAAAGACTGATTTAAACAAATTGTTTTGGGAGCTAAATAGCCCCCTTACATTTCAGTATTTTTAGTTGACTAGCCCTTAGTTCTAATTTCTTTAACAAGGCATAGGGATTTAGTAGGGAATTGCAAATTTCTATTTAAAAACATTTCCTTTGTCTCTGAGAAACTAAAGCTAAAAACCTTCTTACTATAGAAACTGGGGAATTGTGGGATAGAGACCTTGGAGAATACTAATGGTGCTGAAACATAAATCAAGGGGAGCAAGAAAAGCTCATGACATTTTGGATCTCAAAAACATTCTTTCAAGTGATAGTTGACCATAGAGTTTGCACCACAGAACAAATTTCTAGTGGATTAATTTGTCACCAGATAAGATGTGCTTGATTCCACCTAATGTTTCTATATGTGTTGATTCCTTCATACCTACCTATTTAGTTTGTTTTTTATTCATTAATACTTGTTTTGTAAATGTATTTTAAGTCATTTTACATAGATAAAACCTGGAGACTTTTGTTGATCAAATGAAGACAGGATGCTAAAGTTCTGTAACACTGATGAGAAAAACCCCCGACATAGGATCTCATAAATTCACCTTGTTGTAAGCTGGGAAATAGAATTAATATTCTTTGGGAAGTCAGTCTGTTTGTAGGGCCAGAATAAGCTTTATTCTTTGATAAACTGACTTTGGTGTTAACAAATATTTTAGGAATAATATATTAAGAAGCTCTGTTTTGGGGCTATAAGTATGAAAACCTTTTGGTGGGATCTGGTTTGATTCTAATGTTGAGTAACTGAGAGTTAAATGTAAGATAAATCTGGAAAGATATTTTGGTGTTAGCTTGTGAAGGGCAAGGCTAAATGCAAGTTTAGCCTTTGTTTTGGAAGCAGAGTGAAGCTCCTAATGTTCTTTAAGTAAGGAATGACAGGAATAGACTTTTGTTCTTAGGATTCACTTTGCAATATGAGCATAGGATAGATAAAGACATGAGGCACTAAAAGTATTTAGGAGGTGTAAGTTGTTGAGGCAAGAGATCATGACAGTCTGAATCTGGTAATGGCAATAAGAATAGAAGGTAAAGCTATGGATAGGAGGAGCCCTGAAACTGTTCTGAATTTGGGGTAGAGGCTTGAGAGGTTCTCCTTGAGCTCTAGGGAGGCTTTGCTGGGAGAGGCCTGCTTCAGGGAATCAAAATTAAGTGGTTTCATTCTGTTATCTTGGTGGGACTAGTTGAGTCCAGGACCATTGCCTACTTAGCTCAAAATTAAGTAATCTCATTTAGCTGGAGATCTAGATTTCCACATATGGATCCCAATTGAGCTGAAGATTGGCTCAGGACCACTCCCAGTAAATGGTCCCCGTCTACTGGAAATCTAGGTCTGGGGGCAGTAACCTCATTCAATTGAAACTTCTATTCAATTCAAAGATCTCAGTCTGATTTCAACTCAAACTGCCCCCAGCTCCTAGCCAAGATAAAATAAGTATCTGCCTCCTCATTTCTTTGCAGAGAACCAAAGCAGGAAAATGCCATGCCAAGGAACCTTTCTCTCTCTTCTTGGCATAGCTGCCTGTCAGGACCCCTTTGCCCTCTGAGAAGACATTCTCTTTTCAGCATTAACCCCTTTTTAGCTCTCTGTCAGGATTTCTCTGCTAGACCTTTACTTTTCTGTCAGGATTTTGCCACTGAGGAAGTCAGCCTCCTATCAAAAGCTTACTTCTCAGTATCAATAAACTTTTGCCAGTCTAACTTTTTGGGTTTGTAAATTCTTTTACAAAGGACCTGCGCCAACCAGAAGGGGTTCCCACAACTCTGCCCTGTGCTAAATCTCATCAGTATGATGCAAAAGAGAATATGAAGGAAAAATTGATAGATTTTACTGACTGAATATATGTAGGTTGCAAAGAACAGGAATTTGTCTAAGATAACTCCAAGGTGCCAATTTGTTTGGAGAAATATTTAGAGACTTTAACAGAAATAGAAAAGTTAGAAGGAAGATCAAGTTTAGGAAAAGAAATAGGGAATCACCTTGAATTGGATGAGCCGGCAAGGTTTCATATGGAGTTATCTAATATCCATCAGAGCAACTAGGTGGCATAGTAGATAGAGTACAGTCCTGAAGTAAGGAAAACTCATCTTCCTAAGTTCAAATCTGGCCTTAGACACTTGCTAGTTGTGTGACCTTGTTTGACTTAGTTTCTTCATCTGTAAAATGAGCTGGAGAAAGAAATGGTAAGCCACTCTAGTGTCTTTGCCAAAAAAAAAATCCTAAATGAGGTCATTGTAGAGTATGAGCTAGCTCCCTGGAGGGCTTCAGGGTCAGCCAGAGCCAGGATAAATCAGAGTTCTTGGTCTTTAGGGGGAGAAGTGAAGGAGGCAGGCAAACTGCCACGAGGCTTGCCAAAGATTTCTCCTGGATCCTGGAATCCAAAGTCACCAGCTCCTCTCTTCCTTATCCTGCTGCCAAGTGACTCTGGCCACTCTCCTTTACCCTTCCAATCTTTACCTAACATTATCTTCAAATCAAATATTCAGCAAGCACCAAGAGTGAGAAGAGCCATTTATCCAAACATATGCTAATAGAGTCATTGTCTCACATCAAATAGAATAGGTAATTAGCCTTAAAGGCTGGGTTGTCTGATTCAAGCATACATTTCTGGAGTTTCAGCCCGCTACAAGTCATGAAGAGTTGATCAGGACTAAAACAACCAAACAACTGTAAGTATCTGCCAGACAGCTAGAAACAGTCCTCAGGAGTCTTTTAAAGAAAACTTTTGCAAACAGTAATCTTAAAAGATGATCTTAGGTGAATACTCCAAACATTGGGACCCATCAGAATGGGATAAAAGGCATTATTTGCAAGAGTATTTGCCCCATTGAATCAGATGTTAGGCTGATATATTTCACTAATGGAAGTAAGATCCTGAGCGAGAAAGTAGAGAAGTAATTAAGAAATTTTCAGAATTCTTTTATTCCCCAAATACTAATGGAGATATGTTTTATATTTATAAATTTGTATGGGACAAGACTACTGGTTCAAATAAATCAAGGAGATTTCTCAAGGTAAAAGTAGAAAGGAATTTCATTAAGATCTCACAAGAAAGGTTGTCTCCTTAACAAGCAGTCAGACAAGGAGAGGCAAGGCTCAGTTAACAGGTAAGAATTATATATGGGTCTAGAGTAACATTTCCTATAGTCTGGATCTTTGCACTGATTAGTCAGAACAAATGACCTCACATTCTAAGTCATAAATGAGGAAAAACTTCTAACCCAATCACATCTTTAGGATTACTAAATTACCTTTAATTGGAGTTTCAATGCAAGCCCAACTTAGTCTCACAAAGAAAAGGGCCGCAGGGTCCCACTCCTTGTAAATCAGGGGATCTCTGGAGAAAGAAACCTAGCACTGGGGCATAGCTGACCTTCACTCAATTTTTAGAACACTGTCTCTATCCTGTGAAATAGCTTTCACAGTTCACTTCATTCAGGTTCATAAAAGTTTTTATGTATGTTCTTCTCTTTCTCTCATTGACGAACTCTCCTTCACATTGATAGAGCAACAATCCACTTCTTTGAATCCATCAACTATTCTAAAAAAATCAACTTGATTTTTGAACTTAAAGCAAAAATTTCCACAGAATTCCACACAATAATGTAAATCTGTTACAATTATCAATTTAAAGACCATGGCAATTTATATAACAAGCATGTTGTATGTTGTTTTTGAAAAATTATTGAGCTTTAATTTTATTTAGAGGAGCCCTTCAGGATTTACTCTTTCTTTTGAGTTATTTATTTTTAAAAACTATTTGATGTTACAACATTTTAGACATGAGAGATTTCATTCTTCTGATAGGCATATTGAGCTGATTGTCATTTGAGAAACTATTTCTCATTAGCAGAGCTGGCTCAAGGGTTTTTCCTGCCCGAGGCAAAATGGAATGTCTGCTCCTGACAGCCAACAGTCACTTTTACTATAAAGAGTCACTTAACATTTTGCTGCCCCTACTCTTTTCCTGCCCCAGGCAACTGCTAGTAGGGAAGAGACAGCTTTTTTCTCATTCCTGAAAAAAGTGAAGCTGACATTCTTTTCTTTTCCATTTTCTATGGAGATGTATCATCACTTGTGGTTGGATTTTTAAAAGACTTTCCCTTCTTCCCCCTGACATTTCTTTTTGGTCAGATTTCAAACACTGGCCTCCCTTTGACACAAGTTCCTTTGTTTTTTTAATCATTTATTTATTTTCTTTTCCTTCTTGATAGAACACATTAGCTAATCCTCTCAGCAGCTGACTAATTACATGGAGCAAATAGGCTTTCTGTGCACTTGGCCTCAATACAGTTGGGTCCAGTATAGAGTCTCTGGTAGACAATTACAGTAGAAAAATTTGTTCTTCCTCAGATCCTCTCAAAAGAAGCTACTAATCTTAGGTAGAGAATTGTGACATCATGCCTTTATGGGAATAAAGTAGGGGGAAGAAGAAAAAACATTTTCTTGTAGTTTCCTATTTATCTTTCTGGTACTTGTACCTCTAGACAGGGTTAGTTGTCTGCACAGACAACTTTCAAAAATGTGTGTAATTTAATGAGCAGTGAAAGGCCTCTTCTGAGAAAAATTTTCCCAACTGACCTGTGAAGGTGCCTGAAGTCATTAGCATTAATTTATTTCTTAGGGGTTCTAAGTATAGTTAGGTATCAAATAAAAGATCTTATGTTACCTGGAAAAGGCAATGCATTAGCCAACTATAAAATTGAGATTGCATTATGTTAACTCATTATAGTCTATTGTTTCCTGGCTAAGGAAAGAACTCTCTACTAATTTTAAACTCTGGGAAGGAAGTCAGAAATATCGGGCTGAGCTTGAAATGAGAAGTCTATTTAGCTTAGAATTATATGAAATAAATTTTAGCATAAGAAGGGACTTTAGAAATCATCTTATCTAAATCCCTTTTTTTACAGATGAAAAAACTGAAGACCAATGGAATAAAATGACCAAGTTAAGATCACATAGTGATATACTTGCCCTAGAAAAGCATGAATGCTGTCTCTACCCTTTCCTAGGAGGCAGGTTGATACCTTTTCTATTTGAGATTCCTGGAATACCTAGAGAGTTTTTGTTGGTAGAATGTTTTTTCTCTACCCAGACTGACTTGAGCCCCAACTGACTCTATATAACAAGAACAAATTTACAAAACTTCAGAGACTAATTGATGTGGTCTTTGAAATTAGTTTATTCTCTTCCCTTACAGGAAATGCTGGGAGGATCCCATCCCACTATTATTGGCCATAATCAAGTCCAAAACTTTTTTGTACAAAATGATATAAGGCCAAAATTCTATTAACCTCTATTATCTAGAACTCTAACCTCTGAGACTGTCTAGTTAGCATCTTTAAGCAACCTTTGAGACAATCCTGAGGGGAATCAAGTTTTCCCAGACTATCTTTAAGACAATCTCAATGTCTCATGCTTTATCTCTCCAAATGCCTCCCTGGTTCCTACTCTTACATCACAGAACTTACCTCCATTCCCCTGAAACTTTAAAATTTGTGTACCCTGAAATGCAAATTGCTCATTTAATATTACTGCTTTCTGTGTTGCATCTGTTCAAGCCCAGGAAGCTATTTTCATGTAAAATAAATAAGAATACTTTGTAACTTGTGATGAATTTCTTTAGGTTGATTGAATTGTAACTGAATCACTATTATATTATTTTTTTACATAATATTCTTTTAAACTATTGCTCTCCCAAAGCCATTTCAGTTTACCACTTCTGATGCCCATTTTTGCCACTTCACAATTGGCTCAGTTACTTCATACCATAGACCATGTGCACATTTAGATGCCACATGATTTCAAAATTACTTCTTATCTCATTACTGTTCTAAGTTCTGAAGGTCACTCTTTATGGCACAAGTGCTATTTTGGCCACAAATATGGACTCTGGAATGCTGGAATTCTGAGAAATTATTGGGTCTCACATGGCTACTGTCACTACTCAGTGTATTCCAGTAGTTTCTTTGCTTCCAGGACAAAATATAAAATGCTCAGTTTGGCATGGGAAGTTCTTCTTCTAGACCTTATCTATTTCTCTATTCTTTTTATGTCTTAATCTTCAATACATATTCTTCAATCCAGTGACTGTTTTAGCTATATATAAAAGCGATCCTATCTCTCAGCTTCAGGCAGTTTCTGTGGTTTTTCCCAATGACTGGAATATTTTCCCTCCACTGTCTTTGCTTCCCTTAAATCATATAAAAATTAAATTCTATGGAAAGCCTTCCTTAATTCCTCTTTTTTCATATTTTAGTTTCAATTTATGGAATAAAATAATAATTTCCATAACAATATAATAAAAAAGTATGATTGCACTTGAAACTGCAAATCTATTATGTACAACTTTCCATTTAAAATATTTAATAAAGTTATGATGTAAATTTCTTTTTTTCTTTTCTTTTCTTTCCTCCCCAATTTTTTTTTTTAATTCCAGCACTTTCCCTCTACTGATTATCTCTATTTCCCCGTACATAGGTCATTTTTGTATATTTGTTTGCATGTTTTATCTCTTATTGGATTATAAGCTCATTAAAGATAGAAACTATCTATTGCTCTTTTTTTGTCAGCAGCATTTAGCACAGTGCCAGGCATATGGAAAGTGCTTAATGAATACTTACTTACTGATTTATCTTTTGAGCCTCATGAGTTTCCATTCCTTTCTCTTAGAATGGAAAAAGAATAAACAAAGAGCTCCTTCTGAGGGCTGCTTGATTTTAATGGAAGAAAGCTCCTAGACCCCTTCTCTTTTATCTCTGTTACTAAATCAAATAATTTTAATGAAATTCTAAGCATCAATTCAGCCAAAAAGAATATTGGCCAAAGAGGCTAGGAGAAGGAAATAGCCTATATACTCATGTTATCATTTTCACATGCACAGTAAATATAAAAAGGGCTTACTTATCCCCTTTGTTTTTGGTTAGATTATAAATGTACATTCATTTTTATTTTTTACATATTTCCACATGAGTGATGTTAGGAGAGAAAAATAAGAACAAAAGGGAAAACTCACGATTTGGGGGGAGGGGAGGGAACAGAAGAAAAGAAAAGGTAAAAATACTATGCTTTAATCTGCATTGTCTCCATAGTTCTCTCTTTGGATGTGAATAGTATTTACTTTCCAAAGTTTATTGGAATTGCCTTGAGTCACTGAATTATTGTGGTTATATACAATGTTTTCTTGGTACTGCTTGCTTCACTCAGCATCAGTTCATGTAAATTTTTTTAGGCTTTTCTAAAATCAGCTACTCATTTTTTATAGAACAATGATATTCCATTACTTTTATATACTCTTACTTATGCAGCCATCCCCAACTAATGGGCTTTCATTCATTTTTCAATTCTTTGCCACCACACACATACATACACAAAAAGCTGTTATAAATACAAACACGTTTGCATATGTGGGTCCCTTTTTCTCTTTTATGGTTTCTTTGGAATACGACCAGTAATGGCATTGTTGTATCAAAGGATCTGTACGGTTTTATAATCTTTTGGGGATAGTTCCAAATTGATCTCCAGAATGGTTGGATCAGTTCACAATCCTCCTACAATACATTACTATCCCAATTTTCCTATATCCCCTTCAACATTTATCATTATCTTTTCCTGTCAGTTTAGCTAATCTGTAGAAGAGAGCTAGTACCTCAGAATTATTTTAATAAAAAGCATAAATAATGATAATAAATGATATAAAATTAATAAATAACATCATAATAATAAAACAATTTTAAATTATTTTAATTTCTCTAGTCATTAGTGATTTAGAACATTTTTTTTCATATGATTATACATAGCTTTAATTTCTTCATCTGAAAATTATCTGTTCATATTCTGTGACCATTTATCGATTGGGGAATGACTCGTATTCTTATAAATTTGAGAAATTTCTCTATTTAATTCAGAAACAAGGCTTTTATCATTTAATACTGTCTGTAAATTTTTTTCTTAGCTTTCTGTTTTCCTTCTAATTTTGGCTGCATTGGTTTTGTTTGTGAAAACTCTTTTTTATTTAATGAATTAAAAAAAAATATCCACTTTACATTTCATAATGTTCTCTATTTCTTGTTTGGTTATAAATTATTTCCTTCTCCAAAGCTCTGAAAGACAAACTATCTTTTGCTTTCTTAATTTGCTCATAATATCATTCTTTATGTCTAAATCATGTACCCATTTTTGTAAATGTTTGGGCTAGCTTTCTGGAGGACTTCAGATCCAGCCTTGGTGCAGGAAGCAGGATAGCCACCAGGAGGATGATATAAATCTTAACTTGACACTTTCTTACTTGTTCTTGAAGTTCCTTAAAAAGCTGATATGTATTAGAAGCTACAAATTTTATTTGGGCTGTGGCAATTCTTTGTACCACATCTACTGAATAAGTTGAATCAGATATTATATTTTCATCTCCTGGATGTAAAAAGTAAGAGCTAGAATGATTTCATACAATTCATTTTGCTGAGTGGATTGAAAAGGAGTTCTGGCTATTCTCTTCATGGTTAAGTCATGAGAATATACAGAACAAATGTTATGTTTGATTGCATTTGTAAAGATAGTTGGCTCTTTGAGAGGAACCTTAGAAATCTTTTCTTCAAAAATCCATTGGCAATTATGTAATATTTGGGTTATCTTTAATGCAGACCCGTGTGTAAAATTTGGAGCCATGGCCAATAAAATTTGCCACTCTGAGATGTTTTCACAGCATACATTAATTTGTGCATTTGTATAAAAGATGTATATCTTGTCAGGTCTTATCCCAGATAATTGTACTACTCACTTAATGGCCTTTAATAAAATTCTAGCCACAAGCACTGAGTAAAGAGTAAGGTTTTGTTCTGGTTGTACTGGGAGGTTCATCCACTCTATCACACTGGGTCCTTGATGAAGGATTGCTGTGGGTGCCTCTTTTGTAGCAAAAACTGATATTTCCTAGGGTTTTTAAGTAACTCTTTCAACCACATTGGATAAAACCAATTTAGCTTCTCTCAAAGCCTCTTGAGCTTCTTTTGTAAGCTGGCATGGTGAGTTTAAAGCACTGTCTCTCCTTAAAATGTCATATAATGGTTGGAATTGATAGGTAGTTAAGCCTAAGACTTGGCACATCCATTGGATATCTCCTATCAATTTCTGAAAGTCATTTAAGGTGTTTAATTTCTCTGTTCTTAAAGAAAGTTTTTTTGTACTGTAAGAACCTTAGGATTTACTTCATATCCTAAATATTGAAAAGGAGTATGTCTTTGAATTTTTTTCTGGAGCTATGTGCAATTTATAGTTCCTTAGTGTTTCTATGGTCTTTTGTAGAAATGCTTCTAATATTTGCTCCTCAGGTGCACACCCCAAGATATCATCCATGTAATGTAACAACATAACTTTTGGAAATGCTTTCCTTACTGGAGTAAGAGCAACAGCAACATACATTTGACACATAGTAGGGCTATTTTTCATTCCCTGTAGCAAAACTGTCCATTCATATCTATTATAAGGCTCAGCTAAGTTAATGCTGGGCACTGAAAAGGCAAACCTTATCATATCTTCATTATCTAGAGGCATAGAATAAAAACAATCCTTAATGTCTATAACCCAAAGAGACCATTCCCTAGGGAATTGAGTAGGAAATGGAAGTCCAGGCTGAAGAGTTCCTATCATTTCCATCTTTTCATTTATTTTTCTCAAATCAGTCAACAGACTCCATTTTCCAGATTTCTTTCTTACAACAAATACAGGGAAATTCCAAGGATTTAAAGAAGGTTGTGTCCTTGGTCAGGTTGCTCCTGTACTATATCTAATAAGGCCTGAATTTTATCTTTGACTAAGGGCCACTGTTTTATCCATATTGGTGTCTCAGTTTTCCATTAAAGGGGAACAGGTGAGAGTGAAGACAAGCCTTCAATAGCAGCCCTGCCTAAAAAGCCAAAGTACTCAATTGTAATCCTAACTGTTGTAAGATGTTTCTTCCCCATAGATTGATGGGGATTTTTTTCAACTATAAAAGGAGTAAAAACTTCTGTTTTACCTTCAAAAGTCCATCTCAAAGGGGTAGCACTAACGTCAGCTGCTATTAATCCTCCTATGCCAGACATATAGGTGTTTGCCTTAATCTTTGGCCAATGCCTGGGCCAATTGTCACCTCTAAAGACTATACGATCTGCACCTTTGTCTACCAATCCTTCCAATGGTATGGCCAGCTATAAAGCTGCAGTCCAGAATATTCCTGGATTCTGTTGCTGGGAGTCAAAATCTGGATAAATATCATCAAATTGCCTTTTAGGAGTATGTATCAGTAAACCTGATGCTAACACTTCTCCTGGTTGATAAGTCACACATTGTCTACCTGTATTAGTGACTGGGACATTATCTACACATTCCCCAGTTGCCTAAAGCAGTGTATGGATAGACACTGTTTTATAAGCACTCACAGGAAGTGAGATGGTCAAGCCTACTGTGCCTGGAGGCAAAGGATCTATAGTTTTCCGATCACTAGGGGTTAAAATTTCATAAGCCAAATTCTCTAATACCATCTTAACATAAGATGATGTAGACCCATAAAGAGTGCAAGCCTTTTTCAGATCTTTGATAATTTCCAAAGTAAAAGGAGTATATCTTCTCCTTTCTTGACCTGAAGAGTAAAACTCTTCAATCACAGGGTATGCTTCTATTTTCAAATCAGATATATCCTGTCCTTCATTTTTAGCTTTAATTAATGCCTTTTGTTATCAAGTCATAGGGGGTGAACAAAGCTGCTACATAGTTGGTGCTGATTGAGAAGCACCACACTCCTTAATTTTATCAGCACTGTACTTAAATCCTTGTCCAGTTCTTCATGTTTTTTAGCTGCTTTGTCAGTATGATCCCCTTCCTGCTCTTTCTCCTTTTTCCTTATTTTAAACTGTGTGGGATTTTTAAAAACCAATTGTATTATGCTGTATATGTAGAATGTTTCCTCAGGAATTGAATCAGGACCATTATAATTGTAATATTCAGTTAGTTGCTCTCCCACTAGTTTCTACTTATCTGGCTCCAATTTTTCTTCTTTAAAGAGCTAAGGAGATGTGTGCTCTAATATTTCTAAGAGTCCAGGGATCTGCTCCCAAATTACCAACAAACCTTGCTTCTTTAACAACCTAACTATGCTTGCTACACACTTCCCTTAGGATGGGGAAGGCTCTTTTCTTAGTATTTGCCCCATTTTAGTTGAAAAACAAAAGTGACTAATTTACTCACCCTACATCCTGTTCACAGGGACTTCTCCACTGAATTTACCAATCACCTCAGTTGAGCTGCTGAGTGTAAGTCCTTATGTCCACATTTGGGCACCAAAATGTAATGTTGGAGCTAGCTTTCTGCAGGACCTTGGGACCAGCCTTGGTCTTAGTGCAGAAGGCAGGAGAGCCACCAGGAGGATGGTCATAAATGGAATGTCTCTTTTCCAATCCTTCTCATCCCTTAAACACTTTGGTATGATTACATCATTACAGAATACTATGTATGTGTGAATTAGAGAACCATTACATCACTATGCTAAGTACTAAGTATATTAATACTTTTACTTATTAACACATCAATTTCACTGAGCTAATACCTTGTAAATATCTTTGTTTCAAGTATACTTCTCCAAAGTTCTAGCCCTTTACACATTTTGACCTTATCCTGGTATGGGATGTGAGATATTGATTCTCAACCAGTTTCTGACATACTATTCTCTAGTGTTCCCAGCAATTTTTGTCAGATTGTGAGTTCTTGACCCAGAAGCTGGAGTTTTTGGGTTTATCAGAGAGTAATTTATTATAGTCATTGATTATCGTGCCTTGAGTTCCACAGATTTAGCACTCTGTTTCTTAGCCAGTACCAGATGGTTTTGATGACTGCTGATTTACAATAGATTTTTATGTCTGGTTTTGCTAGGCTATCTTCCTTTGCATTTTTAAAAATTAATTCTTCTGAAATTTTTGACCTTTTAAACAAGAACTTTTCTTAGCCATATGTTTAATAGATAAGAACCAGTTACAGAACTTGGTCCACATTATGTACAAGCCACTCCATTTAATATGATAGAGATGCTCCCAGAATAACCCACCTAATCTCTCACTGTGGGGAAGTTGCATCAGCCTAACAAACTAATGCATTCTGAACACATTCCAGATCCCTGTTACAAAAGGGTAGGAGGATGTGGGAAGGGAGGAGTGGATTGTTGCCAAAGAAAGCCTGCATTACACTTATTTCTAGGCTCTGATTTCAGTTCTCATTACTTTCACTGTCAGTAGTAAACATGAATTTAGAATTTGTTGTTCTTGCTTTTTTTGACAGTTTCTCTTTTCTCTTCATCCTATCTTTATATTTCAGACATTTCCATCTTTGAATATGGAATACATAATTAATTGCAAATCAATTTTATTGGTTTTAGATTTTATTCATTTATCAGTAATGACTTGATTTTTCAAGTCAGTGCTAATAATTTAATCTTGGAGCATTTTCATTTTGGTTTTGGTGCAAGAATTTTGATAAAAAATTTATCTTAAGTTGAGGGAAAACAATATTATCTATAGGGTATTTATTTTCACAGGTCAAGGTAGAAAATGGGAAAGAAATGTTCTTCATGAAAGAATATGCTTTTGCCATTGGCTTTTATCCATAATCTTGCAAGAATTTCAGAACACTAAAAACTGATTATTTCAAATTTGTCTCTATTTATTACAGTCTTCTGATTTATTTAAATTTAATTAAAATTAATATTTCATTTATCCCTCTAATTGTAATTTTCTAATTTTGAATATAAATGTACAGATGATTAAAATCCATTGACAACCAGAAAAAAAGCAGGACTCTAGAAATAGAAGGGGTTCCAAACCTGAAATAGACCATTTTATTTTCATACTCAACTCTACTGAAGTCATTTCAAAATTATTGATAATTTAAATAATTACTTTTTAAGTAAAATTCTTTAGAATTTTAAGTGTGAGCCATTCAGGAATATCTTATAAAAAAGGAACCCTGGATAACTTTCCCAATTTTAATTATATTCCTCTATGTTTCATTGCATCAGTATTGGTCTTTTGACAATAGTCATTGACTTTGTAATAGAAATATCTCAAGAACATTTTTTTTTAGTTTTTCAATTATTATTTATTTTCTTCATCAAGCATCTCCCAATATCTTTAATACAATCAATTATAATAAGAAATTCATTTTAAAAATAACAGTTATCTATATTCATCTGATGTATCATTTTAAAAATTCATTAAAGCTTTTTAATTATAAAACATATGCATGGGAAATTTTTCAATCTTGAACCTTGCAAAACCTTTTGTTCCAAATTTTCCCCTCCTTTCCCCCATCTCCTCCCTTAGATGGTAGGGAGTCCAATACATGTTAAATATGTTAAAATATATGTTAAATCCAATATATGTATACACATTTATATAGTTATCTTGCTGCACAAGAAAAATCAGATCAAGAAGGAAGAAAAAAAAAACTGAGAAAGAAAACAAAATACAAGCAAAGAACAACAGTGAGCGTGAGAATGCTATGTTGTGGTCCACACTCAGTTCCCAGGGTTCTCTCTCAGGCTATAGATGGTTCTCTTCATCACTGAACAAGTGAAACTGGTTTGAATCATCTCATTGTTGAAGAGAGCCACATCCATCAGAATTGATATGTTCTTGGTGCCATGTATAATGATCTCCTGGTTCTGCTCATTTCACTTAGAATTAGTTCATGTAAATCTCTCCAATCCTCTCTGAAATCCTGAGGTATCATTTTGGTTTTCAGATTATTTTCTATTCTGCTTATTCTGAGAGCTATCACTCATTTTTTATTTGTATAATCTGCTTTGTCATAGTTAACCTTTTTCATTGTAATAAAGATGATTACTTTAATCTCTTTGTCTTTTTTAATTTAATTTTTCCCCTTCAGTGAGAAATTCAATGTTCCTAATTGGTATGTGTGAACTTAATGACTATGTCAAATTCATGCTATTAATACTAATATGTAACAGTGTCATTTCTAGGCATAGACTTTGAAAAAGTGATACCAGTTCAAGGTAAATGTAAATAAAAAATATTTAACTATCTAGTTGTGAATAGCCATTTCAATATCATATGATCTAAAGTGTATTCTATTAGCTTTATGATTTTATTATAAAAGACAGAATCAAGTTGAAATCTATTACTTCTTTTGCTTTTCTCAATTTATAAGACTTGTTGTTTAGAAGGACATTAAATTAGACTTTTGGGGAAATGTTTTTCATAAATTCTTATTGGTGCTTTTTGTTTCAATGTTTGGAAAGTTACTAAAGTTTTATGACTGGTCTGTAGTGTTGTGATATGGGAGCCACCTGCCAGTGGTTGCTGGAGGTCTAACTCAGACCTGTAGGCAGTTGTGTTGTCTGATTTCTCTCCTCTGCCCTCTTGCCTCCAATTTATTTCATTCCCAATCCACAAGCATCAAAGACTGCTTTGCAACTCCTTCAAGTGTTATGATTCACAGGTGTGGGGGCTTTCGGAGAATTGACGTGTCCTTTCACTTAGGCATAATCCTTAACACTGTAGTTTCTACAATTATTTCCTTTTCTTTCTCTTCAGTTTTCTGAAGTCTTCCAGTTGAATATCCCATACTTAAAATTTAATTTTATACATGTATAAATATATGTATACATAGTTTTTAGCTTCAATTGCCAAATTGCCACTTTATTTTAGAGTAAATGCTATGTAGACATGCTTTAAAAAAAATCCAACTTTGTTAAATATGATCTTTGAAAATATCATTTTCTTTTGGTGAAAATTCCATCACAAATAGTATAAATCTAGCTATTTGTTTATTGATGACCCTACATTTTGAAAAAAGAAATTTGGCAATGTATGCTTTTTGTTAAGTGCCATCCTCCTCTATAAATTTAATAATGGAATTATTGTTTTTCTTGGTTTTATTCAGTACTTAAAGAATAAATTCTATTGCTTATTTTTCTTGTGCAAATTCTATTTAATTTTTTCTGTGTGGTAAAGAAAGAAAATATCTGCATATATTTTCTTGTCGTATTTACAATAATTAGTAACCATCACTAGAAAAAAAAAACAGAAGGATCTTTCAATACAAAGTTATTGTGTGTATGGAGGTCCCATATTGATTTTTATTATTATCTAATTCTTCTAGCTTGTCCCAGGTCTCAGGTCTATTCTCATACTTACTTCATGGAATGGCAACTGTTACAGTAGGAATTTCCTATGCTCATTGCTATTACCTGGTATTCCCTTTATCTTGTTTCCTCTAACATAGTACTACTAGGTTAATTTTCTTTAGGCACAAATATGCTCATACCACTCTTATTTATCAAAAGATCTTTACTGATTTTCTCATTGGATAAAGAATAGGATACCAAATTTCTATAGAGGATAAAATCCTGTATTGCTAAATTATCTCTCCATCTTTATTACACAGTAATTTTTGTTATGTACTCTGGAGTCTGGTCAGACCAAGCTTTTTGCCACTCCAACATCACATCCTAGATTTTCCCACTTTGATAGCTTCCATGTTATTCTCTATAGTTTGAATTTAAAACTCTATACCCTTTGCTACCTATTGATATTTATTTTTTTTTCAAGGTTTACTTGAAGTATCCTCTAAGATAGACACCTCTAGGAATTGCTCTAGAAAGACACCTTCTTATGTGAAAAAAAATTTTCTCTCTCCTGAGTTCCCATAGCACATGGGATCTTATTTTTTTTTGGATGCAGTAGACTTCTTTCATTCATCCAGCATCATTGAGCAAAGATTTTTTAAAGTAATTATGTACCACTAGTTAGATACTGAGAGAACTAAGAGGAAAATGAAACACTGTTGCTCTCCAAGAACTTTTATTCTACTAGAGATAAATTTTGTCAATTTATACAAAATATAATTAAAGTAATTGAAATCAGAGGAGGGATTCTAGTATTTGATGGGAATAGAAATAGGTCTTTCATAGGAAATAACATTTGTGCTGAGCCTTGAAAAAAACTGGTGATTCTAAAAGTAAACGATAAAGAGGGATTCATTTTTGTCATAAGGGACAATTCAAAGCATGGAGATAAAAGGTAGAATATTCTATATGAAAACAGCAAGTAGATATATTATATAAACTGAAATGTAAATTATGTGAAGGGGACAAATGTTCATTGAACCTTGATGGGTAGACTGGACCCAAATTTGAAGGGCTTTTTTATCCCACAAAAAAAGAGGTAAAAGTTTCTTATTCTACAAATAAAGTCATTGAAGTTTCTTGAGTAGGAGAGTAAAATTTTTCTCTTATATTTTAAAAACATCAATTTGACAGATTTTTTTGGAGGATAAATAAGAAATAAAGAAACAGGAAATCCAATTAAAAGGTTTCTGCAAACATTTTGGTGATAAGTAATAAGGGACTGAACTATGATGACTATGTGAATGGATCAAAAAAAGGATATATGTGAGAGTTGTAAGTGGAGGAACATTTAATTAGAATTGGAATTTTTTTGGACATGAGAGTGAGGAAGAAAGAAGAACTAAAGATGACTTTTGGGTGATCAAAAGGATGGTGATGCTGTTGATGAAAATAAGGAAGATAGTAATGGTAAGGACTTGGAGAAAAGATAATTTGTTTTGAATATATTGAGCTTGAGATTTCTATGGGATATCAGGCTGGGCATGTTTAACAGGAATTTGGTAATATGGGATGTGGACTGAGAAGAAAGATCAAGGTTAAGTTAGGTATATCAGTCTGGGAATGGTCTGCTTAGAGATAATAACTGAATTGATGGGAGCTTATTGCATAATTTATTATGATGTGTTTTTCAGTATAATTATCTATGAAATATCTTGCTTTCCCTACTAGATGATGGTAAACTATTTAAGGTCAAAGGTTTTTTTTTTTTTTTTGACTTTGTGCTTCCTTTATTATCTATCACAAGACATTATACCTAGTAAATTTATACTGGTTTCAATGGATTACCTATTCATTTGAAATAGTATTTATATTATTTTGCTTTGTTGAGATTAGTTTGTTTTATATTTCTTTTCCTATTGAATTTTGCTAATGATTATAATTTCCACAGGAGTGAAGTTTCCTCTAATAAATTTTCCCCCTTTTTTCACTAAATTATAAACTTTTTTGTCTTTGAAATAATGTTCTTTATTTGATTTTTTTTTCTTTCTTCCCACACTTGACTGAAAAGGCTATACTCTCGTTTCTGAAACCTTGAAGAGTTTTGAATATTTTTTGAGTTCATAAATGGCATGATATATATGGCAAAGAATTAAAACATGTTAAAGCAAGTGTCCTATTTATTTATTTCTCTTTACTCTTTCATGTTGATATTGAAATTGAAGCCCAGAGACTTGCTCAACATATATAATTGATTCAGTGGAAAAATCAGGCCTAGATTCCAGTTTTTTCTAATATATCCTCTTGTCCCTATAAATTCTCTGATTGATTTTCTCCTGTGCTTATAACTTCAGTAAAGTTATTCATACATCTGACAACAATATGAAATGAAGATAAAGTAAGAAAAGAAACTTTAGTTCAAAGAAACTTTTGTTATTCAGATGATTATATAAATGAAACACTGAAGCAGGCAATACTTTAGAAAGAAGACTGAATTGAAGACAATTCTGGTAGGGGACTTAAAATTATTATTGTCTCACCTTGTGTTACCAATAATAGCTTTTGGAATCTATTCAAGTCACAGAACAAAAGGATGATCAGAATGAAAATAACATTTCAGAAGGGAAAAAAAACACTCCCTCTCACCAAGTCTATCATTAAACTGAACATGTAGATAGTGAGTCAAACTTATCTGTCAGAATACAAGTTACCCTCACTGGCAAAATGCCTTTTTACTAGGATTCAGTGATATGTATGTGTTGAGATTATAGGCAGGGGAATTCTTAAGAGACCAAGACCTAAGACAACTTCTTTTTGCCTCTCCAGGTATTTTTTGATGGACATAGACATGGATTTTTATAGGTATAACAGAATTCCCTTTTAGAAGCTTCTTTGATATGGATTTTTCAAATTTTGTATAGCTGAAAGCCTGAATAGAAATGTCCTGACAGTCAATCAACAAATATTTATCAAACTCTTACTACATGGTAAATACTGTGATAAATGTTGAAGGATAAAAAGGAAGTCAACAGGGTCTCTGCTTCAAAAAGTTCAGAGTCTCATGGCAGAAATGACGTGCAAATAATTATGTATATACAAGTAGGTACTAGCAATTAGGTAAACTAAGAAAGTTCTCTTGTAGGAGATGGGACTCAAGCAGAATGTTAAAGGAAATAAGGACATATTTTTCAAGTATGATGGATAGCTAGTAAAAGACATACAGAAAGAAGACAGAATGCTGAAGGCCCATTTTGTTTTCTGAGGTGGGGCTTACTGCTGGCTCACTGGGAAGCTTCCTGCCTTGGATTGCCCCTACCTTATCTAAGTGAGATGGACTCTTCCTGCCAATTCTCTAAGTTTCTCAGATTAAAAGATTCTTTCACCCTATCTCCTTGCTTGTTCTGCCACTGCAAGACCTGTCTTGGGTTGCTATTTTATGATTCCCCAGAGGTGAACATGAAAGGATTACAGTGATTCATTGCTTACTCCACCATCTTGGTTCCTGAAAATAGAATCTTATTTCATGCAATTTAAAACATTTTGAGAAGGGGTCTTTAGGCTTTTCCAGATTATCAAAGGGACACATGGCATAGAAAATATTGTGAACTCCTAGAACAGAGGACAGAACCTTAGGGGACACCTACTATTAGAGGGCATGAACTAACTAAAGATCCAGCAAAGGAGATTCAGAAAAAATGATCAGAAAAAATGGAAGAACCCAAGAGGAAGCAGTGTCATAACAACCCAGAGAAGAAAAAAAATATATTAATCATAAGAGGATGAACTACAGTGTCTATACAGGCGGTATAGAAGTCAAGAAGGATAATTGTTGTGATCTGGTTCAGATGGATCTGAATCGGTCCCTGTTCGGGCGCCAAAATGTGGTGAGCTTCTTCTTCTCAAAACGCAGCCAGGTGATAAAAGTTCAAATCTTTTATCTCCAATATAACCCGGTTAGCTTAGAGGCCTATCTCTCTGCTTGGTTCCAAGAGCTCTTGCCGCTTTGTCCTTTGCTTCTGCCTCTGCTTTCTTCAGCCTCCAGCCAGCTCCAATCTTCATGTCATTCCCGTGAAATCTCCACTTGTAGCGTCTTCTTCTCAAGAACTCTCCGACTGGCCCATTGGCCTATTTATGCTCCTTCCAGAGAGAGGGATTATGGGTTTTCTCCCATAGTGCTCTCTGGTCCAAAGAGCTTCAAGGGAGGTATGAACTCATTGAACTCCAATGAGTAAAGGTGTGAACACAAGCCTTGTATTAATTAGTTCTACTTAGTACCTTGTTTCAGGTTCTGCCCAAAACATCTTCTTGTAAGATTAGATCAACTCTAATTAGTTAGCAGTTAGTAAGGATTCCAATAGATAATGGCTGGAACTAGGCCATTAGATTTGGTATTTAAAAGATCCTTAGTAACTTTTGAGAGAGCATTTTCATTTGAATGTTGGAAATAATGACTTTTCCACAACCACACAGATGGTATATGTCAGAGGCATGACTTGAACCTAATTCTTCCTAACTCCAAGGCTGGGGCTTTATCCTCTATATCATTCTTTCTTTACTACTACAAATTGTGTATCTGAATTTCTCTGCACATAGGGACTTTACAATGATTAAAATAATCAGAGTGCAATAACTGAGCCTGATTCTGAGTAAAACATCTATCTATACATGGCATTTTCCCTTTCCAGATAAGTAATTTGTAATGGAGCAAAAAATAGGTTGAAATGAGCATTCAGGATGTCACTGAAGATAAAAGTAATAGGAAATTTCACAGAAGCGCAACATGCAGCTTAGAGGAAAGAGAGAAGTAAAATATGTGAAAACATTGTTGCCAAACAGTCTATTTTTATTTTAATCCTACAGTCTATTATTTTCTATTAACTTCTTACTAACTTCCTTCCTTAACATACTTTTTTACATTCTGCTTCTAGAAATGTCATGTCTTTCCCCCATGCTGATTGCAAACTGTCATTAGCTGATGCTGTTTTCTGCCATTTGCTTCTCTAGAACTTTCTAGAATCCTTCATGATTAATTAAATTAAATTTATTTAAATGTATGCATTAAAACGTATGCATAATTCTAAGAATGATAATGGATTGCAGTTATCCAGCCTTTGCTTGAAGACCTTAAATGATGGGAAACTATAAGCTTCTAAAGCTATTCATTCTTGTTTGGTATTGTTCTATTTGATAAGAAGTTTTCAAATATTAAACTAGCTTTTTTTTGTAACAATTTTCAATCTATTCTTCCTCCTCTACCCTAAACTCAAATAGAAAAAAAATATATATTTTCTATCTGTCAGTCCTTCAAATATTTGAAGACAGTTAACATCTTCCTCTTAATTCGGCTCTCCTCAAATGTAAACACCCCAATTTCTTTAATTCTCATATATAATAAAATAAATCACTTCAGAACACTAAGTAGAAAGGAGGGTTCCTTAAGTATGAAGAGTTTAAATCATCCATTTCATGAATTCCTTCATGTAGTAAATTACTCTATAAAGGAGGAGAAATGGAAATAGACCTACAAAAGGTAACAATTCAAAGAATGTACTTTTCAATTATCAGAGATGGAAATGAGATGCTAAGGTCTTCCAATTCCATTACTAGAGCTGGGGTCTGGTTTGTTAGCTCTCTAGGTTATGGTAGAGTGGCTTCAGAAATAGCTTCCCATTTTTGATTCATGAAAGTATCATCTTTGACGAGTGTTGAAGGTGCTCCTTCCTTTTGAAGGGTTTTGGGATGATTTTTACTGAAACAAAGTGTTGACTATTGCCTCTAGTTCCACATCTAAGCTTTTAGCTCAGTACCTGAATGATCAAGAATAAATAAAATGTTCTTTGATTTATTTAAAGTTTTATTTTATTTATTCTGATGCTGTTCATTCTGAGCCTGGATGAACACTTCTGTTAAGTAATAAGGAAAAGGTGGTGGGGAGACCTTGTCTGATTTTAGGGTCCAAAGCAAAAATTTAAGGAAAATCAACACTATCTGGGATGCATGCCAAGTAGCTGGCAGGAGGAGAATGACCTTGGTTTATTCTGTCTTGTAAAGAATCAAATACTTTATAGAGGTACTTGTGAGTTTGTTTTTTTAAAGAAGATTCTGCATGTGAATCATTGATTTATTCTCCTTGAAAAGATGGGGATAAGGAATAAATTTCCAATATCCAAAGATCATAATATAGCCTTACATTTTACTAGAGATATATATGTGTATACATATGTGTATGCTCTATTTTAAATAATATTATTTCATTTTTATTTCTTAGAATGAGGAGTTTAAAAATTATTGTTAAAAATTCCCAAAAACAAAATATTATTTTTATATACCTAATTAAAAAGTATTCTTAGACCTGAACACTTTGGAAAATATCATAGGAAATAAAGATTTGTTGATTCAGACAGAGGCATGTATTTGAGATCTTTCACTATCTTAGTTACTCTTCTATGTATACTCTCTTTGTTATTCCATGAGTATATACAAGTGATTTTCATTGCATAATGTTTTTAGAGTTTATAAACATTTTGAAGCCTATATGGTATATTGGAAAGACCAACCAATCTAGAATTATTAGAGAGATGAGTCTGGAACATATTTTTTGAATTTATTAAGTACATGACATTGAGTAAATAATTTTATCATCTCTGAAACTCAATTGTTTCTTCCATAACTTGGGAATGATAGCTACAATGCACATCTCTAGGACCATGGCAAGAAAAATCTCTCATATATCTTCAGGTATTATACAAATGGTGATGATAATGATGTTAACTGCTACTACTACTACTACTACTACTACTACTACTACTACTACTACTACTGCTATTCCTACCACTACCACTATTACCACTATAATATAATTGCAAATAGCTATTATCAAAATGATGAGGAAGAGATCAATGGTGATAATGTCATGGGCAGTCATTATCACTTTTTTTTTTTTGGCTTTGAATGAAATCATTAACTCAATGGAACATTTGTTTCTAATTGAATACTTTTTTTTCTTTTTTTCCTCCTCTAAAAAAAGAACAAACTTTGTTCTTTATTTATAGTGCTATGAGGAATAATTTCTGGGTGAGCAATGAGAAACTTTTGCATGTCATCACCAGCTTTTTCCCCAGTGAAATGAAACAATATTGGATGAGAATTCAGAATTCCTTCAAAAAAGCCTTTAACATGATCTCTTTGTAGTTGGAAGTACTTTGATTCCAGAGCCAGTTATCACTGCATGGTTACCACAGGATGCCACACAAGCAGCGGCACAAGCTTTAATGAGAGTAAATGTGATCACCATATGTTTGGCTTTGATTAAATTTTATGGACATTGATTGTGCAAGATTAGCTAACAAGCAAAGCACTTACTTCTCAATGAGAGGCACAAAAAATAATGAGTAGAGATTGAAATAGTAGATGTGGTCATTATCCAGCCACAGCCACAACATGTTCCTGTTGCTTTCTGTCCTGGTTATGAATGGGTGAATTATTCTTTATTTTCCAGCAGGTAACATTTATGAAAGGCTTTTGATAATAATTTTTTGTTAGGTGGGATTACATAAATGTGAAGGATGTTACTAGGAGCTTAGTTGTCATAGGAGATGGATATAAAAACTTTCCTAACATCTGGTCTTGTTAAAAATCAGAATAATTTAAAGAGATGAAATCAATCTCTCTCCTTTGGGTCTCTAAAGATGGAGCAGGATGTCTTCTTTCAGGCATGGTGTTCCTGCAGGCAGGGGCAGGTACTAATCTATATATCTTGCAGCTCTTTTAGCCTATTAATGTCATTAGAGTTTTAAATATTATTTAAATTAAGAAAAAAGACATCAGTTTAATGTTTTAGAAGATTCTTACTCAGTAGATATTGTTTTATTGAGAAATCAGATTCCTTTATTTGGGGGTGGAATATTGAAACTCATCTTAATATCCTATTTAGAATAAATTTAGAGCATGTGAGTGTATACCATAAGGTCATAGACCTGAATGAATCTTAATGGTCATCTATTACAGCTCCCTCATTTTATTAATAAGGAAATTGATGTCCAGAGGGGAATGTTATTTGATTAAGAATGATTGGTAGAACCAAAACGCATATCCAATTCTCTTAGGAGAAGTTAAGTAAATAGAAGTAGTAGTAGCAGTAAAATGCTGGATTTGGAATCAGGAAAAGTCACCTTTCTGAATACAAATCTGGTCTCAGATATTTCTAATGTCTGATGTTGGGCAAGTCACTTAATCCTATTTGACTAGTTTCCTCATCTATAAAATGAGGTGCAGAAGAAAATGGCAAAGCACTCTAGTATCTTTGCCAAGAAAACCCCAAATGGAGTCATGAAGATTTGGGAATGACTAAAATGACTGAAGAGCACCAGCAACAATAATTCTCTTAAGTTTTAGTATGATTCTCTACCCAAAGCTGCCTTGGATGAGGAGAATTGTTAAGAGCATAAGATGAAGGATTAACTTGTATCATACTATAATTACATATAGAGTTTTGATATAGTATCTGAAGCTATAATTGTAAATGACCTCAGTATCTCATGGATATAGTTTTCTTTTCAGGAATGCTCACCACAGAACTTAAATTCATTATAACTGCTAAATGGAGGCAGAAGTAAATCTTGGATGTAAAATTGAAAGACTAGAGCTAACTCTGATGAACTATCACCATTTTTCTCTATACAACTTTAAAATAATGCCTAAAATCAAATTTTGAGATGGAAGAGCCAATAAAGGTCAGAGTAAGACATTTTCCTAACTTAACAAAGTTTGAGAGATCAGTAGGAGACATTTTTAACAACAGGGTGGAATGTCCACAGCCCTCCTCTCTGCATCTTCACACACACATAGTGATAGCAATAGCAGCTACTGCAGCAACAGCAGGTTTGGCAGCTCTCAGGTCAGAGATGGTAAGAGAGTTAGACAACAGGTCAGAAAAAGATTACAGGGGATACTTTGCTGTCATGGAGTATAGCTAGCATTGATTGTCAGTCCTTACAGAGTTTGGATCATAGTTCCAGGACAAGAGTAAGGTTGGGGATAGGTAATAAGGGAGCAGGGACTCTGGTCACAGTTTCTGGAGGCAGAGACAGCACTAGTGCTTCTGGTTCCAGGGGACTAAAGGCCTTTCCTGGGGAAAGATCAGAGTGTACAACAAAAAAGCAAAAACCATATCTCTCCCAGGATCACACCACCTTGAAAGGACCAAAAACTTGCAAGACCTCACCCTAGCTCCGCAGTGAGCTAGGACTGAGAACAGCAGGACCAAAAAAAAAAGCCTGAAGCTTGGGACAGTACCTGCCCACTTCCAGGTGAGCAGAGCCCAAGTTTAATGTAATTTTCAAGAAATAGGCTAGGAAAAAAAAAAGGGGGAGAGGTAGGAATCATAAATAGCAACAAAGCTGGCAAAAGACCAAGATACAAACATAAAAGACTTTGTAAAACAATGCCTCAAAGAAAAAAGATAATTACATCTAAGTCCAAAAGGACTTCCTGGAAGAATTAAAGAGAAAGAAAAGCATGGTAGAAGAAAAATTAGAAAAAAAAAGTGATGCAAGAAAATTATGAAAAGGCATTAATTGGCAAAAGAAGCAAAAAACATTGAAGAAAAAATATCTTTAACAATATAATTGCCCTACTGAAAAAAATTCCTGAAAAATCAGAATAATCCAAATGGAAAAGAAGGAACAAAAATTCACTGAAGAGAAGAACTCCTTATAAAATAGAATTGCATTAATGGAGAAAGAAGCACAAAGTCTCAATGAAGAAAATCTTTGAAAATTAGAATTAAGCAAGTGGAAATTATGACTTCATGAGACATCAAGTTACAATGAAATAGAATGAAAAGAATGGGGAGGAAAGAAGAAAATGTTAAATGTTTCATAGAAAAAACAACCAATCTGGAAAATAAATCAAGGAGAAGCAATTTAAGAATTATTGGTCTATTTGAAAGCCATAACCAAAGAGTAAACTTAGATATCACATTTCTAGAAACAATCAAGAAAAAACTGCCCCATTATCTTAGATTCAGAAGGCAAAATAGAAATTGAAAAGAAATTCATTGATCATCTTCTAAAAGAGATCTCTAAATGAAGATTTCCGGGAATATTATGAGTGAATTCTAGAGTTCTCAGGTCAAAGAGAAAAAACAAAAAACAAAAAACCTTCAAGAAGTCAAAAAGAAACAGTTCACCTATTGTGGGTCACGATCAGAATCACACAAGATTTAGTGACATCCATATTATTTTTGGATATTTAAGTTTACAGCCCAGAATAACCTACCTGCCAAAACTGAGCACAGTCCTTCAGGGGGAAAAATGGATATTTAATGAAATAGAGAATTTCCAAGTATTCCTTATGCAAAGAACAGAGCTGAAAAGAATATTGACTTCCAAACACAAAACTCAAGAAAAAACATAAAAAAGTAAGTATGAAAGAGGTCTCAAAAAGTTAAGTTATTTATATCCCTATTTGATGAGATACATGTAACTCTTAAGAACATTATAATTATTAGGGCAGGTTTAAAAATTTTACATTGACAGAGGGCAAGGATGTAGTTAAATTCCATTGGGATGATCTCCCCAAAAATGAAGGGGTGAGAAAGAGGGATGCACTAGAAGAAAGGGGTTGAAAAAGGTATAATAAGGATATTTTTCTCATAGAATAGAGCCATAGAAAAAAGTGTTTTTTACAAGGAAAAAATAGGAGGATGATAGGCAAGGGTTGAACCTCACTCTCATCAAAACTGGTTCAAAGAAGGAATATTTTATATACATATATACATTCAACATTCAACTGTGTATAGAAATATAATTTACCAAATAGGAAAATAATTAGGAGAAGAATATAATAGATAGGGAGAGATAAAAAGGGGGGTGTTGGATTAAAGAAGACAGTGATCAGAAGCAGAATAGATTTTTTGAGCAGGAAGAGGAAAGAGTGAGGCAGAGAGAGAGCATGAATGAAATGTGGGAGAGGGAAGGATGGAGGGAGAGGGAAAGGTAAAAGAAAAGAAAATGATGAAAAAAGATTGAATGGAGGGAAATGCACCATAATCATAACTTTGAATGTGAATGGAATATGCTCACTGATAAAGCAGAATCAGATAGCAAAATAGATTAGAAACCATTATCCAGCAATATGCTGTTTACCAGAGACATAATTGAAAAGAAAGACGCAGTCAGAATTAAAATAAAGGATTGGAGCAGAATATAAATTTTTTTTGAGCTGAACTAGAAAAAAAAGGGAGGAGTAGCAATCTTAATTTTAAGTAAAACAAAATTAGACCTAGTTTAAAGGGATAATTAGGTAAATTACATTTTGCTAAAAAGTACCATGGACAGACAATGAAGTAATAGCTAACATTTTTACCACAGTTTCTCTGATAAAGGCCTCATTTCTCAAATAAATTCTGAGTAAATATAGTATGAATCTCATTTACAAAAATTTTGAGCCATTTTTCAATTGAGAAATGGTCAAAGGATATGGACAGGTAGTTTTCAGAAGAAGAAATCACAGAAAAATGCTCCAAATCATCATTGATTGAAGAAAGGCAAATTTAAAAAGTTCTGAGGTCCTACCTTATACCTATCAGAAAAGACAAAGCAAAAAGAAAAAATAGGTAAACTAATAAACTTCTGGAAGAATTGTAAACTGATCTAACCATTCTGGAAAACATTTTGATACTATGCTCAATGCAAAAAATCTATGTGTACAAAATATTTATAGCAGCCTCACCTTTTTTTGTGGTAGCAAAAACATTAGAAATCAAGAGCATGTGCATCAACTGGGAAATGATTGGGTGAGTTGTCACAGATGATTGTGATACAGTAATCTGTTGTGCTGTGGGAAATGACAAGCAAAATGGTTTCTGAAAAACATGCATGGCAAGGCCTACATGAACTGTTGCAAAGTGAAGTGAGAATAATTGGGAAATGCTTATACATGGTAACAGCAAAGTTGTAATGATGATCAACTGTGAAAGACATGGCTGCTCTGATGAATGCAATGATCCAAGATATTTCCAATGGACTTAAGATGAAAAATTACTATCTGTCTCCATTGAGAGAACAGATGAACTAAGTTCAAATTGAAGTAAAATTTTCTCACTTTTAAGATTTTTTTTTCCCTTTTAAAAAATATGGCTAATATGGAAGTATGCCCTGAATGATTTCATAATTATAATTGATAATCATACTGTTTCCTTTTTCAGTGGGTGAAGGAGAGATTGGGAAGGAGGATAGAACATGGACCTAAAAATTTAAAAAGAAAAGATTAAAATAAATTATATAACAATATATATTTCTGAATATTCTCTATCTTGTCAACTTCTCATTTAATAATTGAGAGTTGGAACCTCTATTTCTTATGTGGTAACCAAAAGAGAGTATGGTGGTACCATCAGTGTCTTATGTTCTGAACAGTCTAGTTCTGTTAATGTAGCCAAAGATAACATTAACTTATCAGTATCCCCATGTGCTTGTTAGCTCCCATTGTTTATAGTCAACTTAAAGTCTCAGATCTTTTGTGTATGGACTATTGTTATTAAGTAAAAATGATAAAGTTTGAAATGTGAGCACAATTGTACTTAACTTTTTGGGAAAAGATTACCTACCAAAGAAATAACATGTTACAGAGTATTTGAGGTAGTAATATGTTATAGTTTGCATTAGTTCCCACTTAGAGGAAGATATTCAATGGAATCAAGATTAATAATTGACTACACATGAATGATATATATTTAATTCAAAAAGATTCATTAAGTTCCTGCTAGGACACCACAGTATACACTGGGATTAAAATACAGTGTTTCATTTTAAGACATATTAATTAGTACAGATGAAGGTAGTAATTTTAAAATTGTGCCTTTATATAAGTCAATCTCTTGAAGGACTAAATTTTTATTATGAGTTTATGGGTTTATCTTGTGATTGTCTGAATGTGTGTCTGTGTAAGCAGAATAGTGGAAATCAGTTGGCATGTGCTCTTTCTATAATGCAGTAGGAAACTTTTACAATTTTTACAGGACAAGTTTAATCAATATGACCTCCCTTAGTTCTGCTAAAACTCACTGATATTGTTTCATGATGCTCCTCCCCTTTTGTTGGGTTTTTGTTAGTGAATACATTTTAGTGGCTGTCATCAGAAGGGATTCTGATTTGTGAATTATGTTGTGTACCAAATTTCAAAATCTATTCCTATGTGAAAGAAAGCAAAAATGATCCTTGACAAAGTAGTTATAGTTTTTATATGCTGGAAGGGAGGAAAAAGTGAGGAAAATTTAATAATAATGGAAAATACATTTTTCTTAAATTTTCAAGGCCATCACTAAGAAATGTAGAGTTTGTTTTAAAGGATTAACATTTA
This sequence comes from Antechinus flavipes, assembly GCF_016432865.1. Lineage (NCBI taxonomy): Eukaryota > Metazoa > Chordata > Mammalia > Dasyuromorphia > Dasyuridae > Antechinus > Antechinus flavipes. Next base: position 401,179,454 of record NC_067400.1, read on the forward strand.
ATGCTAAGAATGTATTTTTTTCTATTAGTACAGGGAGGTTTAAAAAGTGGAAAAAAATGATATTTAATACTAAGGTTTTATTAATTTTAATTAATTAATTATTTAATTAATTAATTTAATAATTCTCAATGAAATATTGTGTCTTAGCTGTTTCAAAGTGAAGATTTTTTTTTTTTTTTGTGTGTGTGTGTGTGTGTGTGTGTGTGTGTGTGTGTGCTTTCCAGATGACCATTCTGACTGGCTACTAATCATTTCCCTTTTGTTCTTCCCTGGGTTTTCCCATTACATTTTTTTTTTTTTAACATAGTCTAGCTTTGCTGGCTCAGTCATTTTACAGTCAATTTGAAGATCATCCTAGTGAGTAAGAATAAACTGAACTTTCCCTGGAATGATTGCTATCTGACTAATTCCATTCATTTTCTTCCTCTTCCAAAATAGGAAGCTGTATCTGGGACCTTTCTTAAGTGCAACTTACTTATCAACTGAAGAGCCAGTGTTGGGTTCTCAAGTTTTTGATACTTAATATTTGTTGTTGCTGTATTGTACATATCTGTATGTTTCTGACTTCATTTTCCTATGAAATTAATGTCATTAAAAAAAAAAAACTTGCCCATATCCCAACACAATGATAATCTTCCCACCCTAAAAGTACTATGAGGCAACTATGTGGCACAGTAGATAGAACTCTAGGTCTTAAGTCAGGAAGTTGTTTTTCAGTCATTTTGGTCTTGTCTGACTCTTTATGATCCCATTTAGAGTTTTCTTGGCAAAGATACTGGAGTATTTTACCATTCCTTCTTCAGCTCACTGTATAGATGAGGACATTGAAGTAAATAGCTTAAATGATTTGCCCAGTGTCCAATCTAAGATGAAAAAACAGCCAGGATGGGGATGGAGAATAGGGTTCAAAAATCTAAGAAGACTAGAAAAATAGTATCAATATAACCATATTCTAAGATTCTTTTCCTCCAAAAATAATTGTCTTAAAGAAAAAAAAGCAAAACAACTTTCTGTTGTTTTGATGTCATAAATCAGAGGACTATCTACTATGTTTTAAGATTTACCAGTCTAAAGATTATGTGATACCCAATCTGAGGTTCAATTTTTTTTCCCCAGTGAAATAAAACTAACAATCTACTTGTTTATGTACTTACCATCCATAAATTAAAACTAATTTTTGTGTGGGGAAAATCACATAGATTTCTAATTTTGAGGGAAAAAAATTCAGATGATTATTCTTTCATACTTGTGCTATTATGATACTTGAATTGTACAGGACATCTATTTTTCTGTTTTCTTTGGAGAAGAGAAATTTGTTTGCAAGTAGAAAGAATGTGTGCCACAGTGGATAGAGTACTGAGCCTGAAGTCAGGAGGCCTCTTTCTCAATTCAATTCATATATAGGGACTTACTAACTATGTGATTCTGAGCAAGTCAGTTAATCTTGTTTGCCTCAGTTTCCTCATCTATAAAATTAAAGAAAGCAAGCAAACCATTCCAATATCTCTATCCCAAACCCCCAAAACATGTGGGAGTAATTAAGTTAGAAATGACTGAAAAATGGTTGAACAACCAAAAAGGAAGCATTAATATTAAGAATAAGCAAATTATAAATAATCAAATGAAAAATATGTTCTAATTTTTTTAAACAATGTTCTGGATCTGTTTTTTTTTAAATTTAATTTATTCTACATGTGCTACTTCATTGGAAAGATATTGCTATTAAATTAATAGATAATTCTCAACTTCATTTTAATACTCACATAGTTAATCTACCTATCAGAAAAGGATGGGGATTAGAAAAATATTTGTAGTATGACTTTTGATAAATGTATCCCCATTACATTCTAAAATGAAGATTGGTTTTCAGTAGATATGCGAGGAATCTTAATAAGAATTTATTTCAATCAGTCAATAGAGGGCTTTTTTAGTTATAAATAAATAAGCAAACAAATTAATATTATAATTAAAATAACAGCTGATGTTATATTGTATACTCAGGTTTGCAAAGTAATGTTTAATATACTCCTAGCTTTTCCTGAGATACCTACAGCAATAGGAACAAATATCTTCTTGTTTTAAGGGGCAGACTCTTTTACTGTTGAATGGTTCTAGTTAGAAAATTTTTCAGGGTTTTGCACCAAAATCTGAATTCCCTCAATCATTAATATGGTAGTTGTAGTTCTCTTCTCTGAACTATGAAAAAAAATTTTCCTTTTTTTCTAAATTCAGTTTAATTCAATTTAAGGTTAGTAAATGTTAAAAGCTTGTTATATGATAGTTATTCTTTCAAGCTCTGTGCATACAAAAAAATGAAAAACAAACCTCAAAAATCCTGACTTTGAGACATTACTAGTTTAATAAGAATTGTAATGTAATGAGATAAATATGATGCAAGATAGAGTGAAATAAAAGCAAAACAATGGCCTTTTCATGATGTCATAGAAAGGACATTGGATTTATAATTAGAGAACCAGGTTTTAAAACTCAGTCTTGACATTTTTTCCTTTACATTTTTTTATTAACCCTTGCAAATTCTTGTGTTTCAATTCCTCCCCTTCTCTGAATCCTCTCCCCTAGATGACAAGTAATCCAATATATGTTAAACATGATAAAAATATGTGTTAAATCCAATATAGGCATACATATTTATACAATTATCTTGCTACACAAGAAAAATCAAATCAGACCAGAAAAAAAAATGGAAAGAAAATAAAATGTAAGCAAACAACAACAAAAAGAATGAAAATGCTATGTTATGATCCACACATTTCCCATAGTCCTCTCTCTGGGCGTAGATGATCCTCTTCATCCCAAGATCACTGGAAGTGATCTGAATCATCTCATTGTTGAAAAGAGTTATATGTCCATCAGAATTGATCATCGTATAATCTTCTTGTTGCTATATAAAATGATTTCCTGGTTCTGCTCATTTCACTTAGCATCAGTTCATGTAAGTCTTTCCAGGCCTCTCTGAAATAATTCTGTTGGTCGTTTCTTACTAATGGAATAACATTCCATAACATCCATATACCATAATATATTCAGTCATTCTCCAATTGATGGGTATCCACTCAGTTTCCAGTTTCTTGCCACTACAAAAAGGGCTGCTACAAACATTTTTGCACATCTGGGTCCCTTTAGCTCCTTTAAGATCTTTTTGGGATATAAGCCCAGTAGAAACACTGCTGGATCAAAGAGAAAGCACATTTTGATAGCCCTTTGGGCATAGCTCCAAACTGATCTCCAGAATGGTTGAATCACTCCATAACTCCACCAACAATGTATTAATGCCCCAGTTTTCCCACATTCCCTCCAACATTTGTCATTATCTTTTCCTGTCATTTTAGCCAATCTGAGAGGTGTGTAGTGGTACCTCAGATTTGTCTTAATTTGCATTTCTTTGATCAATAGTGATTTGGAACACTCTTTCATATAAGTGGGAATAGTTTCAATTTCTTCATCTGAAAATTGTCTGTTCATATTCATTGACAATTTAACAACTGGAGAAAGGCTTGAAGTCTTATAAAGTTGAGTTAATTCTCTATATATTTTAGAAATGAGGCTTTTATCAGAACCTTTGAAAGTAAAAAAAAGTTTAAGAAATTGAGAATTAGATAATATTTGTAAAGCATTTCTCACAGTGCCTGACACAGAATAGATGCTATAAATTCTTATTTCCATCCCCCTCCCCTTAGTCTTCAGTTTTTTGTTATTGAAATAGAAGACAATTCTTTTTGGATTCTTAGATTTTTCCTCATAGGAGAAAATGTCACCAACTTCTTCTCTTCCCCTTTCCCTTTGCCCTCCTCCCCAGTATTTTGTCATTATAACTCTCCCCCCCAACAATCCTCCCCTTTTGCAGCCCTTCCTCCTTTCTTAAATCTTTCCCTTCTAATTCTGTTCTCCCTTTCATTAGCTTCCCCCTTTCCTTTCCCCTTTCTCCTCCTACTTCCCTATAAAGTGAAACAAGCTTCTCTGTGTAGCTAAATTTGTCTGATACTCTGTCTTAGAGTTAAATCTTATGAGAGAAACATTGGCACAGTGCTCTTCCCTCTCCCCTCTTTCTCTCAATTATGATAGGTCTTTTTTGCCTCCTCATGACGTATAATTTACCCCATTTTAACTCCATTTTCATCTTCTTGCAGTAGAATCACCTTTCCTTTTTAAATTTCTTTTTTTTAATCATCACCATAAAATCAAATTATACCTTCACCCTCTTAGTACACCCACAATAAGAGATACAAATCTCAAGAGTTAAACATATCATCTTCCCATATAGTGATATAAGCTTTTTAACTTTTAAAAGAAAGTTGTTTTTTTCTTTCATTTTTACCTTTTTATGCTTCTATTGAGTTCGGTATTTGAAGATCAAATTTTCTATTCAGTTCTGTTCTCTTCATCAGAAATAGGTGAAATTCACCTGTTTCTTTGAATGTCCATCTTTTTCCCTGAAAGATGTTGCTCGGTTTTGCTGAATAATTGATACTTGTTGTAATCCAAGTTCCTTTGCTTTTTGGAATATCAGATTTCAGGCCCTAAAGGTCTTTTAAGGTAGAAGCTGCTAGGTCCTGGGTAATCCTGATTGTGGCTCCTCAATATTTGAATTGTTTCCTTCTGGCTCCTTGCAATATTTTCTCCTTGATGTGATTATTCTGAAATTTAGATACACTCTTCCTTGGAGTTTTCATTTTGGGGTCTCCTTCAGGAGGTGATCAGTGGCTTTCAGTGGCTATTTTACCTTCTGCTTATAGGACATCTGGACAGTTTTCTGTTTGAATCTTTACAAACTGCTAACTCATTAGAGTTGATAGATTATTGATCTGATCTTACAAGAAGATGTTTTGGGCCAGAACCTGAAACAAGATACTAAGTAGAAGTAATTGATACAATGCTTGTGTTCACACCTTTACTCATTGGAGGTCACAAGTATGGGAGATTCACAAAGTTAACTGTGTAACTTTGTGAATTCACACTTCCCTTGAAGCTCTTAGGGCCGGAGAGCACTATGGGAGAAAACCATAATCCCTCTCTCTTGTATCCCACAATTCCTCTCTCTCATATATAAGATACAGACAGAGACTCTCAGACAGAATTCAGCCAAATTACATGGAGAGGAGAGCGTCAAGTCAGAAGAAGCCATGAGTCAGAGTTGAGCTAGAGTCAGGAGAGAATTACTTTGAAAGGCAAGAGAGACAGACTCATCTTTGTGCTGGCTGAAGGCTGAAGAAAGCAGAGGCAGAGGCTGAAGGATAAACCTTTGGATTTGGAGACATTCAGAGGGAGCTCTTGGAACCAAGCAGAGAGATAGGCCTCTAAGAATCTAGCTATCCAGGCCCAAGGAAAGAGACAAGACTTGGAAGGAGAAATAAACATTTGTATTTTTTACCAGCTGGCTGCATTTGGGGTAATTATTGATCTGAACTGAAACAAAAGCTGCCTCCAGAAAACCTCTCCGAGAAACCATTATCTTATTATATTAAAAAAAAAGAACACCACAGTTTTCCTCTATGATTTCCTAAAAGATGATGTCTAGGATTTTTTTTTCTATCATGATTTTCAGGAAGGTTAGTAATTCTTAGATTGTCTCTCCTACATCTATTTTCCAGATCAGTTGTTTTTCCAATGAGTTATTTTACATTTTTTTTAATCAATAGTTTCTTTTTCTTTTCTTTTTTTAAATAATTATAACTTTTTATTGACAGAACCCATGCCTGGGTAATTTTTTACAACATTATCCCTTGCACACACTTCTCTTCCGACTTTTCCCCTCCCTCCCTCCCTCTCTCCATCCCCTCCCCCAGATGGCAAACAGTCCTAAACATGTTAAATATGACACAGTATATCCTAGGTACAATATATGTGTGTAGAACGGAACAATTCTCTTGTTGCACAGGAAGAATTGGATTCAGAAGGTTAAAAATAACCTGGGAAGAAAAACAAAAATGCAAACAGTTTACATTCATTTCCCAGTGTTCTTTCTTTGGGTGTAGCTGCTTCTGTCCATCATTGATCAACTGAAACTGAGTTAGAGCTTCTCTTTGTCAAAGAAATCCACTTCCATCAGAATACATCTTCATACAGTATTGTTGTTGAAGCATATAATGATCTCCTGGTTCTGCTCATTTCACTTAGCATCAGTTCATGTAAGTCTCTCCAAGTCTCTCTGTATTCATCCTGCTGATCATTTCTTACAGAACAATAATATTCCATAACATTCATATACCATAATTTACCTAACCATTTTCCAATTGATGGGCATCCATTCATTTTCCAGTTTCTAGCCACTACAAACTGGGCTGCCACAAACATTTTGGCACATACAGGTCCCTTTCCCTTCTTTAGTATTTCTTTGGGGTATAATCCCAGTAGTACCATTGCTGGCTCAAAGGGTATGCACAGTTTGATAACTTTTTGGGCATAATTCCAGATTGCTGTCCAGAATAGTTGGATTCATTCACAACTCCACCAACAATGCATCTATGTCCCAGTTTTCCCACATCCCATCCAAATTCATCATTATTTTTTTCTGTCACCTTAACCAATCTGACAGGTGTGTAGTGATATCTCAGAGTTGTCTTAATTTGCATTTCTCTGATCAATAGTGATTTGGAACACTTTCATATAAGTGGGAATAGTTTCAATTTCATCATCTGAAAATTGTCTTTTCATATCCTTTGACCATTTATCTATTGGAGAATGGCTTGATTTCTTATAAATTAGAGTCAATTCTCTATATATTTTGGAAATGAAGCCTTTACCAGAACCTTTAACCATGAAAATGTTTTCCCAGTTTGTTGCTTCCCTTCTAATCTTATTTGCATTAGTTTTGTTTGTACAAAGGCTTTTAAATTTGATATAATCAAAATTTTTTATTTTGTGATCAATAATGATCTCTAGCTCATCTTTGGTCACAAATTGCTTCCTCCTCCACAAGTCTGAGAGGCAAACTATCCTATGTTCCTCTAATTTATTTATAATCTCATTCTTTATGCCTAAATCATGGATCCATTTTGATCTTATCTTGGTGTATGGTGTTAAGTTTGGGTCCATGCCTAATTTCTGCCATGATAATTTCCAATTTTTCCAGCAGTTTTTGTCAAATAATGAATTCTTATCCTAAAAGTTAGGATCTTTGGGTTTGTCAAACACTAGATTACTATAGTTGACTATTTTGTCTTGTGAACCTAACCTATTCCACTGATCAACTAATCTATTTCTTAGCCAATACCAAATGGTTTTGGTGACTGCTGCTTTATAATATAGTTTTAGATTAGGTACAACTAGGCCTCCTTCATCTGATTTTTTTTTTTCATTAATTCCCTTGAGATTCTTGATCTTTTGTTCTTCCATATGAATTTTGTTGTTATTTTTTTTCTAAGTCATTAAAATATTTTCTTGGGAGTCTGATTGGTAGAGCACTAAATAAATAGATTAATTTAGGGATCATTGCCATCTTTAATATATTCGGTTGGCCTATCCAAGAGCACTTAATATTTTTCCAATTATTTAAATCTGACTTTATTTGTGTGGAAAGTGTTTTGTAATTTTACTCATATAATTCCTGATTTTCCTTTGGTAGATAGATTCCCAAATATATTATGCTATCAATAGTTATTTTGAATGGAATTTCTCTTTGTATCTCTTGCTGTTGGATTTTATTGGTGATGTATAAAAATTCTGAGGATTTATGGGGATTTATTTTGTATCCTGCTACTTTGCTAAAGTTATGAATTATTTTTAATAGCTTTTTAGTAGACTGTCTGGGGTTCTCTAGGTATACTATCATAACATCTGCAAAGAGTGATAGTTTGGTTTCCTCATTGCCTACTCTAATTCCTTTAATCTCTTTCTTGTCTCTTATTGCAGAGGCTAGTGTTTCTAATACAATATTGAATAATAATGGTGATAGTGGGCAACCTTGCTTCACTCTAGATCTTACTGGGAAAGGTTCCAGTTTTTCCGAGGCTTGTCATGAATTAAATTCATAGCGAAAATGCAGAGCTTAAGTAGATGTGTGCCTCCTCTTCATCATCGTGGCCGGCAGTCCACATTTTCTTCTATTTTTTTTTTTTTTTCATTTTTGGTGGGTTTTGTTTGACTGATTCTTGAAGTCTCATTGAGTCATTCACTTTCATTTGTTCAATTCTAACTTTTAGTGAATTATTTTCTTTAATTGACTTTTTTATCTCCTTTTGCACTTGGCCAATTGCGGTGTTTTGTTCATTGCATTTTTTTTCCCATTTTATAAATTCTGTTTTTCAATGAATTGATTTCTTTCTTCCTATCTATATTGTAAAGAGTTATATGCTTTTTTCCATTTCATCAAGTATATTTTTTAAATAAATAATTTCTGCTTTTCCTTTTCCATACTCTCTTGCAAAGATCTCATTTCCTTTCCCCATTTTTCTTCTAGTTTTTTTTAAGATCCTTTTTGAATTCTTCCAAGAGAGCCTTGTGAAATAGGGATAAACTCATATCACCCTATGGGGCTTCATTTGGGGCTGCCTTACCTTTAAGATCTTCAGGGTTTGTGGTCTATTCTTTACTTTCTCTATAAAATCTGTCTGTTGTAGTTTGTCCTGAAATGATCCTGCTGACTGACTTCGGGGGTCACTTTCTTCTGGCTCACAAGTTGCCTTTTGTATTTGATTTTGAGTATCTTACAGCAAACCTGCTTAACCACTAGCTTTCCTAAGTAGCCTAAGAGCCTCACAGTAGATTTCCCAGTTCACTAACACAGCAACACCCTGGTTCCCCACCCCAAATCCCTCCACTGTCTGGGATCAGCAGCCTCTCTGCCTGATTGAAACAGATCTTTTCTGAAGTCCTTTCAAAGCATCTTTTTCTGGAAATTTGTTGTACTCCAAATATTTATTGGTTCTGTCACTTCAAAATCAATTCAGAGACTTAATCTGCTATTAATTTGAGGGAAGCTTGGAGGAAGTCAGGTAGATGCATGTCTGTTCTCTGCCATTTTGGCTCTACCTCCTGAGCCATGACATTTTATCTGTAACTATTCTTGGGCAAATCATTTGACTTTAATGGAAATTGGTTTCCTCTTCTGAAAAATTGAGATTTTAGATACAATGACTTGTAATGTTTTTTGAAGTTCTAAATTCATAAGAGATGGCAGAAAACATATTATAAGAGAATTTGAAGGTAATGAGATCATATTCTGCTAAGGGGAAGAAAGTGATAAAAGAAACTAGGTTCATGAAAAACATCACACTTGAGTGAAGCCTTGAAGGAAAAAAAAAAGATTTCAGTAGGGATAGACTGAAATTATGTTCCAGATTTTATGCATGGAGTGGGGAAAAAGTAAAATGAGCTTGTAGAATAGATAGGAGAGCATTTTGTTGAGACTAAGTTGAAGGAATGTGAATTTTGTGAAATAAAGCTAGAAAAGCATTTGGAGATATATGATATAAGGCTTAAACTACAGTTATCCCTTTCACATCACAGCTTTCCTCACTGCAGTTTTGATATCTTGTGGGTAAGCATAAGAAATGAGAATTTTAGGGAAATTTCGTGAAAGCTGCAGATGACATCTAAAGGCCAGCAGATGACAGAATAAGTTTAGAAACTTAGAAATGCATAAATCATATATATAATATTACCTAATGCAAAGTATTTCATCTTTTGATTCCATAATAATTCACACTTCTCTGCTACAAAGGGAGGGCCAAAACTTTTATATGAATTTTCCAGATCACAGAGGCACCGGCTCCCAAGCAACCCTATGATATAGAAAGGATAGCTGTAGTTTGTAGTTTATTCAGTAAGCAATAAGGGGTCACTAAAAGGTTTTCAATGAAGAAAAGATGGAATTAGACTTGTGCATTAGGAAGCACATTTTGAAATATGTATGAAGGAAAAACAGGAGGGATAAGAGATTGTGGTCTCGAATATCATTTAGGTGACTATTAAAATATCATTTAGGTAACTATTAGAATAATATGTTTCCCTGAACTATGGTAGTAGCATAGTGAGTAGGGAGGTGAGGGGGGATATGAGGAATATAGTGGATCAATAACAGTTGGTAACAGACTTAAGGAGAGGCAAAAATCAAGGATAATTTTGAGGAAATTATTTTGGAAGACTTGGAAGTTGGTGGGATCATAGGGATAGAAGAAAGTTGTGGGGATAAAACTTGTTTTGGCACTTGAGGTATGGATGATACATCTATGTAGAAATGTAAACAGGTTATTGAAAATATGGATTGGAGCACAGAGGAAAGAGAAAGGCTAGAATATTAATTTGTGAGTCATCTATACAGAAGGAATAACTGGAAAACTAGGAGAGGAAAAAAAAAGTCCAAAGGACAGCATTAAGGACACATAAACATAGACATGCACTATTATACTCACACATTTAGGTAGTAAGAGAAAAACAACCAACAAAAGAAATTAGGAAGGAATTGTCAGAGCTAAGAGGAGAACCAGAAAAAAAAAAAAAACAGTCACAAAAACTGAGTTACAGAAGTATCAAGGATGAGATGATGGAAAATATCAAATTTTCTTTTTTTTTTTTAAATAAAGCCAAGAACATGATTTCGTTTCTGTTTATCAATTTCCCCAGAGATTTTTTTGGGACAGATAACCTGGGGGACTTCTAAATCCTTTAACTCCTGAATAGTTGCCTTATATATTTTAAAATTCTCATGAGAGTAAATTGGTTTGGATGAGTTCACAGCCTGAGGATCAAATTAAATCAGGGCTTTTTATACTTTTTCCATTCACAATTCCTTTTTTGCCAGAGAAATTTTTATGTGTCCCTGGGTAGAGAGGTTTGTAAAATAGGTATACAAATGAAACATTTAGTGATAATAAATTGTAATTCTGAGACCCCCACATTCAGTCACAGAACTCTATGTTGAGTCATGACCCACAGTTTAAGAAATTGAGAATTAGATAATATTTGTAAAGCATTTATCACAGTGCCTGACACAGAATAGATGCTATATAAATGCTTATTTCCATCCCTCTCCCCTTAGTCTTCAGTTTTCCTGTCATTGAAATAGAAGACAATTCTCTTTGGATTCTTAGATTCTTCCTCATAGAAGAAAACATCACCATCTTTATTTAGCTTCTCTTCCTTATACTTCTCATGCCATCCTCTCCTCTCCATCTCCCCTCCCCCCCCCCCAGGCCAGCTTCTTGTAGTTAAGAAATTAGAAAACCATTGTGAAATGACTCTTGATCTTGTATATTTATATCTATTTCTAATATCACTGGATCTCATACTTCTGTGAGAAAACTTGCTGCACATATTATCTCTTCTAATTCTGTGTTCATGGATTTCATGCAAAAATTTTGTAACTTTATGTGCTCAAAAATTGCCCACTTAAGGTCTCATGAGTCTTTCTATTCCTTCATTGGTCAAGATCTATTTTTTGATCAAAAGTTATAAAAGGAATCTCTTTCCCTGCTCTTCATTTTATTTATGATGTGACCCTTTACATATAGGTAAGATATCCATTTGGAGCTTGTTAAATGCTGTAATATGTTGTTCTAAATCTAATTGGAAAGCATTTATTGGAGAAAGGGATATTTTGTGTACTAGTTGAAGTAAGGCTTGGTAATGGTATTTCAAGTAGAAGAAAAGAGAAAACAAAGAAAGGGGTATCAATGAAAAATGTAGGGAAATGAAAAGGTGGGAACAGAAGAAATTGAGAAAAGCACACAGAAAAGCAAAGACAGGATTGGTACAATCATGTTGAAATTGACATATTTTTTAAACAATCCTATAAGCTATATATCACAGATTTATGGTTTCATATGCTATCCTCCTTTTCTATTCTATATATAGAGAAATGTTCATATTTGTTCATGACTCTCAAGCTATAGATGAAAATGTTTCTTTATATAATTTAAAAAATTTAAATAAAATTACATAATTAAAAATTATATAATTTACATAATTTAAAAATATATAATGAAAAAAATAAAAAATAAGAAAGCTGAAAATTCCACCTGAAACTCTACTATAAGATTGTTGGAATCCTTTCTGAATATTCTGGAGCAGCTCCAGGATTATAACGGAGTTGTTCAGCCATGAAAAGTTGGAGGAAATTGACTGGATCTTGGAATGGGTGGAAATCTTCCCTGGGAGGATCAACAGCTTTCTGCTTGCTACTCTACCAATTCACATATTTATTTCATTGTAGTGGCTATGTAAACAGGCATAGCACAAAACTTTTGAGGTCTGTTGTAGACTTAATCAAACAACAAGGAGAAAGGTGAGGAGACATCATCTTAAAGATGACAGTCACAAAACTTCATGAAAATACTTGTATTCCTTCATAGAAAATATTTGTATCATTAGTATACTTGAAACTATTTCTCTCAATGAGCAGCTCCCCACCAAAGTAATAAACAATTATTGATAATTATTTTGATAATTATTACCACTAAATTTTGTAGGGAAATCAGTTAGAGAGAACATTATTGAGAAATCACATAGTCCTTACATAGTTCCTAGATACCTCAGGTAATTTAATTGTTACATTTTCTTGTGCATTATCTTTCCTGGTTGAAGAAGCACCAGTGAAACCCATGAGATTGTCATTGAGGATGAAGACTGAGAATAGGTCATGGGATTTGATAACTAAGAATTCATTGATAATCATGGAATGATGAAATTGCATAGTTTGAGGTTTAGAAGTTAGATTGCAAGGAGTGAAGAAACAAGAAAATATAGATTATACTCTTTAAAAGTTTAGGAGTGATGAGGAGGGAAGATATAGGATGATGTCTTAGAGATAGCAGAGTCAAGATGTGTGTTGGAGGAGAGGGAGAGATTTAAGGACTGATGAGTGGAACAAGATCTCAAGAAGATGTGCTCAAAGCCACTTCAGTGTCTGAGGTGACAGGAAACAGAAGAGTTTAGATGAATATATCAGTTTTATAGGCGAGAAGGAGTTAGGGAAATGGAAGGGGAAGATATATTACCTGTCTTCTTGGTTAAATAGGATATATATATGTATACAGCTGTACATGGAACCTTCATAAAAATTGACCAGATAAAAACCTTTCAAACAAATGCAAAATATCAGAAGTTTTAAATGCATCCAATTCAGATCAGATCACAATGCAATAAAATTATATTCACAAAGGGTCATAGAAAAAGTTTAAAAATTAATTGGAAACTAATCTGTTTCCAAAGAATGAATGAGTCAAAGAACAAATCACACAAAGGATCAATAGTTTCATTGAAAAAAATTATAACAAGAAAACAATGTACCAGAAATTTGTGGGATATAGCCAAAGCAATATTGGGAGAAAATTTGTACCTTTAAACATTTATATCCTAAGTTTACATTTACATTTACAGCTAGAAAAAGAACAAATCAAAGATCCTCAATTAAATGTAGAATTGGAAATTCTGAAACTCAAAGGAGAGATTAATAAAATTGAAAATAAGAAAACCATTCAACTAATAAATAAAAATAGGAGTTAATTTTGTGGGAAAACTCCAGTTATATAGATAAATAATTTGATCTTTAAAAAAGGAAGAAGGAATTATTTTTTTCAGTGAACTTTTGTACTTCCTTTTCCACTTGATTGATTGTTTTTTTAAAGAATCCTTTTTTTTTCAGTGAAATTTTTGTACCAACTTTTACCATTTATCCAATTTTGTTTTTAGGGTATTATTTTCTTCAGTATATATATATATATATATATATATATATATATTTGGTGCTTCTTTTAACAAGCTGTTGACTCTTTTCATAGCTTTTTTTCATTGCTCTCATTTCTTCTCTCAAATTTTCCTGTATCTTTTATTGAATTGATGCAAAGTGATGTGAGATGCATCCAGAGATTACTATCTACAGTAACAAAAATGTTGTAATGATGATCACATGTGAAATACTATTACTCTAATTAACCCAATTTTACAAGATAATTCCAAAGGACTCATGACAAGTTCATGATGAAAAGCAAATGCTACCTACCTCAAGAAAAAGAACTGATGAACTCTAAGTACAAACTGAAATGTAACTTTTTTTTTTTACTTTTTTAAAAAAATATGCAAATGATTTCACAAGTGTAAGTGATATATTGCTTGCCTTCTTTATGAGTGGGGAGGAAATGAGAGTGAAGGAGAAAATCTCATACTCAAAATTTAAAAATAAATTATGTTAAAAATTTAAAAAATATTTTTAAATTTAAGAAAAGAGATAACATTTGATTATTGGTCTTATCCATTCTTACCACTACTATTTTCCTGCTTTGTCTTATGCTAGAAATAAGCTTTGCCCACAGGAGTATCTAATTTCAATCACTTTATAAGTCTTTATTGAATCTATGACATTATTTGAAGGGAAAGAAGTGCTGATATATTGATTTGCATCAGAATTGATATATTTATTTTCTTAATCAATTCCACAAAATTGGAGTTTTCTTACTAAGTAAACAAAAAAGTGCAATATTGGAAGAATTAATGAAGACAGGATAAACTATCTATAATTTCATATATCAACTTGATTTCTCCTCTAACACTTTATGAGTCAGTACTAAAATAAGAACTGCCCTAAATGAGAATTTTCTTCAAGGGGTTTTTATTGTCAGGGGAAACTCACAAACTAATTTACCAATAAAAAAAGTCTTCTTATTTGTTAATTTAAATGGCAGGAAAATATCTAATCAAACACTGTAGCAATCTCAGAGGAAACATATGCTCTGATATATAATAAAAAATATAACCAGAAATGGAGCCAGAAAAAAAATCTACTTTTATATTTGCACAAGTTATAGATAGGGACGTATAATAAGGTAAGCATTCATATAATTGATAAGGAATATTCAAGTTAAGAATAGATTTTTTTTAAAAGACATATTTTATTGAAAAATCAGCTTATCCTCAGCATATAGATACCCTGAGTTAATTTGCTTCCTTTGAGATAGTGATTCTCTCCTGGGGAATATTGATTCTTCACCACTCTGTAGGATAGACCTCCTTATGGACCTGGGGAAATTGCTATCTAATTGCTCCATCGAGGTTGGTGTTAAGATTAACCTCTAAATGACTTCAGACAGTTCTAAGTATCAGATTACTTGATAAAATTTTCTTGGAATTAGCATGATTTTCAGTTTTAGAAACACAAAGAACTCTTCCCCTTCATTCTCTCTGTCTCTTTATATCTCTTTCAATTTATTTCTTACTGAAAAGATGAATCTATTTTGACAAATTATGTGTTTAAACTCTGATCTAGAACCATAATTTCTAAAGATAAAGGAAACTTTTGGCATAGAAAGTCCTTCCACAAATATAGATAAGGAACCCATCTGTAATTTTTAATCCTTGAGAGTTGTCTGGTGCCTTGAGAAGGTAAATGATTTACCTATGGCTTCACAAGTAGTATGTACAAGCAATGTTATTAAGATTTGAACTCAAGCCTTCTTTGACTCCAGGATTGGACTTCTATTTATTATATACTTCTTTCTCCCTTTCCCTTCTTTAGATTCTTTCAATTTCCCTCTCTTCTCTTTCTCTCCCCACCTCAATTTCTTCCTTCTTCCTATTCCCACTTTTTTTCAGCTTCTAAATATACACAAGTAAACAAATATGTACATGCACAAATATAATGCATAATGGATTTATCTCCTTCTCCTTTTTGTTTTTTTTTTTTTCTTTTTACCCACAATTTTTTTTGTATTTGATTTATTTCTTTAATATTTTCTCCAGTTAAATTCAAAACAATTTTTTACATTTGTTTTTAAAATTTTTGGATTTTAAGTTCTCTCCCTTATTCCCACCCACAATTAAGAAACCACTTGTAAAGTTATGCAAAACATTTCTATAAAATCAAGTTGTGAAACAAAACATAAATCTAAAAACCCTCAAGAAAAATTAGCTAAAAAAAGAGAGAGAGAAAGAGAGAATACTTTAAGCTGTATTTAGAGATAATGAGATCCTTTTCTGAATATGGATAGGATTTTTCTCCTTAAATCCTTCAGAGTAGTTGTGGGTGATTATATTACTGAGATTAGTAATATCATTTACAGCTGGTCATCCTAAAATATTGCTATTACTTTGTGTAGAATATATTTCATTTTGCTTAAGTTCATAGAGGACTTTCCAGTTTTTTTTTTTTTTATGAGAGCATCCTATTCATCATTTCATATAGAAGAATAATATTCCATTACAAACACATACCACTGTTTATTGAGCCATTCCCCAATTGATGGGCTTCCCCTTATTTTTTATATAATTTTTTTGCTCTGAGAATAGACCTGCTATGAATATATTTTTTGTACAAAGAAATCATCTCCCCCCCCCTTTTTTTTTTTGGAATCTCTTTTGGTATTTATGTCTAGTAATGATGTTGTTAGGTCAAAGATATGAATGAATTTATAGCCCTTTAGGCACATTACGTCCTTCCTGCTGATGAGGTCCTGATTGGCTGGATATAGCTGGCAGAGAAATACTGAAGTATTTCCCTGAGGCAAACAGTGAAGGGCACTGATAGGGATCAATTTAACCTTATAGCTCCAGTTTGTTGTGTTGAGCCAAGAAATCCAAGTTATGTCAAACCCCCAAGACTCCTCTCTGTGGAGGTCATGAACAGCCCAATTATTTCCTGTCAGAAATCCTAGTCATTTTCCTGAGGTTAAATTTCTTCTATTAATCTGCTTATGGTCCATGCCATCTCTGCTGAACTCCCTTGGTTCAGTCTGCCACAATACTTTGCCTCTTGATTTCTTTCCCTTAATCCCTCCCAATGCCATATGGTGTCTGTTTTCTGTTTCCCCCACCATGCTTCCTGGTGTATCTCCTTTCAAATCTCACTATACCTTATGGTATCTGTCTCCTCCTTATAGCTAATTAACTCTTTGGGGATGCTAAATCCTTTTAGGATTTAGTGTATTAGCTAAAAGCTTGACCCAAACTCTTGGGGCTAACTGTGAGTTCCAACAGGGAACTACTCTTTTCCATCATTAATTAGTAAAACTTCTTTCTGCTAACTATATGCTCTCTCACTTTATTTCATATTTATCATTTCTGGTGTCTATTGCATACCTTCATTTTGTCTGTAACCTGAATTTTGCCAAAGAGAATGGCCAATGTGATTCTTCACATACCTGAACCCCAACTTTTGATGCTCTCCCAAATTACATTATCTGGTGCCTACATAATTTGCTGACCACATCATTCTGTCCTTCTTCCTCCACCTAATTTGTAGGAATCATGATGACTGGATGTAAGTAACACAAGCTGTGCAAGTGAAAAGACAAAGATTGGTTCTCCAAAGTGTTTATCTCCTTGCCACTATGAACATCAGATTTATGATTGGCTTACTCTGCAATTTGGAACATTTATCAGTAAGTTATTTCAGTTTCAGGGAGTTCAAAGATAGGTAAAAGTTCAGGGAAGTTTAAAATCTGAAGTGAGAGTCAGCATCAAATTGAGAAGTCTAGTGATGGGTTTATGATTTTTGTTATTCTTAGAACAATGGTAGAGAAATCCAGTGTCTTGTCAATGTTATATATGAGTAACTGATATCTATTCCTCATACCAGCAAGAATAGGAAGTTTGCCTTTATTAATTCTAGGCTGAGAGTAGTGAAGAATTGGAATTCTGGGTTTGTTCTCATTTTCTGACTGGTAAAGGAGACACAGATAATTGTTTTGAAAATGTTTTTTGATCTCATGAGGGACTTTGAGAAATTTTCACTGTCTATATGACTTGCAAATAAAACATCTTATCTCATTATCTTTCACTTAGTATGATTATATTTTTATATTTTAACAATCTCATAAATGAATCATTGCCACAAAAACCACTGGTGTGACATTTGGGAGAAATCATAGTGATGAGGCCAAATGAACTATGAGTTTTGATTGGATGATGTAAGTATACTCTTTAGATGAGGGAAAGTAAAAATAACTACCTCATAAATGAAGGGATAAAACAGAGGGAGCTTGATAGATTTCATCAGAACATTTTCTGATTCTACATTACTTATAGCATGTAGAAAATTGTGAAATATTTAATTTGCAATAGTTCTGGGGATAGGCAATGGGGTAGGGCACTAGACTTAGACATCACAGTGTCAAATTCTTCTATTACAAGAGATAAAATAAAAGATGACAGAATTAGGTATATGAGATATTTTTGGTCCTGGTTATATTGTATATTGTGGGACAGGTCTCTTTGTTCTAGAATTTACACACATATGTGTGCCAGAAGTGTAGAAGTATGTTTAATGGACAATGTGAAGGATTATGGAGGAACTATGAGATGGGAAACAGTTATAGTCTGATTGGGTTATCCTGGTGTGAGAAAAGAATCCTGAGAAACAAAGCAAGCTGAACAATAGCCAAAGGAAGTTGAATATTGTCTGTACCAGCTGCATAACAGGTCCTGTACTAATCAGTAATTTTATCAGTCACTTAAATGAAAACATTGAGTGCCTGCTAAACAAATGTGCAGGTAACAAAATCTTGGCAAGACTGCTATAGTGGACTATAGAAATTTGAAAAAAAAAAGCCCTTTTTTATTTACAATACTTGACAGTAACAGAGAAAGGGGATAGGTCACGTGGGGTAATAGTGAGGTAAAAAGAAAGAGAAGAAATGAATATTTTCTATTAAATAATAAGTTCCCTGAGAGAAGAGGCAATGTTATTTTTTACTTTTGCAGCATAGTGCCTTATACTTAGCATTTAACAAATATTTGTTCAATTATAGATTCTATTTTTCCTGAAATTTTTCAGGTTTTTAATATTGAATTAATTAATCATGATTGTTGAATATAAAGAATTACACAAAATTCCAAATTATAGAAAACTTGATTGTATAAAGATGAGATTTTTTGTGTGTGTGTCATATGTGCAATCAGTTTCATTATTTCAATTTTCCCCTCAATTTCCCCCTCATGAAGGAAGGAACTGTGGGTTCTCTACAATGAAAAATCCCTTTACTTCATAAGACAATGTGTAGTTCTTGATAGTGAAGAGTGACCATTCCATTCCATTAAACTTGTTAAAGGCTATTTTTAAAGCCTAATTACATGCAGAACAATGTTATGCATAGTGGAGAAATACAAAATTAGGTAAAATAATATATCTTCCCCTGTAAACTTGTCATTTAATAATGGATTACATATAAAGAAAATTATAGACAATTATGCTTTTATTAAAGAGATGAAAACTAAAATATGTAGCACATATTGTTTGAGGAGGAAAGGATTAACTAGAAGAATCAAGGAAGACTTCATGGAGAAGATGATATTTAATTTGCATTTAAAAGTGTTTTTAAGAATTTATCTGGTGAAGGAGAAAGAGGACATTCTAGACAGAGTGCACAAGGCAGTAAAGAATCCAGTTTGGCTAGAGCATAACATTCATCAGGGAGTATAATATATAATGAAGCTGGAAAGTTAAGGTAGTGTCAGACCATTAGAAGATTTTGAAAGAAATAGGAATTTGAACCTTATTTAATAGATAAAATTTAGTAGGCTCTCTGAAAATTTTTGAGTAAACCCTAATATTTCAAGATTTCAACTTATTTAGAATCATTGCAATGATTTGATACCGGTTGAAATGTGAAAAGCAGATCTATGGAAGAAATTAGATGATTTTTAACTACAACTGGAGTAGGTAAACACAATTCTTTTGGGATGAATCAGAAACTCGGCAATGATGTGGTTGATGTAGGTACCAGATGATGGTAAGCACCAAATGTTGGGGTTTGGTCATATTAATTCACAATGACCATTCTCTTTGGCAAAAGATAGGTTTATTTAGATGAAGAGGTCACAAACAAAATGAAGGCATACAATTGATATCAGGACTCTTAAATATGAAATATAATGGGAAAACACATAGTTAAGAAAAAAGGGTTTTAATAATTAATGATGGAAAGGAGAAGTTCCCTAAAGGAATCTACAATTAGCCAGGAGAAAGGGAACACCCAATGAAGTTAGGGCATACCCTTAATGACAGGCTAAATCCTAAAAGAGATTTAGCACCCTAAAAGAGTTAGTTTTAAGAAAGAAATAGACATCATGAAGCATGGTGGAAGAATGCGAGGAAACACACTATGAGGATTTCTGACAGCACAAAGCTAGGCTGCCTATGACTCACACAGAGAATGGACCTCAGGGGCTTGACATGACCTGGATTTCTTGGCTGGACATAGCAAGAGAACCCACAGTGAAGGGGGAAACTCTACAGAGGGTGGGATCATTAGGCAAAACTGATTCCTATCAGTACAATCTCCTGCCTGCCCCAGGGAGTAATTCCATCAATGCTCCAATCCTTTTCTTGCCAACTGCACCTCAGCTACTGAGGGACCTCACCAGGTAGTATTGTGTTCACTTTGATAGTTGGTGCCTTATTGTGCAGAAGTGCTAAATACTGAGTTCTCTGTTATTGTTAGAAAGGCAACAACTTTCTATTCAGCTCATCTTTTCTCACTGAGATAATACATCCCATTTTCAAAGTGTTGTGTGAGTTTGTGGATTTATCTAATAAAAACAAATTCTTCTGTCTCAATTCACTGGTGACCCCAAAGTTTTCCTGATTTAGTTTATATTCAACAGGGCCTTATCATGTTATCTTGAATATTAAATACTATTATGTTTACTCTGAATAAACAGAAAGATAATATATAAAAACAAGAAAACAATGCAGGATAATTAAATATTTATCTAGTAACTTCAAACCATCACTCTTTAAGACCCTGAGAATTCCAGGTCTTGTAGCTACTTCGGATCCAAGTGTTTTAGGAAATGCATGGTTACAAAACCAAATGAAAATATAATCTTATTATAAAAAGGCAACACCATAAAAAGAAAACAAGATAACAAAAACCAAAGACAAATAAAAGGCAATTTTTAGAACTAAGATTTGGGAAATTTGTATTTGAACAAAAATAAAGGTTATGATTATATTAAACTAAAAAAAAAAACCTTTGCACACATAAAATCAATTTACTATAATAAAAATAAATTTTCAGCTTGGGAAAATTGAAAATATATTTGATATAAACTTAGCTAAGGAACACTGGCAATTGATTAAAACATAAAACACAAAAACCTCTTCCTAAATACATAGTCAAAAGTTTTATCCAACAAAAAAATATAAATGTTCAACAATTATATGAAGAATCACTAATAAATACAAATTAAAGAAAAATTGAGGTTTTATTTAATTCTCAGTAAATTAACAAGAGTTGTAAAAGTTGGGCACTATTACCAAAACTGTGAATTGGCCTTAATATTCCAAAAAATAAAAAAATTGAGCTTTGTGAAAAAAACCAAAACAAAATATAACCAAATGATTGGCACTCATTTTCCAACTCATATCACTATTGTGCACTTACCCAAGGATGTCAAAGACAGAGAGAAAGACTCACATATATTAAAATATCACAGTAGTATTTTTTGTAGTAGAAAAAAACAAATAGAAGCAAAATGAGTTTCTGTTGATTGGAGAATGACTGAATGAATTATAGCATGTGAATATATTAAATATCAATTAAACATTCACTCTAAATTATAATCAATTAGAATAACAATGATTGTAAATATTTAAGAAGATTTATATGAGTTGATTCAGAGTGAAGTAAGCAAAATTAAGAGAATTGCTTTCTTAATGACCAAAAAATATAAAAAGTACTAGAACTTTGTTCAGTGTAGCAACTAATATTTTTCCATCAGGACTGAGGATGAAATGAACTGTTTTTTTTTTCAGCAGAAATGTTGAAAGGTCAAGGAGTCTAGTTGTGGCATGAGATATATGTTATCATACAAGATATATGCTGTATTCACTTGTTTTAGTTAACTGTTCTATGTTATAAGGGAGAGGTTTACTGTAGAGAAGGAAGGTAGTATTGGGAAATGACAATTATGTTAAAACATACACAAACACTTAATATTTTCAAGCAAAGGGTTTACATAATCATAGAAACATTAGAGAAATAGGATTAATCCTAGTCCTATTTACTAGAAAAAGGGAAAACAGAGGATGGATTTGACTTTGGACCTAAAGAATGGATATAATTTGAAAAAGCAGAAATGGCATAGGATTAAAATATTTAAAATTCTAAGGAGTGAAGTGATTAAAGGTATGGAGGTGGGAAAATATGGAGACATTCTATAAAGAAGAATCTTCTAATTAAGCTACAGTGTAGAATTTGTGAAGGGAAGAACAGTGAAAATGTGTCAGAACTAGCACTTAATTATTGTTGTTTATCTTTTTAATTGTGTCTGACTACACTTTATTTATTTAGGGTTTTATTGTCAAAGATACTAGACCTTATTGAGTCCCTTATAACTGATCATTAATAGTTATCTTATAATGTCTTCTGGATGTTATATGTTGAATTTTCTCTTCTGGAATTCTTGTCATAAAAATCTAAAAGTCTTTTAATTACTTAAGTGTCTTTTTTTTTCTATTCAGGATTATACTTTGCTGATTATATAATATAATATATAATAAGCATGTATGAGGTTACCCTCAGCTCTTTTGCTCTAATGAACTTTGAAAATTGGCTATGATATTCCTACAAGTTTTCCTCCTGTGATCTCTTTCTGGTGATGATTGGTTTTTTTTCCCCCCTCCAATTTCTGCTTTGCCTTCTAGAACTTCAGGGAAATTTTCCTTAATGATTTCCTTGTAATATTGTGTCAAATTTTTTTCTATCATAATTTTCAGGTAGTCTGACTATTCTTATATTATTTCTCATCAATTGATTCTCCAGATGATGAGGTATTTCATTTTCTCTTCTATTTTTTCATTTTTTCATTTTTTTTAATGATTTTTGGTGTTTTAGAAAGTCATTAGCTGCCTCTCCAGATTCCTTTTAGGAACAGGTACATAGGAATCTGGTCAGTATTAGTTATCTTATAAAAATAAGACTTTCATCATAAAGCCACTTTTGGCTCATGTCTATAGCTCTCCTCTTTTTTCCATTTGCTTTCATTGTAAAAGGACAGCCTGTAGTTAAATATCTGATGGTTCATTTGTTAATAAAAGATATTACTTCTTGCCAACCTAACTAAAGTCTTAAAATATTTATCTTTTTTTCAAAGCAGGAAATAACACCTTAAACATTCTTCCTATAAATTGTCAGATAAAGTATTTACTTGTTAGAATGTTTTCTCATTAAATGGGATTTATTATTGGATGCAGAAAAAGAGTCCTTTGTTAGTGTTTCTTCCTGTACTCTTGCAAAGCACATTTTCCTCTTGATACCTCTACATAAAAAGTGTGGTTTTCTTGTAGTTCTTGTGAGGCTTGAATATTGCCTAGGCTACACTAATATGAAGACTTCCCAACTTAAAGAAATAGTATATCTATCAGAAATTCCCTTTCATTACCTAAAAGGAAACCATGGGAACCTGGCATCCAATTTTACTCCACCTAAGCCTAGTCGGCAGACTGCATGTGGTATGTTATTGTTTTGTTCTATAGCTGTTGAGTTATTCCATGTAATTTATCACCAGAGTTTTGAGAATAAGAAATGTCACCAAACTAGCAGAATTCTATTTTCAAGGGCAAGTAGTGAACCATCATGTGGGGGGTAAAAGAATTTTAAAAAAATTATTTAGGTTACTATTCCGTGGCATGTGATTCAAGGACTTTCTTATGCAGGTGCCATTCTGACTGGTATTTATTCCATTTAAGTTTTTATTTATGAAAGTTACAAAGAAGATTTGTTTTGTGTTTTTTTTTGGTAGTATATTAGAATAAAAAATAAAACAACAACTCAGAATTTTTGACTAAAGAAAACAATTAAATGAAGAAATAACAAATGCTACTCAATAGTTTAATTTTCAGGTATGTCTGTAATCAATTAATTCAATTCAACGAGTATTTATGAGTTAATCTATTTTTGGTAAAACACTTTGCTAAGTGCTTGGAAATGATAGCAAAAAGGGAAATCAGTTCCTTCTCTCAAAGAATTTATCACTGTATTCTCTAAAATGAACTACTTTTCTACTAAAGTGCAGGAAAAAAAAAATATGAAGAATCACTCATGATAGGGACAATACACTGAAATGCTTTCAGTCTTTATTTTAATATCTTAATTTTTTTTAGATAACTTTTTATTGATAGAACTCATGCCAAGGTAATTTTTTACAGCATTATCCCTTGCATTCACTTCTGTTCCGATTTTTCCCCTCCGTCCCTCCACCCCCTCCCCCAGATGGCAAGCAATACTTTACATGTTGAATAGGTTACAATATCTTAATTTTTTAAAAATATTTTATTTCTAGTCAGAATTTCTACATATGGACCTCCAGCAAAGCTATTCCAGCTTTGAGTTATTCCGTGGGTCACTATCTACTTAAAATCATAGTTTGTGAGCTGTTATTTTTTTCTAGGAATATAGTATTTCAAAGCTAAAGTCCTTTAATCAAAAAACTAAGTGAATTAAAAAAAAAAAAGATTCTTATCCTTCTTACCTCATGAACACATTCTCCTATAGTTTGCTTATCATCAATGGGAGAGAGCACATTAATGTATGCAAAATGTGAAGTTACAGATCCTGTATGGAGGAGGAGATCTTACATGTTGGAAATATATATGGACAAAAAATATGTATGAAAGAGCACATAGGAAGGTCCAGTGTGTCTATGGAAGGTATCTGAAGGATACATACACACACTAGGAACAATTTGAGTAATGTTAGCATGTGATTGGGACAATTTATACCTCTTGTACCAGAGAATTACACATGTAGTGTATTCATCACACTAATTTCTTGTAGGAGTCATATATTTTTGATTTTTAATGCATGTACTACCCCTACAGGTTACAGAGCTTCTTTTTGCTACCATCTGCCTGTTCTCCCTTATCCATCCTCTTCAAGGATAGCTGCTATTTCTTATAGTGTGATAGGGTGTGGTATTTATATTCTTAGGCTCAAAGATCAGTGCAGATGGTGACTGCATCTATGAAATTAAAAGATACTTGCTCCTTGGAAGGGAAGCTATGACAAGTCTGGATAGCATACTAAAATAGAGACATCACCATGTTTACAAAGATCTGTATTCTCAAAGGTCTTATTTTTCTAGTAACAATGGCTACTAGAATGGCTAGGAAAGCTGTACAAGCAAAGCTAAATGCCACAAAATTGATGTTTTTGAATTGTGCTGGAGAAGACTTTTTAGAGTCCCTTGGGCAGCAAGGAGGTCAAATCTGCAATATTTAAAGAAATCAATTTTGGATATTTACTGGAAGATAAAATACTGAAGCTGAAGCTTAAATACTTTGTCCATATAATGAGATACTGGAAGATGCTGATATTTGGAAAGAGTGCAGAAAAAAAAAGGGGGGGGTGGAGAGGACAGTAGAGGATCAGATGGATAGATATTTTCACAGAAATAATAAACATCAATTTGGATAGACTTTGAGAGTTAGTGGAAGATATTAGTTAGTTAGTGTGTTATGGTCCTTGGGATTACTGAGAAATGAAATGGCTGAATTACTGAACAACCACAAAACTTGGACAGGTCATTTAACCCTCTAATTGCTTTTATATTTTTTATTCAGTCATTTTCAGTTCTAATTGACCCATCATGACCCCATTTAGGGTTTCCTTGCCATTTCCTTCTCCAGATCATTTTATAGATGAGGAAACTGAGGCAAACAAGGTTAAGTGACTTATCCAGGGTCATACAGTTACCGAATATCTTAGATCAGACTTAAAGTCAAGCCTTCCTGCTTTAGCCTTCTTTCTCACCTTTTTATTATGATGTACATAAAAGTAATTCCACTCTGTGTCTGATTCTCTGCTTTGTTTCAACTCCACTGAACAAGAAATCCCTCTCAGGATAAGATCATCACTTCTAAACTCACCATTAAGCTGCTAACTCAAGTCTTGATTGATAGATGCCACCACTTAGTTTCCTCAGCCCTAGGAATTTGAATCTATTTATTGCCTAAGTATTATCTTTCTGTATAGAAGACAAAACAAAGACTTTTATCTCACTCTGCTTAGCATTTGTTGCTTAGCCTGGTTTCAAATACTTCCATGCTGGTTAATCTTGGTGTTCCCTACCACTGCTTTCTAGCTTCTTTTTGTGTATTGATGTGAACTTTAGATTGTGAGCTCTTTGAGAGCAGGATCTTCTATTTTCTAATCTCTTTATTTTTTTCTATTTACTTGATATCTTTTGTTTTCTCATCACCTTCATTTTTCAATATCTCTCTCCATCCTTCTTCCAGAGATCTATGTCTTATGAGAAAGACTTTAAAAAGAAATAGTTCATCAAAATTAGTCAATACAATTAAATCTCTCGCTGCATTTTATGAGATGTTCAATACTCAAAGTGTCCTACTAATACAAAGAATGGAAAAAAGTTCTTTTTCATGTCTCTTCTTTGGGATCAAGATTGGTCATTATAAATTGTTTTGATATTTCCATTTCCTTTCCTGGCTCATCTTTATTTCACTTTGCATCAGTTCTTTATATCCTCTCTATTCTTTATATTCAATTTTCTATAGCACAATAAAATTCTATTACCTTGATGTACCATAGTATATCTATATTCCAATTGAACAACTCTTCTGCTTTATGTTTTTTTTTTCCCCTAAATTTAAACAAAAAAAAAGATGCTATAAGTGTTTTGTGGAATATAGAATCTTTCTCTGGGATATATTATTAGCAATGAACCCTTTGGGTTAAACATCCCAGTTATCATAATTCCAAAATATTTTCTAGAAAGAGGTAGTTTATTGCTTCATCACTAGTGTATCAATATGTCTGAATTTCTACAACCCCCTCCAACATTAACAATTTTCATTTTTTATTGTCTTTATCAATTTGGTCTGTGAAAACTCAGGGTTACTTGAGTTATAATTTTCTTATTGGTGATTATGAGCACTCTTTCACATGTTTTTTAGTAGTTTATATTTCTTCTTTTCTTTCTTTCTTTCTTTCTTTTTTTTTTTTGCAAAACATTTCCATAAAAATCATGTTTTGAAAGAAAACAGAACTCTACCTTGTAATGGGCTGAGGCTTGAGTTGATGCACTGAGGTCCCAAGCATGTGAGGCTAAATAGTAATTAGACCATACTCTATTAATATATATGCTTGAAGAAAAAATGGCCCCATCCACTCTTTGTGCAAGTCCTGATGTGTTGTATAGGAAATGACGATTTTGGTGGGTGGAGGCAGGGGAGTGGAGAGGGAAGCAAAAAGAGAGACTGCTGGGTGGCGTCTTGACACAGCTGCTCACATTGCTATTGGGACTGGCCCTTCACCTCTGATCCCCCTCTGTTAGCTGGCTTTCTGTCTGCCCATATTGCTATCGCAATCCTTTTCAACTCTACTGAGAATTCTCTCTACTGAGAATAAAGATTGAAGATTTTTCCCTTAACCTGAATTCCTGACTCCGGCTGATTTTAAATACGTGGTCATCACACTACCCTAATAAAAACACTCAAGAAAAATAAAGTTGAAAGAGAGAGACAGAGACAGAGAGAGAATATGCTTCAATTTATATTCAGATACAATCAGTTCCTCTAGGATTTTTCATTATAAGTGCTTCAGAGTAGTTGTGGATCTAATATATTGCTGAGAATAATAAAGCCATTTAGAGTTGGCCATCCTTGAACATTGCAATTACTTTATATTTTGTACATTTCACTTTGCTTGAGTTGACAGAAGACTTTTCAGGTTGTTTTCTGAGAGCATCCTGTTCATCATTTCCCATAGAAAAATAATATTCCGCCACAAACACATTCCACAATTTATTAAGCCTTTTCCCAATTGATGGGCACCCCCTCAATTTCCAATTATTTTGCCCTGACAAAAAAGCTGTTATAAATATAAATATATATATATATATATATATTTATAACAGCTTTTTTGTTATACAATTGTTAATTGTATTTCCCCCAATTTATTCTATTTTTTTTCTCCTTTCACCCTGTCCATCCTCCAAAGTATTTTGCTACTGACCACTCCTTCCCCCAATATGTCCTTTCTTTTATTGTTTTCTCCTTTCCTGGATCTTATTCCCCTCTTATTTTCATGCAGGGTAAGATAGATTTCTTTTTTTTTTCCCCTTCTAAACATATTTCCACATTTGTCATGCTGTGCAAGCAAAATTAGATCAAAAGGGACAAAAATGAGAAAAGAAAAAACAAACGAACAAACAAGCAAACTACCAAGAAAAAAAAGGGTGAAAATTCTTTGCTGTGATCCACATGCAGTCTCCATATTCTTCTCTTTGGATGCAGATGGCTCTTTCCATCACAAGTTATTGAAATTGCTTTGACTCACCTCATTGTTGAAAAAAGCCAAGTCCATAAAATAGATTTCTATACCATGTTGATTGTGTATGTAATTTCCTCCTTGAGCTAAATTCTGATGAAGGTAAGGTTCAGTCATTTACTTTCTCCCCCCTCCTCTGTAAAAGCTTTTCAATTGCCTTTTTTTTTTTTTTTTTTTTGAGGCAATTGGGGTTAAGTGACTTGCCCAACTGTGTCTGAGGCCAGATTTGAACTTAGGTCCTCCTGATTTCAGGGCTGGTATTCTATCCACTGCACTACCTAGCTGTCCCTCAATTGCCTTTTTTTTTAATGGCAATAATTTATACCATTGCACATCTCCTTTTCCCTTTCTGCCAGGACATTCCTCTCTTACTCCTTAATTTCCTTATTTTTTAAAAAAATATTATCTCTTCAGAATCATCTCATACCTGTATTCCTCGTCTATGTAAACTCCTAACTGCCATAATAATGAGAACAATCTAATGAATTACAAATATCAGTCTCCCATGTAAGAATATAAACAGATAAACCTTATTAAGTCCCTATATATCATTTTTCTGATTACCTCCTTATGTTCTCCTGAGTCCTGTATTTGAAAATCAGACTTTGTATTCAGCTTTAGTCTTATCAGAACAAATGCATGAAAATCCTCTATTTCACTGAATATCCATTTTTCTTCTGAAGGATTATATTCAATTTTTCTGGGTAGGTGATTCTTAGTTTTAATCGTAGCTCAATTGCTCTCCAGAATACCATATTCCAAGTCCCCTGGTCCTTTTATATAGAAGCTACTAAATCTTGTGTGTCCTGAATGTGATTTCAGTAAATCTTAATTATTTCTTCCTGGATGCTTGAAATATTTTCTCCTTGATCTGGAAGTTCTGGAATTTGGCTATGATATTCCTGAGAGTTTTTATATTGAGATCTCTTTCAGGAGATGATTAGTGGATTCTTTGAATTTCTACTTTATTCTCTGGTTTTACAATATCAGGGCAGTTTCCCTTGATTTCTTGAATGATGACATTCAGGTCTTTTTTTTTTTTTTTTTTTTTTAATGATCATGACTTTCAAGTACACCAATAATTTTCTCTCCTGGATCTGTTTTCCAGGTAAGTTGTTTTTCCAGTGAGCTATTTCATATTTTTTTCTATTCTCTCTCTCTCTCTCTCTCTTTCTCTAAGTCTAATTTTTAAAAAATTGTTTTCCTTATTGAGCTTTTTTTTCTCCTTTCCCATTTGGCTATTTTTGCTTTTTAAGGCATTCTTCTCCTCATTAGCTTTTTGTATTTCCTTTTGAATCTCTCTCAGTTCTTTTTCTAGTTTTTTCTCTACTTCTCTTGATTTTCAAAATAGCTTTTGAGCTCTTCCATAGCCTGAGACCCATTCTTTTTTTTTTCTTGGTGGATTTGTATATAGGAGCTTTGACTTCTGAATGTGTTTTCATCTTCCTTGTTATCATAGTAACTTTTTATGAACAGAAATTGCTGGCACTTAGGCCAGGGCTGGAGCTGGGCCTGTGCTGGAGTAGCCAGAATTGGCATTGGGGGCTGGGCGCCCACCTTGTTGCCATGGATATTTTTTCTGACCTTCCAAATACTCTTTGATGTCTCTGAACAGAGAGGTCTGGAAGCCACAAGTGCTGTCACTGATTCAGAGGTCTGTAGCCTTGTTCCTGCTTTACTGGCATGGGGCAGAGTTGGGGCCATGGCCTGTCTAAGGGCGGCATGCTAGACTTTCCACCCTGGTGTCACGCCTTTTGCTGACCTTCTAAGCTGTCTTCAGCTGGACAATGCCATCTTTTTGGGTGTTCTGATGCTCTAATATTTATTTAAAGGCATTATTTAAAGTAATTTGGAGTGGTTTGGGAGAGAGGTGAATTTGTGTCTTGACTCTGCCATCTTGGCTCATTTTTTTTTTTTAATCTCGTTACTTAAATGACTTGGATTTTATTATCCCCTAACACAGAAGTAGTTAAGCTCAAACCCATAGATGCCCAAGGGAGTCCTTGAATAAATTTTAGGAGGTTTTTGAACTTGAAAAATATAACTTTTTCTAACTTCTAACTGAAATTTAATGTTTCTTTTAAATGTAAAATAAAAATAAAATAATGATTTTAAGAAGGATTCTACAGGCTTCATTAGATTGTTAAAACAGTCCACAACATAGAGAAGGTTAAGAACCACTGCTTTCTAAGGTCTTTTCCATTTCTACTACAACAAATTGATGGCAGTCTCAACATAAGACTACAGAGGCATGTTTTTCTACCCATGACTAGACCATTGAATATTATATAATTGGAAACTTGGCTTCTCTCCTCTTTCCATATTTACAGTCCATTCTTAGGATCTTCTATGAGGTTTTGTGAGTACCCTAAATGTTGGTGTTCCTGGACTTGTATTACAGTTATGAAAGAATTTGCAGGTTCAAACTGTGTCCAAGTCAAAGGCAAAGTTTATTCAAGCATAATGCTATTGACAGTGGCTTAAGTTCCAAAACAAGGAGTTAGTGGAAAAAGCACGGGACAAAGAAATATTTTAATAGGAAGAAGAGAGAGAAAACCAGGTGCTTTCATGTTATTAATTCTACAGGTAGAGTTGGGGGGCTGGTTAGGTTAGGAATTTCACTATGGTTCCTCAATAGCTAGGCGATGTCATTGATATGTTAATTTATGGTATAGAGATGTAAACTAGGACAAAATAATCTAAAGGACAAGATACAGCACTAAGATAAAAGACCCTGGAGTCTGTATAGTATTATCCCCAAGGGGTGCCTTTCTAAGGTCATTATTTCCTGGGTCAGGCAGCCTGGTGGTTACAATCATATTAGTTACATGATCTATAAGATCATGGATCTGTCTGAATACCTGGCCCTGATATTCTCTGAAGTGGTAATTTTGCAACACACACACACACACACACACACACACCACTATCTTTCCCAAGTTCTGCATTATTTCTGAATTCTTTCTGAATTCAAATCTGTCATCAGATGTTTATTAGCTGTGTGATTGTTTGTCCCAGTTTTCTTAGAAGGAAATAGCAAACCACTCTAGTTCTTTGCAAGAAAACCCCAAATGGAGTCATAAAACGTGAGACATGACTAAACAACATTATATATATATATATAATATATATATATATATATATATATATATATATATATATATATATATATATATATTAGAAGGAATTTGGGTTAGGAAAAGAATTCTCTTAAATTTAACTTTAAAATGTTTTGCTTTATGTTATCACCTTATAGTTATAATCAGTTGTCTTCTACTTGTGATTCAAATTCTACTTAAAACCAAGACCTGTGATTATTAAGTTTAAAAAAAAAATCTTTGGTTTTGATTGGATTTGGGGCCTTATTACTTTTCCTTCTATACATTTGAACCTTAGCTAGGTTATCTAAAGTAAATGTGCATTAACTAGTTACTAGGGACATCTTTGTGATAAATCTAGAAAAGCACCTCAGGAGGCAAGAAATTGGAAACCAACTAATTTCTTTTGATATGAACTGTGTGCTTTGCAGTTATATTTAGATCAGTGACATGCTGTTTCAATTTATATTCAGCTAGGCATTTGTTATGGTAGTTCTTCCTAAATGATGATAATGGCAATGTCACCATAGTACTTAGCCATTAAATTCTGTTCTCAGGATAAGGAGTTCTAGCTAATACCAATTTTCCTTGATGAGTCTACAGAGCATCTTTGCTGTATAATTGTATATTTTTTTCGTTTGACAAATGAGCCATTCCCATAAGTACCATTTCATCCATTTCAAATGAGATTTTTTTTTTTTTTTTTTGAGCAGGGAAGTGGGATAAAAGGACAGTACTCATCTACTTAGTAGTTAGGGAAGAAAGGTGAATCTCTAGCAGAATCAATGGGAGTGATGCTCTCTTTGTTTTCACTGCTCTTGAGCTAGATCTACGATTTATTTCAGGAAGATTATAATTTATTTCACAGAAATATTTTGTCTAGTGTACTATTCACAAGGACTTAGTTCTCTGCTAGCAGTCAACTAACTCCTGCTATAGAGATAACTGATAACGTGAATGCTGGAAGAATGAGGACAATTATTAACATAGACTTGAATGCTATGTATTCAGGATTAAAAAAAGGACAAAATATAAAAAAATGTTTTGAATATTTATAGTTCTGGTTCATGCTGTAGTTTTGAAAATATATTAAATATTCTTTCAGTTTCTGAAGCTGAACTTTACATAATACATCTTTAATCTTTATTAATTTCTTCTTGGAGAATAGGAGTGCCCAAATCAGATTTATGCAATATTATGAAGTTACATTTTATCTTTGCCATCCTTCCATTTGCCTTTTTAGGATCCTTCTTCCTCTTCCCAGGACTTAATCCTTTTCCTCTCTCTTGAAGATTTTGTCCAGTGTCCTATTCATATAGACCTAGCTCTTAACTATCAACAAACTCAAGATACAAATGTAGCTGAAAAATATTTATGTTTTTGTATTTTTAGAAACAGTTATCTTAATAGGCATCTCTTTAAGAAAAAAAAAAAAATCAATCTCCAGAGGAATTATTCACTAATGGTAAATCCAAGTCTTTAAGGAAATAAAATTGGGTGAGGCCAATGGATACATTTGAAGTAAAGGGCTTCCTTGCTTTGACTTCTGATAGGGGAAAGCCTCAATCGCATGTTTAATATACACATATACACATAGAGGTTTATTATCTTCTTATCAGTGAACTCATCTACATAAATATACTCTTTTAAAATAACTAATAAGCATAACATTTAAAAAAATTATTGAACTAAATACAAAATAAAAAAAAGGATAGGAAAAAAGCATTATTTTGTGTCAGGAGAACATCATGGAGGATTCAAAATATATAGAAGTAAATTTCAATTTCAAGAAAGCACATATAATAATAGAAGTTATATTCATAAGTGTCCATCTTTTCTTATAATCAGAGAATTAAAAAATAATTTGAATAAATGTTATAATAGATCCATGATCTTATTAATATTGTTGTTCTCCCCACTGATACACATTGAAATGAATATCTGTGTCTTCTAATCCTGTATGATTTTTTGTCCATGTTTTTATAAACACAATCTATAATCAATCTTCCTCTTTATATATGGATCTTTCTTCTGGTTCTTTGAAGATTTTGTGGATACCTATGTGATACTTGGATTATTTATCTGTTTCTCTTACTCAGTATTTGATCAGTCCAGTTTCTTTTTTACTCACACATATTCTTTATATCATATATTGCTACTTCTCACATGCAAATCATTGTTGATGATATGTTTCAGTTTACTTGCACCCACAATACATCTTTCCATTGGTCTCTAAATCACTAGATAGTTTAATTTTTTTGAAATGAATGTGTTTGATTCAAAAAAAAAAAAATAAAAACAAAACAAACCCAACCAAACAACAATAACAAAAAAATCCAAAGACTTTTGCAACAGCAAGAAGCTTGTCACCATTGATAATTACCAAATGTCTACTAGCTGAAAAAATGGGATTTCTATTATTTTAGGTTATTGACAATATCTAGACCATTATTTTTCTCCCAAGTTTGATTCTTATGCTACATTTTGCCATTTTCAAAATCTTACTCACAAAGACCCTTACTTCTTAAAAAAATTATTTTTTAATTAAAATGCTTGCTTCTACAATCTCCAGGTCTTTTCCCTGGTTTTGTGCCTATATGCTCCTTGTCTCCCAAATCCAGATTTTGAGAACCACCCCAATGTGACTGCAAAATGTAGTTTAGGGAAAATAATTAATTTTTTTTTTTTTTTACTACTCCCCAAGACTCTAAACTGAAAGGGAATTGCTAATTTGTATTGGTAGAGGGAGTTTACTCATATAGGAGTTCTGATAACCATTGAAATCATATAACCAATGAAAGGTTCAATTGCAATCCCAATCCCTATCCCTATCCCTTTTTATCCATTCCTATGCCTATCCTTGACCATATCTATATCGATATCATTATCTGCATTTTATTAGTCCATAGAATATAACATTGGGAAACACTGGTCTAAACAGATATCATGTTAAGTTTTTGATGCTGTGTAGATAAAGGGGTAGTACATGCTGGGTCATTTTGTTCATTAACTTTCCTTACTTTTCCTGTAATTTTTTCCTGATGGTTTTTCTCTTTGGGTAGCCCTTATTACTATTTGGTGCAATATTTTGACTTCTAAAACTTCTTTAACCTATTTAGTGAAACTCTTTTTTTTTTATCAAGAAGTCATGAATAAGGAAGAACACATTAAAAGGCTGACAATTCATCTAGTTCAAAATAACTTGCAAATTACATTTTCTTGCATGGAACAAATTTCCCTCCACAATTTCCTGAGGACTATTGCAATTGGCTGTCTTTGTAATCTGTCTCTATCTTATCCTTAAATTTCTAAGATTTTTCTGATAATAAAAAAAAAGATGAAATAAAACCTTTCATTTAGTTTCCTCCTTTCTTTTTTGTTATATTGGTTATCTTCTTTTGGAAAGTATATATTTAACTCCCCCCATTTAAAGAATATTTAAATTTTTATTTTGACATGAAACTTTCAAAAAGACACTTATTTTTGAAAATGCTGGATATCATATTATGAAAAAGAGTTTAAGATTAGAGACTATAAAATGCATTTAAATATTACAGTAGTTTTTCAACTCTTTTATTCTTATAGGAATTTTTTTTAAAGGAAAAGAGCAATCTGATTTTTATTAATTGGTAATTTTATAAAATGTATTGTTTAGAAATATTACTTTGACTGCAAATAACTTTAATATTGAAGGGGAATGAGTGATGCTAAGAAATGGTTTCTCTGAGAACACCTGAATTTTAAAGAAATATTTCATTTAATAAATATTCATTAAATACTTTCTATTTATAAGGCACTGGACAATTGGGATTGACAAAATCTCATGAATTATAACACTTATGAATATAAATTCTATTCTTATATGTGCTTTCTTGAAATTGAAATTTATTTCTATATATTTTGAATCTTCCCTGATGTTCTCCTGACACACAACAATGCTTTTTTTTTCTGTCATTTTATTTTATTTTATTTTTTTTGTATTTAGTTCAAAGATAAAAATTATTTAGTCCCTGCCCACAAATAATTTATTTTCTATTGCTGGGAAGAGAAATAGGAACTTATACATATAGAGAGTATGTGCAAAATATTATAAACTCTTCATGATGGAGAGAATGCAAAAAAATGTCATGAGGTTTTTAGTGTAAGAAATGGTACCTATGCTATAATTTGAAGATTTCTAGGGATTCCATATGTCACAGGTGATGTGGGAGTGTATTTAAGACCTGGAGACCCATTTGTTAAATGTCACTATACATAGTTTAGATCTGAGAAGTTAAACATGCTAGATGAATATAGTATTTATTCTCTGTTCAGGTATTCAAAAAGAATCAGATGTTGAACTGTTTCAATTTTTAGGTTTCTTTTTACTTTATTAGGAGTGAAAGTTATTTTTCTATTTCTGCAATAAAACTGCCTACTCATTGGGTGATGGACAAAATGCTAACTTGTCAGTTCTTTCACCACTGCATTAGATAGCAGTTTTTCTTTTTACTAACACAACAAATTCGCCTACTTGGTATTTCAGTAATGTCACCAAAGAGAAGTGAAGCACTTGTAGAATAGTAGAAATGTAATATCCCATTTAAAATCATGATAAAAGTTAAGAGATAGATATGCCTTGGCCTAATAATTAGTTCCATGCACAATTTTTTTTATGTGAATACATGGCTAGAATAGTTTAATCCAAGGATACCTTATTATATTATAACATATGTGGACTAAGACATTAATCATTTCTAAAATATACTTTGATGGAACCATGATTTTACTATGTAGATTGTAACCTCTTCATTGATATTTATTCTGTGCAATTCTTGCACGTTTTTTATAAATTGTCCATAAGAGATCCATTCAAAATTCTGGAAACCATCCTCTAATTGCTTTGATATTCTTGATCTTTTGCTCTTTCATCTGAATTTTGTTTCTATTTTTTCTATTTTATTAAAATAATTCTTTGGCTAAAGTACGTTTTTCTTTCTTATTTCACTTCTTTTATTTGTCTTCCCTTTTATCAATCCCCTCCTCTTTTCCCTTTCTCTTTTGCCCTTTCCCTCCTATTTTTCTGTTGGGTAAGATAGATGACTATTAACAATTGACTATGTATTGACAATGTATATATGTATACACATCCTTTTTGCACCAATTTATATGTGAGTACATGTTAAGTATCCTCCCATCACTTCCCTCTCCAATTTAAAAGTTCTGTTTTGTGCATGTTTTTATGTAAGTTAATTTGCCCCATTTTCCCTCTTCTTTCCTCCTCCTAAAGATTCTTTCTTTCATGCCTATCCATTTTAAATATTATTTCAAAATAGTCAACTCATTCTCTCAGCCCCTTTCAATGTGGAATCTTTCTAACTGTCTTAATAATGAAAAAAATTTTTTTAAAAGATACAGATAGAAAGGCAAACAGTTTAAGCTCATTGAGTCCCCTATAATTTCTCTTTCATGATTACTTTTTTATGTTTCTCTTGAATCTTGTGTTTAAAAGTCAAACTTTCTATTGGCTCTGGTCTTTTTATTAGATTGCTTGAACATTCTCTGTTTCATTAATTATCCATATTTTCCTTTGATGGAAATACTTAAGTTTTTCTGGGTAGTTTATTCTTGGATGTAATTCTAGCTCTTTTGTCTTCCAGAATTGTTATGGGCCAGAACAGAATTGCTCCCATACAGATACTAATTGAGATTATCAAATCCCAAGAGATGATGCGTTTTCTTTTTGTTGGGCAAAAAATATAACTCATCCAACTTTCTTCTTTATAATAAAAACCTGTAGATTTTTTCTCCATTTTGCTGAGAGCTCTTTATCTTCTGTTTTTATTTATATAAAGAATGCTAAAATATATGTGCTTCAATTACACTAATACTGTATAAATTAATTGATTATTAGATAGAAAGCCTATCTTAAAAAAAAAAAAAAACTCCAAATTTCCTCACTTGATATTTAGTACTTATACTCTTACACCACCATATAGTTACAACTAATTTTCAAACTTATCCCTTTTTTGCACCTTACTCCCCAGTCAATCCTCATACAACTTTGCATTTTTTTACTTTCATGTTTTTCTTCATGTTGCTCCCTATTCTAAGAATTCCCTCTTTCACTCTCTTTTTGAATTGGTCCACCTTTTACTTGTACCTTTGGATGCACTTCTTTTATACCATTTTAATTTAAAGTTATCTGTATGTCTCACCCCTTTATTAGACTTTCAAATCTTTGAGGGCATGGACCATTTAAAAAAAAAAAATGTGTTTATCATTATACTTTGTACAAAGTAGGAATGATAAATATCATTTATTTGAATGATGCCCCGATATGGATATTTCTGGTCTAGACTTTTCTTCCATGCATATTTTCATTTCACTTTGTTCATAAGATATCTCGACCTGGATATCCCACTGACACTTCAAAGTCAAAAAAATTTCTAACTTAACTTATTATCCTTCATGCCTCGAAAGCATTACCTTGTTATCTCAACCTTACAGAATTCATAGCCATAATTAGCTATTTCTACATCTGAGATGAAAAATTATAAGGACACATGGTACAATTAGAAATAATTATCAAATTTCAATATCAATTTATAAAATATAAATACCAATTTAGTTGAAGCAATGCTGAGGACATTGCTTCCATTGTAAGGGAAAAGTTACTAGAATATTGACCATACTTTGAGTGTGGCTGGGGCTTACGAGGGTAAGTTGCCATCTAATAGTTTCCTATTTGAATTAAATATTTTTACTATTTTCCAAGATTTGTTATTTCTATATTGCTATTGTGCAAATGTTGTCTATATATCTAAATTTTGGTACTATTGGGAATGCCTTGGTTGCTTCACTACAGTTATACTCTACTAAGTGTTTCATTTCCTTTAGGGATCCATCTTTTCTGAAGTTTTCCCTTATTTCTCCAGTTGTTAATGGAGGAATTTCAAAAATTTCTTAGACAAATTTTAAATTATCTCTTCCTTGCCATTTTACTACTTACAAGATTATTTACTTATTTATAGATAAAATATATGTGAATGTATATAAATATTAATAATTTGTTTATTTTATGCTCAAATTAATTAACCAATCAGATTCAAATTTAATCAACTAAATAAATTAAGAATATTATATTATTAAAATCAATAACTAAAAACATACTATATTAAATGGAATTTTAACATGAAATTCTATGTAATGTATATAAAGTGATGGACAGGATTTTTTAAGGGGGGATTCTTCAGTACCTGTAGTTTTTATATATTGTGTTCCTTTCACATAACATATGTTCATCAATTGTTTGTTGGATTAAATTAAACCTTTTACACAAAAATCTGCTGCCCTCTCTGACTTCTCTGGTTTTTCAGTTATACTTATATACAAAGCCTAAAACCTTGATATTATTGTTGAACCTTCTCTTTCCTTGACATCCAGCCATTTGTTAAGTTTCTTCAATTTTATCTGTAGATTATATTTCAAATAAATATTCCCATTCTCTTTGAAATCATCTTAGTATTTTCTAAAAATTTTATCCTGTGCCCTCATCTACTTTTTACATTGGCATATTTTTTCATCTTTGTACAAATATCTGATCATAACACTCCTCTACTCAAAATTACAACATGATTACTCATGCATTGACTTTTGAATAAAGTTCAGGTGTGTTAACCAATATTTTAATACTATCTGTTGGCTGGCTACCTCTAACCATCAGTTCTACTATTATTGGAAAATCAGCATGCCCAAAACTAAACACCTCATTGCTCCCTGACTCTCTAAAGAAATCTACCTTTCTTCTGAATATTCTTATATATTTTTTTAATCATTGCATTTACTTAGTGATGCTTGAAACCAGCTATTTTTAAAGTTTTCCAGCTCCCCTGGATTCATTTCTGCTTCTATAGCTATCTTCAATTCAAAATCATATTCAAAACTGAATTCATGATCTTTCCCCCTAATGCCTCTCCTATTTTCCACTTTCCTATTATTGTCAAAAATACCTTTTTTCCTTCTAGTATTTGCAATAAAAAAATGAAATTTGATTCAGAAAACACAAAGATCTGTAATATTTTACATAACTGCTCAAAAATGCTAATTAGGCTTTCAGTGTGTTTTTCAGTCATGTCCAGCTCTTTATAACATCATTTGGAGTTTTCTTGGTAAAGATACTGAAGTGGTTTGTACTTTCTTTAGCTCATTTTACAGATGAGGAACTGAGACAAATAGGGTTAAGTGACTTGTTCAAGGTCACAGGACTAGTAAGTATCTGAGATTTGAATTTAGGAAGAAAAATCTATCTGCCTTTACTTTTTTTGAATTTTTCCCCGCTCCCATGGAGTCAATCATCATCTTTATGCCACAGATTTGAAGATCTACTTATTTATATTTTGCCTCTTACATCTCTAACTACAGATGTCCCATAACTCTTGAAAGAAAGAAAGAAAGAAAGAAAGAAAGAAAGAAAGAAAGAAAGAAAGAAAGAAAAGAAGGAAAGGAAGGAAGGAGGGAGGGAGGAAGGGAAGAAGAAAGTTAAATATAAGCAGATATACATATATCCACATAAATGACATGGTAATGCTTTCTACATTATACTAATAATTATATTTTATTAGTTTGGTAAATAAATATCATTAAATTCAAAGACTAATATTGTTTTTATATGCCATCATGTAAATTAGTACAGATTCAACTCCCAAAGGTCTCAGAAAGTCAGGGTGAGAACAAAATTTACTGTAGACAACTAAGAATCACAATTATAATTGAAAATGTAACCCTATAGGACATAATTATATTCCTATGCTCTATGCTTAAAATAGATGACTCAAAGCTCTAATATTTGGAAGTAGGGAGATTAAGGAATGGTGAAAAAAAATCTGGCATGCTCTCTTGATTTCTTTTCTAACTAGCTTATTTCAATGGAACAAGTGCAAAAAGAAGTTGCCTCTTTATAGTGTCTTAAAATGTAACAATTTATTATCATTAAATTTCATGAATATCTATTTTAACCTCTTTAAAGTAGATATAACTTTAGGGGCATGTCCTTCATTATGAGATAATCTCTACTTGTAGCTGCTGTGCTATATTTTTGGTTGCATTATAGATATATATCAATACACATAGGCACATATAATGCTGTTTTGTATCCCCTCTCAAGTGTTTTGAAAATAACAAAGAAATAAGATTCTCAATTTGTTTCACAATTTTTAAAAAATTCATTCATTTCCACTTTATGTTCCTTAGTCTGTGCTGAAGTGTTAGAATCCATATGGGAATTCCTGTGCAGTGAGGTTTCTCCTTCATGAATCATGACATGCAGACCTAAAAAGATCTTTAAGATGGGTCCTTCACAAAACAGCTGCAGTCAGAGTACATTACCTCTTACAGCACCCTAGATGTTTATTCAACACATTGCTTGGGACTGTCAGACCTGTGTTCATTCTTGAATTCTTAGTCCTCTGCTCCTGGAGGCCTTAACACTTTCACATTCTAGCTAATCACTCTTCTGACTCCCTAGGAATTTCTTGACAAGTGAACTCCAATCTTGTTTTCTCTCTGTCAGAATTCAGTAATTTGTTTCTTCTTAGATCAGTTGCTGTTTCTTAGCCCTTCTTAGCACTGCTTCATGGAGGATAATGGGGTGAGAATGGTTAGTCCTTTCTAGAAAGTGTCTATTGGTCATAAGTCAGTTTGCTTGGGGCAGCCTAAGCTCTAGTTTGAAAAGGTTGTGTAAAAAGCCTAGTTATTAAAAAAAAAAAAATCATGTTTATGCTTCCAGAGAAAGTCTTCAGGAAAATTTAGGCCAAAGGATAAAACTGCTTTTACGTCATTATTTGTGTAGATCAAAAAGATTTAAGGCGTCTCCATTAAACAAGGATTCATGATGTACTAGTGTGTTAAATAAAAGTTTATATGCCATATGACCTACTAAGCTAATGCTTATATTATATGTGTTAAGCCTATGCATTTTCTCAGTAAGAAGAAGTTATGGGAATATTTATGTTAGCATACACCTGTTTTTATGAGGACAGGGGCTAATTAAGAAGACTACTTCAATGTAATTGTGTTTCATAGCTATAGGAGTCATTCTAGCCTCAGCTAAAACATGGTATACAATTTTACTCTGGTTCTTTATGTAAACTTTTTATGAAGAAATTAGTTTATGGCTTACATGTTTATAGAAAAGGAGCAAGATTTAATGGATTTAGAATTGGGTAGGATTGTAGAAGTTTAATTTTGAAGTCTATATCTCT
Source organism: Antechinus flavipes (assembly GCF_016432865.1). Taxonomy (NCBI): domain Eukaryota; kingdom Metazoa; phylum Chordata; class Mammalia; order Dasyuromorphia; family Dasyuridae; genus Antechinus; species Antechinus flavipes. Next base: position 401,221,031 of record NC_067400.1, read on the forward strand.
GGCCTTATTTATCCATTGGAATCTGGCCTTTCTTTTGTGATTGTGTACGGTGCTAGGTGATCTTTTGCCTTCCTTCACTCACAATCAGATTTCTACATTATTTCCTTTTCATTTTGAAGTTATGCAGCCTTTCACATTCCCCATCCCTCTTCTAGTTCCTATGTATGTGTTATTTTCTGCATCAAGGTACAAGACCTTTAGGGTAGGCCCAAGTTCCTTCAAATATTTGTATCCCTAGAATTCATCACATAGTACCTGGCACATGGAAAATATTTTATAAATGCCTTTTCATTCAATCATTTATTTTGACTAACCTGCTCACTTTATAGATAAAAAAACAGAAAACTATGGAGCTTGAGAAACATGTGCAAGATCACACAGGTGAGATTCAGACCCAGATGATTATCTTTGGAGCTCTTTCCAGAGCACTATGTTTTCTAATATATGTAGATAGCTGCCTACCTATGTAGATATTGATACAGATTAATAAATATACATATGTATAAACACATACATATATACATAAATATACACATATGTATATATAGGACACATACACATAGAACTTTCTACTATATATACACACAGACATATTTATATATTCACACATATGGGGAAAGAGAGAGAGCAATAGGTAGAGAGAGAATCACACAGAGAGACATACACAGAGAAATAGAGAAAGATAAAGAGAGAGAGAAAGAAAAAAAGAGAGAGTTTTTTTTCCATATAAGAAGTACAATAATTGGAAAAGCCATCTGTAAATATGTAGAGAGAAATCTAGGATGACATTGATTTTAACTGTCACAATGGCAGGTTGCCCTTAATAAATATTTAAGAAAAATACTTCTGTATCATCCCCTACCTGAAACTACTAATTCTGTTAATTAATGCTCTCCTATGAACCCTCAAATAATAAACATTTAAGTGCCTACTATGTTCTAGGATCAAATGATCATGCATATATTTAATTATCTCTATGCTGTATCCTAATAACAGAATATAAGTAAGAATTAAAAAAAACATATTTCTTGTTCCTAGTATGATCCTTTACACATCATTGGTGCTTAATAAATGTTTTCTGTAATCCCTTTGACTTTTTCCAAATAAAAGTTCTATGAAAACCAAGGCCATCTTTTATTCTGTTAAAAAACAAAACAAAACAATTTCATGAACCAAGTTTCATCTGCTAGCTGCATTATACATTTTGTTTATGACCTGTTTGATTTACTGCCTCATTTGGTTCCAAGAGAAGAACATCATTAATGACATGTTAACAAGAAGAGTTGTTTTCCTCCTCTAGTTTGTCATACAAGCAGACACATATTTTAAATATTTCATTTTGTTCTTTTGAGAAATTGCACTACAGCAGGATTATCTCATTTTGTTTAAAACAGTGATGAAAACAACAACAGAAAAATATAAATTACCTCTTGCAATTATGTAGTGAAATTTATTAATTACTGAAAGCCACACTTTGATTACAACAGCTGGCATAGCATTCAGGAAATCCAATTAAATTAATATAACAACATCAGTTGGATAATGAGAATAGTTAGTTAATAGTAAAATGGACTTTTCAAAACTAAATACGGAAAACCTTCCTGGTCATAATAATAAGAGGTCACATTTTTGTACTGTTTTATAATTTATCAGACACATTTTAAACAATAGCCTCATGTGGTTGGTAATAAAAGCATGATTTTAACAACTTTACAGATGAAGAAATAGAAGTTAAAAGAAATGAAATGATTTGCCTAGAGCTACCCAGCTGGTAAGTGTTTGGGGTAGGATTTAGATCCAGATCACTTCAAATTTCAATGGTATTGCATCTTCTACAACAGCATGAAGTTTCTTTATAAAACAAAAAAGAAAAATGATAGAGAAATAAATGAAAATTTTCTCACTCAATCAATATTCATCAATCACCTTATTAAGTGCATATTACATGCCCAGCAATGTGCTAGGATACAAAGATGAAGAAACAATCATTAACTCTGAAGATGACTACATTCTTCTCTAATAGTCTTCTATTGCTGTATTCTAAGTCACTATACCATAGATTTAGAATGATAATACTCAGAGCTGTAATTTGAAATATTTTCATTTGTAGCAAAACCTAATGTTTTTCTTGTTGTTGGTGGGGCAGTAAGTAACAATGAAAGGACAGAAGACAATGGATTTTGGAGATGGAACAGTTTGACCTTTGTCTGGATGGATCTAGGAGGGAAGAGAGATCATGTGAGAGGGTGGCTGGATACTAGGTGTCATGTGACCATAAAGTGAGAGGTGGAGATCACACAGTTGCTATGGAAACTATGCTTGCCCACCTAAAGAAGAAGTACATCATTCTCTATTCCCTTTTCCCCCAAAGACAAAACAAAATAAAAACTCCAACAAACTAATAACTTTAGGAAGTATACTCATGTTGTAAGTTGGCACTCTGGAGTTAATGCCCCATTTGCAACATGATAATATTTCTAGTATCTTAGTGATTAATTGAATGTAATACAACTATGAAGCAAGCTATGAATATTTTGGAGATACATAATAAACTCCACAAGTGAATAGCTTAACATCACTGCACCTTACTCACAGAAGAGTCTCTTAGGCAATCAGTTAAATATTCTCATTTAACATATGATTGATTATAACAAGTTTGGATCTTTGTCTTCGTAGTCCACTGTAGGGTAAAAGAATAAACTTAGCTGAGGATGATATACTCTTAGCATCTGACCTCTGACAACACTGAAAAGTGATAGCAAAGAGACTTAAAGAACTAAATAGTAACAAAGGGGCTCACCGTATTCCATAGAACATATGTATTCATGTTCATAAGTTTGATTTTAGGCATTCTGAGGTTCATACTGACCCATGGCTGGGTCAGACAGTAGATTTATATGTTAGAGTGGAGAAAAAATAGATAAGCAACATTCCCTACTTCAGTCTATAATTATCTAAGAACATCTCTTTCCATTCTGCTCATCATTCAAGTTGGAATCTGAAGAATCAGGTTTAATTTACCTTGAACTGACAATCCTAGAATGCTTCCTAAATGCTGCAGTAGCAATGAACCAACCAGGACTTGATTTAAAATTCTAATCAAGTGAGGGGAAAAAAAAATTACTATAGATTTGCATGAAAAGAACAGTGCTTCAGGAGGTCAGAACATGGGTTTTAAAGTGTTGGATAATTTCACAAACATTAAAAACATTTATAGCTACACAAGCCAAATAATAAAAGTAATCAAACCTTATACTTCAGGATAGGAAACAACTGCTTAAAGAAGGCCAAGACTGAAATTTTTCTCCCAAGCAGAGCATCATACAATTAACCAGTTGAATTACAGTGTGGTATCCCTTTTATCAGAATGCACTCAAGCACATCTGGAAGCAAATCCCTGTATATCTATTGATTGCTAGGAAATAGCCACTTCCAATCCTGACTTGGCCTGGCCAGGAAATAACCCAGAATGGAAGATATTTAGGGAAGTAAAGAAGTAATCTAAAAGTAGAGATAGAGGGATAAGCTCTGTAAAGAGTAGTTTTATGTTGTTTTTTAAGAAAGGACTGTCACTCTTGGATTCTATGTACAGTGGTAGAGATCTTACTATAAAATGAAATAATAAAAATGTTTTCAGACCTCAAGTCCTAGATAAATGTTATCATTAATATTATAAATTGTAATAGTATTAATATTATTAGCATTCAGTTGGCAGGTAAAAGAATTGGGAATCAGATTCTTGCTCTGCTACTTACAATCTGTGGATATTAGGTGGATCAACTAAATTTTTAGGCCTTAGTCTTCTTAAACATAAATTGGATGTATTAAATCATCTTTAAAATTCCTTACATATCTAAACCCATGAATAATGTTTAAATGCACATAACAAAAATAATATTCTTTTTCTCTTCACTCTTCTTTCAAAGCATTTCCCACTAGCCAATTCTAGACTCTAGAAAATATGCAAGAAACATTTGAGTTTTTTCTATGGACAATGATATCTCTTTAGGTGTTTGGGGATTCAAAATGAATATGAGAAACTTTAACAATGTAGAGAAATAAAGCATTCCCTCTTCCACATTGTTCACCCACCTATTGCAAATGCTTTTCCCCTAGTATAACTTTCTTATTCTTTTCTTGATGATCCTTTTTAGTATCAGCTTGTATCTGTAATCTGCCTTTAAAGGGTTTTTGGAACAAAGTGCCAAGACCATTTAAGATAGAAGTGTCTACATGGGAGAATCCAGGGATTTGCTATCTTTCCTTTATTGATCAGCCTGTTCTGCCTTGCTCCAGTGTTATCCAAGGATGAAGATCTTATTGAACTATCAAGTCAGGCAAGGGAAGGTGTGGTTCCTATGACCCTGAGAAACAAATATGAAGGTTTGGTCTGTTTCATTTGTTCTTTTCAGTTCTGTATGCAGAGAATGCTTTCCTTGTACCTGAAAGCTTGATTCATAGTAATCTTTGAGTCAAGATTTTAGGATAGAGTTTGCAACCAGCTCAGTAGGGAAGCCCTGAGAAATCAGGATTCTAGGACATGAGCTCAAGAGAGCTTTGGAGCTGAAACAAGTAGGACTGATGCTATATAGTAACTGAATTAAAATGTGACCCTAATCTCCCTCCCTGCTCTTGAAATTATCATCATAGAGAAGATGATAACCCCATGTATTGGGTAGAGATAATATTTGTATATTTGTTTTTGTTATACTTTTTAATATTTCTTCATAAAAGCTTACCTAACAATGAAGTAGAACTGGGATGCTTAGTTCCTTAAAATGGATTAACATTATTTGTGGGATCTTGAATCAATGACACAGAAGAGACACACCTCCCACAACTTTCTTAAACATTGAATCCTCATAGAGGGATGAAATTTAATAGCTGTATCCTTGATGGAATAGAGGCTAGAATAAATAATATTACTCATAAATGAAAATTAACAACAAACAAAAAAGCAGTTTCTCTGTCTCTGTCTCTTTTTCTTTCTCTCCTTTTTTATTAGCAGATTACATTCTACAGAAATATATGAAATGCATATATGTCCATCTATTTCTTCTAGGTCATAAACTCTTAGAAAAGTGAATTTTCTAAAACATACCTATAATAAGCATGGAAGGTAAGATGTTTAATATAGGACTTTTGACTTAAGTGTTCTTTCTATGATACCATGGTGATACAGTCTATCAAGTGTTAGACTTTGAATTGGGAAAACTGAGTTCAAATCTTGTTTCAGACACTCAACTATGTCATCCTGGGCAAAACATTAAACCTTGGTATGTGTTCCTTTATTTGTAATATGGGGATAAGAAGAACATCCACCTCAGATGGCAGTTGTGAAAAGCAAACAAAGTAATATATATAAAACATTTTGTCAATCTTAGAGTTATATCCCAATTACTATTATTATATTATATATTATTGTTGGGATGGTGATGTCTTTAAATTTGTGCTTTGTTTTATATTGCCTTCTTTGATGCATGCATACCATGTTGCATAGTTCTGTGCCAGTGTATCCCAAGTTTCACAACCAATACCAGACTTCTTCAGAGGGACTTTGAGAGTATCTTGTATTATTTCTTCTGACTTCTGTATGAGCATTTTCCTTGCATGACTTCTCTGTAAAATAGTCTTTTAGACAAACAGACATTTGGCATTTGAACAACTTGGCCAACTCATTGCAATTGAACTCTGTAGTAGAATTTGAATACTTGGCAGTTCAATACAGGATAGGATTTTAGTATCTGTAGTATCTTGCCAGTTGATTTTCAGAATCTTCCTAAGACAATTCAAATGGAAGCAATTCAATTTTTTTTTTTTGCCATGGTGCTAGTACACAATTGAGGTATACAACAATGAAGTGAGAACAATATCTCTGTAGACCTTTAGTTTGGTAGGTAGCTTAATACCTTTTCTTTTCCATTCTTTCTTTTGGAGTCTCCCAAACACTGAATTCATTTTGGCAATGTGTGTGTGTTAACATCATTTATGCGATTAGAATATAAGACTACAAGGGATCCTCTTTATTTCCATCCCTTTCACACATCTTTCTCCTATCCTCATCTCTTTTCACTAGCAATGAAAGCTTTGGTAAATACCAACAGAGGTCCAAGGAAGGCAGAAACTTCATTTTATTTAATTATTTTGTAGATTCTTTGAATAGTGATCAAGGCATTCCAAACAAATTGTACTATGTAGTAGTTGCTTTGTTTCATACTGCTTATTTAGGCAGTTGAAAATGGTAGCATTTGGGACTCTATGATAAACATCACAGTTAAGTTACCTGCAGTGCTAGTCAATTAAGTGTCTGGAAATCTTTCTGAAAGGTTTTCCCCATTGTGAATCATATATTACACTGTCATAGTTACACAGCTCAGTTCCAAATCTTTGAGTAATCACAGAATGAAGCTGCATGGTGTCTGTTATGAAATCACAAAAATGATTTATTTCCAGGGGCTAGTACGCCTTATGGGGTAAGAGAACATGTTGTTTAGGAATATTGAGACTCTAAGGTGACTCATGGTGGGGAAAGTTTGTTCTTTTTATATTTCAGCAAAACTATTTTATTTTGTAAATATTTATATCTGAAAATTATAAACTATTTCATTATTGATCTTTTATGTACCAAGAAAAATATTTATGATAAATGATTTTGTGAGAAATAAGACCCCAGATTCAATTTGGAAGCTTGAGATGTATTATTCAGAGAGATTGAAGGATACAGCCTCAGAATCTCCAGAGAAGAGAGAATACCTCCTGCAGGGAGTGTGCCAACTATAAACACAAGAGCAAATTTTATGCTCTTAGTTGGATGCATTTCCTCTCATTAGAGCTCAGATTGGGTCTGAACTCTTCTGGGCTAGTCTTCCTTACCCACTGCTTGCTTACATGTTACTTCTTGGTATGTTCCCTTTCCCTGGTCATACACCCCAAGTTCAAAGATGATGACTAATCCCACCTTTGGCATGTGACAGGTTATATGCATGAGGTTAATTAAGCATGCTTGTGCTTGTAAAAAGCTTGTGTCCTACTTCTGGGGGTGGAGTCAAGATGGAGGAGTAAAGTCAGGAAGCTGCTCCAGCCCGCCCAGTTTCCCTTGAAAACCACATGAAGCCAAAACTGCACAGAGTCTGATGGAATAAGACTCCTCTCCAGCTCAAGATGGATTGAAAAAACTTCAAGAAAGGTCAGTTTTAATGGGTGAAAAAGGTGCTCAGCCAGGTCACATAGACTCTTGGAAAGCTGGTAAGAAGTTCTTAATCCTGGCAAATTAGCAACTAAGATCCTTAGTCCTGGCTCAGTAGAAAAGCAAATCAGTGGGGCAGCCCTCAGTCCCAGACCAGGCAAACTATCTGAAATTGTTTCCTGAAAAGAGCAGGCAAAGTTACTGCCTACAAACACAAGCGGGGAAGGAGGGGGGCTGTGCTAAAGCCAAGGCACAGAGCTGCGCAGGAAGCTTGGGACAGCACTCCCTTTACCCCAGGAGCAGAGCTCCACCTTAGAAGTTAAAAAAAAAAAAAAAAAAAAAAAAAAAAAAGGAGGGGGGGGAGGGGGAGGAGAATGCCAAAAGAAAAGCAAAGAAAATGAGCAAGAAACAGAAAAGAACCTTGATCATAGAAAGCTACTATGGTGACAGGGCAAACCAAAAAACAAACTCAGATGAGGACAGAATGTCCACAGAAGAAATTTCAAAAGGTGAGATAAATTGGTCTCAAACCCAAAGAAGATTTTTGGAAATGCTCATAAAAGACTTCAAAAGGAAATATGAAAGTAGAAGAAAAAATGAGAAAGGAAATGAGATATGTGCATGAGAGAGTCAACAGTTTGGAAAAAGAAGGGAAAAAAAAATTGTCTGAAGAAAACAATTCCTTAAATAGTAGAACAAACCAAATGAAAAAAGAGATGCAAAAGATAATTGAAGAAAATCACACATTTAAAAACTGGAACAGAGCAAATGGAAGCTAATGATTTTGTGAGACAGCGAGAATCAAACAACCTAAAAAGAATGAAAAAAATAGAAGAAAATGTGAAATATCTCATTGGCAAAATAGCCAACCTGGAAAATTGATCCAGGAGAGACAATTAAAAAATTATTGGTCCACCTGAAGGCCATGACCAAAAAAAGAACCTGAATAGTATTCTACAAGAGATCATTAAGGAAAACTGCCCCAATATTCTGAAAATGGAGAAAAACTCAATGAAATAATCCATTGATCATCTTTGAAAAGAGATCCCACAAAGAAAACACTAAGGAACATTGTTGTGAAACTGAAAAACTATAATCTAAAGGAAAATATACTGTAAGGTGCCAGACAAAAACAATTCAAATATCAAGGAGCAACAGCTAGGATCATCCAAGATCTGGGTCCAGGAATACCATATTCCAGAAGGCAAAGGACCTGGCTTACAACCAAGAATTAATTACCCAAAGAGACTAAGCATCATCTTTCATGGAAGGTGATAGATCATCAATGAAATAAGAGACTTTCAATCATTGCTATAAAAAAAACAAAAACTTAACAGAAAATTTAATCTGCAAACACAGGACTTAAGAGAACCAAGAAAGGTAAACAGGGAGTAAACATATGTTTAAAGATTATACTGTTTACCTCCCTAGATGGGTAAATAATATCTCTAACTCTTTTTTAATTACAGCTTTTAATTTTTTTCTCTCTCTCTGTATATATATATATATATACAGAGAATGTCAAAAATTATAAATATATATGTAAATATAATTATCTATATATGGATATGGATAATTTTTGACATTCATACCCATAAAATCTTGTGTTCTAATTTTTTCCCATCCTTTTCCCCTACCCTCCCTCACTCAGCAAGTGATCCAGTATATGTTAAACATGTGCAGTTCCTCTATACATATTTCCACAAATATCATGTTACGCAAGAAAAATAGATCAAAAAGGAAAAAAGCGAGAAAGAAAAAAAAGTGCAAGTAAACAACAACAAAAAGAACGAAAATACTATGTTGTGGTTCACATTCAGTTCCCACTCTTCTTTCTGTGGGTGCAGATGGCTTTCTTCATTATAAGACCATTGGAACTGGTCTGAATCGTCTCATTGTTAATGAAAGCCATGTCCATCAGAATTGATCGTCATATTATCTTGCTGTTGCTATGTATTTCTCAGTTCTGCTCATTTAACTTAGCATCAGTTCATGTAAGTCTCTCCAGGCCTCTCTGAAATCACCTGCTGATCATTTCTTTCTTTCTTTCTTTCTTTCTTTCTTTCTTTCTTTCTTTCTTTCTTTCTTTCTTTCTTTCTTTCTTTCTTTCTTTCTTTCTTTCTTTCTTTCTTTCTTTCTTTCTTTCTTTCTTTCTTTCTTTCTTTTTTTTTCCTGAGGCAATTGGGGTTAAGTGACTTGCCCAAGGTCACACAACTAGGAAGTGTTAAATTTGAATTCAGGTCCTCCTGACTTTAGCCTAGTACTATATCTACTGCACCACCTACCTGGTCCTGATCATTTCTTATAGAATAATAATATTCCATGCTATTCATATGCCATAATTTGTTCAGCCATTCTCCAAATTTATGGGCATGCACTCAGTTTCCAATTTCTTGCCACTACAAAAAGGGTTACCACCAAGAATTAACTACTCAGAGAGACTGAGCATCATATTTCATGGAAAGCTATGGATCTTCAATGAAGTAAGAGACTTTCAATCATTTCTATTAAAAAAACCAGAAGTAAATAGAAAATTTAGTCTATAAACAGGACTCAAGAGAACCATATCTCTAATTTTTGAGAACTTTATCTATTACTAGGGCAGTAAGGATGTCTATAGACTGAGAGTGTGGTTGTGAATGGACTCTGATGTGATGACATCAAAGAAAAAGACATTAAGGGATGGGAAAAGGTCTATACTGAAAAAAAAAAAGGAAAATGGAGGTATAATGGAAAAATTAGTTTACATGAAGAGATGCAAAAAACCTATTATAATTGAGGGAAAGAAAGGAGGGGATGAGCATTTTCTGAAGCTTGATCTCATCAGATCATCAATTTTCATCAGGCTTGAAGAGGGAATAAATTAATCATTCCCTTGGGTTTGGAAATTTATCTAATCCTATCAAAAACTAGGTGGAGAAAAGGAGAAGGAAAGGAAGGGACAGAATAGAAGGACAGAAACACTAGGCAAAAAAGTAAGGAAAGAAGGGAAGGGTTGATAGGAGATAAGGTAGTAGATGATATGGGTAAAAAAATATGACTGAAGACAGGGTGAAAAGAGGGAACAAAAGTATAGATAGGGGAGAAAATAAGAGAGAGGGAAATACAGAGCTGGTAATCACAATTGTGAATATGAATGGAATGAATTATCCCATAAAATGTAAGCAAAAATAATAACATGGACTAAAAACAAAATCCTACAACATGTTGTTTACAAGAAATGCATTTGACACAGAGAGACAAAATATAGAGTAAAGGTAAAAGGCTAGAACAGAATTTATTATGCTTCAGCTGAAATAAAAAAAGCAGGGATAGCAATTCTGATCTAAAGTAAAACAAAAGTAAAAATAGATCTTATTAAAAGAAATAAAGAGGAAAAGTACATTTTGATAAAAAGACAGCATAAACAATGAAGTCATAATGATACTAAAAGTATGTACCAAGTGGTAGAGCAGGCAGATTCCTAAAGATTTTAAGCCAGTTACAGAAAAAACAAACAAACAAACAAAAAACAGACAGCAAAACTATTTTAATGGGGGACTTCAACAATGACAGACTTCTGGTGAAAATTGAATAGAAACAGAAAAGAATCCATCTTTTTCTTGGAAGTACATAGCACCTACACAAAAATTGACCATGTATTAAGGCATAAAAACCTTATAATCAAATGCAGAAAGGCAGAACTAGTAATTGTTTCCCTTTCAGACTAAAGTGCACGAAAAATTATATTCAATAAAGGGCCAGGGAAAGATATAATAAAAACTAATTGGAAATTAAATAATCTAATTCTAAAGAATGAGTGGATCAAACAAAAAAATCACAGAAACAACACATTATTTCATCCAAGAAATGCAGCCAATTCTTAGGGGAAATTTTATATCTCTAAAGAGCTACATGAATAAAATAAAGTGAGAAGAGATCAATGAATTGGGCATGTAACTAAAAAATCTAGAAAAAGAGTAAGTTAAAAAACCCCAATTAAAGACCAAATCAGAAATTTTGGAACTCAAAGGAGAGATTAATAAATAAAGCTATTGAACTAATAAATAAAACTAAGAGTTAGTTTTATGAAAAAAAAAAAAACAAAAACAACTAACAATAGATAAATCTTTGGTTAATCTGATCAAACCACCAATATCAAAAATGAAATGATGAACTTACTACCCATGAAAAAGAAATTAAAGCAATAATTAGGAGCTATTTTGCCCAAGTCTATGGCAGCAAGTCTGCATAGCTAGCTGAAATGGATGAATATATACAAAAATATAAATATAAATTGCTCAATTAACAGAAGAGGAAACACAATACTTGAATAGTCCCATTTTAGAAAAATTAATTGAACAAGTTATTAATGAACTTCGTAAGAAAAAATCTCCAGGGTCAGATGGATTCACAAGTAAATTGCACCAAACATTTAAAGAAAAAATAATTCCAATAATATATAAAGTATTTGGAAAAATAGGTAAAAAGGAGTACTGACAAATTCCTTTTATGACACAAATATGACAATGGCATCTAAACTTGGAAGAACCAAAACAGAGAAAGAAAATTACAGACCAATTTCTCTAATGAATATTGATGCAAAAATTTTAAATAAAATATTAGCAAAGAGATTACAGCAACTTATCATCAAGATTATACCAAGTGGGATTTATACTAGCAATATTGAACCAAGGCTGGTTTAATATCAGGAAAAGTATTATCATAATTGGCAATATCAATAACAAAACCAAGAGAAATCATATGACAACTTCAACCAATAGAAAAAATTTTTGACAAAATACAACACTAATTCCTATTAAAAACATTAGAGAACATAGGCATAAAGGGAGCTTTCAATAAAATAATAAGCAGTATCTATCTAAAATCTACAGCAAGCATTATTTGTAATGAAGCAAAGCTGGACACATTCTCAATGAGATGAGGGGTGAAACAAGGATGCCCATTATCACCTCTATTCAACATTGTATTAGAAATGTTGACTTTAGAAACAATAAAAGAAAAAGAAATCAAAGGATTTTAGAATAGATAATGAAAAAGTAAAACTATTACTCTTTGCAGATGATATGGTGATATACTTAGAGAATTCTAGAAAATCATCCAGAAATCTACTAGAAACAATTTACAGCTTCAGCAAAGTTTCTGGATATAAAATAAATCCACACAAGTCATCAACATTTCTATATATTACTGACAAAGCTCATCAATGAGAAAGAAATTCCATTTAAAATTACCGTAGACAAAATAAAATACTTAGGCATCTGTCTGTCAAGACAAATCCAAGAACTATATGAATACAATTAAAACATACTTCTCACACAAATAAAGTCAGATTTAAACAACTGGAAAAATATCAATTGCTCATGGGTAGGTAAAGCTAATATAATAAAAATGACAATTCTGCCTAAATTGGTCTACTTGTTCAGTACCATACTAATCAAACTGCGAAAACAGTATTTTATAGAACTAGGAAAAAATAATTACAAAATTCATCTGAGAGAACAAAAGATCAAGAATATTAAGGAAATTAATGAAAAAATACAAAAAATAAACTGTATTATAAAGTAGTAGTAATCAAAACCATTTGGTATTGGATAAGAAATAGGGTGGTGAATCAGTGGAAGATTAGATACACATGATACAATAATCAAGGCTTATAATAATCTAGTATTTGTTAAACCCCCAAACTCCAACTTCTGGAATAAAAACCCACTATTTGACAAAAATTGCTGGGAAAACTGGAAAATAATATGTCAGAAACTCAGCATAGATCGACATCTCACACCCTATACTAATATAAGGTCAAAATGAGTATATGATTTGGGCATAAAGGATGATTCCATAGATAAATTAGGAGAACAAAGGATAATTTATCTATCAGAGCTTTGGAGAAGGGAAGAATTTATGATCAAAGCAGAACTGGAGAATATTATGAAAGACAAAGTGGACAACTCTGATTACATTAAATTAAAAAATGTTTTTGCAAAAACAAACCCAACAGAAACAAAATTAAAAGGGAAGTACAAAGCTGAGGGAAAAAAAAATCTTTACAGCCAGTATTTCTGATAATGGTGTCATTTCTAAAATATATAAAGAACTATGTCCAATTTATAAGAATACTAGTCATTGCTCAATTGATAAATGGTTAAAGGATATGAACAGACAATATTTATCAAGTTTATTTCATATTATTTCTTTCACATATATCATATTTGAAGCACATTGGTTTATAAAGTTCCTTAAACCAGCTATCTTCATATATAGACTATTCCAAATGATTGGCATAAACTCCCTCCTAAATTCAATTAAAATTACTTGCTTCCTTCAAAATTTAGCTAAAGTGCCTCCTCTTATGGCACCTTTCCTAATACCCTTTGATGATAAGCTTATCTACTTGGTAAAATTATCTTTTATTTATTCATCTTTATACATGCTTCAACTCATCTATAGAAAGCTCTTCTAGGTTCAGAGGCTACTTTTCATTTGGCCGTTAGATCTAGAACAAAATGCCTAGAAAATAATGGACAATGGTTGAATTGGCCTTAATTGAATGAATTAGAAGGGAGTTTGAGGAAACATATTCTGGGGGATCATCTACATTTTTGCCACATCTAAACCATTCTAAAGAAATAAATGTCCATCCTAAGTTTAAAGTTCTTCAAGAAATTATATCCCTTACCCTGCTCTAACAGGATTTTAACCCTTTCAGTGTTTAACAAATCTGATAGTCAAGAAATTCTTCTTTGTAACTAGCATGTTCCTTCTAAATGTATTTTTAGGGGGAAAATGTTGTATTGCTTTCTTTTTCATAAATTGCTGTTACTTTCCAATGCCCCCATCATCTTTAAAAAGTCTTCTGCATAAATGAAATACATATATATGTATAAACAAAGAAATGTTTCACCATCAGTCTTTTGGATTAAAGAATGGTTATCAATCTACCAGAATTCTGATTTTTTTTCAGTATTTTTTTGTTTACATTATTTTTATTATGTAAATTCTGCTTGATTCTTCTGTCTTTGTCTTCTGTTTTGCTTTTCATTCATTCATAAGTGCTTTCTACATTTCTCAGAACCTTATATTGTTTCTTAAGGCATATTATTCTTTCACATTCAGATACTATCATTTATTTACCTATTTTCCAATTAAGGGCACCCATTTTGTTTCCAGATTTTTGTTGTGGTTGTCACTACAAAAAATTCTGCTAAATTATTTTTTATTTTTGGAAACTTTCTTTCCCATCTATGACTTCTTTGATGAGATGTTAAAAAATTTTGAGAGACTTAGTTTTTGTGTAATTTATTTTACTAAAAGGACTAGCATATTTATTTTTAAAAAAAGATGTTCATTTGGCCCCCCTACCCCATGGTGATGGGCTCACAATTTATATGCTAGAAGAGTAGGTATTCCTGAGAGAAGCAATCAACTCTGATTGGTTAAGAATTAATGAGAAAATGAACTTTACAATGAAAAGTGGTAATATATAACAATGAGGTTCTTGAGGTACACACAATCTTGGATTACCTAAATCTTTGTCAAAGAGACATAACTACATTTCCCCAGACCTATCAGAGTAAACACGATGAGAAGCAATCTTCCCATTAGCCCAAGTTTAAAATTTGTTTTACTATCTGGTTAGACTTTGGTCTGGGTAAATCATTGAGAAAGATTTCCCCCACTGGTCAATTTCTGGACAAGGAAGTAGAAAAGGGGGAAAAAAAGTTGCTCTTAATATAATAATTAGTTATTGAATTGAAGAGAGAAATAATCATTTTTCTCTTTGGATTATATGCCCAATGATATTATTGGATCAATGATATGAATTGTTCAGTGACTTTACTACTTAATACCAAATTATTTTCAAAAATTGTTGGATACATTCACAGCTCTATTAATAGTGCAATATTTCAATTCAATTCAATAAACATTTCTTGGGCACCAATGGGTATTGTTCCAGGCACTAAGCTGAGCACTGAGGATACAAATAAGAAAAAGGAAGATAGTTCCTGCCCTGTAAGTAGTGCTTACAGTTTAATGGCAGAGGGAGGATAGAAGGGCAACACACACACACACACACACACACACACACAAAGACGTTAAAAGGGGGTAGGGCAGGAGACTTCTAGTGAGTATCTATGCAAGGGTATGATGTTTTCTGGGCAAACAAAGGAGATTTACCAATGGAAGTTAGTTACTTGAAAGATTTTAAGCTTAAAAAAAAAAAAAAAAAAAAAAAAAAAGCTTTGGGAGAAGTTTATTGTTTCAGAGTCAGGAAGACCTAGATTAAATTCTTCCTTATGCTGTTTTGCTCTGGAAATTCATTTAACCTCTATGATTCTGTTTTCTCATATATAGAATAAGGTTGGACTATATGGTTTTTAAATTCCTTTCTATCTCTCAATTTATGATCCTATGAACATTTATAATTTATGACATTTGTCATTGTGAACCTGAAAGGTATTAGAAAAAAACTTCAGAATTGTTTCATAGTGCACTTATTATTAGTGATTGAAAATATTTTTCTTAAGGTTATTAATATTTTCTTTTTTTCCTTTTGAAAACTGTTCATATTCTTTGACCATTTATGTATATCAATTTCCTTCATAATTTTGCTTGATAAATGATTTAAAATGGTGATCTAAGTCCAATTTCTACAATAGTTTCCTGTTTAGTATAGTGGACAGTACATTGGCTCTGGAATTTAAAAACCTAGGTTCAAACTCCAGATCTGAAGTTCAGTACCCATTTGATCCATAAAGTCTGAGCTTATGAATATCTTAAAATATAATGCTATTATTATTTCTGGCATTTTTATTTAATATTTTAACATTAATATTCACTAATGATATTGAGATTATTTTTCTGCCTTACCACTCTCAATTTTGTATATCAGAATTATTTTTATCTTAACAGTTTTGTAAAATTCTCCCTATAGTTAATGTTGCAAATAATTTATGCTAAATTTTCTTTAAATGTTTGATTCAGATAACATATTAGTTTATGTAGACAGATTTATTTATTTATTTTCTTTTGCTGCTTGGTTTTGGATTATTCAATCACAGTTTCTGATACTGACATTTAAATTCTCTATTTCTTATTCTGTTAATCTGAGGTATTTTCGATTGTACTAAATATTATTTAGTTTTTACATATGTGTTCAGTTTTCTTGGCTTGTCAGCTTCTATTTTCCTTCATTGCCTCTATACTTGTTATAAATTTATCATTTTAGTTTTTATTTATGTAATTTCATTCTTTTTCTACTTAAAAATTACATTAGCTTGAAGTTTGTCTATTTTTTTTAGTATTTTAATATAACTTTTAATTTCATCATCTCAATAGTCATTTTGTTTTTTATTTGCTATATTTCTTCCCTGATTTTCAGAATTTCTATTTTTGAGTTTTTGTTTGTTGATTTTCTGGTTTCAAAGTTGCCTGCTCAATTAGTTCATCTCTTTCTCTTTTTTATTAATGAAAGAACTTGGATTTAAACTTTTTTTTTTTTTTTTAGAATTACTTTGTTTCTGTGCTCTGAGTTTTAGCTTGCCTTCTTTTTTATCATTTTTTAAAATCAATAGATCAATTCAATGTGTACTTATTTAATTCTATATTACATTTCAGAAACTGCATTAAACCTTGAGGAAATCAAGAAAAGCAAAAGATTGTCTGTTTCAAGGAGTTCACAATCTAATGGAGAAGTCAATATGCAAACAAATATGTACAAATGAGTTACAAAAAAAATAAAATGGACATAATCTTATTGGAAAGGCACTAAGATTAACAAAGATTGGGACAGACTTCTTGAAGGAATCAAGGGGATCCAAGAAGCAGAGATGAAGGGAAAGAGAGTACTTGGCATAAGGAAAAAATCTATGAAAATGCTAAATTGTTGAGAGGGTATCTTAACCAAAATAAGGGAAAGAGGTAGTTATCAGTGGATAATAGAGTACATGGAGGGGAGTAAGAGGTGAGAAGACTGAAAATGTTGGAAGGAGTCAAGTTATGAGGGGATTTAAAAAATGAAACAGAAATTTTATTTAATACTGATGGTAACTGGATGTGGGGTGACATATTCAAACATGCACTCTAGGATGACCAATTTAACAACAAAGTGCAGAAGAGAAAGCAGCAAGAAGACTAACCAGTTACTGATAATAATCCTGTGCCAGGTTTGTTGACAGTATAGAAGTGAAAGGGGCATATGTGAGAAATAGAAAAAAAAATTGAAGTACTTGCAGACAGACTAGTAGATGAGTTGTGTGAGAGAGTGAGGATTCCAGAATGATCTGTAGGTTGTAAGCCTGATTGACTGGGAAGCTGGTAGTACCCTTCTCTATGAGAGGGAAGTTGGCAAGAAGGAAAAGATTTCTTTTGGAAATATAATGAACTTTATTTTCATCATATTGAGTTCAAGTTGTCTATAGGAATCCAGTTTGAGATTTCTAGTAGACAGTTAAAAAATAGAGACAAAGAAAGAAGTTAAGATAGAAAAAATAGATTTGAGAATCATTGAAAAAGAATTGATAATTGAAGCAAAATATAATGTAGTGAGAAGTAGTTCTAGGACAGAATCAGAGGGAGCTCCCACTTGATAGCTGTCATGACTTTAGAGAAGATATAACAAAAAAGATTAAGAAATCACATGTGTATGAGGAAAACCAGGAGAAAGCAGTGACAAAAACCTGGAGACAAAAAATTGTTAAAGAGTAGAATGATTGATAATGTTAAATGCTGCGGAGAGGTCAAGAATGATAAGGATTAAATAAAGGACTATTAGATTTGGAAATTAAGAGGTCACTGGTAACTTTGAAAAATGTATTTTGAATTGAATGATTAGATCAGAAGCCAGAAAGCAAAGAAGTTAGAACAGTGGGAGAGGAAAGGAAATGAGATACCTGTTATGTACAGGTTTTTAAAGGAGTTTAGCTAAGAGATACATAGGGAATAATTATCTGGGATGAACAAGTCAAGTAGGATTGTTATTTTGAGAAGGGGAGAAACATAGGCTATAGTCCTTTGAATTACTAGTAAGAAAAAGGAAGCAGATTTCATCATTTTTCTTTTGGAAACAAAATTTATCATTCTATTTAATTTGAATTCAACTATTTTTGTTATTTTCCTTGCTCTTCTTGCAGTTATTGTATTCTTTTTTCTCCTAGTTCTCCTTTCTTTACTCAGCATTATTTCATAAAGTTATGCTAGGTTTCTTTGAATTTTTATTATTTTTGTTGCTCTTATCATAAAAAATATGGAATTGACTTATGGACTACAATTTATTCAGCCATTAGCTAATCTATGGACACTGATATTTTTTAGATTTTGCTGCTAAAGTGTGCTGCTATGAAAATTTATAAATATATATATGTATATGAAATATTAGTGTCTGTCTTTGACTCTGACTTAAACTATGTTCAAAAGTATGTTGCTAGACCAAACTCTCTGTTATGTTGACTGTTTTTTTTTTTTTCTTGGCAAAGGAGGTAGCATTTTTAAAAGGGAATTTCATTTATTGAAATTAGCTTGTTGGAAACCCAAGTCTATTTATAAAAAAATTTTTGTTGTTGTTTTTTTTTTTTTTGTGAGCAGTTTAATAAAAAGGCAATCAAAAAGCATGGTGTAGATGTGGGTGGGAAAGTGGCAATAACTTAGGAAAGCAGGAGAAATTTTAGAGAAGTGGTATAAATGATATCATTAATGATGTCATAAAATAATGACCGAAGAAGACAATTGGTAAGTT
The DNA here is from genome assembly GCF_016432865.1 of Antechinus flavipes. Classification (NCBI taxonomy): domain Eukaryota; kingdom Metazoa; phylum Chordata; class Mammalia; order Dasyuromorphia; family Dasyuridae; genus Antechinus; species Antechinus flavipes. Next base: position 401,239,951 of record NC_067400.1, read on the forward strand.
AATCAATAAATATTTTTCAAGAGCCCATGTGCCAGGCATTGAACTAAAAACTCAGTATATAATAATAGAAAATAGTCCTTGAATTAATCCTGGAGGAACTTACATTGTAGTGGAAGAAGAAAACACACAGAAGAAAGCTGAACATGAGTTGAGGGTGAAATGGGAGGGAAAATGAAAGTATTCACGATTTGGTCCAGAGGAACCAGTTGAAAAAAAAAATGAACAAGGGATAATTGATGGACTGTTTCTTTCATTGGTATTAAATATCAAGAGAGGTAGTGGAATTCCAGTCACATTATGTAGAGGGTGGAACTTTGGAGAAGTATAATTGAAAGAAGTACACTTGAAACAAGGTGTTAAGTCAGTGGAATTGATGAGATAATGATTCTCTAGTTTACATATATTTAGTACTTAGTGTGGTGATGTAATAATTCTACAATTGATGTAACTGTAATAAGGTATTTAAACTGGAGACAAAATCAGACTTGGAGGGAGACTGGTAGAAACTGGTACAGACTGGCAGATTGTTTGGCAGATTACTGGAAGAGACTCGGGCAGATAGTCAGACTGTGAGCCAGACTGACTAAGATTCTGGAGCAGACAGGTTCAGACTGGGAGACTGAAGGAAACAATAAAGACTTTATTCCTGACTATTCTCAGGGTGATTATTCTGCTGAGACCAAGGCTGGTCACAAGGCCCTCCAGGAAGCTAACCCAAACATTACAACATTAAGTGGATTCTTGTGGGGAGTAATATAGGATGGATAGGCATAAATGGGTATTATCTATACTGTTTGAAGGAATGGCCACATTGATGAAATCCTGGAATATTAGAAGATTGTTAAAGAAAGCATAATTAAAATATAGATTCATTATGAAGAAATATCAAGTCCTCAGCATATCTTTTATATAAAATAAAAGTTAATCATTCCTTTTTCCTTTCACTATTTTTCACTATTATAATCTTAGCTAAAATTTTAAGTGTTTATTAGATTGATTTTTAAAAGTAAGAATAATAAGGCCTCATGAAGCATTAGCCACTTGAAACTTTGAGGAATATCTTATTTTGGGGCCATCATACTACATTTAAAAAGTTTATTGGTGCCATTTGTTTTTATATCACTATGTATGACTAATTTATTACTCATATCTGTATATAGCCCAATCCTTACCTCCCCATTAAACCTTTCCTTATACCTAAGAAAAACAGTAGAGTAAAACCAACCAACAAAATGACCATAACTGACAGTGTATGTATCATTCTTCAACTGAAATTCCTCAGGGTAGTGCATTTTTCATCTTTTCTCTGGAGGGTAAGATTGATAATTGTAGTTGTATAGCATTTGGATTTTTATCTTTTTGGGGAAATGCCTTTTCCAATGGAATTTTCTGTTATTGTATCCCATAATACAGTACTCATTTATCACTCAATTATCATATAAATTCACTCTCTATATAATACGTAATAGCATCATCTTAATAAAAACTCTTTGTGTTATAATCCCAAGTAACTTGCATATAGTAGATGGACTTGCAATATTCCATGTACATCTAATTATTAATCCAAATGCTGTCCAATAGAGACACTTAGGTTTCAGAGGTTCTTGTAACAAATGACTTGAGAAAATATCGCTTTCCCTTTCCTGCCTCTTCATGCATACTCATTCTGACAGGTATCATGGGAATCACCAAGGCAGCAGATGGTCTATGCACAGTTCCCTCAAGCATAAAACAACATTTCTGCACTTGTTGTCAGGACCTTAAATTGCACACTGTTCTATCTGATTATGTTCAAACTCTGGATTGGCCGTGGGGGCTCAGATGAGAAAGATTTGCATATTATGAAGTGGGAACAAAGGCTGAATTAAAGTGGCAGAGAACTGGGCTGAATAAAATCCTAGGAAAAAGTCACACACACTAATGTTTTGCTTCTGTGTGCTTTTGTTTTGCATAGAGGCAATGACCCTTGATAAAATGAAACCATACTTGGGCAATGCAATGGTAATCAACCAAAAGAAACTGAGGTTTTGTTTTCTGTCTCCCAATGGGGGAAAATAACCCTGTGTGAAAATCCCTAATTTTTAAATTTGGATTTGAGGTGATGCATAAAAATGCTTGAAAAAGTCATACCCGTTTGTATTTATTGCTAACATTTATTAGTCTCTTTATTTGGAAAAATAATCTTTCTAAAAACATAATTTCTTGAGAGAGGAAGAGTTTCTTTTTTTAATCTTTAAGACATTAAATAATGGCAGGACTAAATCTGTAAGAATTAAAAGGATCTGTATTGAGAGGAAATAGTCTATAACAAAGCTGAAGGAAAGCTTTACAGCCCAGTGGGCTTAAAAAAACTGCTTGACTGGGATTTTTTACTTTGTTCTCAGTTTCTATCCCTTAACTTCTTACACTCAAAAGTTGTTTTGAAATAGAGTTATATGTTAAATGTGTACAGAAATTAGAAATCTGGCTCTCAAAAAACAATTATTATTCTCAGGGTAAATGAAAATTGCAATCACTTCACCTTTGTCTGGCTCAGATTCTTTGATTATAAATGAGGAGAATAATAGCAAGAAGTTTTTAGAGTTGTGAGGTTCAAATAACATGTTTGTAAAGTACTTTGCAAGTTTTAAAACACTGCATAAATGCAGCTATTATTATAACTATATCTTGAAAGAATAAGATTTTAAGGCATTAGAGTATAGAAATAATGGGAATAAGTGTTATTTAAATCCAATGTACCCAATCAACCATAATCCTACTATATTAATCATGCTACAGCATTGTGGTGTCACAAAATTTTCAAAATCTAGCATTGATGAAACAATAAATTACCTCTTGTAAGAAAGGGTGTGTAGTGTTGTCAATATCCTTTAGCCATCCCACAATATTTCTGACATTATTCTCAGATGTAAGTACTTGGCATAAAAATAGGATAAGCCACCAAATGAGCTGTTACCACAATTGTTGGCATGCAGTGTTTGTTTGTTTGTTTGTTTGTTTTGAACCTCTAAATTGAATTGGAATGTTCAAAATAAAAGTGTTTTCTTCTTTTTGCTTTAGATAATTATTCTTAATGGCTAAAAACCATAAACACAAGTAATCTGTTCTATGCAGATGTCATTGGCATTTTTAAAGTTACTCAATTAAGCTCCTGAATTATTCCAATAGAAACAATCCATTTAGAGAAAGTACAATCTTTTTAGAGACTAAGATTGAAGTTTGTACTGTTTTGAAATATGAGTATCATATTGCTTTTTCAAAAGAGTCTCAGTCAAAAATAATTTATTAAGAACCTACTATGTGCCAGATATCATGCTGAGAATACAAAGACAAAAAAAAGAAAACAAAAGCCAAAAATAAAACAGTCATTCCCCTCATGAAATCCACAGTCTAATAGATTCCTTCTTTATAATTGTGGTAGAGTTTTCCCTAAGTTAGCCATCACAATTCCTTTTATTTTCCAATAATAATTGATCCTACATTGATTATTTTTCATGAAAACCAAATAGTGACACTTCTGAAATGTGTCCTCAGGAATTATTTAATAAGCATTGTAAATTTCAAAAGGGAGAAAAATCAACTACCTTATTCTTTGCAATGTACATGATGATACCTATAGCAGTGACAATAGCATTGAATTTTTTTTTTCTTTTCTCTTCTACTTTGTAATGTAGCTCCATTTAAAATCATTAGAAAAGTTTTTTCCTATAAGGAAATCACACAAATTAAGAATTGGGCCATAAAAAAAAAAATGAAAGAAACAAAAGAGGGCAAGGTCTCCCATTAAACATACTCCCCCATGAATATACCATGATTAATGGTTACTATTACTTAGAAATTTTTTTGTGTGTTTTGTTTTCTATTAACAGGATTTAGGATTGCAGAATTTTAATTATTAATGTCATTTAATTTCACTTGTTTGGCTTCCTCTGTAGTCCCATTCAAAGCTTAAGATGTTAATTCAAAATTCTATGGAGAAATAGACCTGGAGTGCATTTTGAGAATTCTAAAAGCTTAAAACTGGGAAAAAAACTTGAATAAAATGAAATCATTTTGTAACTGGAGGAAATGGAAACTGAGATAAGTGAAATAAATTGCCTAGGAGCACAGTGAACGGTAGAATTGGGAAAAGGCCCCAAGTTTCATCAATCTTAATCTAGTATGCTTTGAGTTATATTACATAGTTTCTCAGCTATCTTAATGCTTCATCTTTTTTTTCCCCTTTAGCTTTCTCAGCTATCTTAATACTTCATCATTTTCCCCCTTTAGTTTCAAATCTACATCAATTCTAGGAAAAATAAAAAGTTTCCACTAATTGCAGAGTAATGAAGTGATGTTACTGTTCCTGAAATAGTTTAAAATGTGGAACTTTAGTAAAAAGTTTTTTTGAAAGTCTGTCTAAATATGTATTCAATGAAATAGATTATCTTAGTTTACATTAAAGTGTTTTTTTAGGTCTGATATTCTGTAATACTGCATATACAATGTCTAGTTGGAATCACATAATTACTTAACGTTTGTCCAGGTCTTATTTTTCCTTCTTCTTCCTCTTTCCTCCTTTCAAAATTCTGGCACTTTAAAAATATAATTAAAGTAAGACAATTTAACACATGAACTTATTCCATTAATGAACAGAACACAATTTTGACATCTTTTAGAATAACAATGGAATTTATAGAAAGCAGTAAAAAATTATCATTCATCATGCATTCATACAGTAAAGACTTGTTTAATCTGAAATTCCTGGACAATAAGGCTTTTTTGGTTAAATCAACTGAGAAGAGTTTCAAGAGAAAAGCTGGAGAAAGTAAAGAGAAAGTCAAGAGCAGAGCCACAAGAACATAAATAACAGAATGAGACTGGGAAAGGGTGGTTAGATATGTAGGTTAAAGAAAAAGGAGGAAATACTTTCATGGAAATCCAAGGATGAGGACATATACAGGAGAAAGGCGGAGTCAATTGGGTCAAATGTTACAGAACATTAAGAAATCTGAGGACTGGAAAAGACCATTGGATTTAGTAGTTAAGAGAGAGCAGTTCAATCAAGTAGTGCAACCCAAAACCAGATTGCAAAGATGGGGGAAGAAGCATTTATTAAGGATCAACTGTATGCTAGACACTATGCTAAGGAATTTACAAATCTCTCATTTGATTCTTAAAATAACTTGGGAGATAGATGCTTCTGTTATTCTTACTTAACAGTTAAAAAAAAAAAAAAAAAAAAACAACCTGAGGCATAAGGAGATTAAGTGACTTGTCTAGTTATATAAACTAGTGAGTATTTGAGGAGAGATTTGAATTCAGATCTTCTAGATTGAAGACTTAGCTGTCTTCACTGTGCTGCCTAGCTGAAAAATTAATTGGACATAAGGAAATGGAGCTAATGATTATGGATCACCTTTTCTAGGAATTTGGAGCAGAGAAAAAAAGGAGAAATAAAGCATGAAATCTTAAAAGAATGACAGAATTAAGTGTAAGGTATTGTGGTTTGTTTGTTTGTTTGTTAGATAGGAAGAAGCCCTGTTATTTTTACTTAATATGAAAGGAACTAATGGAAAAGAGGGATTAAAGATGAATGAAAGAGAACGTCTGAAGGAACAAGTTTTCAAAGGAGAGGAAAGATTAATAAGATTAAGCACACATCTAAATGTGGCATATTGACATGAGAAGGTCAGCTCTTCCTTGACACTGTCTCAAATGAGAGAAAATTGAATGTAGAAGAGGGCTTTTGAATGGGGTATATTAGGATAGGTTGGGAAAGAAAAGAAAGTTCAGGATACATAATCTTTATTTTCTGTACAACACAGGAGACTTCAAAGGATCTTGGAGTAGATGATTCAGGAGTCTCAAGAGAAACAGAAGGGTTTGTAATAGAATGATATAACATGAATCGGAAAACAATGTAATAGAGCATCAATCAGGAAAAAATCAAAATGATTGCATTGCTATAAAAATTTTATGAGTTGATATTAGATAATATAAATTTATAGTGATTTTTCCTAGAAGCATTCAGCAGTATATAAGTAGGAATGGAAAAGAAACATAGTAAAGTAACCCAGGTTGGGGTTTGTTGGCAGCAGGTTAAAAGGACAAGGGATTCAAAGCCAGCTAACAATGTATTGTTGAACTGATTAATTACTAAATCAAGCCTGTAAAACAAGAGAAGGAAAATGTGATTGGGAATGATAAACTGGGAGAACAAAGAGAGGCAGAGGGACTGAAAGATATCATAAGCACGAGGAACAAGTTTAGGAGAAGTGGTGTAGAAAGAGAGAATGGACAGGGATTTTTTTTTTTTTTTCCGAGAACATATTTGAACTCAGGTCCTCCTGACTTCATAGCTGGTGCTCTATCCACTGTGCCACCTAGCTGTCCTATGGCCAGGAATTTTTGATCATATAGGAATTTCAGGATTCTTGATCACAAAGTTGGAAAAATTTAAATGCTGGTTAGATCATGAATATGATCATCACCTCCATGTCTGACTGAGGTGGAGTTAAGTTGAAGGTTATGGGAGCTGAAAAGGTTGATTGATTTAAAGGATAGGATATACCAATGGATGGCAATATTTAAATTAAAGTCTTCCAATCTGAAAACTGGATAAGATGGAGAAGGATGAATAAAACATGGAACTTGACTCTTGATTTTGATAAATAACTGTGACAGTGAGTTAGATTTATTCATAGTGATAGAAGAAGAGAATCTCTAAGGAAGAGAGATTGCAAAGTGATGATGGCAGAGGAATAGTCTGAAAGCAGAAAGGAAGAGCATAATTTCTATTAGCTCTAAATAATGAAGATAAAATGGAATGATAATATTTACAATAAAGCAGAATTTGTTGACAATAAGTTAAGATTACAGAGAATACAACAGATGGATACAAAGAGTATAATGTAGACTGAAAGGTATAATTTTTATATAGGAATGAGCATATAGGGAACGAATATGATGGGGAAAGAACATTATTTCTAAAGCATGGTAATTAAGAGACAGGGAATGCTGAGAATTTTCCTGGTATTGCTGTGGAATAGCTAAATGACCAGGAAATGGGGGCACCTACCCTTAGTTTTCTGTGATTATTGAGCATAGAGTCAGTGAGGTTTCTTATTACTTCTGATTCCCAGTGTTCTGAAATGTCTTGCAATTCTGGTTTATACAAATATAATGTAATGGAGTTATAGAAATATAATGTAATCATTAAGAACCTATAGGTTGAGCTGAATTCAAGCTTGAATCCATTCTGAAGTCTTATCCAAAGATAATTTCTTTAATCGATTGCAATGCCTATGGAATGAGCAGAAGCCTCTTCGTCACCCTGGTTCTCCATACTCCCAGGACTTTTATTTTTCATTTTTCCTTAAAATGTGAGTTCCAGAACTGAGCAAAATATTTCATGTGGTATGACCCCATAAACTAACAACTTCCCAAAATGAATACATTATGATTTTTTTAATGCAGTCTAGGCTTGAAATAACCTTCTTAGGCATAATATCACAGGTGATTCATATTTAGGGTATCCCCAATTTGGAATTGTAATTTCTTGAATATAAGGCAATCTTGATTAGAAATTACCTTCAGTGACATAAATCAGCTAGTCATTTATACTCTCTTATAGAGCTGGTAGGACACTGAAAGGTTAAGTGACTTATTCATGATGATGAATTAGTTTATAAAGAGAGCAAGGTGTCTAGGGAACAGAGTAATAATAATGATGATAATAACAATAGCACATTTATGTTACCAAATATTTTCTCATACGTTATCTCGTTTGATCATCAATGCAACATCTATGGCTTTGAAAATGTATTGTGGGGATTGATACATGTGACAAGAAAAGAAAAATGAGCAATGGGATAGAACAGGTTTTTGGATGGAATCAGATACTGACTGCAGAGGAAGTGTTTCTGGATTATTCCCAAAGAAAGAAAGAGAGTACTTTTGGCATACACTAGGCAGGAGGTTAGACAAAATTTTTGAACTTGGATTTTTGGGTCTGGATTTTGTGAAAATTTCTGGGAGAAATGAGCCAAAAGGAGAATCCATTCTTTATACTGGAGCCATGTAGGCTTTTTACTCTTGGCCATTTTTTAGTCCTATCTACATAGTTCTGAATTAGAACAGACACTCTTCCAGTATCTCCATATCTCCTTTTCACTTCTTCAAGGTGGATGAGATAGTTTGAATTTAGAACAGGATTGTAGTTTTAGAAAAAAGTATCTTCTCCAAGTTCCCCTAGGACAATGCATATTTATTTAGTATATACCATGGGAATTTATTATAAATTGGAACTCATCAGTAAGTCTGATGTGCTTCTTCCAAGGAATTTATTTTTTCACCTGCGCTTATCAATGACATGGGGATTTCCCCCCACTAATTACATACTTCTACTTCCCCCTGAATATATTCAGTTTCTCCATGAAGTTATTCAACAGATTGCAGAGGGCAACAGATAATCGGGGAATTCTGGGTGAGTTCAGCCCAGAGGGAACCTGCTGACAATGTCTGGTTTCTGCTCTCTATCTCCCCTAAGGGCTCTTCCTTCCTGAGAAGTCAGGGGCAGTGACAACCAGTGTTGTAGTTGAAGCAGAATGATACCAAGCGGCCAAGAGTCATCTACATACAATAGCAAGTTGTTTATGTGGTCCTGCATGCAGCACTATGCGCAGTTTGCACATGTGCAGTGTTGCTTTGGTTATATAAGGATATTAGAGTATATAAGGCTGAGAGAATTGGGAATAAATGGACTCCATGTTTGACCATCCACGTGAGACCCACCTCATCACTCCTCTTCTAAGACCAAGGACTTGGGCTGGTACCAAGATCCTCCAGAGAGCTAGTCTGGACACAATAACATACAACTTATAATTTAAAAAATGTAAAGTGTACATTTGCATCAATATAAATGTCAATGTACATTGGGATTTTTCTGACAATGACTTCTACTGCTGAGACCAGGGAATTTTTTTTTTTTATCATTGTGAAACTTTGTGTAATTTACACTTTGTTAAAATCACAAAATATGAATTTAAAAATGATTATCATTATAACAGAAAAAATATCACTTGTCAGGTTCTTAAATTATTTTCAGCATGAACTTTGCTTAAATGGATAAGGATGTGTTAGAAACCTTTTGACATGATTTTGGATGGTATCTATATTGCTAATTAAAACAGACTAATGTCAGTGGATTTGGAAAACAAAAGTTACAATAAATTCTATAAATGTGATGCCAAAATTTTACTTTTTTGGCTGGCAGTAACTAAGCAAGTGGTTAATTACAATCTTGTCTTTGCTGTGTTACACCAAATGACAAAGCTTAAAATTGTTTAGCTTATATTGCTACAAATATCCAAAGGCCACCCATGAAAGTAAGTAAGTTTAAGACACAGAAGCAGAATAATAATGATTATTAGCCAGTTTCATAACAGTGGCATTTTTTATCAGATTTATTAACATTTTCCTGATATATCTGAGTGTGAACCTTTGCTGATGTTGAAAATACGGGATAAAAGTTCATCCTGTAGATTGATAATTGCATTTCTACAGCTAACTGTAGTTTCTCTAAAAGTGTTTCTAACAATAGCAGTATTTAATATACCTCAAGAAGCAAGAAAAATATAAGGTCTTTTTATAGTATTTTATTTTTCCAAATAGCTGCAAAATTTTCTCCTTCCATATCTCCCTCTCCCTTCTCAAGACATCAAGTATAAATGTCCATATTCATCATGCTACACAAGAAAATCAGAATAAAGAAAATGAAGAAAAAATATGAAAAAGCAAAAAATAAAAACAGCAACAAGCAAACAACTAAAATAACAAAAGTGAAAATACTGTGCTTTGATCCCCATTTAGTTTCTGTAGTTGTCTTTCTGAAAGGAGATAGCACTTTCCATCACAATTCTATTGAAATTATCTTGAGTCAGTGAGGTACTTTGAAAGTTAGTGCAGTTTTAAATTTTCGTTAGCTTAAAATTGCACTAACTTTTGGCCTTCCTTGTATAAGTACAAATAGAATTTAAAAATGATTACTCTGGAATATGGTCAAAATTGGAAAATATGTATTGTTGTTTTTTTTAGGATGCATTCCAATTCATTTATCATATACACTGACATTTTTACAGAAATTTAAGTCTTAAAATGCTTCATAATTTTATATCCTTTGGGAAGGGGAAAGAGTAAAACAAGAAACACTAATATAGAGCCTACTATATGTCAATATTATGATAAACTTTTTCAAATTATTTTCTCATTCAATTTTCACAATAAATTATCAGATAAGTGCTGTTATTACGCTCATTTAAAAGTTCAGGAAATGTAAGCATGTAGGTTAAGTGACTTTCCCCACAATGACACAGCTAAGTGTATCTGAAACCAGATTTGAGCTCAGTTGAACTTGATTCCAGACCCAGTACTCTATCCATAGTACCACAAACTTATATCTTAATTGTCATTGACAACAGTCCTATGATACAAATACCTCAGATGTTATGATTCCCCTTTAGAAGAAGCACAAACAAAACTTAAAGGCAAAGTTGTTTGTACCTATTCAAAAAATCTTTCCCTTATAATTTTGAACCTGTGCTTGAAATTCCCGTCACTGGTATCATATTGTGAAAATGCAAGATTTTCTCTTATACATTCTTAGTTGTTTTTTTTTTAAGAATTCAGTTTAATTTGTAGAGATGGCTAAGTTTTTACAATTCTTATCATGTGAAGAGTTTCACCACACTGTAAAAACAACACAAAATGTTTCCTCTATTCCATTTGACCAAGTAAAATAACCACTTAGTCCATAACATGTATATGGATAAGATCCTTCTCTGCTTATAGATATGATAAAAGGAAATGTAGCAAACCATACTTTTTATGATTCTTACTAATTGATGGATCAACATGACTTTTTCAGGATTTGTAGCAACCAAGGTCCCATTTACTCTGATCCATTGATTTAAACCCATGTTAAAGAAAAGAAACAAAGATGCCTCCTGGATGAGTTCTTCATCCTAGTAATTGCCCACTGTATTCGGACTCCAAAGCATTTATTCTCTGATTCTGGGTCAAGATAATACTGTAGACCAGTTTCAAATGATTCAGGAATAGATGATAGAAAATAGGTTCTTATTAAATGCAAATGCAATAGAGAAAGGTAAGGCAATGTCAAGATAATGAATTTGTTTATAAAGAGCAAAGTATAGAGGAAATATAGTAATAATGCTGTAGCTTTTATTTGTATAGCCCTTATATTTACAATGCACATTCTCATATATTATTTTATTTTTCCCTACCTCAAATCTTATAGCATGTATTGCAGTATGTTTTATCCTTATTGTATAGATAAGGACATTGATATTATGAGAGGATGGCCAAAGTCTTAAGAGTCAGTAGATAGTAGGACTTGAAAAAAGATTTTTTTTTTTTTAAATTACTTTAAGTCTGGAACTTCTATTGTCATAGGTAGTTTTGAAAGGAGGCCTGAAGGGAAACACTGCAGACTACATTCCTCTTTGGGAATCTTTCAGACATCTAGGTAGTCTGGCATGTAATTAAGGAAATATCTCAAAAGCACTGATGTCTTTTAGATAATGAGAAGAATTTTCATTTCCTGATTCTTTCTTGAACCAATCATGTAGAGATTTAGTTTGTATCAAAGTCTCAGAATGATGTTGAAACAAAGAGGCTTAGAGGTCACCAAGTTTTATTTTCTAGGTGCAATCCTCCCTATAAAATGAACTGGAACAAATAAGACTGGTTTCTCATAAGTTTTATTTCAATATTAAATTATGTAGTGTTGTAGTATGTACTGTTTGGGATTTATACAATTTTTATAAGATTTTTTTGATCTCATACTTCTTTTTCTTTTTAAATTTTTTTCTTTGTTTATTTGAAAAAAAGAGTAAGAGAAAAAGGAAAACAAAAAAGACATACAAAATAAAATAAAGCAAAACAAAAAAGAACACTGTCATGTGTCCAACAGAATATCAGGGAAGATTTAAAATATATAACAACAAATTACCAGATCAAGAAAGTATATATATTAGTAGAATAAATTATATTCATGCATGATCATTTTTCTTTGATTCTTTGCTACTCACTTTATTTATTTTATTCTTTTTCTCCCTTTCACCACCTCCACTACTCCCAAGCAAGCTACATTTAAGAAAAACTATATTTATGTTTATAAATATAGATACATACACACACTCACACCCATACCCACCCCAATACACTCATATATCTTCCTTATCCTTGCTGTCTTTTTAATTAAAATCTACTCCATAACTTGCCTTGTTATTACTTTACCTCCCCCTACCCAAGGAGGCCTCCCTTGTTTTTTGCCTCCTTTTTTATTTCCTCATTTGCTCCCCTTATTTCTTGATGTGTTTTGGAGGGTGTTATACCCTTCAAGATATATATGTATTATGGCCTATTGAACCCATGCCTAAACTATGAACTCTCTTTCCTCCTCTGATGCCTCTGTGTCTATTCTTCCTCTGCACCTCCTTTGTATAATTGCTACCTTTACCTTAACTCTGCTAATCTTTCTTTTAAGCTACCCAATTGTTGATTTGAATCTTATGTATACACATACATACATATATATCTATATATAAACATAAATAATTTTCCAATATTTAAAGTTTGTCTATGATAAGTTTTTAAAAATTGATCTTTAATATTGCCCTTTATGTGTTAAATTTTCTGTTAAGTTCAGGTTTAATTGATAGAAAGTCCAGAAAATCTGTAAATTTGTTGAATGTCCATTTTTTCTTATTCAGAACTATAGACAATTTTGCTGGATAGGATATTTTTGGCTACAAGCCTAGTTCTTTTGATTGGAAGTAGATATGATTCTAGGACCTGCAGTTTTATTGTAGCTGCTGATAAGTTTTGTTCAGTTCTAATTGTAGTTACAGGATTTGAATTGTTTTTTTTTTTCCTCGTTTCTTGCAAAATTTTCTCTGATTTGGGGTTTCAAAATTTGGCAGTAGTATTCCTGTGTGTTTTCCACATACGATCTCTTTGAGGTGGTGATCCATGGATTTTTTTCTATTTCTATTTTCCCCTAATGTTCAATCATTCCAGGAGAATTTTCTTGGATGTTAAGGTTCTCTTTTTGGTCAGAACTTTCTGGCAGTCCAATTATTCTTATATTTTTTCTTCTTGATCTGTTATCCAGATCTATCATTTTTCTTATGTGATATTTCATGTTCTGTTCTATTTTCTCATTCTTTATAATCTGTTTTATTTCTTGGTCTCTCATAGCTTCACTGGCTTCCCTTTGCCCAATTCTAATTTTCAAAGCATTGCTTTTAGCTTTGAGACTGTACTTCTTTTTCTAATTGGTTAACTTTTTTCTTAAGTTTCTTGTTTTTTTGGGGATGATTTTAATTTTTGTCTTTAGTTTTTTCTCAATGTCTCTCATTTGATTTTTGAATTATTTTTTGAGTTCTTCTACAAGTTTTCTCTGGGGAGGGAGCCATTTCGCATTACTCATTAGAGTAGAAGCTTTTTTTAAATAGTGTCCTCCTCTGGGGATGAATCCCAGTCTTTTCCCTGTTATCACAACATGTTTCAATGGTGGGGGTTCTTTCTTCTTTGCTAGTTCATTTTTTTTAAATAAGAGGTATTAATGTAAGCAACTCTAATAATGGAGTGTGGTGTGATGCCTCAATCTTCCTTCAGCTCTTCACTCTGACCAAGAGCCCCAAACCAAGAGTTCTACCCTCTTGCAAGTGCCCACAGCCAGCAGCGGTTCCCCACTGCTTCTGTATTTATCAGATGCTGGTTCCTTCTCATCCAAGGTTGTATCTCAGCAGTCCAGAGTTCCCAATCAGCCAAGGTTCATCAATCTGCTGGGACTCAAACCCCAATTGGACAAATAATCCAAGAGGTGAAAATTTCTGGTTCCTGCTGAGGCTGCAGCCACACAGATAGCCACTTGATGTTTCTGAGGAGCTAGCCCAGAGGTGTTTGCACTTCAGACAGGTTAATTCCTCAGCCCAGGGCCTTTGTTCAGATCTTCTCAGATTATATCAGGAGGACTCAAGTTCTGTTCCATGTCGTCTTGATTTTTCATGAGTCTATGAAAATCCTGAGGTGCAAATTTGTTCTATTTGTGGGGGAAATCGGAAGAACTTGAAATTCACCAATCTATTCCATCATCTTCCCCTTCTTTTTATTCTTTAATAAAAAAATTCTTTTTTATTCTTTAATTATTAATTAATTAATTAATAAAATTTTTTTATAATTAAGAAATATAATATTCTTATATTATATTTATTGTGCATGTCCTATTATCCTTTCTATATTGTGAAGTTCATTTAGTATATGTTTGTTGAGTTGAATTATTTATTTGTGTATTGCCTAGAATTGCCCATTATACTTAGAAGGAAAATTCATGTTTCACTATCTATGATAGATTTGGAATGTCCTGAGAATTAATATTTTGGTGCTAATACACAGTATCCTCAGTCTTTTTCTATGAGAGATATTGGCAGAAATAAAATTGCCATTTGTCCATAGCTTATACAATTAATGTTCATGGGCCATGCACAATTCAGACAGGATGCGATAATTCTGGTTTCACCCGTATACACACACACACACACACACACACACACACACACACACACACATCACACACACATCTCTCTTTCTTCCAAGTCACATACCCACACCCAAACTCACCCACATACAACTCTCCCTCCCCCCAAGAAAAAACATGGGTATTAGAGAACACACTGGCAAGGGGTATGTTCATAGCTTCTAAATACCACCACACAGGAAGCTGTCTTGAAACAAATCTTCAAAATTGATATCCTAAGAAACCATATGACAATCTTAAATTAGGGCAACTTTGGTGACAAAGTGTAATAATTCTGTAAGTATTTCTAATGTGGGGAAAATCCCATTGTTGGTCCTCTTCAAGCTACACAGAACATACCTGTTTATACCTTAATGGAAGGAATTTTCTGGGACACAATAAAAATTAAGTGATTTCCCATGGTTACAAGGCTTATAAGTGTCAAAAGTGAGACTGAATAAAGACCTCATTAATCACAGGCTTGTAGTCCACTTACTTTACCAAGTGATTTCTTTATTAATATTGCCAACATCTAAATATTCTTCAGTTAGCAAGTGTTCTACACAAATAGTATGATGTTCTGTGAATAAATTTAAATTTTCACTAGATGACATGCTTCATATTGTAAACTAAAACACCATCCTCTCCCCAAAGCTACAAGGCTGTAGGCAAAATATGACAATTACCCCATTTTTTTTTCAGTAAGACACTTAACCCCAAATTAATTAATGTGTCGTGTCAAACCAGAAAGTAATTAAGATGACATGCCCCAATCAAATCCCCACTTTCTACCTCAGCAGGATAAAATGCAAGAACTTGAAAGATCCTACCCTTTAAACCTTGGGATAATCAGAGAGATACAAAGACATAAAGCAGTCAAAATGATCTTTCATTTTTTAAAATAAAAATTCCTATTGAAATTTTTCTTTCTCCATTATATCCTCTGTCCCTCTCCCTTGTTACAAAGAATAAAAAAAAATTAAAAGAATAGAAAACAAAGTAATTCAGCAAAACTGACCAATATACAAAGTGAATCTAGCAATCTATAAATTGTTTCACACATGTGGTTTACTACTTATCAGTCAGTCAATCAGTCAATAATTATTTGTTAGTGTCTTCTTGCCCTCACGGACTTCACAAATTAATGGGAGAGATACACACATACAAACACATACTCATATTCTCTCTTATACACACATATATAAAATGCATAGAAGATAAGCAGGGAATACACATACTCACTCTCTCTCACTCACATATAGGATAAGCAGGAAATAGTTGAAATAGAGGAGGCAATGATAGAAATGATAGAAAATGATAGATAAAACCCCCAATGATAGAAATGATAGAGATATGATAGAAAAAACCAAAGATAGAAAAAACCCCCCACAAGAAATGGCTACTAATAATCATTCATATCACCAATAGATAAATATCTGTAAAGACTGTAAAGGAGAGGGGAAATGGAGGCAATGCAGAGGGGAGGATACCTAGTAAAAGGTTTAATAGGTGACACAGTGAGTAGAGAGCCAGGCCTGAAGTCAGAAATATCACCTTCCTGAGTTCAAATCTGACCTCAGATACTTAATAGCTACATGACCTTGGACAAATCATATAACCATGTTTACCTCATCTATAAAATGAACTGGAGAAGGAAATGGCAAACCAATATTTTTGTCAAAAATCAACAACAAAACCCAAATGGATTGCAAAAAGTTGGACATCACTGAAAATAATTTCTCTGTTTTTCCATCTTTCCTACTAACTCACATTTCTTGAACCTACCACTTCCCCAACTTCTTTATTTCTCTTCATGACATCCCCATCTCCCCAATTTTTCTAACTCCTCAACTTATTCTTTACTATTCTTTCTCCCCCATATCATTGCACAAATGCATTTAGATGATAAATTCTATCAATTCTATTTTTGCAACATTTTTCCTCTCCATTTATCATCTATTATTTTCTCATATTGCTACTCAACTGAATTTAATATCCTCCTCCCACTCTACTGCCATTTCTGAAATTGAGAAAAAAGGACTATTTTTTTCTTTTCTTAGAGGCACAGAATTTTAGAACTGGGTAGGACCTTTGAGATAATCCATCACAATCTATTCATTTTTATAGATAAGGAAAATGAAGTACAGAAAAGTTTTAACATTTTAATAGTATCAAACAAGTTAAAGGAAGAGTCAGGAATATCATGTTGGTATTTTGACTCCCAACTTAGTTTGAGAGTCAATACAGCATGATATATTCTGGTATGAATATTTACTCTACATTTCAATGTAAGATTCCTACAATATAATGGTGCATCTATTTGAAACCATGTGACTGATTTTACTAGTCTAATATAATCTTTCTCTCTTTTTTAATGATACTGATATAGATGACACAATTTAATTCCATGACTCTGAATCCTAAAAGCGGATCTCCTTTATGACAGTTTTCACTTCTCTGATATATCTATAGTGGTTTTGATTTAATACTTCTGTTATCACTTAATGTGAAGTATTTGGCATGTTTCAATCCTGAAATGGTTGAAATTTAATAATAGGTTCAAATGATTATGGCTTTACTAGACTGAAAAGAGGAATAAAGATAAATTTATTTTAACCTAGTAATTTATCTTTGGACCCATGGAGTTACATAGTACTTGCTTTTTGTGACTATCTATAGAGCCAAAATAAGCTTCAAGATAACTCACTGTACATCAAATATTCTTATATATGTGTATTTATCTGTATATATACAAATTTTAAAAGGATAGCTATATTACAAGACGTTTTCTAAATAGAAAACTACTTTTAATGAAATAAAGTATACATCTCAATTCTAATAAGCAATGAACCAACAAGTCTGAGATAGTATAGTTTAAAAAATAGATATGTTAATGATGAGTAATAGGAAGAATGTTGTGAATGGAGAAGAGACTATTCATTACAAGAGGTAAATCTGAGGCTATTTCTTCAAAGAGAAATAAGCCAGGGTAGCTCAGCAATGGAGACATTTATACTAACTTGTTTGATTTTTAGAAATTCATTTCACTTTTCTATGTAGGTTGGAGCATTATGGAATCTTGGACAGCTTTGGAATCTCTCTCATATCTTTTCAGAATATCCCAGAAAATTTCTCTGTAGCTCTTAGCAAATTGTAGTACCAAAAACTCCCTATTAAGCTTAATATGTCTGTTTTTTGAGCAATCAATAATGTTATTCATAATCTGAGTCCTCATTCTATTCATTCTATATTGGCAAGACATTATAAGGAAAAGAAGGGAATATGACATATAGCTGCTAACTACTTTACAAATATTTTCTCTTTTGACAATCATGACTTTGCTTAAAAGTGACATATACACTCAAACACATGAAATTAATACATAAAACAATATAAAAAACACAAAAAGAAATAAAATAGTAAGGGGCATTTTCTGCATACCTACTCAAATAGGTGTAATATATGACATCTCTCAGTAAGCCAGTTAACAAGAATTTATTAAGTGGTTAATATGTCCAAGCTACTATAGCAAACTTTGTGGGAAAAATATAGTCCCTGTTGTTAGCTCATAATATAATGGATGAGATAACATGAAAATAACTATACTGAACATATTAATTGTTAACGGAAGTAATGTCAGATAGAAATTATTATCAGTAGGGAATAGAATGGAAGCCAAGAAAGATTTCCTACAGAAGTTAGGAATTGAGCTAAGTCTTGAAGGAATCCAGGGAAGCTATGAAGTAGAGATGTGAAGAGAGAGTATTCTAGACACGTGGAGCAACCAGTAAATAGATATGGAGTCAGGAGATTGGGTATCATGTGCAAAGAATGATTAGAAAGTTGATTTAGCTGTATTTTAGTATTTGTGGAATAGAACAAAGTGTAAGCAGAGTGGCAAAGAAGAAAAGGATCAGCTTATGAAAGGTCTTAAAAGTCAAAAGTTAGATGGTACAGTGGATAGAGTGCTTGCCCTAAAATCAGAAGGGCTTAAGTTCAAATCTGGTCTCAGACACTTAGTACTTTTAAGTGTGACCTTGGGCAAGTCACTTAACCCCACTGCCTCAGAAAATTACCAAATCTCTCTTGCCTTTGGTTTCTTAACTATTTAATAATGATACTGAACTCAGTGATCTCTGAGGTCCATTCTTGTTCTATGTCTCTGTGTTCTGTTAAGTACAGTTGATTAAAATTATTTCTAAAAGTTAAATTGACATAAAATCTAAAAAAATTAGTTGGGGTGATAATGTTTGGATTGGGTATAAAGAATTGTAGGTAGGTGGCATAGGGAGACATTACTAGACTTGGAGTCAAGAAGATCTGACCTCACATCTGGCCTCAGATACCTACCAGCTATATGGCAAGTCACATGTCTACCTCAATTTCCCCATCTTTAAAATAGATGTAATAAGGTCACCTACTTCCTAGGGTTATTGTGATCAAATAAAATAATATTTGTAAAGTGCTGTGCAGACCTTAAAAACTATGTAAATGCTAGCTATTATTATTATTGCTTATGATTATCATAATTTATTAATGATATGAAGTCAAACAGAAGTTAATTATTTCATGTTTAAAACAAAAATCAAATTTTATTTAATTTTGGATAAACATATATCCTGAATTTATTTTCATACACAGAAAATTCCTGAAATTCTCAAAAGCTATAAATGGCATACTTATTAAATTTGTAGCTGACCCAAAGCTGGAAAAGGTAGCAAATGGGGTGCTTGATAGAATCAGAATTCAGAAAAATATCTCTGCAGTCTGGAATTAGGGAACAAAATTAATAAAATGAAGATTCATAGGGATAAGTGTAAAGACATTTTATTTAGATTTAAATA
Organism: Antechinus flavipes; assembly: GCF_016432865.1. NCBI lineage: Eukaryota > Metazoa > Chordata > Mammalia > Dasyuromorphia > Dasyuridae > Antechinus > Antechinus flavipes. Next base: position 401,259,379 of record NC_067400.1, read on the forward strand.
TTAATTTCAAAGTCCAAGATGGAGGAAACCTGGTTAAATAGAAGTTTATGTAAGGAATACTTAAGAATTTTTGTTTAATAGTGGATTGTTAGAATTGGATAATACCTTCAAAATCATTTACTCTAACCCTTTGGCAGATACAGGAATCCCCTGTACATTACCTCCTGTATATAAAGTGTACATCTAAATTCTGATAAAAAATTGCAATGAATAATTCTTCATGAAACATCCCATTACATTTTAAGTCAGCTGTTGTTACAATTTTTTTCTTTTATTAAGTTGAAATTTACCCCTAGTACTTTAAGGTTCAGTCATTGGTCAAAGGTCTTTTTTTTTCACATGTTGGCCTTCTACATAGACAATTAGAGATGCTTATCATATTATAACTCTTCCCTCCAAATTTGTTTCTTCATATTAAATATTTTAGTTCTTACATCTGCTCTTTATGTGACAAGGTTTAAGTTCCCCTTACCATGCATGTTTCTATTCCTCTGACTATTTATTATTGTGCTTTTTAAAGTGTGGCACTCTGAAACAATTCAATACTCAAGTATCTATGCTCCTAACATTTCTGCATCTACAAGATTATAAATCATGTCAAACTAGAGAATAAGTTTGTCCAGTATGATTTTTTCTCAATTAGTATGGATAGATTGTTATGACAACTACTTGAGGAATTTCCTATTAGGAAATTCAGAAGTCATACTTTATAGTTGGATAATTAGTAAAGTGACATATTACCTTCTTCTGGGTTTAAAGAAGCCAAAAAAAATGAGCTGATTTAGGCAGATTATAGTACTACAAATATCAAATATTGTGCTTATCTGTTATATTTATTCAATTGCCTTTCCATCGGCAATATTCTTCCTCTATTCAATAAGCCCTGAAATTGTCTTCTCCAAAAAATATTTATAAAAACTATTACCACAATCCTAATATGTATATATATATCCTTATTTTTCCCTCTTCTCCTGTGACCAAACTTCATTTTAACCCCCAAAAGTCTGCCATAGTGTCGTCTGGGATATACCAGCACTCAGCATGCCTTCTACCACTAATAGTATCAGGTTTATAATTGGTCTGCATTATGTAGATCAAAAAGAAAGAAAGAATTATTGGCACCAGCATATATTCTTAACCTGTGAATTTAATCTAAACAGAAGAAGTCATCAGAGTACTGAATTGTATTCTAGCACTCCACAACTCATTTTTCATAGTTCTTTGTTGGAATCCTTACTAACTGCTAACTAATTAGAGTTGATCTAATCTTACAAGATGTTTTGGGCAGAACCTGAAACAAGGTACTAAGTAGAACTAATTAATACAAGGCTTGTGTTCACACCTTTACTCATTGGAGTTCAATGAGTTCACACCTCCTTGAAGCTCTTTGGGCCAGAGAACACTATGGGAGAAAACCCACAATCCCTCTCTTGAGCATAAATAGAGCTTCAATGGGCCAGTCGAGGAAGTTCTTCAGAGTGAAGAAGCTACAAGTCGAGATTTCACTGGAATGACATGAAGAATGGAGCTGGCAGGAGGTTGAAGAAAGCAGAGGCAGAGGCTGAAGGACCAGACCTTTGGATTTGGCGACATTTGGAGAGAGCTCTTGGAACCAAGCAGAGAGATAGGGCTCTAAGCTAACCGGGCTATATTGGAGATAATAAAAGATCTGAACTTTTATCACCTGGCTGCGTTTTGAGAAGAAAAAGCTCACCAACATTTTGGTGCCCGAACAGGGACCGATTCAGATCCATCTGAACTAGACCACAACAGTTCTTGTCTGTTCATTTTGATATCTGAGCTATAGTCCATAGACCAGAAAAAAGTTAATCATCTAATTATTTTAGTAGGGGTGGAAGGAGATCCTCTTTTTAGTTATGGTATATATACAAATAGAGATATCTCTCCAGACCCACATAGACCATAATCCTCTGTGCTCATCTAAATTATGAACACACTTGAGACTTTGTAATTCAATATGAGCATCTCCTTTCTATAAGGAACCATGAAAGATGCTTAGGGATTAAAAAAATAATAATAATGGTTCTTGTGTTCAGGGAGTATATCCTCCTGAAATGTAAGTTTGGGCCTATTCATTGTTTTAATAATTCTGATTTCATTTTCCTGTGATGATTTCCTACTGAGAATTTCTTTCCTTTCCACTTTTTAATTATGAATCAGTTTTTTTTTTTTTTTTCTGTTTATTTGTTGATTCTTTGAAGTGATGAAGTGGAACTAAGCTTTGATACAATGTCTCATTTAGCTGCTTTGTTGCCAGTCTCCCTGAACTTCTTTGCTTTGTCATTTCCAATCCCTAGGTGGTCCTCAAGATTATGACAGTCAGTTCCTTGATCTGAGACATATAGTTTTTATTGCTCAGAAGGGAATTCTTACCTATTTTCTTTCTTGTATTCTTGTCAGAGATCACCAAAGCATACTATGTAGGAGCTTCCTGAGGAAAGAATATATCAGTATTTCAAGGACTCAAGCAAAGCAATTTTCCCCTGAGGTTTACTTATATATCATTCTTAGGTGCCCCAAATTTTCTAGCCAGCTCACCTAGGCACTGTTTACTTAAGCAAGTGAAATATTTCAAAAGTTTATCTGTCTTTGATAAAAGCCACTATTTTCTTTTTATATCCTGATATTTTTCTTGTAATGCTTGTATTCACTTTGTAACAGCTAATATTTCCCAGGGGTTGCCTGATATTTAAAAACCCATGCATCAACTTCTGATTCTGGTAAACTATTGCTTAATTTAACCTGTGTCTTACCTTATTGCTTTACAAACATATTTTCTTGCTTAAGTTATCCTTCTACTCTATAATTGAGTCAACTCCTAATTTCATTTTTCATTTTCTGATGCTTTCTTTCTCTTTTTCAATTATCTGGAAATATTTCATGAAGGCTCTTTAGTTGAATCTCTCTGTTGCAACAAGTTCTCATACTTCTCAACTAGTTCACTGAAAGTAGTTTAGAAATCTCATTTGAAAACTTTTCCCTTTTTTTTCTTCTATAGATGATATGATATTTCATTTCATTTTGTCCAGAAATAGGACTCCATGCTACTTCTTGGCCAACTGCCATATTTTATCCTTATGAACTTCTTACTTATACCTTGGATGAAACTAGGTTTTGATAGTCTACTAGTGTTATATAAAATCAGTATACCTCTTCCCATTCATTCAGCCTCCCTAAGGTCTTGTCTTCATCCTTTAGAATGTACTTTTCTTGGGAGCAAGAACTGTCATCTTTGATTGTATTCTTATCCCCAATATTTTGTACTAAGCCTAATATAGCAAATATTTTTTGTACCTATCATTCTACTTACCTATTTATGCTCCTGAAATATAACATGTATAGGACAGATAACTTTAATTTATTGAAGAAAGTTAATATACTTCTTTCAGTTATCTCAAATTTTTATTTTCTCTTATTTTTTTTTTTTTAGTTTCAAGATCACTCTCATGAAAAAAGAAAATAGAAAAAGACTGAATGGTTTTCCAATTTCTCTGTTGTTTTCCATATTATATATTTTTGTAGTTTTAGCTGAGCCTTTTCCTCTTGCCTCAAATTTCTTTTGAGAGCCTTCTTTCTACATTTGTCAAACAATTAGGACAGTTGCTATCATGGCAGTGATAGAACAAGCAACTCAGAGACACAACTACTTAGGAAAACTCATTCAAATTAATTGCCTACTATCCCATATATCTATATATTTTTTCATTGCTTTTTTATTTTGTTTTTTGCATTTGAAACTGGATAAGCAGGACTTATATTTCCTCAACTATAACTTAGTCGATACGTATATACCAGGGATCATAGATGACATCTTCTTTACCCTTTTAGTTAGCTGACCCCACTCTCCTCCTGAGACAGCTAGATGATATAGCAGATACAGAAACTAGAATGGAATAAGGAGGACTTAAGTTCAAATCCAGCCTCAGACACATTAATTATATGACCCTGGGCAAGTCACTTAAATCTGTTTGTCTAGGTTCCTCATCTGTAAATAAGCTGAAGAAGAACTATGCCAAACAACTCTAGTATCTTTGTCAAGGAATCCTTAAATGGGTTCACAAAGTGTTGAACACACTGAAAAACAGTACTCTCATCTTGCTTAATCAATTACTAAGCTTGAAGATCTCAAAGCAAACATGGAGCAGTGGAACTAACAGACAATAGCTTGTTCCCAATCAATCATCATCCTGGAAATCTTCCTCTCAAATACCAAAAGATAAAGTATTGTAACTCACATCAGAGATGAACTGTTACCTATACAAAAATGGAAATCCACAAAGCCATTTTTGGAATCACTCTTACTCCTCTGCCTTCCTTAATTTTAATGCAGATTTGGAAGACTATAGCTTCTCATTCTGTAATTGATTATTAAAAAGAAACCTTTAATAAATAAATCTATTCTGCACACACATACATTTTGGAGGCAGGTTTTCTTTTTTTTTTTTTTCTCTCTCTGTATATTGAATTAACAAGTAGATATTCTTTTAAAGACTACTTATTGCTAAATTTGTGGATTGAAATTGTTGGGAAAAAGTGATCTAGTCTCCTTATTTTGAAACTTCTCAAACTCACACAGAGAACCCTTATTTCAATCACTCTAGTGAATAATCCTAACTAATAAATATACATAGAAAAATGCAAAAAAAAATGGAATGGAGTTTAGAAAAGAAGGTCACAGCCATTTAGAGGAGATGAAAAGATTTTTATTACAAGCAGCATTTGAGCTGAGTCTTGAAGGAAATCAGTGTTTCCAAGAGGCAAGGTAGCATGAGAAAATTAATTCCATGCAAGGGGACTAGTCAATTCAAAAATATGGAGATGGAAGATGGAATACTATATGTGAAGAATGGTAAGGGAATCTGTTTGATTGCATTGTACTTCAAAGGAAGAGCAATAATACATAATAGGGCTCTTAACACAGGGCATAACTAAGTTTTAAAGAGCTTAAAAGCAAAAAAAAATAAGTAAGTTATATCTTATTTTATAGGCAGTGGGGAGCATATGGAATTTATGGGATAAAGGAGTGAAATGGTCAGGCCTACATTTAAGGAAAATTATTGTATATGAACCATTATCTTTTTTGCAGAAAACAAAAAGCTAGAGAAATTACCTAAAGAACTTGTTAATATCCTTCAAAGCAAGTCAAGACATACCTTGGCTCTTGGTGAATTGAATGCAAAGATGCATTTAGTATAGGGTTGCAGAACTACAATATTAACAAGAACAACAATAATACTAAAACATGAAAGAATTGAAAGCTTTTTCAAACATTCTCATAATTACATCTTCATATCATGATACTTTCTTTGAAAAAATCCTGAGTACCTTATTGAAGATGGCAGAATGAGAGGTCAGAAAGAAACTTATTTCTTCAACATATCACTCAAAAAACAATAAAAGAAATTCCACCGAAGAGATAAAAGTATTATATTCTCAAAATAATAATGAACCTCAAAGAAACAAGAAAGTTAAGAATTCTAATAGATTGACAAATTGGATTTAAAAATTAGGAAATATCACAAGAAAAAATTATCCTAAAACCACCACAAACTAGAAACAAATCTAAAATTTTCTCAAGATTCAGCAGAATACATATACAGGGATCTAAAAAAAGGATATGATATCAGTAAAATTATCAAAAGATGAAATAAAGAACTGAGTTATAACTAAGAATTGAAGGACAGAATGGTGGAAAAACTGGAGGAAGCAGAAAAACAAATCTTTAAAGTTGTTCAATTAGAAAGACATTTCAAATAATGGAGGCAAAAATGATGAACACAAGGGACAGACAAAACAATATTATTACATGATCAAGCTTCCTGAAAATTGTGAAGAAGGAAAAAAAAAACTAACCATTGTATTTCACAAATTACTGAAGAAAATTTCCTAGAAATAATGCATAATACAAATTGATAGAATTCATAGGATGCCAACAAGAGTGATCCTTAAATCCAACTCATTCAGATAAAAGTGTCACATCAAGACTAAAATAACAAGAAATCGTGCTTATAAGTAGTAAAGAAGAAAGATATGTAAGAAATACCAAATTTCACAATACTTTTGCCAAACCACTGTATTGAAGAGAAGCAAAATGTCCAATACTGAAATTTAAGAGACATAAGAATTTATCCCCAAATTACCTTCCATTCTTGGCACTTAAGTCAGTTCCCTGACAATTTAGGTTTGCTATTGGGATGAAACAAGACTCTTGTTCTGGTTCAACTTCAGAAAGGGAATTTACTTAGCCATACTAGAGGAAAGAGAATATTTAACAAGAATATACATTGGGTCTATCAGTTATTTCACCTAAGTAAAACTTCCCCACTTCTCAGTTGTCTATAAGGACACCAGAAAAAATGATAGAGTTCTTCACAGTCCTCTGCACAGATAACCAGGATATGAAATAAAAAGCTCAAATTCCACATGCTGAGTCAATTAAACCTCAAAGACAATCTCAATGTCTTTTTAGGAAAAACTAGCCTAACTTGCAAGGGGCAAAATTTTAAGGTAAAATTCTTTCCAAGAAAATTCAACCATTTTTTCAAAAATTCACATGAATTTCACAAATTCATGAAGAAAAAGATTACCCTCAAAATAGCTTTGGACATCAGTTTTTAATAAAATTTGTAGAGTTGTTAATATAAAATATAAGATTTTTTTTCTTTGCATGTGTTCTTTGAGCAGATGTGAGTTTCAGTAACACAATACGAGGAGAAAAAAACAAAAAAAGAGCAATTTAACAAAGAATGATAGATAAACTTTCACATTATAAAGTTGATTACCAACAAATCATTTTCCCTAGAAAAATCAAATATTTATTGAAATGAATGCAAAAAGAATGCAAAAAGATACATCCTTGCAATATATTATCTCAAGAAAATATATCTACTCTTTAGAGAATTAAAATGTTAGATTAAACTAAAGTTTACTGTACTTCAGTTTATTCCAGATTATCCTGAGATCCAGAGATATCAAATAGAAATTCAAAGTAGAAATTATAAGAGACAAAAACAAAGGAAAATATAACATGCTTCAGAGAACCATTGCCAATAAAGATATGTCATTATTAAATATCTGAACATTTAATCCCTTAGCAACTAAAGGAAATTTTAGCTGATTTATAGAGTTAGATAAAGAATTATAAAAGAAGATTTTAATATTAAACTAATGGAATGTGAAAAATAATACAAAAATATAAATGAGAAAGAAGTTGTATTGCTAAGTGATTGGAGTACTAAAGAAATAAGATCTGATAGCTATAAGAAAAAATATATCTAGTAGGGAAATCATTTATTTTTCAAATTAAAATGCAGCATTCACAGAAATTAATTAATTCCTAGAACATAAAAGTTATAGATGAATTCAGAAAGGCAGAAATATGAAATATATTATTTTCAGAATATATTTAAATGAAAAATAATGATCCATAATGAAAATATCAAAAGATTCCAATCTGATCAGAAAATTAATTTAAAAAAATTGTGGAACAAGGTTTGGGTTATAGATCAAACTACAGTTATAGAAACAGATTATATTAAATGTAAAACAACATAAACATAACACATCAAAATTTGTGGTATGCAGCCACTGTGGTAATTAGGAGAAAATTTATATTGCTATCTAGATATACTAACACTATTAAAATGAAAAAAAAATACATTGAACTTGTAGCAAAAGAAATTAAAAATGAAAAAAAAATTAATATATCAAAATCAAGCACAAGCCAGGAAACCATTAGAAGGAAAAGAAAAATTAATGCAATAAAACTATAAAGATTAATTGAATTGATAAGTAAAACAAAAAGCAATTAGTAATGATTCAATGTCATTGAAGCACAAAGTTTCTGATGGAGTTCTCCAGAGATCTCTGTTTGGTTCTATACTTTTGAATACTCTTATAAATGACTTAGATAAAGGTGTAGATACTATGTTTACCAAAATTGGCAGATCCCACAAATCTGAGTTAAATAGTTAAAATATAGAATACCAAGAGTCAGGTCCCAAAAGGATTTTAACAGGTTAGATCATGGATCAACAAGCTACAATCCAAGAGTGAAATCTCACCTTCACTTATTTTTATATGTTCAGCCAGCTAAATAATTTTTTAGCTTTCTAGGTTATAGAAAAACCAACGGCAGGTCAGATTTGATCTTTGTTCTATATTTGCTGATCCCTGGGCTAGTGAATTGGTCTGAACATAATAAAATTAATTTCAGGAGGTATAGAGGTAAAGTTTTTACCTGGTTTCAAAAGATCTAAATCACAACTACAAGATGGCAGGTATGGTTAGAAGGCACTTTTTCTGGAAAAAACAAATAAACAAAAATTTAAAAAAATTCCAAGGGCTTTAGTGTCTTGCAACTCCAATATGAATCATTAGTGTGATAGATAAGAAAGCTATCAATGCAATATAAATGCAATTTCATATTCAATTAAAAGAGTCATGAAAGTTCTCTAATATAATACGTAAATGATCTCCACAAAACTATTGTGCTGTTATTTGTTGCAACATACCATTCCTGATAGGATTTCTTCTTACTCATAAGAAATCTTATCACTCTTTTGTGATGTTTTTAAGCCAATTATATTTGAGGTTTATCAACATATGTTCATATTAGTCATGTTAATCACATAGTAATCAGACTGGTAGCCATATCTGTGGGTGGCATATAGAAGTATAGATTTTATTATCATTTATCCTTTCTATTCCCACTTTCCCTAAAAAGAAAGTTTTCTCATTTTCCCTGGTATGAGAAATGACTTGACTGATATAATGTCTTATCATCTCCCATCATGCTCTTTGAAGCTAATGTCAGTAACATGAAAATTACCTTCAAGTTTCAATAAAATAGAAGGAGGCACTAAGAAAAATTGGAAGAAATGAAGTAGGGCTGTTAACTTTTGTTCTACAGTCTTCTCAAATCATTGTCCCTGTTCCTTCAGTTCAATTTTTTAAAAGAATTGCTAAATTCTCAGTATATTCAAGACAATGTAACAGAAACTAGAAATGCAGAGATGAAAATGGGTATGTCTTTGTCCTTAATATGTTTATACTGTATAATGTATGGAGTGAAGAGAAAGCACCCTGTACATAAATAAATGTCATATGTTTTATCTAAATATGTAGATGCAGTTTGTGGCTGGCATAGATAAATATAATCTGAAATCTGGCTTAGTTATATAAATTCTTGATCATGCTTAATGAATGGGTATTCCTTAGCTAGTTTACTAATTTAGTTTATTTTCACCAAAAGATGGTTATATAAAGACCATCACAAATAATAAATGTTAATTAAACCCATTGTCCCAGTGAATAGAAATCTGAAAAGTCATAGTGATAAGAATATGCCAAAGAATATAGAAGAAATCAATAAGCTTTTCCTCTGAGAGCAAAATAAGATCTTAGGTTACACCAAGAGAGAGAGAGAGAGAGAGAGAGAGAGAGAGAGAGAGAGATTGAGAGAGAGAGAAATTTTCTCTTTTGTCTCTCTCTAGAATTCCAAGAGAATCTAGGGATATTATGAGGTCAACTTCCCATATATGTCATCCTTTCCAAAGACTCATGTTCTCTGTCAATTCCATGAACTTTCTTCTATCCATATGTCTTTCCAAAGTAGAGTCTTTGGAACCAATGCAACATCTCTTATTCATGTTCTGAAAATTCAGCACTAAACAATCTTTCTCCTAATCAGAAATCACTTCTCCCTTTATTTACATAAGAACAGGTAAAACCATGTAAGGTTGGGGTGGAAACCAATTTAAATAAATAAATATCAAATATATAGAAGGTAAATGTAAAATAATTTCTGGAGTGGGCAGAAAAAATGAAAACTGCAAAAATTGTAAATGTTACAATATAGGAGAGAATACAACCTGAGCTTGAAAATAGTTAAGTATTTCTAGAGATAGAGATGGGCATGATAGTATTTCAAGAGTGGAGAACAGCATGTGCAAAGGCATGGGGATAGAAGGTGGAAGATCATGTGTAAGGAATATCTTTTCTCAAATATTTCTCAAATATTTTCTCAGAAGTTTTATATAAAATAGAAAAAAAGATTTATTTTTTGTAACATAATACTAATACTAATGGGTAGATATTACAGAAGTAGATTCTGCTCAATGAAGGAAAGAATTTCCTAATAAAGTGAATTGTCAAAAATAGTCCAGGCAGACATTCTCTCAGAGAAGGGGAAAGGGAGAAGTAGAAATGGGTAAAAACTCACATAAAAGAGGTATGAAAGGAAGAGCTTTCACAGTAGAAAGACAGATGAGATGTGGTGAAAGGCAGTGCTTAAACTTTACTCTCATCAGACTTGGTTCAAAGAAAGAAGAAAATATATACTCAGTTGAGTATAGAAATTCATCTTGTCCCATAGGGCAGTAGAAGAGGAGAAGAATAAGAGAAGGGGGAAATTAGGAAAAACAGTGGTCAGAAGTTGAAAAAAAAAAGATTTCAATGAGAGACAGGACGAAGAGAGAAACAGAGAGAGAGAGAAAGAGAGAGAGAGAGAGAGAGAGAGAGAGAGAGAAGAGAGAGAGAGAGAGAGAAAGAGAAGGAGGAGGGAGGGAGAGAGGAAAGAAGAAAGGAAAGAATGAGAAAGGAAGAAAGAGAGGGAAAGGGAGGGAAAAATAGGATGGTAGGAAATATACAGTTAGTAATTATAACCATGAATGTGAATGAGATCAATTCACCCATTATAAAATAGAAGGATATGGCAGAGTGGATCAAAAACCAGAGTCCAACAATATATTATTTACAAGAAATATTCTTGAATTCGAGAGACACACAGATAGAATAAGTTCTGGGGCTGGAGTAGAATGTATTATGTTTCAGTTGAAGTGTGAAAAAAAAACAATTATGATCTCAAGCAAAGAAAAAACAAAATAGATCCAATTAAAAGAGATAAGCAGGAAAACTACAATGTGCTAAAAGATACTGTAGACTATAAAGTAATATCAATATTAACAAAATGCATCCAATTATCTCTTTTTGCCTTTTTGAAAGCATTTATCTGCTGCTACTTTGTTTTAAGGTGATAGAGGCAGCACAAAAAAGTTAGACTCTGTATTTTTAAAAATTGTATTTTCCCTAAATAGATGCAAAAAGTTTTCAATATTTATCTTTGCAAAACCTTGTGTTTCAAATTTTTCTCCCTCTTTCCCTTTTACTCTCCCCAGTTAAGGAAACACTCTGGTATACATTAAAATGTGTAATTCTTCTAAACATATTTCTTAATCTGAATTCTTAAAGGAAAAATAGGAAAAAGGAAATAAAAAACTATAGTGGAAAATCTCAAATTTCCCCATTCAGTAGTAGAGAAATCTAACCAAAAATAAGAAAGATGATAAAGAGATGAATAGAATTTTAGAAAACTTAAGATAGACATCTGTAAAGTATGGATTAGCTCCCTGGAGGGCTTCAGCATCAGCCAGAGTCAGGATAAATTAAAGTTTTTTGGTCTTTAGCGGGAGAAGTGAAGGAGGCAGGCAAGCTGCCATGAGGTTTGCCAAAGATCTCTCCTGGATTCTGGAGTCTTGAGTATCCAGCCTCTTTCTTCCTCTTCTTGCTACCAAATCACTCTCCTTTTTCTCACTCTGCCCCCCAATCCTTGCCTACAATTATCCTACTACTAAACATTCAGCAAGCACCAAAGGTTAGGAGAGTCATGATCCAAATATATGCTAATAAAGTCATTGTCTCACACTGAATAGATAATTAGCCTTAAGTGCTCTGCATTCTTAGATTCAAGTACACCTATTCAGAGTTCCAGTCCTCTACATCTCCTGTTTTTTTTTTTTTTTTTGTTTGTTTGTTTGTTTGTTTTAGAACATAGGTGGTCTGCTCTCCCTGACTCTCACAGAGGTGAGAACCCCCCCAAAAAGAGGTGATCACGCCTCCCCCACTCAACTTCTCAGGAAGGGAGGTGAAAACTGTTAAGGGTCATGCCCCAACTCCCAAGTGGAACAGGCCTTAAGTGACCAGCACTGCCTGTCCACCTGAAATGGTGAAGACTGTGAGCAATGAGGGGCAAGAGTCATGGATGGGACCCTCTTCCTCCCGGTGCCATCTTGTTCACCCTTACAAGGCTACCCTCAGATTACCTGAGTCATGCCCTGTGCAATGTCCAAGGCTGGTGGGGGGTTGGCAGGCCCTTTTACAGAAAACACTAAAAAGAGATGATCATGCCCTCCCTGACTTCTTAGGAAGAGAAATGAAAAACACCAAAGGGAAGTGGGGAGTCAAGCCGGATATTGTTAGCGGGCTGAAGGGACTTCAGACTAGAAACAGGTATTCACAAATCCATCAGCATGTGTATGGGAGGTATTACACAAGCACATACAGGCTAGTAGTGATGACTTTCTCCACAGCCAGTGCAGGCTCAATGTGGTGTAACAAACATGAATTGTACATGTGAGTAGTTATATAAGAAACAATATGAATCAACATGGTATTGAAAAAGAGTTCTAGAAGTCCTAAAAGGAGGGTATGTAAAATAACAATCACACATACGTCTCCTTCAGTCATCTGCAGAAAATTGAATAGGAATATAAAGAAATATGACTGTTTTTTTTTTTTTCCTTTGTCAAAAACTTGACTATGTATTAGGGCATAAAAACCTTAGGACCCAATGTAGAAAAAGAAATATTAAATGAAGCCTTTTCATATTGTTATGCAATAAAAATATTATATTCAAAGAAGGGATGTGGAAACGAAATAATATAATCCTAAAGAATGAATGGATCAAAGAACAAAGTATAGAAAAAATACATAATTTAATTAAAGAGAATATAGGAATGAGAAAAAATGCAAAAAGCAGTAATTAAGAGGGCATGTATATCTCTAAATATTACATCAATAAAATAAAAGGCAAGTCAATAAAACTAGAAAAATTACAAATTTAAATCCCCAAATAAATATCAAGATGTAAATCCTGAAAATCAAAAGAGATACTAGTAAAATTGAAAGTAAGAATAGTATCAAGCTAACAAAATTAGAATCTGGTTTTGTAATGAAAAAAAATGAAATAGGTAAACAATTTGTTAATTTGATTAATTTTTAAAAAGGAAGAAAGATGGAAATTGAAGGTAGAAAATATGACTGTAAAATAATCATTGTACATATACAACCAATATCAGATTCTTTGTTCTCTTGGGGAAAGGAGAGAAAATGCAGGGAGGGAGGAAGAAAAAAAATTTACAATCATTTTCATAATAATTATGTTGTGAAATAAAAATCAAAACAAAAGAGAAAAACCACAAGAAAGAAAAAAAAGTAGAAAATAATATGCTTTGCTCTATAGTCAGCCTCCATATTTCTTTCTCTGGATATGGATGGCATTTTCCTACCAAGCACAGTAGAACTGTCTTGTGTCAGTATATTGCTGAGAGTAACTAAAACTGTCATTGCTGAGCATCACACAATCTTGTTGTTATTGTGTAATATATTTGCCTGGTTCTGCTCACTTCACTCAATATCAGTTCATATAAGTCTTTCTGAACCAGCCTCTTCATTATTTCTTATAGAAAAATAGTACTTCATTACATTCAAATACCACAACTTATTCAGCCATTTCCCAATTGATAGACATCAATTCTATTACTAATTCTTTGCCATCACAAAAACAGAAATGCAAAAATTTAAAATAAAATGTTAAGGAGTAATACACTACAAAATCATACATTATGACCAGGTAGAAATTATAGTAGGAATACAAAACTGGTTTAATATTAGGAAAACTATTAGTATATTTGACCATATCAAAAACAACAACAAATCAAATGATATCTCAATAAGTACAGAAAAAAAAAAAGATTTTTGATGAACTACAACACTCATTCCTATTTAAAAAAAAAAAAAAACAAAAATTTCAAAAAACATTGGAATATATGGGGCTTTTCTTAAAATGATCAGTAACATATATCTAAAACAATCAGCAAGGATTATCTATAAAGGGGATAAGATAGAAGTCTTTCTAATAAGATCAAGGCTGAAGCAAAAATGTGAATTGTCACTATTATTATTCAACATTTTATTAGAAATACAATGAGAAAAAAATTAAAGTATTAGAAAAGAAACAAAACTATTATTCTTTGTAAACACTATAATGGCACACTTAGAAAATACTATTAAAATTAATGAAAAAAGTAATGAAAATAATTAACAGCTTCAGCAGTTACAGAATGTAAAATAACCCCCCCAAATCATCAACATTAATATATAATATATTTCCAGCAAGAAGAGATAGAAAGAGAAATTCCACTTAAAATCATTTTAGAAAATATAAAATATTATCTAACAAGAAAAACTCAGAAACTATATGAATACAAGTACAAAACACTTTTCACACAAATAAAGTCAGATCTGAACAAATGGAGAAATATTAATTCCTTATGGCTAGACCAAGCCAATATAATAAAAGTGACAATTCTATCTATATTAATTTTCTTAGTGTCACACCAATTAAATTAACAAAAATATTTTATGAAGAATAAAATTCTTCTGAATTCATCTGAAAGAAAAACAGATGAAGAATATCAAGAGAATCAGTTTTAAAAATGTGAAGGAAAGTGGTCTAGCAGTAGTAGATCTCAAACTATGTTATAAAGTTGTCATCATATAGTACACATCAAAAAAATGACCATACTATTCTAGCATTTGATAACTATAAAGATCCAAGCTTTTGGGACATGCACTTACTATCTGACAAAACTGCAGGGAAAATTGGAAAGCAGTTGGCAGAAACTAAGTCTAAGATAGTGTCTCACTATATATAAAGATAAGTTCCTACTAGGTGTGTGATTTAGACATAGAGTATAATCTAATAAGTATATTAGGGGAACATAAAATATTTTGCCTCTCAGATTTATAGATAAGAGAAGAGGTTATGACTAAACAATATGTAGAGAATATCATATGATACAAAACAGGAAATTTTGATTACATTAAATTAAAGAGTTTGCACAAAATCAATGTAGCCAAGATTAGGAGGAAGGTAGAAAACTTAAAACAAAACAACATATTTTGGAAAGTTTTTCTGATAAAGGCCTTGTTTCTCAATAGATAGAGAACTGAGTCAAATTTATAAGCATAGGAGTCATTGCCTTAAATGATAAGTGGTCCATGTTTATGAACAAGCAGTTTTCAGAAAAAAAGAACTTAATCATAAAAATGCTCAGTCACTATTGATTAGAGAAACAACTTTGAGGTGCCATAGTACTACAATCAGGTTGACTAATATGACAGAAGAGGGAAATGACAAATGTTGGAGGGGATATGGAAAAATTAGGACAATAATGCATTGTTGGTAAAGTTTTGAGTTTACCCATTAATTTTGGAAAGCAATTTAGAACTATGTCCAAAGGACTATAAAACTGTGCATAAAACTTTGGCCCAATTATAGTAATCCTAGATCTATACCCAAAAGAGATTTTTAAAAGAAAAGAAAAAGGATCTATATGTACAAAAATTTTCATAGAAGATCTTTTTGTGGAAATGACAGAATGCCTGTAAATTTAGGAATGACCAAAAAAGTTGTGATATATAGTAGTGATGGAATACTATTGTCCTATAAAAAATGATGAGCAGAATAGATTTTTAAAAACTGGGAAAGATTTATATGAACTGATACAAAGTGAAGTCAGAGCAGAACTAGGAGAGCATTGTACACAGTAATAGCAACATTACATGATAATTGACTTAGCTATTCTGATCCATATACTGATCCAAAATAAATCTGAAGGACTCAATGAAAAATGGTGTCTGTTTCCAAAGAAAGAACTGATAGAATCTGAATGCAGATCAAAACATGTTTTTTTTCAACCTTTATTTTTCTTGTTTTATTTGTTTATTTTTTGGTCTGTTTTCTTTAACAATATGGCTAATGTAAAAATGTGTTTTATACAACTGTGCACATATAATCTATATTTAGGAGGCTGGAGAGTATTGGGGGAGGGAGAGAATTTGGTAAAAAAAAATATTATTTTTTGTAATTGGAAAACATATAAAATTTTTCACTTAAAAAGTTGCAAGATGCCTTTTGAAGAAGTAAGTTCCCCAACATTGAAATTGTTTAAGTGGAGGTTGCATGGCTGCTTGGGAATTTTTTAGGCATTGATGTCAGTAATAGTTGGGCTTTATCTTCCTTTCAAAGTGTAGGATTCAGCATCATGACCATATCTAACCTAGTGGGGAAAATAAATATAATAATATTTTTATGTCAGACCTTTGGACATGAAATAATAGTGTTTAAAAGAAATGCCCCATCTGGCACTATTCTCTGAAGGACACAATAGCTATTCAAGTAGTTCCATAAGGATGAGAGAAAAAATTGGTTATCAATGAATAGCAACTTTGTACCATCTGTAGTGTGAGAACAATTTGTCAGTTCAAATCATGCCTTTGAAAGAAGTCTCAAGTGGCACATAAGTCACCTTTTCTCTCCAGCTCTGCCAGCTAACATTCTATTGGAGTCCTCTCCCCTTACATCTTTTTTTTTGGCCTTCTCCAGTCTGCCCTCATATGCTATTGTACATTGTGAACTGGAGGTGACAAAAAAGAACAAACCTTTATACCAGGTAAAATTTTCTTTACAACTACATAGGAAGAAATTATTTCTTGTGATTGTAGCCCACCTTTACTAACAACATGGATTGGAATTCGGATTGTGTTTGGATACTTATATTTGTTCTTTGTGCTGTAGACAAAAACAAACAAACAATCAAACAAACAAAACCCAAAAAACAAACCTTGGTAAATTTGCTTGCTGTCTAGATAAGACTAAAACATCCAGAGTATATAGTGAATTTTATACTTGCTATAGGGGTATGCCCCCCATAATCACCTAAATAAGATGTAATTAGCCTGCCTAGTTTACTTATCTCACTGTGAAATTGAATTGTACACAGAGAAAGTAATACAAAAATACTGTCAAATGTATGTATTAGAGTGGGGACAAGCAAAGAGCAAGGAAAATGGGATATCATCCATTATATTGAGACAAAGACCCTGGAACACTAAGATGAAGCTGTGGCTAAGGTGGTCAATAAGTTGAGAGAAGATGGAGAGAGGAAGAGATAGAGAAGTTCCATAACCCAATCTTATGTCAGGTGTTTTCTTATTGTATCTAATTACTGTTGCTAACTAGATATTAAGATCAGTTTCTTACATTTTTACAAAAAGACAGTAAAATCTGTGAGTACTTTTAATCTTTAAATGTAGTTCCTTTTAAATGTGGTGCCATGGGCAAACCCTATTTGCCTATGGTATATTCTATATTAGAATTAAAAAAGTTATAAATATTTTTTAAAAATTCTAGTTTGAAAGAATAAAATTAAGGATTCTTTCATTTTTATCTTCATATTTCCAATTACTAGCATAATTCCTAGCACACAATAGATGGTTAATAAATGTTTATAGACTGTGATACAGTAATACAGTATCCAGCTATTTCTTCAAAATTGAGATAAAAGACAATTAGGAAGTAAGAAACAAAGCAAACAGATGCCAACGCACAAAGACTTTTATTAATTATTAAGAAAACATTTTATTCCCTTAGAGATCCTTCACTCTTAGGCTCTGGTTTGAACAAGCTTGATTATATGGTTATTCACTTCAAATCAAATTAAATTGGAAACTAGAAAAAAAAAAGAGAGATAATTTCCCAAACTAGGGGTCTTTTATTGTAAGGACACATAGCCACATATACTTATAATAACTGAAGTCAAAAAATGACACTGAATTTTTAGGAAAAGGTCAAAATGCGCAGTATATTTTGCTTAAGAAGACAGAGAAGCATATTACATATTTTAGGAATATGTCTACTTGATAGGTTTATAACAAAGAACATTTTTGATCTTTAAAAGTTAAGCTTCAGTAGTTCAGAAAATTCAGTCTTATAGAAATACGCATTTCCTTAAGATGCTAGAAACATGAGGTGTTACTATAGAATCATAGAATCAGTTATTAAAACATCAGATAAATCAAAGAATTGTAGAATTTCAGAACTGGAACAGACTTTAAAAGATTCTTTTATTAATTATAATGAGAATGATGATGATAAATCTACAATGAAAATTGTATTAGGGCTAAAATGAAGTATTCTTGAATATTCCTATCTGGCATTTTAGTTTAAAAGAATGAATAATTTATCTTATGATTTATTTCAGAAAAAAATAATTTTTCATTCATTCATGTACTTATCTATTTGTCCCTTCAATTATCTATTATCTACCTATTTGTTAATTGATATGTAATTTATCCTTTTATTTAATTTTATTTATGTTATTTTTTCAAAGTTACTAATGATCTCTTAGTTGTCAAATCTGATAATCTTTTTGTCAATCTTCGTTCTCCTTTGAAACTATTCATTATTCCCTTCCTTGTTACTCTTTTTTTCTTTAGGTTTTCTCTTCTCCCTCTTCTAGTTTTCATATCATTCCAAAGTATAGCCCCATCCTTCTAGGCCCTTAGGTTTACAGCTCAGGAGTCACCCCACTGTCACTCCCCCCCCCCCACGCCCCAATTCCTCTCTATCTCTAATCCCTTATATTTAAGCTGCTGCCAAGGTTTCTTTATTTCACTTTTTTTTTTTTTTTCTGGTGCTTCCACTATGCTAATGTGGAATGCCCTGCCCTAATCACTTCTTGCCCGAATTTCTGCAATTGCTTTCTTGGGGGTTGGGGTGGGGGGGAGTTGTCTGCCTAAAGTTTCTCAGCACTCCAAACCATCCTCTATTCAATCATTAAAGTGATTTTTTTTCCTAAAGCTCAGATCCAATAATATCACCCTCTCCCCAATTTCTCCCTCTCACCCATTCCATCAGCTTCAGTGGTTCCCTATTGCCTTCAAGATCAAGTATAACATGCTCTTTTTGATGTTCTGTAATGTCTTCATAATGTAATACCCCTTATCTTTCCAGGCATCTTATACCTTACTTTCTAACATGTGCTCCAATCCACTGACACTGTTTTCTTTGCTATTTCTCAAACAAGCTATTCTATTTCTTGACTGAGCATTTTTACTGCTTGTTACCCATACCTGGAATGCCCTCTCTCCTCATATCTGCCTCCTATCTTTCTTGGCTTCCTTTAAATCTCAGCTAAGATCCCACCATCTATAAGAAACCTTTCCTGATACTTCTTAATTCCACTGTTTTCCCTTTTTAAATTTTATAGTGTATATAACTTTATTGTACATCATTGCATATTATTTTCCCCTTCAGATTATGAGCTTCTTGAGGGCAAGGACTATTTTTTATCTTTCTATTCCAGTGCATAGCACAAAACCAGTGCTTGCAAAATGTTTATTTACTGATATCAAATGCTGTAATAAATTAACAACAATAAATCTTTTTAGTTTATATCTTAATGAAATTTTTATTTTCAGTAGATAACTTTCTTACCAATTTCAGGTATTTTTATAATTACAAGCAACTCTCAATTATGTCCAACTTTTCTGTTTGTTATACACACAAAGTTCTAGAGATCCTATTCCTATGCCTTTGCCTTGGCATGAATGAGTTCCCTTTTGTTCAGTTGTTTTTCAGTTTGTGATTCCATTTGGGATTTTCTGGCAAAGATATTGGTGTGGTTGGCATCTCCTTCTCCAACTCATTTTACAGATAAGGAAACTGAGGCAATTGGATTTGAGTGACTTGTCTAGGGTTGCCCACCTAGTAATTGTCTGAGACCAGTTTTGAATTCAGGAAGATGAATAACTCCTGGTCTGGCACTGTTATCCACTGTGTTATTTAGCTGCTGAGAGCTCTCTTTATCTCTCCCTATAGAATATTTTTCCTTTTTGTCAAGATTCAGCACAAGCATCACCATTTCCCTTTCAAACTACATTTTATTTATATTGAATTGTTTTTGTTTTCTTTATGTTCATTCTCTATATATTTACATATGTCTTTATTATTTCTCCCTTTAGAATTGATTGCTTCACTGATTGTATTTCTATGCCTGGTGTTTAATGCAATGCTTGGCACACAGTAAATGCTGAATAAATAATTGTTGATTGATTGATGGCTTATTGATTTATTGTATTAGCTGTGGTAAATTTTCCCTTAGGCAGTCTGTTTCCTGCCAGGGTCTGTCCCTCTTTCCCCTTTCTTAATTTGGCCTATGTTCAGGGAACATATTCTCATTTTATTATGCTGAGCAATGACAAAGAATGTACATTTGTTTCAAAGATATGATTCTAAATTATTTAAATATGATTTATTTTTAAAATTGTGATTGTTAGGAGTCTTTCTCTCTACATGAGCACAGCTAATCTAGAGTTAACTCTATTTGTGGCATTTTCAAGCTCACTCTCTTCTTCCAATCATAAATGCTTTATCTATAAATGTCTAACTTTGTACAGGAAATAACAAAATTTCCTAGACTTCATAATCACTTGTTTCAAAAGCCATGGATAAAATGGCAATAAATCTCTCAGGTTCAAAAATGAGCAACTTCTATCCTATTGATATCCTTGGTTTCTCCTGGTCAATTGGGTCCCCACATGCTGCTCACTTGTAGAGTACTGGGCAACATGCAGGATCAGGTTATTGTGACGAGATTCTTTTTTCTGTTTGGAAAGAAGTAACCTACATGAGTTCCTTCAAAGTGCTGAGCAGACTGATTTGACCATTTTGACTTTCTTTTGTGTGTCAGGTGAAATAGCATACTGTGTGCTCACCACAGGGAGTGAATGCAAAGTACTTAAGGGCCCTGTAACTATCCTCACTTTAAAAAAAAAAAAAAACAAAAAACAAACAAACAAAAAAACAAGTTCTACTCCTGTTGCTGGCGAGTATTGATTCTGGAAAGTTTCCAAGTCATACCTTAAGGTCCTTTACAAAAATAACGTTTACCAAAGTTAGGGATAAAGTTTTACAACAAAGATAATGAAAGCTCAGTTTGTAGAGCATAGTTCTGGTTTTGAAAATGTTTAAGTTTCTATAATAGAGTCTTATTGAATAGAATAGAGCCCCATCCCTTTTCCCTATCTCTATGTATTGTCAAGATATTAGGAGACATCCTGTTTTCCAGAGTTAAGGTCCAGGAAACAAGCTGTGACCCGAACATGGCATAACAACAAGCCAATGTGCTTACCCTCTGCATGATCTCAGTCACTGCAAAACCCCAGAATTGTTTTTATATAATTATTATCATGCTTTGACCAGGACCAGGTAGTCTCTGAATTTGAACAAGCACCTGCTGTATTCATGTTCTGGTCATGGAGCCCTGCTAAGAACCAAATTTGTCTCATTGTTACTGTTACCCCTTATTGTTAGGGCTATAGTTCAATGAGAAGCCATTGATGTAAATGTTGAGATCTCCCCACACTGCCTTGGATCCACCCACTAGAAGAAGGGCTAATCTGCTTCATTCCTTACAAATCATTGCTCTCACTTTGAAATTAAACTTCTGATCCGTTCCTGATTCTCCTGTGTCTAGCCTGCTCTGTTAGTGTTCAGTGGCCCACACGTTAAGACTGGTTCAATGTGACTGACAATCCCCCCATACAGACATACATGCACACACAATATTCATTGCAATTCTCAGTTTGGTGAATCCATGGTATTTAAATGGCAGATTCATCAATAAGTTGTCTTCTAGCTCTACGATGATGACTTGTAACTGAAAAAGCACTACAACAATTTTAGAAAAAAGACCCAACACTCCTTATTTGATATAAAAATCCAAAAATTATGGCACAAATTAAAGAGATTTTAAACTCTTCCCATTCAATTTCTTTATACATCATCCAGTCTATTTTTAAAATGTTGTAACAGAACAAGTTAGAGCCCTAGAGAGTTTCAGATAATTCTAGTACCTTATTTACAGCTAAATAGCTGCGTAGTCCATTTAACTTCCTTGTACCTTTGTTGTTTTATCTCCATAAGAAAGAGATTAGACGATTTGATTTTAAAAATCCATTCCAGTACTAAAATATTACAATTCTAATTATTATAATTAGAATTTATGTAATAATTTAGGGCTTATAAAACTTTTCATGAATATTATCTCCTTTAATATTCCAAAGTAATATAGTATAGTATTATATAATATAATGTGACATGAATGGCATATGAAATAATATATTAGCATTCAGTATATAACATGGATCTTTCCTTGCCTGTTAAAAAATAGATACCAGGAGTACAATTTGAACTTAAAATTTATTTCCCTTAAATTAACAATATTTAATGGTACAAATGGATATAATTATATAATAAAACCTCTTATCTGTAGAGCAGAATATCCAGCCTTATGGACACAGGGTTGGTTTTTTTTTTTTTTTGGGCTACTGAATGGATCTAGAGGAGACGCTTAATTATTCATGCCCATGGCTCTCTGTGAGTGACATCTTTTCTTTTCAATATTTTATTTTTTTCCAATTATATGTAAAAACAATTTTTGACATCCTTTTTTTTTTTTTTTTGAATTCTAAACTTTCTCCTCCCCTTTTCCCCCAAGCCCATACCTGAGATAATAAGCAATTTTATATAGGTTATACACATGCAGTTATGTAAAACATTTCCTTATTAATCCTATTGTAAAATAAGGCACAAATCAAAAAGAAAAATACCAATGGGGAAAAAAAAAAGAAAATACAAAAAAAGTTTTGATTTCTGACATATCAGTTTTTTCTTTGAAGATATAAAACAATTAAGTCCTTTGGAATTGTCACAGATCTTTGTATTCCTGAGAATTGTTGAACAGTGGAAAGATCACTATCTTTGGAGTCAGAGAATATTGGTTCAATCCCACCTTCTCTATTACCATTAGGGAACCACCATCCTTCTAGCCCTTCACATTAGTAACATAGTTGCTATCCGTACTTTCTCTCTCTCTGTCTCTCTCTCTCTTTATCTCTGTCTCTGTCTGTCTCTCTCTCATTCTGTCTCTCTCTTTTTCTCTCTCTCTCTCCTCTCATATCTGTTCTCTTGTCAAACCTGTAAATATCATCTTTGCAACATCATTAAAAAAAAAAAAACTGCTACTTTCCTCAGATACTGTTCCTACCTTAATGTTATCCCTAATAACCTCATTCCTAAATTATTGCAATAGCTGGCCGGGGGTGGGGGGGATGTCTGCCTATCTCAAATCTCTTCCTCTTCTCCCTTCAGCTACTAAAATGGTTTTTCTAAAGTGCAGGTTTGATCATGTCACCCTTTTATTCAATAAACCCTAGTAGATCCCTATTAGGTCAAATCAAACATTGAGTACTCTGGTATTCAAAGCCCTTTATAGTCTAGTCCTCTTATCGAGTGGCAGCTAATTTCTTCTTCCTTTCTATATATTCTTTGGTGCAGCAACACTAATTTTCTTTAAATAACAGAATTAAGATATTCCATCTCTTGACTCTAGGCATTTTGTCTGGTCATTCCTCATACCTAAAATATTCTCCCTTCCTATCTCCACCTCTAGGCTCCTTTAGCTTCTTTAAAGTCCCATGTAAAATTTCACTTTCCACAGGAAGCCTTTCCCAATTCCTAGAATTATTCTAGTTCTTCCCATCTGTAGATTATTTCCAATTTATCTTGTAAATAGCTTATTTATATGCAGTTGTTTAAATGTTTTCTCTCCCAGTGAATTGTGATTTCATTGAGGGCAAGAAGTATCTTTTGCCATTTATGTATCCCCCCAATGGTTAGCACAGTGTCAGACATATAGTAAGTATTCAATAAATTATTATTGATTGATGACCTGTGAAACTTAAGTATCTCTATGACCTTAAGCCTCAATTATCCTCTCTAGCCTCAGATTCATTATCTTCAAAATGTGAGAGTTGGAGTAAATGGTCTCTGGCCCCCCAAATCTAAATCAATGAACTATGATTCTATTTTGAATACTAAAAACTCCTAAGCAACCTCACAAATAATGATCTCTTCCTGTAATCAGATACTAGAGAAAATACTCCTTAATAAATGAAGGTGAAGCATAAAAAAGAACTAAATAAAGCAAAACCCCTTACTTTTGTTTTAAATGTCTTCTCAAAGTAGTGTATGTATCTGCCAATACCACCTCATGAATTCTAAACATTTCTTTCTAGTTTATGTCTGTTCAAACTGTTTGTATATAACCTGTTGATATATATTTCTTTGCAGAACTGGTGTGAATTTGCATAGTACATTGAAAGAGTCCCTTTTAGCCCATACAAATACTATTATGACAATGAAGATGACTACTAGCTTTTAAATAGCATCTTAGAATTTTATGTATATTATCTCTTTTGTACCTTACAATTTCAGAAGGCATGTGCTGTTGTTTTTCTTTTTTTACAGATAAGGAAAGTGAATCTGAGAGCAATTAAGCGATTTGCCTAGAATCCAACAGTTACACAGGATTTGAACTCAGGTCTTCCCAATGCCATCCTTACCTCCTAATAGTTTCTCAGCATTGTTCATTTTAAAGGATGAAAAAATGCATTTTCGAAGTTCCTATTTATGCTAAACACTGTCTGAAGCTTGACAAAAAATAAGTAAATGCATGCTTTAAAAAAAATTTCCTGTTTAACAAATAACAAATAACACCCCCCCCCCAAAAAAAATCAGTGATAATTATTATTTTTATTATTATTTTTTGAAGCAAAAAAGACTATGCTTTTTAAAAATGGCTAGGAAATTCCAGTGTAAGTCAGTGATCTGACAGTAAGTGGAATTGTAAGAGGAGAAAGAAACATTTCTAAAACCAACTGGGTTAAACAAAGAAAAGAGAAAGAAACTAACCTAAACAATTTACAGGTTCTATATTGTATGGGTTTTGTCCTGAGAGAAAACCATACCGACAATATATCTAAGAATACGTACAATAAGTCTAAAAGAGCTTCTGGAATCCCAGGTTGCTCTCTCCCATGGAGAACCATTTTTTGTCTGCTACTCTCTCACAAAACTCTCTCTTTGGGTTGGTATATCACATATCTTGCTCAGAAACCTGGTAACTTCATTAGCTGATTATTTTTTTCTGTGTATTTGACCTGCCTGTCAAAACCACTGTGGAGATGTGAAATGCTTATGCCCATTCAACCTCTCATAGTACCTTTTAGCAGTGAAAGGCCTCCACTGGAGTGGAGACTCTGCTAATCTGTTCCCTTGTGGAAATAATAGAACTGTGTTTTCCCCTTAACATTGAATTCCAGAAATTGCACATATAAGGTGACAAAACAATGGGATCTGCACGCCCAATATTATTATCTTTTGTGAACGGGAGCAGCTTCTTTTTGAATTTGCCGATATTTAAAGTTCGTCTTTGACAATTTCCTCCTGATTTTGAAGGTCTGATTTACATGAAATTCTACATTATGTTATTTTCTTTTCACACGATCTATATGCCAGTTTTCTTTTCTCTTTTTTTGAAATGGTATTAGAAGCATTTCTGACCTAGTTCCCTAAAGAGAAAAGCATTAAATCTCCTTGCTTCCCAGCAGCCCCAAACTTCACCACAAGAGCTTGTCAAAGATAGGGAAACCTTTTTAATGTAAGCTCTTCCAAGGTTCACAGGCTTACTAGATTCTGCTTTCTGGGTAATAGGCAAGAAATGAAGAACTGCAGGAGCCTCCAGAGAGCCTTCTGGCCGAGAGCAGATAGAGCAAAAATAAAATCTCTGTTTTATTTTATTAAGGACCTTTGCAAAGGTTCATTTGAAACAATTTAGTCTGTCTAACATAATTAAGTAGCTAAGTAGCATCAGATAGAACGTATAAACAGTCTTGGATTAATAATGTCTGATTCAGTTATAAGCACTCTAATGCATAGCTAAAATGAGCTATACAGCATTGTCTAAAACCCAGAAGGATGAATTAGGACAAGTGAGTGATGAATTGTAATAAAAAGAGATAAAGAAAGTCAGAAAGCCATCCTGACCAGTTTGACATTTATGGTTACCAGGTGGCAACCAAAGCATTACACTATTGCAACAGGGTTTAATAAAGTCATTTAGACTTGGAATGGGTAGCTGGTATTTGAGAGACTTTTTTGTCTTGCTATTCCTCAGAAATGAGTTCTCTTGGGACTTGGTCGTGGTTAAGCATACCATTCATTTAACAACTCTTAAGCAGTTATTATTTGCCAGACATATTGCTAGATGCTGGGCATAAAAAGACAAAAACAAAAATAATTCTTGTGTTCAAAGATTTTACTTTCTTCTGGGGATAGCAATAAGTTAATGCAGTAGATAGAACATTGAGCTTGAAGTCAGAGAGACCTTAGTTCAAATGTGACCCAAGACACTTACTAGCTGTGTGACCCCAGACAAGTTATTTAATTTTTACTTGTCTTGGTTTCTTCATCTGAGGAATGGAGAATGTCAGACCTATTTCCCAGGTTGTCATGAGGATCAAATAAGAAAATATTTTAAAAGTGTTTTAGCACAGTCTGTCACAGAAATAGGTGCTTAATAAATATTATTTTCTCCTGCCTTTCTCTAAGGTAGAAAATAAAGAAAAGTTCTAAGCTGATAGGTTTGATAAACCAAGTTTCTGACCCTAGAGAATTGTTGCTCTTTTGCTAGGCAACAGATGAGTCAATAAATTGGATGTAGAAGAAAGGAGGTGGTCAGAATAAAAGCATAGTGGTAACTGAAAGTAGTATAGACTCAAAAGATTGAACCTATATTATAGATTTAAGTGTGACAATAGAGGGCAAAAGCTATGAATCTGATAAATATTATGGAGGCAGATCTGTTTTGCTCTGTTTAATTTCCTTGATTTCTCTATGACTATATTGTCTTCCATGGATGTACATATAGGACATTAAAAAGAAATTAGGAATTTTTCAAGGGAAAAATAATAATCAAAGTAAAATAAAATAAATAAAGGAAAGACTTCAGAACTTTGGTTGATGCAGTAAACAATCATATTTCAGAAGACAGGGTAACATATGGTTACCACCTCTCAGCACAGAAAGAAAAAAAATAAGGCATACTTTTTCAGACATGAGGTATATGTTTATTTGCTTTCCCTGACTATATTTTTATGAGGAAAAATTTTAATTAGAGTAAGGCTAGAGTCAATGGCAAGCAACAAAATAATCAATGCTTTTACAAAGCATTTTTATTATTCAATTTTATTTTTAATTTATGGAATAAAACAAGCATTTCTATAACATAGTACAATAAAATAGACAACTGCACATGAGACAAATTTGCTATATTCAACTTGCTACTTCTTTTACATAACAGAAATGGCTACCATCGAATACAAATATGTATCTATATCTACATCTATATATTTATAGTTCATTTGGGTAAAGTCAAAATAACTTGTTCATTCAAAGTTGTTCTTAAAACAATTGCTTTGTGAAAATTTCCTTTGTGAAAAAAGACAGAACATTGCCTCAGAGCAAGAAAAATAAATACAAAATAAACTAGTTGTCCTCTTGAGACAATTTTAGAAGACCCTAGGAAAAGACACATCCTCTAGGGGCTGAGGTTTGGGCTTACTAAGTGCAAAAATTCCTAGGATAATTCTGCAGAATCAACAAACCAGTCCTGGGGAAAGACAACTTGAGCCTTAGAAACGTTCATTTTCCACATGGTGTTGGAGTTTGATGGCCGAGTACGAAGAGAGTGAAGAACTTTCCACTTTCAAGGTACACCAAAAATAACTGTGCTGACCAAACAGGCCCCAGGCTGTGGATACAGGGATGAACAAAGGAGCTAGCACACACCTAGTAAGTGCAGGAACAGAGGGGCAAGGACTCTACTGGTATTGGGCACTTGCAGGAGAGAAAAGTCCCTGGTTTCAGTTCTGGAGCAGAGAGGACAGCCATAGTTTACAGACAAGAGAGGGATTTTAGAGAGCAAGATCATGTACAGGGCAATATTGTTGGTGGCTCTTGCCATGGCTTGGGAATGAAGAGTAGACCTCAAGATTGAGCTCTCAGAATGTAACAGTGAGAAGGATATGATACTTGGGGCATCATTCCCCATACTGTGGAACTACAACTTGATTACACTAGTAGCTACTAAAAACAAAATTACATAATCAATAAATAAATGAGTAAACAAAGAAGAAAGAACACAACCATAAAGAGTTACTATTGGGGATAGAGAAGATCTGGATTCATATTCTGAGGAAGATAATAGAGCTAAAAAAGGGCACTTCTTTTTCAATGAAAAATGTCAAATGGTCCCCAGCACAAAAGGCATTCTTAGAACTCAAAAAGGACTTTAAAAATCTAGTAAGAGAAATTGAGGAAAAATTGGGTGGGGGAGGGAAATAAGAGACATTCAAGAAAATAAAATTATGAAAATGAGATCTATGAAAAGAAAAAAGAAATTTCTCTTTGAAATAGAGAATCAAAAACTTAGTAAAATAATTCCTTGAAAAAATAGAATTGGTAAAGCTAATGCTGTTTTAACTTACCAAGAAATCATAAAATAAAAACCAGAATAAAAAAATAGAAGAGAAAATGAAATATCTCATCAGAAAAGTAGTGATCTGAAGGACAGATTGAGGAGAAATAAGAATACTGAAGAATACCTGAGAAATTATAATAAAAAAGAATCTTGATACAATATCATGAGAAATTTTGAAGGAAAATTTCCTTGTAGTTCTAGAATAATAAGGCAAAGCAAAAAGAAGAAAAGAAAAAGAAATCAAATAAATAAACAAAAAATCATTACCTAAAGAGATCTCAAGAGGAAAACTTACAGAAATATAATTGAAACATTTTAAAGCTTCAGGATTAAGTAGAAAATATTGGAAGTAACAAGAAAAAGGTAATTTAAGTACTATGGAGTTGCAATAAGGATCATAAAAGACACAAAAACAACTATATTGAAGGGCTCTAGGTTTTGGAATACCATATTCTGTTGAGCAAAAAGACTGGGGTTAGAACTAAGGATAACACCCAGCAAAAGTTAAGTATAATTTTTAAAGTTAAAAAAAGGATGTTCAAGGAACATTTGACATATAGAATTCAGGAAAAAAAAATAAAGCAAAAATTAAAGACCAATTATAAGGAACTCATTAAAGATAATTTTTTACTTCATATAGGTGAAAATATTAACAGTATTCTTATGATTACTATTATAATTTAGGTAGTTTGAAAGAAATAATTTAGGCAGAGCTGAGTATGTTGAGATTAATCTTTTTTAATTTTTAAAAAAAATGTTTGTTTACTTAACAGTATTTTTTTCCATTTACATGTTAAAATAAAATTCAACATAAACTTTTTTTCTCAATATATTTTTATTAAAGCTTTTTATTTTTCAAAACATATGTATGGACAATTCTTCAACATTAGTCCTTGCAAAACCTTGTGTTCCAATCCCCCCCCCCCCCCGCATGCCCTCCCCTAGATGGCAAGTAGTCTAATATATGTTAAACAATGTAAAATTTTGTTAAATCCAATGTATGCATACATGTTTATACAATTATTATGCTGCACAAGATAAATCAAATCAAGCCAGTAAAAAATAAAAATAAAAATAAAAAGTGAAGGAAAAGAAAGTACAAGCAAACAACAAAAAAGAATGAGAAGGCTATGTTGTAAACCACACTCAGTTCCCACTGTCCTCTCTCTGGGTATAGATGGCTCTCTTCATCATTGATCAATTGGAACTGTTTGAACCATCTCATTGTTGAAGAGAGCCATATCCATCAGAATAGATCATTGTATAATCTTGTTATTGCCATGTATAATGAATGATCTCCTGGCTCTGTTCATTTCACTTAGCATCAGTTCATATAAGTCTCTCCAGGCCTATTTGAAATCACCCTGCTGTTTTTTTCTTACAGAACAATAATATTCCATAATATTCATATGCCACAATTTATTCATCCATTCTCCAAATGATGGGCATCCACTCAGTTTCCAGTTTCTAGCAACTACAAAAATGGCTGCCACAAACATTTTGCCCATGTGGGTCCCTTTCCTTCCTTTAAGATCATTTTGGGATATAATCCCAGTAGAAACACTGCTAGATCCAAGGGTATGCAAAGTTTGATAACTTTTTGAACATAGTTGCAAATTGCTCTCCAGAATGGTTCGATCTGTTCACAGTTCCACCAACAATATATTAGTGCCTCAATTTTCCCACATCTCCAATATTTATTATTATCTTTTCCTGTTATCTTAGCCAATCTGAGTGATGTGAGGTGGCACTTCAGAGTTATTTTAAATTGCAGTTCTCTAATCAGTAGTTATTTAGGGAATTTTTTTCATATGGCTATACATGACTGTAACATCTTCTTGTGAAAATTGTTTGTTCATATTGTTTGATCATTCATCAATTGGGAAATGACTTGTATTCTTCTAAGCTTGAGTCCTCTATATAGTTTAGAAATTAGGTCTTTATCATAAATACTGGCTATAAAAATTATTCCTCAGCTTTCTGCTTCCCTTATAACCTTGGCTGCATTGATTTTGTTTGTGCAAAACCTTTTTAATTTAATATAATCAAAATTATCCATTTTGCATTTCATAATTTTCTCTAGTTCTTGTTTTGTTACAAATACCTCCTTTCTCTAAAGATCTGACAGGTAAACACTATCCCTTGCTCTCCTAAATTGCTAATAGTGTCTTCCTTTATGTCTAAAATCATGAAATGATTTTAACCTTATGTTGATATAAAGTGTGAAGTTTTGGTCTTCTGCTATGCGATTTTCCAGTTGTCCTAACAATATTTGTCAAAATGGTATTCTTATCCCACAAGTTGCTGTCTTTGCATTTATCAAACAGTAGATTACTATAATCATTTAAGCATGTGTCTTGAATACCTAACATTTCTTAACCAGTACTAAATTTTTTTTTTTGTTTGTTTGTTTTTTTGTTTTTTTTTGATGAATGTGACTTTATAATGGAGCTTTTGGTCTGACATGGCTAGTCCATTTTTGCAATTTTTGTTTTCATTAGTTTCCTTGATATTCTTGACCTTTTATTCCAGACTTGTTCTGCCAGATAAATTTTGCTATTATTTTTTCTAGCTCTATAAAATATTTTTTGGTTGTTTGGTATGACCTGAACAAGTAGATTAATTTAGATAGAATTGTAATTTTTTTTATATTGGATTATCCTATCCCTAAACAATTAATATTTTTTCAATTGTTTAAATATGACTTTTTTTGTGCATGAAAAGTGTTTTGCAATTGTGTTCACATAGTTCCTGTGTTTGTATTGACAGATGAACTCCCAAATATTTTAGAATATCTATAGTTAGTTTAAATGAGATCTCTCTTTCTACCTGTTATGGATGGGCTTTTTTGGTAATATATAGAAATACAGATGATTCTTATGGGTTTATTTTATATGCTACAACTTTGCTAAAGTTGTTAATTTTTTTCCAACTAGTTTTTTAGTTGATTATCAAGGATTCTCTAAGTATGCCATCATATTGTCTGCAAATAGGGATAGTTTTGTTTCCTCATTCCCTATTATAATACCTTTAATTTCTTTTTCTTCTCTTTATTGTTAATGCTAACATTTTTAGCATGATATTGAATGACAGTGGTGATACCACTTGACATCCTTATCACCTTTGATCTTATTAGGACTACTTCTAGCTTATACTTATTACATATAATATTTGCTGATGGTTTTAGATAGCTGTTACTTATCATTTTAAGGAAAATTTCATTTATCCCTGTATTCTTTAGTATTTTTAGTAGAAAAAGGTATTGTATTTTGTTTAAAAAAACTTTTTCTTTATCTATTGAAATAATATGATTTCTATTAGTTTTGTTACAGATATAGTCTATTGTGCTGATAGTTTTCCTTATATTGAATCAGCCCTGCATTTTTGGTATAAATTCCATTTGGTCATGGTGTATAATCTTTGTGATATATTACTATATTTTCTTTATTTTAATTAAAATTTTTTGCCTTACTATTCTTTTGGGAGATTGCTCTATTTTTCGTTCTTTGTTTCAGCTCTACTTGGTTTAAGTATCAGCACCATATTTGTGTAATAAAAAGAACATGATAGGACTCTTTTTTCATCTATTTTTCCAAATAGTTTATATAGTATTAGAATTAATTGTCCTTTAAAGGTATGGTAGAATTCACCTGTAAATTCATCTGGGCCTGGAGATTTTTTCCTAGGGATTTCATTTATGACTTGCTCAATTTATTTTTCTCTAATAGGGTTGTTCAAGTATTTTATATTCTCTTCTGTTAATCTGGGCAATTTATATTTTTGTAAATATTTATCTTTTCAATTATATCGTCAGAATTGTTGGCATACAGTTGGGCAAAATAATTGCTAATTATTATTTTAATTTCCTTTTTTTTAGTGATAAATTCTACCTTTTCATTTTTTTTACTGGCATTTTGGTTTTCTTCTTTCCTTTTTCTAGTCAAATTAACCAAAAGCTTATCTATTTTATTTTATTTTTTTCATAAAACCAACTCTTAGTTTTATTTATTAATTCAATAATTTTTTTATTTTCAATTTTATTAATCTTTTTTGATTTTCATAATTTCTAATTTAGCATTTAATTGTTTTCTTAATTTTTTTCTTTTTCTACCTATTTTAATTGTATGCCCAATTCATTGATCTCCCCTTAATCTATTTGATTCATGTAAACATTTCAAGATATAAAATTTCTTCTAAGAATGGTTTTGGTTGCATATCAAATTTGTGTATGTTGTCTCATTATTGCAATTCTCTTATATGCAATTATTGATTCTTTCTATGATTTGTTGTGTGACCCATTTATTTTTTAGGATTGCATTATTTTAAATTTCCAGTTAATTTTTGGTCTTTTTTTTCATGACTCTTTATTACATATAATTTTTGTTGCATCATGATCTAAAAAAATGCATTTAAGATGATGATGTGATTCTAAAAAAAATAAAACTTTATAAGGATAGAAAAAAAGAATAATTATTTCATTCAAATGAAGCACAAAAGGAAAAATTGTTATAGAAGAAGCTAATGGGGGAGGGCTGTAGTACTGGAAACTTACTCTCATTGGGAATGGGCAAAGAGGAAAAGTATGTCTACGTGTTTGTCCTCTATAATATATACACACAGAGTCACATACACATACACATACATATATACATGCACACACACACACACATATATATATATGTGTGTGTGGATATCTGTTTATCTTTATGTTTCTATTTATCTAGAAAAGTATAAAATCTTTTAAATTCAGAAAAAAATAAAGGAGTAAGGGGAAAGGGTTGGGAGAAAGGATAAGAGAAGGATTTTAAAGAAGTAGATAGGTTAGAATTAAGAGAGTAAAGTCATAGAAGTAAAAAAGAAGAGTGAGGAGAGGTATGGTGAATAAGATAATAAAAATAGTGAGGAAAAATAGGACGGAGGAAAATACACAAGTAATTGTAGTTTACAATGTCAATGGGTGAATTTTTCCATGAAACAGAAATGGCTTGCAAATGAAAAATTTGAATTCAATATGTTGTTTTCAGAAAATATGAAAAATGAGAGACATACAAAATAAAGGGCAGGAATATTATTATTTAGCAAAAGCAGGGATAGTAATTATAATCTCAGATCAAGTTAAAATAAATTTAATCAAAAGTGAAAATAGAGGAACTATTTTATGTCAGTAAAATTATTCAATATAGCTTTAGACCATTTAAAATACCTAGACAGTATAAAATAACTAAACATATAACTGTTAAAACCAACACAGAAATCATATAATTATAAATGTAAAACATTTTTACATAAATAAATTCAGATGTAAGTAGTTGAAGAAATATATATTGTTTATAGGTAGGTAAAGCCAATATAATTTTGAAAATAACAATTTTATCTAACTAATCTATTTGTTCAATATCATCCTATTTAAATCACTTTAAAATTACCTTCCTGAATTAGAAAAAAAATAATAACAAGGTTCCTCTGGGAAAGGAAAATGTCAAGAACTTCAAAGAAATCAGAAAAAAATATGTAAAAGAAGTAGATTTAACAATACCAGACTTTAAAGTATATTATGAGAAAGATTGTTGCTGAAGGATAAAAAAGGATAATTTTGATTAATTTAAATTAAAATTTCTTGTGTAAGATAAAATCTATGTAGCCAAGAATAAAAGGAATTAAGAAAATTGGGACAACTATTTAAAAAAACCATCTCTCATTTAGGTGTGCTTGGATTGGAATGCTGCTGTGGTATAGGAAATGATGAGCTTGTTGATTTAGAAAAACCTGGAAAGACTTGGACTTATAAAGGAAGATGGTATTCCCCTTTACAAAAACAGATGACAGTTGAAAATAGATATATTTTAGTCCAGTCTTACATATATGTTTATGAGTGTGTATTTGTATATTTATGTATGTTTACAGATATCTACTTACATATATATGTGTGTGTATGTATGTGTATATACATATATATTTATATATATACACATATGTATATAAATATATATGTATATATATACACATGCATGTATATAACTAAATCTCCATGCTAATTATATCCTTCTTTGAAGGTAGAAATAAAAAGTGCATAGCAGAAAACAAAACAAAAAACAGCAAAGAAAAGAAAAACTGCACATCTTTGAAAACAATATGTAGAATTTTGTTAAATAGGCTTTCTTGAAGTGGAAATTTGTTGTTTTATAATGAATCTTTCCCTATGGTCTGTTGTGTATATGACAATGTTACTTTTTCTTTTTTTCTTTTCTCATTTTGTATTAAATTTTAAATAAAAATAATTTAAAAAACTATCACAGTCACTATGTTCAGTATTCTTTTGGTTCTGTTCATTTCACTTTCCATTATTTTATTCCTCTTTTCATGCTTTTTTTCTACAATCATCTAGCTCATCATTTCCTTTAGAACAGAAGTATTCCATCATAATAATATAACAGAAATCTTGTTTAGCAATTTCCAGTTCTCTGCCACCAAAAAAGAGCTACTACTAGCTCTTACTACTAACTAAATGTTACTACTAACATTTTAGAACATATAGGCCTTTTTCCTTTTCCTTCAATTATCTTCAGAAATAGAAATTAAATGTGCAATTAAAAAAGTTGAGAGTAGAAAAACCCTTGAATTAATAAATAAAACAAAGCATTTTATATGCCTCGAGGATGTAGCAGAGGAGACCTTCTTTTGATTGCCTGGAAAGTTACCAGCTTCTTGGTAGCTGCCACATGGCCAACTCAGGGCTTCGTATGCCAGCTATTATAACACTTAAAGTGAATTCAACTTTTTGTTTTTGTTGAAAGAATCAAATGATAAATAGAACAATCAGATCTATGCTTATAGTGCTTACTTCAGTGAAACATATTTTAAATATGTACTAAAACCAGCTTACAAAATATTGCCAGAACTATTTCAGAGTTTGGGACATTTTGAACGAAAGTGTGGAAGAGAATGATATTAGACTATCAAACTGCAGGTCTACAGAGCTGTTGTGTTGACTTCACTGTTGTATGTCTGTGAAACCTGAACAGTATACTAGTGCCATGCCAGCGAACCATGTTACTTCCATTTGAATTATCGTAGGAAGATTCTGAAAAGAACCTGGCAAGATAAGATACCAGAAACTGAGGTCCTTTCCTGAACTGCCAAGTATTCAAACTTTACTGCAGAGCACAACTCTGATGGGTTGGCCACATTTGTTTGAATTCCAAATGTAAGCTTGTTAAAAAGACTATTTTATGAGAACTAACATAGGGCAAACTTTCAAAAGATGATTGGAAAAAGTGATATAAGATACTTTCAAGATCTCTCTTAAGAACTTCAGAATTGACTTCATGAAATTGGAGACACTGGTACAGGACCATCCAGCATAGTGTATCCTCATCAGAAAAGATGCTCCACGAGCAAAGCAGAATTGAATTAGCTTAAAAGAAATATGAGATATTCAAAGTTGGAGAATTCACCCAAATGTTCATAGAGAATGTGTTTAATCTGTGGCACAG
This sequence comes from Antechinus flavipes, assembly GCF_016432865.1. Classification (NCBI taxonomy): domain Eukaryota; kingdom Metazoa; phylum Chordata; class Mammalia; order Dasyuromorphia; family Dasyuridae; genus Antechinus; species Antechinus flavipes. The sequence continues at coordinate 401,295,239 of NC_067400.1, forward strand.
CATTCCAAGCTTTTATTGTTCTGATCAGTCACAATTGGTCACACTAACTTGATTCTAACATAATAATGTTGTTTTGATTGTCTTCAAAAATAAAGGACAGCAAGCAACATTATAGTTATACAGATACACACGTATGTAAACATACATACACATTCACCTATACACATACACACAATCTTATCTTGTACCCTTTAAGTAAAACAAACCTTTTCATAGTCATTTTCCAAGCATGAGTCTCATCATACTAAGCATCAATTATAACTTTGCATTTTTGTCTTTGCTTCTTTGACTCTTTGAATTATGGTGTTAATACAGTGAGCACTTGATATTTATTTAATGATAATGTGGCTCTGTTTAGTAGAACTAGGTGAAAGTGGAGAAGACAGGGAGATAGTTATAGTACCTGGTGAATTTATTTCTCTTTAATTTCTTAACCAGCAATGGAAACAGAGGATGTGGTAAATAATGCCAGAGAGCTTCTTTTTATCCCCTGAAGAGTTACCAGCTTCTTGGTAGCTGCTACACGGCTAGTTCTAAGCATTATATGGGATGCTGCTAGCTATTATAAGCTTTAAAGTGAGTTCAATTTTTAGCTTTTGTGGAAAGTAGCAAATGATCAATAGAATAATCAACTCTTTGCCTATAGTGTTTACCGCAGTGAAACATGTTTTAAATGTGTAGCAAAAACCTGTTAATCTGTCCAAAAACTAGATATATTTGCTTTCTTTGATCCAACTTAGTTGTCTCTCTGGGAAAGAAGGCAAAACAGAAATGATGTCCTAATTATTTGTTTACTGGATTTTTGGTTAGGCTGCTTCTAAACTGGTACTTTCCATATTTTCTCTGCCACAGCAGATTTAATATTTCATTAAAAAGCATTAATAGTGGCTCCACTGAATTTCTTTCATCCAAACTAGAAGCTATATCAATCTAAATAAAGGTGGCCCTTTGGGAGATGAACAGGAAAACAAAGCCAAATGAAGGGCAACAGCGTGTAGCTAGGATGTTGCTAACATTATATATTGTCTTAGGTTAAATTGGACAGTTTAGTGTTGCATAGCTTCTGTTTCAGCAGAATAAAGAAGATCCAAGGTTGATTTTTGAGGCAAGAATATCATTTTTTTATTCCAAAACTTTTGATGTAGAGTTGGATGAACTCTCCAAAGCAAGGCAAGGAAATTCCTATTATGCCTTCTCACTTGGTTTAGTATCTAGGGATGTGAAGTCACTGATCCCCCAATCTCTTTCCTAAGATGCAAAAAATTAGTTACTCTACAAGCAAATGAAATTTAAGGGAATATATTAGAGAAATTTTCATGGAAAGGGCTCTGACTTTGGAGTCAGGGGAATCAAATTCAGTCCATGATGATTTTTACCATTTTGATCTTTGAAAATTACATAATTTCCTTAGACCTCAATTTTCTCAGATCAATGGGTTGGTCTAGAATGTCTTTGATGTTTCTTTCATCTCAAGATATGTGCTTATATAATCCCTTTTAGGTCTATATCATTACCTATGTTTCTTTGGAAATGTATGACCAATTAATAAATTATTCAGAAAGTATTTATGAACTGTCTGCAATGGTTTATAAAGTTCTAAGGAAGATCTCATGGGAGATACAGAGGTTAATAGCACTAGTCCTATCCTCAAAGAGGGTTTTTTGTTTTAAATAAAAGGAGAAATATATAGAGAAAAACTTTATAAGTAAGGTAGTAAATGTGAATTATCAGATAGTAAGTATCACATATAATAAATTCTACCACAGTACTTTTATCAGGGAATATTGTTGTTCAATAGTTTTAGTCATGTCTGACTTTTCATTATTCCATTTGGAATTTTCTTGGCAAAGATACTGGGTCAATTTGACATTTCCTTCTTCAGATTATTTTACCAATGAGGAAATGAAGAAACAGGGTTAACTGATTTGCTCAGGGTCACACAGTAAGTGTCTAAAGCCAGATTTGAACTTAGAATGATGAGTTTTCCTGACTCCAGACCTGGAGCTCTATGCACTGTGCTAGTAGCTGCTGATAGAATATTCTTAATTGGAATATATAGAAATAATGAGAAGAAATGAGACTGGAGGATGTGTAAAAATTTTCTAGTTGAAAAAGAATAGAATGAGCTTTCTAGTCAAAATATCATAACCCAGGAACCACAAAAGAAAACACTGTTGTTAAGGGACATGATATAGATTTAATTTGGGAAGGAGAGAAGGAAGTTGATAGAGGAAATTATAGGAGATTAATTTCAAAGGATGAATTGGAACCAAATTTAAAAGAATGTAAAGATGACAAATTTGTACTTTTTTCATTAGTCACTGAAGAACTTGCAAATTTTTAATCCCAGAGAGTAGATAATAATAGTGGTATATTAAGAAATAAACAAAATAATGTACAGGAGGTGAAAAGAAGTTGTAGTTATTACTGAAAGATGTGAAATTGGAATCTGAATTAAAATTATAGTAAGCAGTAATGGAAAAGATAATAAAGATACTATATATATATTTAAATATGGGAAGGAAAGACTTTATGACTAAGCAAATAGATTCCATTTAGGAGTGAGGAGGCGTCAAAGATGACTGAGCTCAAGAGTGGTGACAATGGTGGTACAATTAATTAAAAAATGGTATTGAAAAAATTGAATCTCTGGAAGAAAGATGTTTATTTGAGATTTAAGCTAGTTGAATAGGGATGATGGTACATGTAAATAAGGCTATCATACAAACATTCAGATAAGTAAGTTTAGAACTTAGGAGAATGCTCGGAACCTGGTGAGATGGATTTGAGAGACAACTGCATAGATATTATTAAAGGATGGTTAATGAATATCTTGAAAGACAAACAGTGATTACAATGAGTTAGTATGTCTCCACTGACCTAATTTTCATTTTATATGAAGTTACTAGAATAGTAAATTACACACACAAAAAAAATCGCCATAGATAAAAGCATTTGATGAGTTTTTTTTTTTTTTTAATAATCCTTTCCTTTTATTATTGACAAGATGGAGAAATATAGGCTAGATTACAATGCAGTTATATTTCTAGTGAATTAGATACTTAGCCAAAGAGTATAATCTTAATTTGTCATTGCCATCTTGGAGAAAATACTGGTATAGTACCCTGGGGATCTATATTTGGACCGGTGCTATTAAACATTTTCATCAATGATTCAAATGAAAATATAAACAGTGTGCTTTATTTATTTTTACATGACACAAAGCTGGAAGAGGTAATTAATAGACTAGATGACAGTGTCAATTCCAAAATAATGCTGATGGATTAGAATATTGGGTCAAATCTAATTAATTAAAATTTAATAAAGATTAATCCTACACTTGGATCTAAATTCAACTTCACAAATTCAAAAGAAATGTGTGACTAGAGAACAATACATTTAAAAAAAAATCTGGATGATTTTTAATGGACCAAAGTTCAATATGAGTTGACAAAGTGATACGCTAACCAAATAAAGCCAATAGAGTCCTGGATCCAGTGCATAGAAAAGGGAACTGGGGTGGAGCCAAGATGGTGGAGAGTAGACAGGTCTTTGTCTGAGTTCTTCCTGTCTCCTGTCAGATCACTACCAGATAAATCTTCTGAACAGATTTTGGAGTGACAGAACCCACATATATTTAAAGTGTAATAAATTTCTAGCTGAAGATATTTGCAAGAACTTTAGAAAAGATGTCTCAATTGGATAGTGAGATAGGGGATGTTGCAGGTCAGTGCAGGCACAATGCAGCACAGTGCAGTTCAGGGAGACCTAGACAGAGAAGTTTTTGCATGCTGTGCGAATCTACTAAAAGTCTCATAGCCAAAATACAGCTGTATGTGCTAGTCTGTCCTGGTTTAGAAGCCAGTAAATCAGCAGACTAATTGTGAGACCTCCAACACAACTATAAAAGGCAGATAGTAAGCCCCTGAACCCCAACATCACATGGGACTTGGTTATACCCATCCAATACAGAAAGGAAAACTGTAGTATCAACCTGAGGACAGCATGAAGCTGCTGTCACATGCAGAGGACAATCTCTCTTTTGCCCTAAGAGCAGACTTCAACCTTTAAAAATGAGAAAAAAAAGCAAAAAGAGTTCTAATCATAGATAGCTTCTATAGCGATAAGGAAGAGCAGACCTCAAGCCCTGAGGACACTAAAGGTAAAACATCTCTAGATGAAGTGTCAAAGAGAGCTATAAGTTGGTCTTCATTTTACAAGGCTTTTTTGCAAGAATTCAAAAAGTATGTTTGGGCTAGCTTTCTGAAGGTCCTCGGCATCAGCCCGAGTCCTTGGTTTCAGTGGAGAAGTGAGCAAGGCAAGACAGCCACCACTAGGGTGGTCAAAAATGGAATGTCTCTTTTCCAGTCCTTCTCAGCCCTTATATACTGTAGTAAAATTACATCATTACAACATACTGAATATGAGTGAACTAGAAAACCATTATATCACCATACTAAGTACTAAGTATATATGTAAACTAGAGAACCAGAAAAAAACAAAAACCAAAAAAAAGAAAAAAAAGAAAAAAGGAAAAATATAAAATACTAAAAAGAAACAATTCAAATGTCAAGGAACCACAATCAGGATTACCCAAGACTTAGAAGCTTCCACTTTAAAGGACTGAAAGACTTGGAATATGATATTCCAGAGGGAAAAGGAATTTGGATTGAAATATAGAATCAGCTATCCAACAAAATTAAGCATTATGTTTCAGGGGAATGATGGATATTCAATGAAATAGGGGATTTTCATTTATTTTTGTTGAAAAGAGCAGAACTGAACAGAAAATTTCATCTTCAAATACGGAACTTGAGAAGCATAAAAAGGGGAAAAAAGGCTATGCTTTTTAAAATATTTACATCTTTATATGAAAAGATGACATGTTTAACTCTTGAGAACTGTGTCTTTGTAAGAGGTATATTTAGTGGGTATAGGTATAATTTGAATTTATTGTGATGATATAAAAAAGAATCTATGGATGGAAAAGAGATTTTACTGAAGAAGAGTGTGGAGAGATCCAGAAAGTGGTGAATGGAAGGGACCAGATAGGCTAACTGCTTGGGGGAGAGGATTTGCTTGCATCTCTACATGTGGAGAAGGAATCAGATGGGTGCCAACGAGCCGCATTCGCCTTGTCCATCACAGAAAGATGGAGCAGACCCTTGAAACAAAGAAGACCCAAGAAATATCGAGTGGCTCTGTTGCTGACTGTGCTCACTGAAAGAGCATAGCTGATAAGGAGACTGTTAAAAAGACTTTTAAAATCTTCAGGAATCATTGGATTTCCTAAAACAAGATGAAACTGCTTTAGTTCTTGAAAAACCAGTAAGAATCATTGGGTTCCCTGAGATGAAAAATTGTTGATGAGACTTTTTGCAGTACTTCAGAGCTTACAGGAATTATTAGATTCCTGGCACATGAACTAATGGACAATGGATTGCTTATGGACTATTTCTAGGACTTATGGACATGTGTAAATTTTCAGATTGATTCTTGTTATTTGTTACATTACTTCTAGCCTGTGTTATATTGCTATGTGCTCATGTAAATTATGTATAATGCCTCCCATATTGATGGATTTATGTATACCATGTATATCTGTTACAAAGTTCTGGCCCATATTGATGGATTTATGTGTACCCCCTCAGAAACCCCCTATGTTTTAAAACAAAAGAAAGGGGGAGATGTTGGAATCCTTACTAACTGCTAACTAATTAGAGTTGATCTAATCTTACAAGAAGATATTTTGGCCAGAACCTGAAACAAGGTACTAAGTAGAACTAATCAAGACAAGGCTTGTGTTCCCACCTTTACTCATTGGAGTCCACAAGTATGCTAGCTTCACAAAGTACACTTTCTAACTTCAAGGGAGTCCACACCTTAAAGCTTTTTGGGCCAGAGAGCACTATGGGTCAAGAAAGTAGAAGATACTCACCTTTTGATATAGAAATCCTCAAAGACCTGAAAAAAGCTTGCATTCTTTATGGGGCTACATCAGCTTATGTTAAGATGCTATTACAAAATTTGTCTTTTGAAATCTTGACCCCTAATGACTGGAAATCGATAGCAAAAATATGCCTAGAACCTGGACAGAACTACTTGTGGCTTTCTGAATATAGTGAGCTCTGTAGGATACAAGCCCAACAAAATATTCAAAGTGGAGTTCATACTGCAATCACCTGTGACCTACTAACAGGTACAGGTCCTTATGCAGATGTCGCAGCACAAATTAGTTATTCTATAGCAGCATGTGAGCAAATTGCTGCTAATGCTATCAAAGCGTGGGCTTCTCTTCACAATAAAGACGACAAGGGGGGGGCCTTCACAAAAATAACACAAGGGCCAAATGAACCTTTGCTGACTTTGTGTGATGTTTGCAGACAGCTATCATAAGAACAAATGGAGAAAATCCAATAACAGACATTTTGATAAGGCAGCTTGCTAAGGAAAATGCTAATGAGGTTTGCAGAAGAATTATACTAGGACTGCGCAAGGATGCTCCTTTAGAGGAACTCATAAGACGCTGTGCCACAGTGGGCACAGGTGCCTTTTATAGCCAGGCTATGATGCAGACTTCCAAAATCCAAACATGAGAAGACAGAGTCCCTCTTGGCAAGGGACTTCCAGAAAGACTCATAGATGCTTTCAGTGTGGAAAAGTAGGACATCTGAAAGCTCAATGTTGGTATAGAGATAGAATGGGAAAACAAGGTGGGAGAACAAGACCCCAAACCCCATGTCCAAAATGCAACAGAGGCTTCCACTGGGCCTCAGAATGCAGACAGATTCAGGGAAACGGGATGAGGGGCCCAGCCCCAGGGCCCAAGGCAAAAAACACTTGGGGCATGATGGCAGCCAATGGTGCACCCAGAGAGTGCCTAGAAGTCCAGTACCCAGACATGACCAATCAGCCAGAAAGCCATATGATGGGAGAAGGGGATTACACAGTCAACCAGCCAGGAAGCAACCTGATGGCAGAAGGGAATTACAAGTGGAGAGAATAGAACTGTATGCAGCTGGAACAACTGAGATACCCCCTGGAGAGGTGAAATCTGTTCCTCTCCAGCCTATGGATCCCCTACCTCCAGGCACAGTAGGCTTGACCATTTCACCTCCTTGTATGTACAAAACAGTGTCCATCCACACACTGATGTGGGAAACTGGGGAATGTGTAGATAATATCCCAGTCACTAATACAGGTAGACAATGTGTGACTTATCACCCAGGAGACGTAGTAGCATCAGGTTTACTCATACAGAATCCTAATAAGCAGCCTCGTGATAGTCACCCAGGTTCTGACTCCAGACCACAAAAACCAGGAATATACTGGACAGCAGCAGTAACGGCTGACCGACCTATGCTCACTATCTATATAAATGGCCTACCATTGGAAGGATTGGTAGACACAGGTGCGGATCGTACAGTTATTAGAGGTGCCAGTTGGCCCAGTCACTGGCCAAAGATTAAAGCAGATACCTATATGTCTGGAGTAGGAGGATCAATAGCAGCTGAAGTTAGTGCTGCCCCTATGAGATGGACCGGCATATACCTCCAAACATTTTGAACACTTTTGTGCACAGTATAAGATTTTACACACTACTGGCATACCCTTTAATCCTCAAGGTCAAGCAATAGTAGAAAGAAGAAACAGGGACATTAAGACACTCCTCCAAAAACAAAAGAAAGGGGGAGCCACGGGTAACCCTAGAGAACTTCTAAATTTAGTTCTCTATACCATTAATTTTTTAATCTTTGATAAAGATGCACTGGCTCCAGCAGACAGGTTTTATAACCCACCAGAAGAGCAGTGTCCAGTGCGAGCAGCTCCACTATCTTTAGATAATCGCCAGGTGATGTGGAGAGATCCAGAAAGTGGTGAATGGAAGGGACCAGATAGGCTAACTGCTTGGGGGAGAGGATTTGCTTACATCTCTACATGTGGAGAAGGAATCAGATGGGTGCCAACGAGCCGCATTCGCCTTGTCCATCGCAGAAAGATGGAGCAGACCCTTGAAACAAAGAAGACCCAAGAAATATCGAGTGGCTCTGTTGCTGACTGTGCTCACCATTGAAAGAGCATAGCTGATAAGGAGACTGTTAAAAAGACTTTTAAAATCTTCAGGAATCATTGGATTTCCTAAAACAAGATGAAACTGCTTTAGTTCTTGAAAAACCAGTAAGAATCATTGGGTTCCCTGAGATGAAAAATTGTTGATGAGACTTTTTGCAGTACTTCAGAGCTTACAGGAATTATTAGATTCCTGGCACATGAACTAATGGACAATGGATTGCTTATGGACTATTTCTAGGACTTATGGACATGTGTAAATTTTCAGATTGATTCTTGTTATTTGTTACATTACTTCTAGCCTGTGTTATATTGCTATGTGCTCATGTAAATTATGTATAATGCCTCCCATATTGATGGATTTATGTATACCATGTATATCTGTTACAAAGTTCTGGCCCATATTGATGGATTTATGTGTACCCCCTCAGAAACCCCCTATGTTTTAAAACAAAAGAAAGGGGGAGATGTTGGAATCCTTACTAACTGCTAACTAATTAGAGTTGATCTAATCTTACAAGAAGATATTTTGGCCAGAACCTGAAACAAGGTACTAAGTAGAACTAATCAAGACAAGGCTTGTGTTCCCACCTTTACTCATTGGAGTCCACAAGTATGCTAGCTTCACAAAGTACACTTTCTAACTTCAAGGGAGTCCACACCTTAAAGCTTTTTGGGCCAGAGAGCACTATGGGTCAAGAAAGTAGAAGATACTCACCTTTTGATATAGAAATCCTCAAAGACCTGAAAAAAGCTTGCATTCTTTATGGGGCTACATCAGCTTATGTTAAGATGCTATTACAAAATTTGTCTTTTGAAATCTTGACCCCTAATGACTGGAAATCGATAGCAAAAATATGCCTAGAACCTGGACAGAACTACTTGTGGCTTTCTGAATATAGTGAGCTCTGTAGGATACAAGCCCAACAAAATATTCAAAGTGGAGTTCATACTGCAATCACCTGTGACCTACTAACAGGTACAGGTCCTTATGCAGATGTCGCAGCACAAATTAGTTATTCTGTAGCAGCATATCAGCAAATTGCTGATAATGCTATCAAAGCGTGGGCTTCTCTTCACAATAAAGACGACAAGGGGGGGGCCTTCACAAAAATAACACAAGGGCCAAATGAACCCTTTGCTGACTTTGTGGGACGTTTGCAGACAGCTATCATAAGAACAAATGGAGAAAATGCAATAACAGACATTTTGATAAGGCAACTTGCTAAGGAAAATGCTAATGAAGTTTGCAGAAGAATTATACTAGGACTGCGCAAGGATGCTCCTTTAGAGGAGCTCATAAGACGCTGTGCCACAGTAGGCACAGGTGCCTTTTATAGCCAGGCTATGATGCAGACTTCCCAAAATCCAAACATGAGAAGACAGAGTCCCTCTTGGCAAGGGACTTCCAGAAAGACTCATAGATGCTTTCAGTGTGGAAAAGTAGGACATCTGAAAGCTCAGTGTTGGTATAGAGATAGAATGGGAAAACAAGGTGGGAGAACAAGACCCCAAACCCCATGTCCAAAATGCAACAGAGGCTTCCACTGGGCCTCAGAATGCAGACAGATTCAGGGAAACGGGATGAGGGGCCCAGCCCCAGGCCCAAGGCAAAAAACACTTGGGGCATGATGGCAGCCAATGGTGCACCCAGAGAGTGCCTAGAAGTCCAGTACCCAGACATGACCAATCAGCCAGAAAGCCATATGATGGGAGAAGGGGATTACACAGTCAACCAGCCAGGAAGCAACCTGATGGCAGAAGGGAATTACAAGTGGAGAGAATAGAGCTGTATGCAGCTGGAACAACTGAGATACCCCTGGAGAGGTGAAATCTGTTCCTCTCCAGCCTATGGATCCCCTACCTCCAGGCACAGTAGGCTTGACCATTTCACCTCCTTGTATGTACAAAACAGTGTCCATCCACACACTGATGTGGGAAACTGGAGAATGTGTAGATAATATCCCAGTCACTAATACAGGTAGACAATGTGTGACTTATCACCCAGGAGACGTAGTAGCATCAGGTTTACTCATACAGAATCCTAATAAGCAGCCTCGTGATAGTCACCCAGGTTCTGACTCCAGACCACAAAAACCAGGAATATACTGGACAGCAGCAGTAACGGCTGACCGACCTATGCTCACTATCTATATAAATGGCCTACCATTGGAAGGATTGGTAGACACAGGTGCGGATCGTACAGTTATTAGAGGTGCCAGTTGGCCCAGTCACTGGCCAAAGATTAAAGCAGATACCTATATGTCTGGAGTAGGAGGATCAATAGCAGCTGAAGTTAGTGCTGCCCCTATGAGATGGACCGGCATATACCTCCAAACATTTTGAACACTTTTGTGCACAGTATAAGATTTTACACACTACTGGCATACCCTTTAATCCTCAAGGTCAAGCAATAGTAGAAAGAAGAAACAGGGACATTAAGACACTCCTCCAAAAACAAAAGAAAGGGGGAGCCACGGGTAACCCTAGAGAACTTCTAAATTTAGTTCTCTATACCATTAATTTTTTAATCTTTGATAAAGATGCACTGGCTCCAGCAGACAGGTTTTATAACCCACCAGAAGAGCAGTGTCCAGTGCGAGCAGCTCCACTATCTTTAGATAATCGCCAGGTGATGTGGAGAGATCCAGAAAGTGGTGAATGGAAGGGACCAGATAGGCTAACTGCTTGGGGGAGAGGATTTGCTTACATCTCTACATGTGGAGAAGGAATCAGATGGGTGCCAATGAGCCGCATTCGCCTTGTCCATCGCAGAAAGATGGAGCAGACCCTTGAAACAAAGAAGACCCAAGAAATATCGAGTGGCTCTGTTGCTGACTGTGCTCACCATTGAAAGAGCATAGCTGATAAGGAGACTGTTAAAAAGACTTTTAAAATCTTCAGGAATCATTGGATTTCCTAAAACAAGATGAAACTGCTTTAGTTCTTGAAAAACCAGTAAGAATCATTGGGTTCCCTGAGATGAAAAATTGTTGATGAGACTTTTTGCAGTACTTCAGAGCTTACAGGAATTATTAGATTCCTGGCACATGAACTAATGGACAATGGATTGCTTATGGACTATTTCTAGGACTTATGGACATGTGTAAATTTTCAGATTGATTCTTGTTATTTGTTACATTACTACTAGCCTGTGTTATATTGCTATGTGCTCATGTAAATTATGTATAATGCCTCCCATATTGATGGATTTATGTATACCATGTATATCTGTTACAAAGTTCTGGCCCATATTGATGGATTTATGTGTACCCCCTCAGAAACCCCCTATGTTTTAAAACAAAAGAAAGGGGGAGATGTTGGAATCCTTACTAACTGCTAACTAATTAGAGTCGATCTAATCTTACAAGAAGATGTTTTGGCCAGAACCTGAAACAAGGTACTAAGTAGAACTAATCAAGACAAGGCTTGTGTTCCCACCTTTACTCATTGGAGTCCACAAGTATGCTAGCTTCACAAAGTACACTTTCTAACTTCAAGGGAGTCCACACCTTAAAGCTCTTTGGGCCAGAGAGCACTAAGCTTCTTCCTCTGCAGAATAATCCCATAGTGCTCTCTGGCCCAAAGAGCTTTAAGGTGTGGACTCCCTTGAAGTTAGAAAGTGTACTTTGTGAAGCTAGCATACTTGTGGACTCCAATGAGTAAAGGTGGGAACACAAGCCTTGTCTTGATTAGTTCTACTTAGTACCTTGTTTCAGGTTCTGGCCAAAACATCTTCTTGTAAGATTAGATCAACTCTAATTAGTTAGCAGTTAGTAAGGATTCCAACAGAAGAGGAAAACATATGCTGCTATAGATTTCCAAAAACCTTAAAATCAAATGCAGAAATGCAGAAATAGTAAATTCATCTTTTTGAGATCATGATGCAATAAAAATTCTATGTAACAAAGGGTTAGGGAAAAATAGACTAAAATTAATTGGAAATTAAATAATTGAATACTAAGAAATCCAAGAGAACAATGAGACAATATGCCTAAATTTATTGGATGCAGCCAAAGCAGTTCTTACATGACATTTTATGAAAAAAAAAAACTATTATAAAACTTTAGTTAATTTTATTAGAAAAAGTAATAAATAAAATCAAATTGTTAGTATCAAAAATAAAAAGGCTGAATTTTCCACCAATAAAGAGGAAATTAGAATAATAATTAGGAGCTATTTTGCCCAAATATATGCTAATAAATTAATCTAAGTGAAATGGATGAATACTTACAAAAATATAGATTGCCCAGATTAACTAGTAGGAAAGAAATTATTTAGATAGTCCTATTTTAGAAAAAGCAAATATATAACAGTAAGTTATCACCAGGCAATTACAGTAATGTATCACTAAGATCATATACCATGACCAAATGGGATTTATACTAGGAATGCAGGGCTCTTTCAATATTAGGAAAACTATTAGGATAATTGACTATATCAATAACTAAACAAACATAAATCAATAGATGCTGAAAAAGCATTTGACAAAATCCAACACCAGTTCCTATTAAAATACACTATAAAGTATAAGAATAAATGGAGTTTTTCTTAAAATCATCAGTAACATCTATTTAAAATCATCAGCAAGCATCATATGTAATGGGGATAAACTAGAATCATTCTCAGTAATATCAGGGGTAAAACAAAGTTGCCTACTATAACCATTACTATTAAATATTGTATTGGTAATGTTGATTTTAGCAATAAGAGAAGAAAAATAAATTAAAGGAATTTAGGTAATGAGGAAACCAAATTATTGCTCTTTGCAGATTATACAATGGTATACTTAGAAAATCCTAGAGAATCAACTAAAAAACTGGAAACAATCCATAACACTAGCAAAGTTGCAGGATACAAAATAAATTCACATAAATCAGAAGCCTTTTGATACCAACAAAGTCCAGCAGCAGAAGATACGAAGGGAAATTTCATTTGAACTAACTGTAGATAATATAAAATATTGCTGAGTCTACCTGCCAAGACAAAATCAGGAATTGTGTGTGAACACAACTACAAAACACTTCTCACACAAATAAAAAAAAATGTAAAAATATCAAGTGCTCATGGGTAGGCTGAGCTAATATGATAAAAATGATAATTATATCTAAATTAATCTATTATTCAATGCCACACAAATCAAACCCCCTAGAAATTATTTTAGGAGAGCTAGAAAAAATAATAACAAAGTTCACCTGGAGGAACAAAAGGCCAAGACTTTCAAGGGAATTAATGAAAAAGTGCAAATGAAGATGACCTAGCTATACCAGACTTAAAAAAGTATATAATAAAGCAGTGGTCATCAAAACTATTTGGTACTGGCTAATAAATAGAGAGTTGGATCAGTGGAATAAATTAGATTTATAAGACACAATAGTCAATGAGATTGTAATCCAGTATTTGATAAACCCAAAGACCTCAGCTTCTGGGATAAGAACTCACTATTTGACAAAAATTGCTGGGGAAAATGGAAACTTGTATGACATTGACCCACACCCAACACCTTATACCAAGATAAGGTCAAAATGGATTCATGATATAGACATAAAGGATGAAATTATAAGCATATTAGAAGAACAGAAGACAGTCTGCCTGATCTGTGGAGATCTGTAGAGAAGGAAAGAATTTGTGGACAAAGAAGAACTAGACTAGATTATAGAATGAAAAATTGATAATTTTAATTATATGTTATTATTATTATTATTATTTTGTAAAAACAGAACCAATGTAGACATGTGTAGAAAGGAAGAAATAAACTGGAAAACAATTTTACATCCAAGGTTTCTGATAAATGCCTCATTGCTAAACCATATAGAGAATTGTCTCAAATTTATAAAAAAAATATAATCCATTTTCTAATTGATAAGTGGTCAAAGGATATGAATAGACAATTTCCAGATGAAGAAATTACAACAATTTCTAATCATATGAAAAAATGCTTTAAATCTCTATTGATCAGAGAAATGCAAATTAAGACAACTCTGAGATTCCACTACACACCTCTGGGGTTGGCTAGGATGACAAGAAAAGATAACTATGAATGTTGGGGGGATGTGGGAAAAATGGGATACTAATACATTGTTGATCAAATTTTGAATTGATTCAACCATTCTGAAGAGCAATTTGGAACTATGCCCAAAGGGCTATCAAACTGTGAACGCCCTTTGATCTAAAAGTGACTCTATTGGACCAAAGAGATAATAAAAAAAGAGAAAAGACCCATATGTGCAAAATTTTTTGTAGCAAGCCCTTTTTGTAGTGGCAAGAACCTGGAAACTAAGTGGATGCCCATCAGTTGGAGAATGGATGAATAATTTATGGAATATAAATATTATGGGATATTATTGTTCTATAAGAAATGATCAGCAGGATGATTTCAGAGAGGCCTGGAGGAACTTACAGGAATTTGAAGAAGAAATTCTCCTTGGACTCTGCCTTAGTGAGGGACCCCACCTAAAGGAAACAAGATAAATAGCTTCATTCTGTTATCTAGTTGGGGTTGGTCCAGTCATGAGCAAAAGAATTCCAACTCTATTCAATGAAAGAAACTCATTCAATTCTATTCAAATCAGCTCAAGATGAAACCCAGCTTGTAGCCAAAACTCCTATTATAAAAGAGCCAATCTAAAATCCTCTCTTTGCAGTGGTTCTAAACTTGCCATGCTAGGCCATGCCATGCCAAGGAAGCTTCTGCCCACTGAATAATATTCTTTTTCCAGTGCTACCCTCTCTTTATTCTCACCTATTTCCCTAACAAGCCTTTATGCCTCTCTGTTGCGATTTCTAACCTTATTTCCCAATCTCTATAATAAAACTATTTTATCAGTCTAGGTTTTTAGGTTTGTAAATTCCTTTACAGAGAATCCCTGCGTCACCAGAAGGGGTTCCCCAAAACTCCCTACTCTTGCGCCAAATCCCAAGGGGTGCAGGGGAATCAAAGCTCTCCATTTCATTTCCTGAATCTTGAACCTGCCACTATACCTTATCATTTAACTCCCTGACCACCAGAAACCCTAATCTTATTTTGGTTTCCTAAATCTAGACCTCATCAAACTAATGCTAAAAGAAATGAGTAGAAGCAGGAGATCATCGTACACAGAAATAGTAAGATTATATAATGATTAATTCTGATAAATGTGGCTCTTTTCAACAGAGAGGTGATTCATACCAGTTCCCATAGTCTCGTGATGATGAAAGCTATATGCAACTAGAGAGAGGACTGTTGTGGATCACAACATAATATTTTCACTTTTTGCTATTGTTTGCTTGCATTGTTTTCTTTCTCATTTTTTTTCTTTTTGATTTGATTTTTCTTGTGCAGCATGTGGAAATATGTACATAAAAATTACACATGTTTAACATATATTGGAATATTTGCTGTTCTTTGGGAGGGGGTGAGGGTAAAGGAAGGAAGAAAAAATTGGAAAACAAGGTTTTGCAAATGTGAATGCTGAAAATTATCTATGCATATATTTGAAAAAGTGCTTTAAAAATATTATGCCAACAAAAAGAAAAATGAACTCACAGTCATTCTGTGCTCTGAGCTGTTGAGGTTACATTTAGAATGTATTCAGTAATGAAAGATATCATTAATCTTGCACTCAAGACCAGGCAGTGATGATGGCAAAGGGCCCAGATCATGATCATGGCCTATAAAGGCTGGTTGAAGGCACTGGAGATATTCAGCTTGAAGAAAAACATAGGGAAGACATGAGAGCACTCTCCTTTTCAGTATTAGATGGGTTGTCACAGATAAGAGAATTAAAACTTCTTTTGCTTGATCACACAAGGCAAAATTATTGTAGCAGTAATGGTTAAAAGTTGTAGAGAAACAGATTTTGACTCTATTGAATGAAAACTTTAAAGTTAGAGCTATCTAAAAACAGAACCCACCACTATTGAAGTTAACAGGTTCTTTAAATGATGACAAGATTATCTTAGCTAAGTTTTAATCAGTGTGAATAATGAATCTCATGAACTGGTGGCATTATTTAAATTTACACTGAATATTTCCATTGTACTGGGACAATGATCACATTTTAAATAATTATAACTTTAAATATTGAGAATTTGAATATGTGCTACCATTTTATCACATTCCTTAGTCATTATTAATTAGGATATGTGTGCACTTACTGGAGATATGGTTGAAAGAATTATCACTTAGCTTTATATTGGTTAGATGGCTTATTTGGTCTCTTGAAAATTTAAAATTCTCTGATCCATATTAGTTAAAACACAGAGGTGAATAAATTCTGGATGGAGATCATTAGGGTGTATGGGAGTTAGAAAAAGAAGAATTCATGACTGGGAATTTTAAATATTTAGCAGAAAATAGAAAAAAAGAGTATCAAAAGAGTAAGAAAAAAATCAAACCAGTGTAGTGCTACTACAAGGAGCCCAAGAGAAAAGAGATACAAAAAGTCATGTTTTCATCCATTTCAGATGCTGTAAAATGATAGAGAAGAATGAGGCTTGAGACAAAATCATCAAATTGATAATTAAGATGCCATTAGTGAACTCTTAGCATTTTCAGTATTTAACCTGGTCTAAGACATTCATAAAATATAACTTTCATTCATAGTAATTCTGTCCTTAGGATAGTTATTAAACTCTTCACTTATACTACTATGTAGAAAACAAAACTCTTTAAAATGGACTGAATATTGAGCTTCTAATTCTGTGGTAACAAAGGCCCCTCTCCTTTATGGCTGAATAAATGCTGAAATAAACTGAATAAACAAACTGAAATAAGCTGAATAAATGCTGAAATGAATACTATAAATGTATTAATTTAAGGAAAACAGTAAGGGTAGTATGTTTTCCTCAGCACTCCTGCTATTCAAAAGAGAGCCAACCTGTGATAAATACATATTCACAATTTAACTTTACTTTGTCCACTTAGAAGTGATTTTTTATAATCAAAAAGGGGGCACAGCAGATGTAGCAGGAACTCTCTGCAGCCATGTGGCATCTGCAACCCATCCTTTTTTTTTTTTTTTTCTCAAATCCTCCAAACTCTTGTTGAAAACTTCCGCAACATGAACTCTGCTCTCATTACCCTCTTGTCTGATATCTTCTTAGTTGTCTCTCTTCCCAAATAGTGAGAGAGTAGGAACCTCAGTTTTTGTTTGTTTATATGACTACTTGACTCCTTTCAAAGGTTGTTACAAATAGAATAATGCAAGAAACTCCACTGAAATTAAATAAAGAAATAATGAATGGTAAAAGCATAGAGAGACTTAAAACTACTTTTAGGATAGAATGATAACTCCTCAATTTTACATTTATAAACTCTTTCCAAACTCATTTTCTAGACTTATTTTGTAATATTTTCCCCATATATTTTATGATTCAGGCAAAGTGACCTCCCTTGGTGTGTTTGAACTTTTATCTGTTCCCATCTCTATTGTACAGTCTGTTGTATAGTACAGACATTGTACAGTCTGCCTTGAATCCATGAAATATAATTTCTTCCCAGGTTTCTTAGATTCTTTCTAGATTCTGTTTATATATCACATAAAATTGGAAAACATTTTTTTTTCTGATGCTCTCTTATTTTAAATGTTATCTTTCTTCTTAGGTGATCATGTAAATCTCAATCTTTTTACCCATTTTATTCTAACTTTTTACTCTAGTAGAAAGTTAACTCAAGAACTTTTTTCTTTAATGTTTTTGTTTTTCTTTTATTATTATTTTGCTTTGTAGCTGGGGGAAGCACCAAGGTCAAATAAAGGACTTTTGTTTGCTTTCAAAATGGGTATGTTTCAATGTTTAAAGGAAAGTAGGAGGAGATATTGGTTGCTAGAAAGGAAGTGAATGATTTAGCAAATAAAGAAAGACCTGGAGAAGATAGGAAAAGATAAGCTCCAAAGTAACAGGCAGAAGATTTAGTTTTGATAAGGAAGGACACTTTAATGTCCTGTAATATCCTTACAGTAACAATATCCTAAACTCTTTATGCATTTTGGGCTAATTTTTCCTTAACAAATACTTACTGAATAAATTTACACTCTCTGGGTGATCTTATCAGTTCTCTTACATTCAATAATCTCTACAATTTAACCTTTCTCTTTCTGAGTTCCAGGTCTTCCTTTTCAATTACTTATTGAACATTTTAAAAGGATGGCTTAAAAGCATTTCAAACTCAACATGTCAAAAATGTATCTTTTTTTTTTCTTTCTTCCAAACTCTTTTCCTGTTTTCTATATTTCCACTGAAAACATGAGCTTCTAGTAACCCAGTTTTAGAAGGTTAGCATGATCTGAACTTTTTTTCTTTTCTCTCATTTGCAAACATCTTATTTGTCCAGTTTGGCTGATTCTATAACTCATACCTTTTAGGTTAGTCTTCTTGTTTCTATTTATTCTACAACCATTTTAGTTCAGATCCTCCTTATCTCTTTTCAAGACTATTGATATAGTATCTAAACAGGTTCATCCCTCTTCAGTCCATCTTTTATACAGCTACCAAATGAATATTTCTAAAGTGCAGGTCTGACTTTGTTACTCAGTTTCTCATAAAAGCTCAACAAGCTCACACTTGCTTTTAAAATCAAATAGTAACTCCTCTATGTTGCATTTAAAGACCTTTAAAATTCACCTTCTGTTTATCAATCTAGGTTTATTATATATTATTCTTTTCTTCATTTTGTGGTTTATCCACTTCTTTACTTAGTGTTATTCTCACATTGTAGAGGGCTGAAAAAGGTGTGCTTGAATCAGACAACTGAGCACATAAGGCTAATTACCTATTTGATGTGGGACAATGATTCTATAAGCATATGTTTGGATAAATGGCTCTTCTCACAGTTGGTGCTTGCTAAATGTTTGATGTGTTAAGATAATCAAGGCAAGGACTGGAGAGCAGAAGGGAGAGAGGCCAAAGTCACTTGGCAGCAGGATGAGGAAAAGAGAAGTTGGTGACTCCAGACTTCTGAATCCAGGATTCTGCTTGGCTGCTTCTTTCACTTTTCCCCCTAAAGACTAAGCACTTTAATTTATTCTGACTCTGGCTGACCCTGAAGCCCTTCAGAGAGCTAGCCCATACTCTACATCAAACAATTCTCCCACATTCTCCATAACATCTCTTATCTCTTTCAGGCTGTCTTTCATGACATTTATTGAGTCTTTTCTAGCCTCTTTTTTTTTTTTTTTTAATTATCCCTACCTTTCTTCAAAGCTCAGTCCAAGCTCATAAATTATGTACATAATTACCTTGTATTCATTTTATCATATTTTGCATTTATAAACATTGTCTTTAAAATAGAAAATGAAGTAATTTAGAACAGAGACTGTTTCAGTTTTGTATGTGCATTCCTTCTCCAATCTCTTGCATGATGACTGGCACTGAGGAAATGCTTAATAATTGCTTTCTGATTGATCTCATGAAAGTTCACCTTGATGAGGAGAGTGGTATGTTCATGTTTTCAGACAAACCCTATGTAGACTAGATAGGCCTCTGGCCATTTATACTATCTTAAAAATGTTTTAAAGCCCTAAAACCTTCTTTTAATATCAAAGATTTATCAGTTTTATCTGTTACTTAAGGAGAAATGCAGGGTATTTAGATTTGTCTTTTTAAGCTGTTATATATCATTGCCAGGAAATAAAATTCACAGGCTTTTCCTCTTAATATAAAGACAACAGGAATTGATAGAGACAAAAAAATGGAATAACCAATAAAGCTGTCTTAGTTCAGTAGATGTCATGCAATCAAATTTTCATTTTATATCCTTCACTCCACTGGTTTTCCATAAAACAAATAAACATTTGAACAAAAGAAACATATTTTCTTCTGTCTTTGACTTTCAGTCAGTTTTTTTTACCTTTTTGTGTTTTTATTGAGTTGAATTGGCTATAGGTTTTTGTTAAACAAGCTCATGTAACAGATTTATATTTTAATTTCCAATATTACTTTTGTATCTTGGATGCTGCCCCAGTGTTAAGTAATTACTTTTTAATTCATAAGACATTTTCATTATGTGGAATAGCTCTTATCTTGTGATATGTTATCTCAACCCTTCCTTTGAACACTCATAATGAATGAAACCTAAAATATTCCTAAGTAACTGGTCACTCTATATTTTGATATCCTTGATGGCAATGGTTGAGAAGATTGAGGTGTTTAATAAGATTTTTTGTGACATTTAATTAATTCTAATTTAAATATTATGTTTTTTAACTAACGAAAATCCACCCTCAACCCATGTAATAAAATTGCATAGTTACAAACAAACAAACAAACAAACAAAAAACCCCAGCAATACCTAAATGTTATTTAAATATCAATTATATGTAAGAATATTCTGCTCATTCCTGAGAACATAAACGTGATAATCTTTTTTTTTTTTTTAAGTTTAATGAGAATTTGTTTAGTACAGGGCCAGATCACCTAAAATGGAGAAAATCTTTAAGAAAACATCTTGCATCTCCTTACCACATGAATGGGAAGAGACTCTTAACTATGTATCCAGGACAAACTGTATCTTTAAAACTATCAGACTAGGACAGTATCTTTGTCTCTCTCCCTTTGTCTCTTTCTTTCTCTCTCTATCCTCACTGCTTACCTCTTTTCCATCTCTGTCCAGAAATGGTGAAGATGGAGGCAATCAGGAGAATCTTCATGGAGGAGGTCATACTTGAATTAGTCTTAGAAGAAAGGGAAAGATTCTTCCTTCATCCTTTCCTCCCTTCTTCCCTCTCTCCCTTCCTTCCTCTCTTCTTCTTACCTTTCCTTCATTCCTTTCCCCCTCCCTCCCTCCCTCCCTTCCTTCCTTCTTGAAGTCTTTTTGAATTTAGCTGGTATGGCCATCAGGCAAGCAAAACCTTGAATATCCATCACTGAGGCCATAATTACGTTTTCCAGCTTGGTAGAACACACCAGAGCTTGTACTCAATGCAGAGGTTTAAAATACTTAGTATCTTCTTTATTTGAGGATAAAGCATGACTTCAATGAAGACTTAAGATATCACTTCCATAAAGATCTAAATTTAGGACCTCTTTTCCCATTGATATTAGAAATCTTTTGATTTAAACAGTTTTTGGTTTAATACATTTTCCCCAAATTACATTCTTATTAAATTTGTTGATTTGTTTCATTAAAAAAATTAATTATGCATTTTCTTCTCCTAATTTCAGGAAGATTTTATTGAGTATTTAATTTAAATTTATCAAAGGGTAATTTTGTAAATGTCCGGATAAAATAATTCCTTCCTTATATTTATTTGAAGTTTACTAAACTGTAGTGAGTTAGATGAAGTTGATGAAGATAAAAAGCTAATTTTAAAATATTTTGTGCTGTTTACATGTCTAAATTTCACTTAATTTTTCCTGAAATTATACATCCTAATTTTACTTTTTGATCATATCTGAGTATGCCAAATCTCTTGATACTAGTTAAAATATATCTTGTTTGGTTTTAATTCAAGTTTTATTTATTATTTTCAGAAAGCATTTACAGTGTCACCAAACTTTTGTGAGTAATGTCAAAAAAAGATGATTTTTTCAACTTTCTTTTCTTAGGAAGTACATAAAACTCACATTTTATTCATCTTAACTTCTGCAGCTTTTTTGAACTATTAATATGTCCCTGAAGTTGCCTCATATTTTTGAGTATTTTGGCTTTCATATTAAATTGATATTGAAGGCAGAATGAACAGCTGGTCTTCTCCAACTTCTAAAATTATATACTCATCTTGTCACAATTAATTTCTATTTATGATAAGTTCTTCCTTAGCATAGTATCATTCTTCTCAGACTGAGATTATGTTGTTCATTCCCAGTTTCTCAAAGTTCATTTTTTAAAATAAACAAACCAAGTATCAGATTTTTCTTATCACAAAATTCCAGATTCCTTTATCATTTGTTTGACTCTGACTTATTGACTATACTTATTTCTTGATGTTGAACTCCAACTTCTTCTATTTGGTTGTCATATTGCCCCACTCAGGCATCCTTCCTTCTCCTCTCCTATCCAGCATTCATATGTTTGATATCTTTCCCATTAGAATGCAAATTACTTTAGAGTAGGGACTATCTTGTTCAAATGAAGTTCTATCCTAAGAATTTAGTATAGTGCCCAGCACTGCTTAAGAAATGCTATCATGTATGTATCTAATTGTATCCATATCTATCTTATCTACTATTTTGATCTGTCTGATGCCTCATTTTTTTACATGATCTGGAATGCATAATTTTCAGGTGCTGAAAAGTAACTTAGAATTAACTAGGTGGTTTAATGGATAGAATAATGGTCCTGTTATCAAGAGTTTCTGCTCAGATAATAACCAGGTATGTGATCCTGGCATAGTCACTTAGTCTCTATCTATCTCATTCTCCAGATCCATATAAGGATGATAATGATGTTTTAAGGATCAAAAGATATTCTTAAAGAGCTTTGCAAATTTTAAAGGGCATTTTCATTATCATCATCTTCATCACTGAATATAGTATGTTATATACTACATTTTAGAATTTATAGGATAGTATATATTTTATTATTGTAATGCATATTATATGAGACAATATAGTACATATACTATATTTTGGAATATAATATAACATAATACTATCTTATAGAGTTTAATATAATTTTTAAGAAAAAAAATCCCAAGGAAGTTGAGTCAAGTAAAGCTAAATTTATGGCCAGTGTCCCATATAGCTTTAATAATATTGTATGTCTTTTCAGATTGCATCTAGCAACTCATGTTCTTATAGTATTTGCTCCCAAAATATTACCCATCTATCAAACATATATGATGGACACATGTCTTGATTACATTGGGGCTATTTTAAATGTCAGATGAATGTGCAAATAATTTTTCATCAAAATAATTTCTTTATGAGATAGCTTCTTTCATGAGGGCTTTACCTTTAGTAATTCTAATAGCAAACCATCTAACTCTGATGTATCACTTAGCAATAAAATACTTTTCCAGAGAGTCATTCTGGAGATTTTGTAGTGAGAGTATCTCTGAGTCTTTTAAGCTTCAGCAAGAATAGAATCTATCAAGACATACTATTTTAAAAACAACACTGAAGCCATGAGGGCTTAGCATGATTCAGTCAGGATTTGAAACAATTGCTTTCCATTACAACCCAACATCCTAAAACTATGTGAACAATTTCTTAGTATTCATGGGACCAAGCTATGTCTGTACTTCATTTTTTGAGTGAAAAATAATAATTACACTGTGATTTCTCAAGAATTGTCCTGGCCAGCTTTTGAAGCAGGAACTCAAAACTTTGACAGAACTTGTTGGGAAAAACAGAGACCAGTTTGTCAGACACGGAAGAAAATATTACACCATGTACCAAGATAAGGTTAAAATGATTACATGCTTTAGATATAAAAAGGGTGATATCTAAAGGCAGTATGAAAGAAAAATTACAGATCAGATCTATTGATAAGGTAAGAATTTATGACCAAACAAGGGAGAGACCAAACAGGATTTAAAATGGATAATTTTGATTATGTTAAAATAAAAAGAAATTTTTGCACAAACAAAACGAATGTAATCAAGATTAGAAGGAACATAGAAAAACAATCTTTACAGCAAGTATTTCTGATAAATACCTTATTTCTCAAATATATAGAGACTGAGTCAAATTCATAGGATTATGAGTCATTTTACAATTGATAAATGTTTAAATGATATGAAATAAGCCTTTTTTAGAAGAAACAAAACTATATATAGTCATATGGGAAAATATACCAAGTCCCTATGGATTATAGAAGAACAAATTAAAAGAACTCTGAGATATGACTTCACTCCTATCAGATAAGGTAATATGACAGAAAAGGAAAATAACATGTTGAAGAGACTGGAAAAATTGGGACACTAACGCATTGTTGATGGAGTTGTGAACTGATGTAACTGATTTAGAGAGCAATTTGGAACTCTGCCCAAAAGGCTATAAAACTGTGTATACCTTTGCCCCAGCAGTACTGTACTAGGTTTGTATTTAAAACAGATTTTTTTTTTTTAATTTCTGAGTCCTTTTTATTTTTGTGTATTTCCAGCACTACTGAGGGAGTTTTCACCTCTGTTAGGTCTTGCAATGTTCTCTTGTTTGGTTTTCCTGGGGGGTTCTGAAAGCAGCCTTTGTTTCAGTTCAGTAATCACCACAAGAACATATTAAGTAAATATTACTAAAGACATTAATATAAATGTTATTATATATCATTGAATACATGCATATCTTTACCTAATATATATCATATAGTACATAATACATATGTATATATTACATAAGACATAATATGTTGGCGTACATAGACAT
The DNA here is from genome assembly GCF_016432865.1 of Antechinus flavipes. Lineage (NCBI taxonomy): Eukaryota > Metazoa > Chordata > Mammalia > Dasyuromorphia > Dasyuridae > Antechinus > Antechinus flavipes. The sequence continues at coordinate 401,319,593 of NC_067400.1, forward strand.
TACATCCATGAATAGTGATCAACAAAGCTATTTCCTCTAGCAGATCATCAACTTTAGGAATACCTTTATCCTCCACTCACAAGAGATCAGCAACCCGCCATCTGAAGATACACTATCCTTCAGAGCAAGCCCATAATCTGCAGACGAACCTTAATCCCTCTGACTGGCTACTGGTTGCTACTTCAGGCCCATTCGTTCCTAAAGTATTAAAGTCCAAATCCTTTATTATCTCCTTCCTGGGGCTGGGCAGCTTTATGGAGAGCCTTTCAGACCGGTCTTGATCTCAGTGGAGAAATTCAGGAGAAGAGGAGCCTGACTGAAGGTGGAATGAATTTTTGTCTCCTTGGCTTCTCCCCAATGGCTCTCAGTCCCTGCTTATATGCTCCACACTGAGTATAAACCAATCATTATATCACTAGGAAACTATTATTCATCGTAAGATTAAATCAATCACACTGAATTTAGAGAACTATTAAGCACCATGCTAAACTAGATAACCATTATTTTATCAATTCCACTTAGTACCTTATAAGTGAAGCAAGTAAAACCAGGAAAACATTCTATAGAGTAACAGCAACATTGTAAGGATGATCAACTATGAATGACTTAGTTATTCTTAGCATTAGAGCATTACAAGACAATTATAAAAGACTTATGATGAAAAATGCTATCTACTTTCAAAGAAAGAATATTCATATCAGAATGCAAATTGAAGAATACTTGTTTTTCTTTCTTAATTTCTCTGAAGGCAGGTATATGCTTTCTTTTGCAGCATGGTTAATATGGAAATGTTTTGCATGATGAATATATATATATATATATATATATATATATATATATATACATACATATATATATTATATATAATTTGCCTGTCTTCTTAAGAAGAGAGGATGAGAGAGAGAGAAAATTTGGAATTCAAAACTTTAAAACCTGAAAGTTAAAATTGTTACTATATGTAACTGTGAAAAATGAATATAAACAAAAAAAGAACTAAGAGAAGATTTATCGCAAGAAGTAAGGACATCAGAAGAGCAATGAAAATGCAATATTGATAGGGTCACAAAGTGTTTTGTTTCACACACACAACACAAAGTGTTGAATAAAAGGTACCAACATCAAGGTTGAATTGTAGCAATTAATTTTTATCCTTGGTAAATTTTTTATTTTGAAAAGACTTTGTGACCCAAGATAAAATAGAATCATAGATAAATAGTAAAAGCACCAAAAACAGTCAGGAGGATCTGAGTTATAACACTTCCAACTGTGTGACCTTGGGCAAGTCACTTAACCCAATTGCCTCAGAAAAAATAAGAAAAAAAATTCCTCATACTCCTTCCAACTGTGTGTTCTGCCATATATATTCATTGCAACATTATTTCCTGCTTTCTATATAAATATAAATATATATATTTCATAGTTGTTCATAGTTGTGTAAATATATCTATTTCAACATCAGTATGAGGGCTCAATTGGTTTTGTGCCACTTAAGCTTTTAATAAGGCTGTTATTAAATTCTAGATATAATATATTAATCATAGTCATCATTATTATCCAAACTAAATTAAATCATCAATGAAGGACAAATTAATAACAGAAAAAATATAATAACTGCATTATAAAGTGCTACATGAAAAACAATAAGGAATCTACTTATTAGCTTCTATGAATCAATGTATTACAAATTATAAAATTATAAAAATAAAAATGCATTTAATATTCAACAATGACTAATGAAGTTAATAATATCTAATACTTCAAGTTCCACCTCTGTCAAATGCTAGCTGTATGACTGGACAAATTTATTAACCTTGCAGTGCCTCACTCAGGCACTTCTCTAAGACTAGGCACTGGTAGAATAATTCTCCTCGTTGGGAATTCCTCTTACCAGTAGGATCATGGGTCTATTCCCCCAAAATGCCCATATGTATATATATATATTTGTGATGCATGTATATGTACATACATATAGTGAAATTTCAAGTGAAAAGACTGAATAGTGTATTAGCATAGATGTACTTGCTGTTTAATTTTTTTAAATGGAACACACTTCTACATTTATCTTTACATATTGCAATAATTTAAGTTGTTGATTCCTCTCATACCTACTTTATCTATTATATTCCTTAACTTTCTGAGAAGCCTTGTTATTTAGGTCTCCCACTCACCAGAGTTATAATAAAAGCCCTCTTAGAAATCATTGAAGGGTATCTGTTCATATCCATATATAAAATGCTTTCAAAGCTAGTTACTTTTACGCAAGTGGGTAAATACCAAGGATCCTATAGCCTAAATCTAGAAACAAGGAAAGAAAACAAAATCTTGCATCTTTACCAATTAAAATACCAGAATGCACAAACTAGTAATATAAAAGGAAGTAAAAATAAATTTATTAATCCAGAAGTGTGAGAACTTACATAGTTTTAGGACACCTAAAAAATCTAAAGGACTCTGACTCCAATGGGGGTGATCCTTTTTAAACTTTTTGTTGACAAAAAATCTACAGTATACTACCAGAAAATGGGTCAAAGACAGTACAGCTTGAACCTTATTTACCTAGGCCTATCAAGTCCTAAGGAAAACTTTATTACTTTTCAAAGGAAAACTATCCTAACTGGCATGGGAAAAAGGGTTGGACTTTTGCTGTCTCCACATCTCTTAAGAAAAATTAAATTAATTTTAATTCATGGTTATTCTGTAATCTTTCTTCTGTGCCCTGAATTCATACCAGTACTTGGTGGAACATACTATAATCTTAAAAAAACAAACAAAAGCCAAGACAAAAATCACTTTTGAATCCATTATTGGGGTGTGTATGTATGTATGTATGAATGTATATATGTATATATTTTCTTGTATTTCCCCATATGTCTGCAGAACTATCACATAATACTTGAGTTTCACAAATTTATCATCTCTCTGGCATTTAGTTCCAAAATCCCAAACTTCTACTATGTTCTTTTATTATTTCCTTATTTATATTGGGCATGAACTTTATTAAAATAGACTTATTAATATATTTTGCTTTCATACATTGCCTAGATTTTTTCTTTTACATTTTACCTCCTCCTCTCAGTATTTGGCTAAAGCTAAATAATACATAAAAAAATAAGCTATTTTTCACCACCACAGACCCCAATTTTCTATAAAAGGGCAAGGGAAAGTATCTTCATCATTGCTCTTTATAATTTTACATTTATTTTTTATGGTTTTATGGTTGTAGTTCTTTCCCTCTGCTTTGTTGTGGTAATTGTGTTTATTGCTTTCTTGATTTTGTTTACTTCACTTTGCAGCAATTCAGATGTGTTCCTAATCTTCTCATTTCCTTCTTTTTTATGACATAGACATATCCCACAGCTTTGCTTAGCCATTCCCAGTCATGGGATGTCTACTTTGTTTATATAATTCTTTGCTACCATAAAAATATTGGCATAGTTTTTTTTTTTTGGGTTCTCTTTTTGTCTCCAGAGAAGATAAACTTCTTATTTTTTTCTACTTTATGGTCCAAATATCATGTCTTTGACAGAGAAAATGTTTTAAAAATGAGAAGCCCTTCCTTTTCTCTAGTCATCATTTACTGTCATCTAATCGTCTATGAGTAGTGACACTATTCCATATTTTTTTTTCTCTTTCCCTAACATTTTTTAAACACATGGACACACATTGTTCTTAATTTTTCTCATCTATTCCTACTTCAATGATTTTGACCTTTGTCATTCTCAACACTATTCCTATAGAACAATGTCATTCCTTTGTATTAATCTTCTATTATTTGTTCTTTTCTCCTGTAAATGTATTTTAAAATCCAAATTTCTAAGTGTAATTACATTTTTAGATAACTCCCCTTTTAATTTCTAATCTGTATTGCTTCCCTTTTTGAGTTTGTTATTTCATTCCTGAGAGCTTTTCATTTCATTAGAAACTTGAACTGACTCCTTCTATGGAATTTTAGTCCATGGGACTTTCCCTATTCTTTTGAAATTTGATGGATCCTTTAAATTTCACTCTAGTAAACTATAAGATGAATGCCAGGTTACTACTTTTGTCTTTCCTCTCTTATAAGATAAACTCTAAGACTGAGGTATCTATTTTTTCCATAAGTGTCCATCAGTTTCTCATGTAGTCAATAGTCTACATCTTGGTAATGAGTCCATCATTTTTACATCTTAAGCTAGCATTTAGAAATTCAATTGCCATTTTTATTTTCATTTATTTATTTATTTATTTTTATTTATTTATTTATTTAAATAATTTTTTATTGATAGAACGCATGCCAGGGTAATTTTTACAGCATTATCCCTTGCATTCATTTCTGTTCCGATTTTACCCCTCCCTCCCTCCACCCCTTCCCCGAGATGGCAAGAGTCCTTTACATGTTGAATGGGTTGCAGTATATCCTAGATACAATATATGTGTGCAGAACCAAACAGTTTTCTTGTTGCACAGGGAGAATTGGATTCAGAAGGTATAAATAACCCGGGAGGAAAAACATAAATGCAAGCAGTTTATATTCATTTCCAGTGTTCTTTCTCTGGGTGTAGCTGCTTCTGTCCATCTTTGATCAATTAAGGCTCTCTTTATCGAAGAGGTCCACTTCCATCAGAATACATCCTCAAACAGTATCATTGTTGAGGTATATAATGATCTCCTGCTTCTGATCATTTCACTCAGCATCAGTTCATGTAAGTCTCGCCAGTCCTCTCTGTATTCATCCTGCTGGTCGTTCCTTACAGAACAATAATATTCCATAACATTCATATACCACAATTTACTCAACCATTCTCCAATTGATGGACATCCTTTCATTTTCCAGCTTCTAGCCACTACAAACAGGGCTGCCACAAACATTTTGGCACATACAGGTCCCTTTCCTTTCTTTAGTATCTCTTTGGGGTATAAGCCCAGTATAAACACTGCTGGATCAAAGGGTATGCACAGCTTGATAACTTTTTGAGCATAGTTCCAAATTGCTCTCCAGAATGGCTGGATGTGTTCACAATTCCACCAACAATGTATCAGTGTCCCTGTTTTCCCACATCCCCTCCAACATTCCCCATTATCTTTCCCTGTCATTCTAGCCAATCTGACAGGTGTGTAGTGGTATCTCAGAGTTGTCTTAATTTGCATTTCTCTGATTAATAATGATTTGGAGCATATTTTCATATGTCTATAAATAGTTTCAATTTCTTCGTCTGAGAATTGTCTGTTCATATCCTTTGACTATTTATCAATTGGAGAATGGTTTGATTTCTTATAGATTAGGGTCAGTTCTCTATATATTTTGGAAATGAGGCCTTTATCAGAACCTTTGATTGTAAAAATGTTTTCCCAGTTTATTTTTTCCCTTCTAATCTTGTTTGCATTTGTTTTGTTTGTACAAAAACTTTTCAGTTTGATATAATCAAAATTTTCTGTGTTGTGGTCAATAGTGATCTCTAGTTCTTCTTTGGTCATAAATTCCTCCCTCTTCCACAGGTCTGACAGGTAAACTATCCTATGCTCTTCCAATTTATTTATCATCTCATTCTTTATGCCTAGATCATGAACCCATTTTGACCTTATCTTGGTGTACGGTGTTAAGTGTGGGTCAATGCCTAGTTTCTGCCATACTGATTTCCAATTTTCCCAGCAATTTTTGTCAAATAATGCATTCTTATCCCAGAAACTGGTGTCTTTGGGTTTGTCAAACACTATATTATTAAAGTTATTGGCTGTTTTGTCTTTTGAACCTAACCTATTCCATTGATCAACTAGTCTATTTCTTAGCCAATACCAGATGGTTTTAGTAACTGCTGCTTTATAATATAATTTTAGATCTGGTACAGCTAGGCCACCTTCATTTGATTTTTTTTTTCATAAATTCCCTTGAAATTCTTGACCTTTTGTTTTTCCATATGAATTTTGTTGTTATTTTTTCTAATTCATCAAAGTAGTTTTTTGGGAGTCTGATTGGTATAGCGCTAAATAAGTAGATTAATTTAGGTAGTATTGTCATCTTTATTATATTTGCTCGCCCAATCCAAGAGCATTTAATATTTTTCCAGTTGGTTAGATCAGACTTAATTTGTGTGGAAAGTGTTTTGTAGTTTTGCTCATAAAGTTTCTGATTTTCCCTTGGCAGATAGATTCCTAAATATTTTATACAATCAGTAGTTACTTTAAATGGGATTTCTTTTTGTATCTCTAACTGTTGGGTTTTGTTAGTGATATATAAGAATGCTGATGACTTATGTGGGTTTATTTTATATCCTGCAACTTTGCTGAAGGTGTAGATTGTTTCTAATAACTTTTTGGTAGAATCTCTGGGGTTTTCTAAGTATACCATCATATCATCAGCAAAGAGTGATAATTTGGTTTCCTCATTGCCTATTCTTATTCCTTTAATCTCTTTCTCAATTCTTATTGCCAAAGCTAGCATTTCTAATACAATATTAAATAGTAACGGTGAGAGTGGGCAACCTTGTTTTACTCCTGATCTTATTGGGAATGGTTGCAGTTTGTCCCCATTACATATAATGCTTACTGCTGGTTTTAAATAGATGCTACTGATTATTTTAAGGAAAAGTCCATTTATTCCTATACTCTCAAGAGTTTTTAATAGGAATGGATGTTGGATTTTATCAAATGCTTTTTCTGCATCTATTGAGATGATCATATGGTTTTTGTTAATTTGATTATTAATATGGCCAATTATATTGATAGTTTTCCTAATATTGAACCAGCCCTGCTTTCCTGGTATAAATCCTACTTGATCATGATGTATTATCCTGGGGATGATTTTCTGTAGTCTTTTTGCTAATATCTTATTTAAGATTTTAGCATCAATATTCATTAGGGAGATTGGTCTATAATTTTCTTTCTCTGTTTTCAACCTACCTGGTTTAGGTATCAGTACCATGTCTGTGTCATAAAAGGAGTTTGGTAGGACTCCTTCATTCCCTATTTTTTCAAATAGTTTATAAAGCATTGGGGCTAATTGTTCTTTGAATGTTTGGTAGAATTCACATGTAAATCCATCTGGTCCTGGGGATTTTTTTTTAGGGAGTTGATTAATAGCTTGTTTTATTTCTTTTTCTGAAATGGGACTATTTAAGCAATTTACTTCCTCCTCTGATAATCTGGGAAGCCTATATTTTTGGAAGTAGTCATTCATTTCACTTAGGTTATCAAATTTATTGGCATAAAGTTGGGCAAAGTAACCCCTTATTATTTCTTTAATTTCCTCTTCATCAGTGGTAAGTTCTCCTTTTTCATTTTTAAGACTGCCAATTTGATTTCCCTCTCTCCTTTTTCTAATCAGATTTACCAAAGGTTTATCAATTTTATTGTTTTTTTCATAAAACCAACTCTTAGTTTTATTTATTAGTTCAATAGTTTTTTTTTTTACTTTCTATATTATTAATTTCTCCTTTTAATTTTAGAATTTCAAGTTTAGTAACTGATTGGGGGTTTTTAATTTGGTCTTTTTCTAACTTTTTAAGTTCCAGGCCCAATTCATTGATCTTCTCTTTTTCTATTTTATTCAAGTAAGCCTCTAAGGATATGAAATTTCCCCTTATTACTGCTTTGGCTGCATCCCATAAATTTTGATATGATGTCTCATTGTTGTCATTATCTTGAGTGAAATTATTAATTGTGACTATAATTTGCTGTTTCACCCAATCATTCTTTAAGATGAGATTATTTAGTTTCCAATTACTTTTTGGTCTATTTACACCTAACTTTTTGTTAAATGTAGTTTTTATTGCGTTGTGATCTGAAAAAAAAGCATTTACTATTTCTGCCTTCCTGCATTTAATTTTGAGGTCTTTATGTCCTAATATATGGTCAGTTTTTGTGTAGGTTCCATGAACTGCTGAGAAGAAAGTATACTCCTTTCTGTCACCATTCAGTTTTCTCCAGAGATCTATCATACCTAATTTTTCTAATATTCTATTTACCTCTTTAATTTCTTTCTTATTTGTTTTGTGATTTGATTTATCTAAATCTGAGAGTGCAAGATTGAGATCTCCCACTATTATAGTTTTGCTGTCTATTTCTTCTCGCAACTCTCTTAGCTTCTCTTTAAGGAAGTTAGATGCAATACCACTTGGTGCATATATGTTTAATACTGATATTGCTTCATTCTCTATAGTACCCTTAAGCAAGATATAGTTTCCTTCCTTATCTCTTTTAATTAGATCAATCTTTGCTTTTGTTTGATCTGAGATAAGGATGGCTACCCCTGCTTTTTTGACTTCACCTGAAGCACAATAGATTCTGCTCCAGCCTTTTACCTTTAGTCTATATGTATCTCCCTGTTTTAAATGTGTTTCCTGTAAACAACAGATTGTAGGGTTCTGACTTTTGATCCAGTCTGCTATCCCCCTCCTCTTTATGGGAGAGTTCATCCCATTCACATTTGCGGTTAAAATAACCAATTCTGCATTTCCTGCCATCCTAATATCCCCAGATTATACTTTTCTTTTTCTTGCCCTCCTTCCCTTCTTCCCTATTGGTCCCACTAACGTCGCACAGCTCTCCCTCTTTAGTATCCCTCCCTCCTCCCTTGGAATCCCTTCCCCTTTCTTGTACCTTTCCCTTATTACTCTTTTTCCTTCTCCCTTTTCGTCTCCCACTTTTTAATGAAGTGGGAGAAGAATCTATGTAAAACAAATATGTCAATTGTTTCCTCTTTGAGCCAACTCTGATGAGAGTAGGATTCACACAATGTTCCTCCCCCTCTCTAAGTTCCCTCATATATGATAGGTTTCCTCTGCCTCATTGTCGCATGTAGTTTCCCTCTTTTTATCTCCTTTGTTCCCTTTTTCTGGCATTATCCCCTTTCCATTTCTACTTCCCTTTTTTATGTTATATCGGTAAAATCAAATTATACATATGATTTTTATGTATATTCACAACAGAAATACAGTTCTCAAGAGTTCCTTTTACCTTTTTCTCCTTCTCTTGATTCCTGTTGTTGAAGATCAAATTTTTTGTTTACGTCTGGTTTTTTCCTTACAAACAGATGGAATTCCTCTATTTCATTAAATATCCATCTTCTTCCGTGAAAAAAAAAATACTCAGCTTAGCTGGATAGTTTATTCTTGGCTGCATTCCAAGTTCTTTTGCCTTTCGGAATATCTGATTCCTGGCCCTTCGATCCTTTAATGTTGAGGCAGCCAGATCTTGCGTGACCCTTATTGTGGCATCTCGGTATTTGAACTGTTTTTTCCTGGCTGCTTGTAAAATTTTTTCTTTAGTCTGGAAATTCTGAAGTTTGGCCACAATATTCCTTGGAGTCTTTATTTTAGGGTCTTTTTCAGAAGGTGTTCGATGAATTCTTTCAACGCCTATTTTCCCTTCTGGTTCTATTACTTCTGGGCAGTTCTCTTTGATGATTTCCTGTAAAATAGTATCTAGGCTCTTTTTTTCATCATAATTTTCAGGTAGTCTGATGATCCTCAGGTTATCTCTCCTAGATCTATTTTCCAGATCTGTTGTTTTTCCCAGTAAATATTTGACATTTTTTTCCAATCTTTCATTTTTTTGGTTTTGCTTGACTGATTCTTGATGTTTCAATGAATCAGTCATTTCTATTTGTTCAGTTCTAATTTTTAGTGAGTTATTTTCTTCATTAGCTTTTTTTACTTCTTTTTGTATATGTCCAATTGAGTTGTTTTGCTCTATGGAATTTTTTTCCATTTCACTAATTTTTTTTTTTTTTTTTTTTTTTAGTGAGTCATTTTCTTTTTCCAATTCACAAACTCTGTCTTTTACCTTTTCCAATTCACATTTCAGGAAGTTGTTTTCTTTTTCCACTTTATCAAATTTTTCTTTTAATGAGTTATGTGCCTTTTCTGTACTCTTTTGCATAGCTTCTCTTTCCTTTCCCCATTTTTCTTCTAGCTCTCTTTTAAGGTTTTGAATAGTCTCTTCTAGGAGAGCCTTTTGTATTGGAGACCAACAATCATCTGGAGACTGTCTGCTATTAGTCTCTTCAGGGTTGAAAAGCTGTTCTCTTTCTGAGTAGAAACTATCAATCGTTCTTTTGATTTTTTTACTCATTTTGTTAAAGCCTGTAAGGTCTGCCTTCAGAGCCAGAACCAGCTTCCTCTGCAGAGCAGTGAAAGGTATATGGACGGGGTAGCTGTCCTGTCGACTGGCTACAAAAAGCAGCGAGGTACTGGCGTGCTCTGGGAAAGAGTTCCCCACCAGAAAGTAACTCAGGCCTGCAGGGCCAGGCTGGGAAAGTGCCTTTCAAAGAACCTCAGATGTGTGAGATAATGACTGCCCTGGGCCTAGACATTTAGCAGTGAGAGTTTCACTTCCCAAGCCAAACCCGGCCCTGGGGCTGTGGGTATTAGCAGCTGAGCAGTGAATGGATTTGCAGGGACAGGAAGTGTCTGCCCGGGGAAGCACAGTCTGCTGGGGAGGTTCTATTGCCCCAGGCCGAGCCCCCCACACTGCCGATTATAGCTGCCCAGGCTGCGCCCCACTGTCGTGCAGATTAGTAACTGCCCCCGCAAAAGCCCCGAACTGCCGGATGTGGCCACAGGGCTGCTGTAAAGCCTGCCTGAGTCACTTCCGGGTTTGAGGGATTACAGCCAGATCTCGTTAGGTTCTGGCGTTTTTTTAGTGGACCCTCTGTTTTAGGCTTTAACTTCTCTGCCAGTTTACTGCTTTGTAATCAAGGTAGAGCAGTTAGCCTATAACAGAGTGGTCCCTATAACTTCTCTGGCCACAGAGATCACCCCCGCCCTGGTCTGCTCAGGACGCCAGCCTCTCGCTGCCTGTGCTAGTCTGTTCCTGGCCCCTCAGGACAAACCTTTCCTGGCGAGTTTCCGGATCAGCTGGTAAGTTGTAGTGCTTCTTATCTTCATGAATTTAAGCAGTGAAGAGTTATTTTTGAGGCTGGATTAAATATTTGGTTATGAGGGTAATGAGAGGAGCTTAGAGAGTCGTGTGTGCCTGCTCCGCCATCTTGGCTCCGCCCCGGAAGTGGCCCAATTGCCATTTTTAGATAACATCTTTTTAAATCAGCTGTTCACTTTCCAAATCTTCCTTTCTGTTCTGAGACTTCAACCATCAATTGGTAAAAGTGATGAAGCTATATTTACCATATAATGTTTTCATTTTCAGCCCCAGAATATATCACAAACCTTATAATTTCCATATTCTTTTGTGCTGTCATTTGTTGCCATGTGACATTGGAATTTGATAACAAATTTTGAATGATAATTAGATTTAACAAGAGTTGATGGGGCTCTCTTTTTGTCTTATATTCATGCCTTGAGAGGATATCATAGCTCTCTAATGCACAGCAGATTGACTTTAACTGTCTTCATACTTATCCCTCTGTGTGACTCTGGGTAAGTCACGTAATCCTATTTTCCTCAGTTCATCATTTATAAAATTGAGCTGAAGAGGGAAATGGCAAACCATTCCAATATCTTTGCCAAGAAAACCCCAGATGGGGTCATGAAGAATCAGACATAATTGAACAACAACTTCCTGATTTTAAGTTCAGATTTCATATCCTATGTATCACCTAATTTCGTCTTCTAATTACAGCTTAGAACTTAGTAGAGGTTATATATGATTATTCCTTCATTTTTCTCTTGGATATACCAATTCACCAACAAATTATTTGTTCATAGTCATAATTAATGTCCAGAGTAGTAGTTTCCCTCTATCTTCTAAAGAATGTCATCTTAATAGTGTACACTGACATAGGTGCTAGCTAGAGAAGTCAAAAACAACCCCTAAATTCAATATTTTTATATTTATGGACTTCTCATTATCCCTTGCAGCCTAATTAAGAGTCATGACTCATTTCTTCCAACTTTTACACATATTCATTGGTTTTCCAAACAGGAAGACAAAAGTTATCTCATCAAGATAATGTGACATGCCTGTCTTAACAATTCTGTGAAAGATGTTGAGAAGTTTCTTTTAAAATTTTCATTTTAATTAATTCATAATTATTTTGATGCTTTCCAGGGAAGTATGAAGTGATTCGATAGCCTGAAAGCTAAACTCCTAAGGCAATGAAAAATGAGAAATCATGCATCAAAAATAAATTATTTCCTCATGGCATTTCTTTGGTTTGATATTCTATTAGTAACTTACACTAACTGAATAAACTAAAGTAAGAGTAAATAAATGTGCTGAAGGTGGAGGATAGTGGAAGATATGCTGATTTAGCTCTTACTTTGAATACTGTTTTAATGTGAAAACAATAAAAAATACATTGCAATTAAGAACAAATAATTTATTGAATGTTACTTTTAGTTCTGATTTTCAGGAATAATTACAAATTCCTCTCATCACAGGAAATTATAATGTTAAAAAGAAGACATCTATTCATATTTCCTTGGACAGCTTTTAATAAGGCTTGGGACATTTAAATCAGAAAATTCTAAATTCTCAAAAGACAAATAAAATTATTTTTTATTCACTTTTAAATAGTAGATAATATGAAGAAACAATATTAGATCATAGTTCTGATTGAATAGAGTTGTATTTATTGCTTGCTTAATGCCATCCCTCCTGAATTACTTATAGTTAACTTCTTTTTATTTATATGTATTAATTCTCTTTGCATTTATTCTAAATATATTTATTTGAATATTAAGTTATCTCACCTGTAAGATTATAATTTCCTTCTGACTATTCCTTGTTTATGCTGATTGCTATGCCCAGTATCTCATAGTTCTTGGAATCTAGGAAATGTTTAATAATGATTATTGCTGGATTGATATGTGTTTTAATGGATCATAAAATCTCAGAACTGGATAATACTTCAGATAACTTAATGTCTAACATATACATAACAAAAGAGCTTTCTATAATATATCCAACAAATGCTCATTCACTTTTTGCTTGAATATATGTCAGTCAGACAATAAATATGTATTAAGCATCTGCTCTAAGCCCTGGGAATACAAAAAGAGACAAAAGATAGTCCCTTACTTCAAAGAGTTTACAATTCTATGAGGACACAACTAGGAAACAAGTTGGAATATTGGAATATAAGAATTTATTTAATACCTATTATAAGTCAGGAACTTTTGACAAGTACCTTTTTACAAATATTATCTCTTTTGAGTTTCACAACAACCTTGGGAAGCAGATGCTATTATTTCCATTCTGCAGATGAGGAAACTGAGGCAAACAAGTATGGTCACTTGCCCCAAAGTCATATAACTGTTAAGTGCCTGTGGTTATATTTGATCTTAAATCATCCTGACACTCCTCCCAGCACCCTATACATTGTACCACTGGTCTGTATGGATCAAGGATTTGATATATTTTAGTATAAATAGTCAAACCAGTACAATCATATATTCTTGAAGTAAATATTGGTCAGCCTATACATTAAATGCTAGATCTAGAAGAAAAGGAAAAAAAAAAGTTCTTGTCCTTGAGTAGATCACAATCCATGGAAGAGATGACATGTAGGCAATTATGTGCAAACAAGCTATATACAGGATAAATAGGAAGATTTTATTTATATTAATGGGGGAAGGCACTAGGATTCAGTGGAATTGGGAAATGCTTCTTATAGAAGGTCAGATTTTAGCTGGAATTTGAAGGAAGTCACAGAGTGGAGAGGAAGAAGCCAGTAAATTCCAGAATTGGGATGGATTGCTTTATTGAAGGAACATCAAAATGAAAACAAAAAAAAAAAACAAAAAAAACCCAAAACAAAAATCCCCAAACCAACAATAGTAACAGCAGCAAAAAACAATAACAAACAGTGTCACTTGATTGAAGAGTACATTATAGGGAGCAGGTTAAAGAACACTGAAAAAATAGGAGGAGTTTGCATTATAAAGGACTTTAAATTATATATTTGCTCAGGAAGAGAAAGAGTTAACTGAGGGAGAGAGTAACATAGTCAGATCTTGTCATTATAAATATGGCTTTGGTGCCTGAAGGAAGCATTCACTGGTATGGGGAGAGATGTGCTAGGAAAATGAACTAATAGTCCAAGTGAAGGGAGAAAAGTGACAATATTAAAGGAAATAAAGGATCATATTTGAAGGTTATAGCAAAGATGATATCGACAGATGCTGGCAACAGATTGGATATGAAGGATGAGAGATAATGAGAAATCAAATATGACGCCTATGTTTTAAGGATCTGGAAGATTGGGAAGATAGTGGTCTCCTTGCTATTGATAGAGAAATTTGGAAGAAATTAATATTAGAGGGAAAGATAAGTTCATTTTTGGACATGAGTGTAAGATGTCTACTGGACATCTAGTTCAAGATACATAATAGGCCGTCAGAGATATGAGATTAGATGTCAGCAGAGACGTTTAATAGAGAGGTCAAAAAACTCACAAAACCACTTTTGGTTTTAAAAAAAAAAAGTGAGGAATTGCTATGAGTTGGCACAGTGAGGCCAGAGAGAAAGCAGGCAAGATCTTATGTTTTAAAGATGAATGTAGGTATAGTTATATGTTTTTATAGTTATCATCTCATTTTTTCTTTGCCATCAAGCAGCCAACAAATCAGAAATAAATATAAATAAAGTTTATAACAATAAAATAATAGCAAAACCAAATAAAAAACCTCAAAACAAAAATTCCCAAACCAACAATAGCAACAGCATTGTTGTATAAATGTATAACAATAAAGCAAGTATTTTATTTTGTGCAGATTGCATCTTAATACTCAAAATCTTTAAAATTTTGAGTGAGAAGTAACATTGATGTGGGGGGAAAAGAAAAATTCATCAATAAAACATTTTCAAATGACAGAATCACATTTTAAACAAATGATGGAATTAAGTGGGACCATAGGTGGACAAAGATTTTACCCTGACATAATAATAGAAAAAAGAAATATACAAGAGAAAGAAAAAGATGTATAAAGGGAAGATGGAAAAAGAGAAAGAGACAGATGGATAGGACAAGAGAGGAGAAAGATGAGAGTAAAGTAGGGAAGAAAAAAAAGAGAAAAATCAAATGGGAAAACTGCCAGATAACTGCTAGTTCCTTACATCCCAATATATTTGTCCCTTGAGAAAATTCCTGAGCACTGTTAGAACTAAGGTCATAATCACTAAAAAAAAAAAAAAAACCCAACAACAACAACAACAACAAAAAAAAAATCTAAAGAAAAAACATTAGTTATTTAAATGTTCTGAAAAGCTTATAATAATTAATCGTTATTATGTTACTCCATTTCTTGACCTTCTCTCATGTTTGAAAATTTAGAGACAAATTTGAAAAAAAAAAGTTAATGACAAAAACTTGAATAAAGAAATAAAAGAGGTTGTATCTAAATGTTAAAATCATAGTATTGCCATGACATAATGGATGAAGTCTGGATCTGGATATTGCTTGGACAATTATTAAATCTTAAACTATGAGTTTCTGTATCCTTTTTGGTAAAATGTGCTTAATAACAACTTTACTGTATAAGGCTGCAGTGAAGATCAAATGGAAAAATGGATATAATTTTCTTTGTAAGTGCCAATTATTATTCAATGTAATACTTTTTAAATCTCATAAATACCCAATGAATTACTCTCCATGCAGCACAGATTATGGGACAACTTTAAGAATTGGATTCTGCAGAAAAGTATACTATTGCTCCATGGAAAAGCATTTGATAGGATTTAACAAGTCTCTCATCTGTGCCATACTAATTTATAGTCATTATCTGTGGTGAAATAGAAAGTCATCACTGACATTAAGGGCAGCATATGGTTCTTTTATTATAAAATTCATCCCCTTTAACCCTTACCATATGGCTCTCGTTTCATTTGTTGCCATTTGTTATGCTAGATAAGTTAAAAAAAAGTTATTATATATTGATTTACTGCTGCAAGTGCCTAAAAACCTTTGTGCTTTCCACACTATCATTGATCAAATATCAATTATTTTTTTTAAACTCTGCTGCTATAGAACATATTAAATTGATTCTGGATTTATCTGGTACATGCTAAAGGCTCTGACCCCAATTTTTCTGTTAAAGGCTTTTTATCTTCAGTTTTAAGAGCAATTTTGGTCCTTGCAAAATTGTACTGCTCTGCACTGAGGAACCCACCTTTTTTCAATTTCTCAGCTAGAAAATTGTATCTCAAGAAAGAGAGGATGAAATTTTGTGGAGTTTTGGGGACTTTGATTTAATCAGCAGCTATAAACACAACTCAAAAATCCTCCATTTTGAAGATATCTTGTTTGGTTATGTTGCGTTCTTAGAATAAGACCATAAATTAAATATAAGGGAATTAAATGGTTTGTGAACATACCAGTAAAACTAAATTACTGTTTTCCTTCCACTACAGACCACTTCTCTGGTAATGAGCATATAGTTTTCCTTCCTTGGTTAAGCTGTTTTTGATGTTAACATATCTCTGTCTGGTATACTTATTATAATTCTTTGTTGTGAATGTAATTAATGCAATTGTTTTATGAAAGAGAAAGTACAGCTGTACTTTGAAGATTGTGTTTGCCTTCATACTTTTTAATGTTTGATTTTAGACATGGATTTCAACTTAATCTATTCAATTCTCTAAAATATATTTGAAAATGGATATGCTGTCCTAACTTTAAATAAAAATATAAAGTAATCTCTAAGGAGTTAGAAGTAAATTCTACAATATAGCAGACACCAAAGAGAAATGAAGTTACACAGTCATAGTAAAAAGCCTTCATTTGATGAGCCATATATTTACTTAGTCCAGTACATTAGGCATCCCTGGCACTTGATATTTCTCAGAACCTTCTAGTCTCAGCAGTGTCATTAATTTTCAATTCAATTCAAATTTATTTATTTCAATTAAATTCAACATATTTATTTGGCACTTACTAGGTGCAAGGCACTGTGATAGGATAAAATGGTATAAGATAAGCCATTTTATTTCCTATGATGCCAGATAAAAATGGTAGTACACAAGCTAGTGTTGATTTATTTTCTTTCTTTCTTTCTATCATTTATCTATCTATCTATATCTGTTGTTTGCTTGTTTGCTTTTTAAAAGTAACCAGTTAGATCTCAATAGGTTTTAATGTTTTTTTTTTTTTGTGCAAATTCATAGTTTAATTTATCTATCTCCATCAAGTGGTTGGAGATAAAAATTATCTGGCCCACCAAGAAAAAAAAGAAAGGTTTTATTTTATCTTAAAAAAGGGAGAACAGTAAGGCATTAATGGCCACATGCTATGTTGAAGTTCATAACATAATTTTAAAGTTGAAAGGCCAACTGGTAGATAATTAGCAAATATTGTTTGAATGAAAAGAAAAATGAGGAAGCTGGGTTGCAAATAAACTATAGGACTTGATCATGGTCATAAAAGTATTGTGTTAAATAAGAAGACTTAATCAGACTCACTCAGTAGTAAATCATGAGACTATTCCAAGCTCAAATCTTCACAGAGTGCAGGGCATTTTCTACTCTATCATACTTAACTTTGCTCATTACTGTTTCAGATTTTATAATAAGAAAAATATGCCCATAGCTTTAGCCATGATTTTATCCTTTCTTAATTAAAAACAAAAATTGGAATTTGCTGTGATTATTGTAGACTCCTGAAATATATACCATATTGATGTTAATTAAATTGTCATCACTACTTAAATGCCAGTGCCTATTGCTTTCAGAATCAAACCAAAATGCTCTCTTTGGCATTTGAAAACTTTAATAATGAACTCTCATCCTATCTTTCCAATCTTCTTCTATCTTTCTATAAATTCAATGGTCTCCTGACTCTTCCACAAACAAAGCACTTCATGTCTCAGCTCCATACATTTTCTCTGGCTCTTCCTCATTCTTTGTAATACTTTCCTTTCTCAATTCTGCCTGCTAACTTCTCTGGCTTCCTGTTAAGTCCCAAATAAAATTCCATCTTTTATAATAACTTTTTATTGATAGAATCCATGCCAGGGTAATTTTTTACAGCATTATCCCTTACATTCACTTCTGTTCCCATTTTTCCCCTCCCTCCCTCCACCCCCTCCCCCAGATGGCAAGCAGTCCTTTACATGTTGAATAGGTTACAGTTAAAATTCCATCTTTTATAGATAGCTTTTCCCTATCCTTTTAATTCTAGTGCCTTCATTCAGCTGCATATTTCCTGTTTATCATATATATATCTTGTTCATATGTGTCTCATTAAATTATGAGTTCCTTGAAAGCAAGAACTGTCTGTTACCTCTTTGTATCCCTGGTGTGCCTGGCATGTTAGGTGCATAATAATGATTAATTTATATATGTATACATACACACATATTCTCCTGAGAGATCACTCATCTAGCCACTGACAATACACATACACACACACACATATATATGCACATATATCTACACACATATATGTATTATAGATGCATGAATGATTATGTTGTGTTCCTAAAAATATTACACCAGAGAGGTGTGATTTACTACTCCCAGAGTTCTAGGGGTAACCCTGTGGATGGTTAATTTCCTAAATACTATCTTACAGCTCCCATTGCTATATGTCCCGTTAGTCATCATTCAGTAGACTCAATACTTTAGCAAAGACATTTATTCCAATTACAAAACAAGAACAGTTTCTTTTTTTAAGAATGGTAATTATGAATTATTTCTTCCAAGTCTAATGACAAACTGTGTTACAAAAATAAGTTAGAGTCTAGAATAGGGAGAAAAATGGTTAGGAACTTAATGGAAGAATATAGGTGTAGATTAGTAAATCACAGGCTGCTACGATTGACTCTCTTCAGCTGGATTGGCTCATATGATTAGGGCATGAAATAGGGAAACTATTATCTCCAAGTGGATAGAGTGTAGTTGGGTTTGTTTCTCATAAAATATGATGTCTCAAGCCAGATATGTCCATCTGGCTCCTCATCTAGATCTGTGGCCACTCTACCACTGGAACAGTCAGTACTGGCCAGACCATTTTCCTTCTAAAAAGTGCTTGCTAGAAATGGGTCCAGATAGGCCAGTCTGGTGCTAGGCAGTTGCTGCTAGTCTGGACCAAGCAAGTCACTTTGTTTCATGGCTTTTTACAAATGGAGGACTATAAATCCTTCAATAAGGCAAAGATTTTTAATCTTAAGAAAAAGATTTTTCAATTCAGTTCCTTCAGAGCCTTATTTCAGATTATCATCTGCAGTCAAGAAATAGGATAAGACTTGCCCCTTTGAACTTTTGTTAAATTCTACCTAGTCCCAAAATCCCTTTCCCTTATAAAGTATTCCAAATTGCATTATATTAATTAATTTCAGATTGATCACTTTTACTTTTCATAATCATTCCTTTGAGAATCTTATAAATATGAAGGACTAGTCTGTAGCCTAGAGGCTTTATTTAATTTAATTTTTAAGGAAAACATCATCATGTTAGTCTTCTTGTAAATGAAGAAACAAAATCAAAGGGAAAAGCTACAAAAAAAAAAAAAATCAAAGAATATGCATAGTATAATGGCCCTTTTGGGAAAATACTTCCAAATTGCTATCCAGAATGGTTAAATCAGTTCACAAGGCCACCAACAATGCATCAGTGTTACAATTTTCACATGTCTTCTTCAGACTTTATCATTTTTCTTTTCTGTCATATTAGCCAATCTGAGAAGTATGAAATAGTACCTCAGAGCTATTTTAATTTTGTATTTCTCTAATCAATAGTGACTTAAAGCAATTTTTATGACTATAACTAGTTTTTTTTCCCAGCTGAAAACTGCCTGTTCATATTCTTTGAAAACCTTTTGTCAAATATGGAATGGCTTATAATCTTTTGTATCTATTTAAGAAATGAAGGCTTTATTAGAAATACTGTCAGTAAAAACTGTTTTCCATTTTTCTGCTTTCCTTCTAAACTTGGTTGCATTGGATTTGCTTATGTGATGACTTTTTGATTTCATCAATCAAAATTACCCATTTTGCATTTTATAATATTTTCTATTTCTTGCTTGGTCTTAAATTCCACACTTTTTCAAAGATCTGAAGTAAACTATTCCTTGTTCTCCTAATATATTTATGGTATCATCTTTTGTTTAAATCATGTACCCATTTCAACCCTCTGTTGATATTCAGTGTAAGATTAGTGACTTGTGCCTAGGTTCTGCCATAATATTACCTACTTTTCTCAGCAGTTTTGGTGAAATAATGAGTTCTTATCCTGGAAGCTAGAGCTTTTGGATTTAGCAAACAATCTTTGGGTGTAGCAAACAGTAGATTACTATAGTCATTTACTAAAGTCTCTTATAAACCTTACCTATTCCACTGATTCATCATTCTATTTTTTAGACAGTATCAATCAGTTTTGATGATTGGTATGGCTAGGCTACTTTCCTTTGCATTAAAAATAATTCCCCTGATATTCTTGACCTTTTGTTCTTTCTGATTAATTTAGTTATTTTTTCTATAGCATAAACTTTTCTGGCTCTTTGATTGATTTGGCATTAATAAGTAAATTAATTTAGGTAGAATTGTAATTTTTATTATATTAACTTGGCATATCTCATGAACAATTGGTATTTTTCTAATTGTTTAGATCTGACATTATTTTTGTGAAAAGTGTTTTGCATTTTGTATGCATATAGTTCTTGGATTTGTCTTGGTAGGTAAACTCCCAAATGTTTTATATTGTCTATATTTATTTTAAATAGAATTTCTCTTTCTATTACTTGCTGTTGGACTTTATTGGTAATATATAAAAATACAGACAATTTATATGTGTATATTTTATATTCTGCAACTTTGCTAAAGTTGTTAATTGTTTCAAGCATTTTTCTAATGGATTCTCTAATTATACCATTTTACCATCTGCAAAAAGGGATAGCTTTGATTTCTTATTGCTTATTCTAATTCATTCAATTTCTTTTTCTTCTCTTATTGCTAAAGCAAACATTTCTAGCACAATCTTGAATAATGGTGGTGATAATGTACATTGCTTCAGTCCTCATTTTATTGGGAAGGCTTTTAGCTTATTTTCATTACATTTAATATTTACTGGTAGTTTTAGATAGATGCCATTTATAGTTTTAAGGAAAATTCCATTTATTCCTATGTTCTTTAGTATTTTTTTGTTTAGAAATGGGTTTTGTATCTTGTCAAATGCTTTTTATGTGTTTATTGAGATAATTATATGATTTCCATTAATTTTGTTGTAAACATGGCAAATTATGTTTTTAAATTAAAAAATGCTTTATAAATATTAGCTGCTTTCCTAGTGTTGAATGCAGAGCCCTGCATTCTTCATATAAATTCCACCTTGTCATAGTATATTTTCCTTTTGATAAATTTATGTAATCTTTTTGTTAATATTTTATGTAAAAAATTGCATCAATATTCACGAGGGAAATTGGTTTATAATTTCCTTTCTCTTTTATCTCTTTCTGGTTTAGGTATCAATACCATATTTGTATCTTAAAATAACTTAGTAGGACTCCTTTGCCTACTTTTTCAAATAATTTATGTAGTATCAGAATTCATTATTCTTTAAATGTTTGGAAGATTTCACTTATAAATCTGTCTGCCCCTGGACATTTTTTCTTAGTGTGGCTTTTGATTGCTTATTTACTTTCTTTTCTAAAACGGGGATATTTATTTTATTTCCTTTTTTATTGCTCTGGGCTAGTTATATTTTAAAAAATATTTAGATACAGCATTTAGATTTCATTTAGCTACAGCAAAGCATACAGTTGGACAAAAGAGCTCCTCATTGTTTTAATTTCTCCTTTATTAGTAGTGAGTTCACTCTTTTCATTTTTGATACTGGCTATTCAATTTCTTTCTTTTTAAAAATTTGTTCATATTCTTTGACCATTTATCAATTGGGCAATGATTCATACCCTTCCTGATTTGATTCAGTTCTCAATATAATTGAGAGATGAGTGCTTTAATCAAGAGAAATGAGGCCTTTATCAGAAACACTGGCAATAAACATTGTTTCCCAGCTTTCTGTTTCTCTTCTATTCTTGGCTGCTTTGTTTTGTTTGTGCAAAACCTTTTTAATTTGATATAATCAAAATTATCCATTTTATATCTCATAATGTTCTGTATCTCTTGTTTGGTCATAAATTCTGTCCTCATCTATGTATCTGGCATTAAATATAATAGGCATTAAAGTGTTAAATATTTAACAGTTGGAGGTCCTTTCTCTCCTTTATATATTTGTCTTATACCATCTATCTCAGTTTCAAGGTAAATTCACGGACTCATATGTCCTTAACATGATAGCATCCAAATTTCCCCCAATGTGTTTACCTTTATAAGTCAGCTAGAAGACACTTTAAAGACATTTAAAGTAAAGCACTGAATGATATTGCATAATAAGAAAAGAAGCTATATATTTCCTTATAGATTTGGGGTGAACTCTCCCACAAATATATAAGCCAATGGGGGGAAGCTTGGAAGTTACTTGTGTAGAGAGGCAAATGCATAGACAACATGTGTTGTATACATATTTGTGAGATACACCTGTATCCAGAATGCACATGTGAATGAGGAATTTCTTAGGTAATATCTTTGACCAGGCACAATATAAAAGGGATAACTCATGCTTCTGACAATGCAGAATCTTTTCTTCCTGATTCTGTTAGTCATTTTTTTACATGACTTGTAAGTCCTGCAGGTACCATCTTCTCTGCCAGATGGCTTCTCACAGCATTTAGGTGGTTCTGGTCAAGCCTCTTTCTGCTTCTAGTCTCTGCTTTCAGTTGGAGTGCTCAACTGAAGTGCTCTTTCTTCTTCCTCATTATAGAAAAATGAATTTCTATTTCTTTTCTAATATAAAGACCATACAAATTGATGTGATCAGATTGTGCATTTGCAATCTCAATATGGCAGCAATGATTAGGATGCACTGAGGTAGGAGAAATTAGAGTCAGGGACATCTGTTCCTTTTTGTTTATCCTTTGTGCTTGAAAACCACCATGGTATCAGGAAGATGGTATCATGACGTGCAACTTTTGGGTTTTGAGGAAGGACCATGCAAAGTTCAGAACCCTTACTTTCTCCTCCTGAACCATCGGGGTCAGATGTAGATCAGGATGATTGGAAATGGCCCTGGATGCAATGGGAGATTTTAGCCTTTTTAAGCTAAAGTCTTTCTGAGGTCTTAGTCTGAGGCAGACTCCCCTTCCCCCTTCTCACCCCTCCCCTCCCTTGGTGATTAAGACTAGGTAGCAAAGAATGGCCTTTTAGACCCAGTTTAAAAAAAGGAATCAATCTGGCTAGGGAAGATCCCAGGATTTCTGGACAAACAGCAATTGCTATTAACATTCTGAGGCAATAGGACTGGGAAGAAAGAAAGAAAGGAGGGAAAAGGGAGGGAAGGAGGAAGAAAGAAAGAAAAAAAGAGGGGAAGCACTGTTGCCTGGTTCTCAGTGGGGCAGCTTCTACTCACAGACAACATTGTCTTTTTCTGAAGCCCATAATATCAGATGTCCTGGTTACTACAGTAGTTCACATGAGAAGTAATGAAGTCCTAAATAAGAACTCTGGCAAGTAGGAATTGAAGGAGGACAAATATAATAAACATCATGGAAGCAGAATATAGTATGACTTATTGAAGACAAACTAGATTTAGGTGACAAGGGTCAAGGTGGAGTTAAGATTGAAGAGACTTTGGAGGGTCATATTGAACAATAGATATGCTAGTTTATATCTATATCCATATTATAACCCATATCTATCTATGATAAATGTTAATTGTGAGCCATTTTAAAAATAAACTATTCTTTGTCTCACTAGATTCCTGTGTTAGATTATACAAACGCCTAATTCTCTCTCATATTTTATTACTTCACTGACATGACAATTAGAATTCTTAAAACATTGCATTTTTAGTGAAAAGCCCCTAATGATTTATGATGTATGCAGATCTTTCTTGTTTACTGACTTTAGGTACATGTATTGGAAATAGAATGCTTTAGCCAATCAGTACAAGACTCCCCTAGTGCTCATCTCATTGTATAAGTCCCCAAATGTGCTCCCTGTCATGTTTTATTTCTTAATTGAGGAACTAATGGAAGTCCTTGAAATGTTCTATTTTCTATGTGGGTTTTCCAGCTATTTTTCTTTTTATTACAATGAAGCTTGTCTAAATGATATACTTTTGTCTCCTTCTAATTTGTAAACATTCCTTGTACTAAATGGATTTTGTACCATGATAGTATCTTGGAAAAAGACAAGATCTGTTGTGCGATTAAATCTGGAACATTGTGGGTCTGATCATTAAGTCAGTAAGCTTTGCTCGAACTGCCTGACAAGACTAATTCTGCAGATGTTGCCCATAAGAAAGTTAATGATAAAAGTCTTACTGAACAAGCTGTTCCACAATGGCTTTTAAGAATAGAGAGGGAAAAGTATGTAGGATTGTATTACAAATTTTAATTGGGGAGAATAAAAGTGATACTCTTAAACCATTTTACCATTTTAAAAAAGGTGTTGTGTTTTTGGGAAGCCTTTCAAATGAACTCAGCATGAATGTTGTAGTGGAAAGGACCCAGAGTATTGACATTTGAGTTTGGAGTTTTGTTTCTAGACTTATTTATTAGCTATATAACTATTGGCAAATGACAATCTCTCTGAGCTTTAGTTTTCTCATTTGTAAAGTAGATATACCATTATCAATATCTTCTAAATTTTTAAATTTAAATTGATAAGGTGTTTTGCAAATTTTCAAAATACATAAATATGGTTTCTCTTTATTATTCATAGGAATTTTATGTGTGTATATGTGTCTTCAAAGTGAATTTCTATATTTTTGCAGTTATATAGTTTCTTTCTTTCTTTCTTTCTTTCTTTTTAAATAACTTTTTATTGACAGAACCCATGCCAGAGTAATTTTTTATATTATCCCTTGCACTCACTTCTGTTCCGATTTTTCCCCTCCCTCTCTCCACCCCCTCCCCCAGATGACAAGCAGTCCTATACATATTAAATAGGTAAAAGTATATCCTAGATACAATATATGTGTGCAAGTTATATAGTTTCTTAAAAGCAAAAGTCATTCTTTCTAATTTTTGAGGGGGGAGTGGGGATATTCTGTTTAGCCTTTAACAAAATATTTTAGTCACATGATGTACTCAATAAATATTGTTGACTTATTGCTTATAACAATGCAATTGGATAATGACTTCCATCTACATGAATCAGTCAGGATCAACCGTTGTTTTTACCATGCTTGTAATTCAGTAATTCTGAATTGAATTAAAATGGATCTTATACAAGATAGAGCAAAATTTAATCCATTCTTTCTTTATACTTTTGCAATACCTTTAGGAACATTGTCAGCAGTTAGATCATATTATAATATTTTTTCATTACATTTACTTTGGGACTTCTAATTTATTTACAAAGATAATAACCACCTCCATTTCATAGGTAAGGAAAGGATGCCACAAGGAAGGTAAATGATTTGTGTTAAGTTTCACTGGGTACCAGAGTTATTTATCTATAGAACATTTATTAAGTGCTTACCATGTATCAGGTATTATGTTTATATGCTGGGGATTAAAAGATGCAAATGCAACAGTTCTTATCGTTAGTGAGTTATATTCTATTGTGGGGTAACAGACTATATGTAAAATATTAAATATAAAATATATGCAAAGTTTACCTAAAATCACTGTTGTTATTAGCATTTGGGTGGTTCAGTATAGGTTTCTTGGGGAAAGCAGCACTTAAGGTGGGTTCTTAAAGAATTCTATAAAAAGTGGGATGTCATGTAAAAGAATCAATCCTATGAGACATGATGGCCAAAAGATAGAGAGCATGAGGGAGAATAAAATGCAGTAAACTTGGAAAACTAGATTGTAGTCATATTACAAAGGGTCTCAAAAACAAAATAAAGGAATTCATATTTTATCCACAGCCAAAAGGGGAGTCTCTGGACCTTTTGAAAAAAGAGAATTGCATAGTCTACTTGTATTGGGGGATATTATTTTGGCAACTTTATGGAGAACAAATTGGATAAAGTACTTACCAGACACATGGATATCAATTAAGAGAATATTACATTGGTCTAGGTGAGATGTAATAAAAATTAAGGTCATGGTTCTGTTAGTGGAAAAATATATATACTGAAAAAGACATTGTGGAGGGACAATCAATGAACTAAAAGATTAGATATCAGTGATGAGGTAGAGTTTTGAATTGAGGGTGACTCTAAGATGCGAATCTGGGAACTTGAAAGATTGTGGGGAGTTTTGATAGAAATAAGGAATTTAAAAACAAAGAAAGATTAGGGAAGAAAAATAGGTACAATGAATCTGTTAGAATCCAACCTTAGTTTGAGTAAGGAGAAAAGAATCTCAGCAGAAAGGTAATCATCAAAGTGATAGCTGATCAAGGCATTGGGTCTTCATTTCATTACTTGATCTCATCTCAACCCAAATAATTTGATCTTCACTTTCTGTATCTTATTTAATTAGGTTCTTTGCAATGAAGACCTGCCACTCTTCTGCCTGTTTTTTTTTTTTTTTAATTCTCTTCTATTTAGAAATGCAACTGAAGAACAAAGAAAACAGCTGCTCTCTTATTAATGTAGGATTTACTGTTATATGAAAATTGAGAGATAAATAGATAGGAAACCCTGCTTTTTGATCAATTGAATTCAACTCACTCACTCTTCAGGTATCCTTTTCATCTTTTAATATAACCTGAAAATTCTTTCTGTTAAACATTATGGGTGCCTAAACTACATTAGATATCTCCTAAGAAAGATTCCAGCAAATAGTTATTATAGACATGAAAACTCTGTCCTACATGTACAGATCTTAAGAGGAATTAGAAATATTTACATGCACAATGATAATCTAAAATGGCTTACTAAATTTATTTCTTGAATATTTTTAATAAGTTTATAGTTTTGCTAGCAATTACATGGACTGTTTTTTTCTTCCTTATAGCAAAAAGCTCACATTGTATAAAAAGGAGGAGGAAAAGAAATGACACCCTTTTTTTCCCTAAAAAGGAAGTAGTTTTTGAAATAAGAGAAATTAAAATTTGTAGAATGTTGACTAAAGTTACATGTTCATTCAAATGTTAGTGAATTATGAATAGGGAAACCCAAGAAAGACAAAGAAAATGTTGTTTACTAGAATCCATAAGATGGGAGTAGGAAATTTGATCCAAGGTTTAATAGTAGAAAAAGGAAGTGGAATCATTGTACAAGGAAAACTGGATTGTAGTCATATTACTTCTTTAAAATTTATTTTTGTTTATTTTTATAAGCATATTTAACTACATCTAAAAATATAGTGTTAATAAAAAAGACACCTACCAAAGTTGTTAATGATTAGATGAAAAATCTACATGAAAGATGACGGTGAAAAGTTAGATCTCTTTTTATTTTCTGACTCAGAATTCTGTCAGCTAGCTACAAGTGTATAAAACAGGAACATCTGGAAATGAGTTGGTAGAAGATGGGATTAAAGTTTCAAAATTGTAATGTATTCAATTCAGAGTATAGTTGTAAAATACAACCATTCCTGTGACAGTAAATTTTATGACAAACCAGTAAGAGATGTAAATTTAAATATAAATCAACTAAGTAGCCACAAAGACACTTGACATGTTCTTGCCACTTGTAGAGAATGGGCAATTAAAATACCAATTAGAATTATTCTTATTGACTGAGGTCTTTCTGAGATGACTAAACTAGACTGTAAAATTATTTATTGTATTTCTTAATAGTTTTTTGGCATATATATTTTATAAAGGGAATTAATTTTTAATTTGTCCTTCAATCATATTAATTTGATAATGAGTCTCCAATTTGTTCCTTAACTTATCGATCTTTCATGTGTATGTATTTTCTATTATATTTCATATTATCAGAGGATTATAGCACTGGAAGAGACCATAAGAGGTCAATATAATACTGGATTTTATGAAAGTAGAGGAAAATTGGAATGGATAACACATGCACACATCTGATAAATGAGTTATATAGAACTGTGTTTTTCTGGAGCAATTCATCAGTCCTTGAAGCCAGAAGCACCACATAAATATTGTATTAGCAATACAGGGTATTTTTACAATATGAAACATTTGATAAAGAATGATATAGGACTTAGATAAGTATGTTTTCCTGGGACCATCCCACACAAATAAGCTGCTTCTTGAATGATACTTTAAATATGGTGAAGATGATTTGAGAAACAGCAGAAACTAAGTCCAACTTTCAGTTGATTTTATGTAATTAAAATAATTTTTAGAAATATAAACTTAAGATCCAGATTTGTTTTCACTTCCTAATGACTATCACATGACACATCACACTTGCATAATGCAAATACATGTATATTACATATATATACATGTGTATATATGAATATATATGCTTATGCATGTATATATTAGCAATTTTTATCTCTTCCTTGTCATTGAAGGGTAAAAAGAGATAGTCTGTGAAGAATTTTTGACAAGAAAATTGAAGGTATGTGTGCAGTACTTAATTGTGACTGAAGGACATGTCATTGAAGAGAAAAAGCATGAATAATATTAGCACTTAAAGAACTAAATTAGAATTTAAATCCTTGATACAAAATAACTGTTCTACATATTCAAGGAAAATTATAAAATTATTAAATATAAAATTTACATTTAAAATATTAGCATCTATATACTTAATAGAATTTTCAAGTGACATGTACTTTATAAATGACCATCTTTTTTGTTTCATTTTGATCTATATATAATTTGAACCTCATGAAGATATTTATAAATATAGTTAGAAATGTTTTCTCTTTTATGATAAAACTTGTTGGCTATATTTGAAGTTGTAATAGTAATACAATTAATATGATTCTAGTACTTCCTTCTTCTCAAAAAGGAAAAAAAGGAAATTGTGGGAATCATAGATCCTATTCAAGAAGTAAATGTGGATTTTAAAGAGTGATTAGAAAACATGTGTGTTAGGATTCTTACAAGGTGCTAAGTCACTGGAATTGATAGAGACAATGATTATGAACTTAGTACTTACTAGAGTTCTACAAGATTCACACCTTTAAGAGAGCATATATAAGGTAGGAGCCTCAACCAGGATTTACTACAGGAGATTCAGAAGCCAGGATTCAGTCCAGGATATTCACAAGCCAGAGAAGGCAGCTTAAGCTCTTGGAACCAAGACTACACAAGGCCTCCAGAAAAACTAACTGAGCCCCAAGTGAAGGAGATAGGACTTTGAAGGATACAATAAAGGATTTGGATCTTTAACTCCTGGCTGAATTTGGGGTGATTACAATGAAGTGAAAGGAAGGCTGCCTCTAGAAGTCCCCCAAGAAACCTGCTCCTAGAGAATATATTTTAGAGAAGAATATTACACATGTGAGCATGAGCAGAATGAATTAGAAAGTGAAGAACTAATTTATGCAATTATTCCTAGATTAAGCATAAAGTATGAGGGAAACATCTGAATATTAACTTGAAAATGGATTGTATGATGAACTGGGCAAGTTACTTTCTTAGAGCTCCAGTTTACTCATCTGTAAAATAAAGCAATTGGAGTAAAAGACCTAGTCTTCCTTTAAGCTCTCAATTTATGATCCTATTATCTAAATTTAAACACTACTTCGGGAACTTGGAAAAGTTATTTAAATTGTACCTAAGGTAACCAATTTCTAAATTTCTAAATTATCTAAATATTGATAGATAATAATATCCTCTCTCAGGGATGTGTATCAAGGAGGTAGTGAGTGTAAAGCAGTGTATGAAGTCAACTTTTTTTGTTGTATCTTTATGACTTTCATTTATATTTATCGTGTAAAATATTTACCAGCATATACTTAGTTGATGGGCAGAGATCAATAAATATGAAAAGTGATCAAACAAGACAAAATCAGTTATTGACATTTTAAATACAGTCTTAGATGTTGATAATTACTTGTAACACTAAAAATTGAACATACAAACGTGAATGTAAACCTCACAATGACATGAAATCATAATGAAACTAGGTACAAATGTCTTTAAAAGAGCATATGATACAATAAAACTTAGACATGAGGAAGGAAAAATTCTACTTCATTCTACTTCTGCTGCCCTTGTACAATGATTCCACTTCCTTTTTCTAGTAATAAACCTTGGATCAAATTCCCTACTCCCATCTTTTGGATTCTAGTAAACAATATTTTCCTTATCTTTCTTGTGTTTACCTATTCATAATTCACTAATATTTGAATGAATATGTAACTTTTAGAAAACCACGTATCATTTTTTCTTATCCTTTCTTCTACTCCATGAAAAAACCACATCTGACTAATAAATGACTTTTTAATGCAGATTTGCTAAAAGGAAAACATGCAAGATCTTTCCTGAGGGAAAGGAAAAGATAATGGATAGCAGATTTAAATAATAGAAAGCAGTATTGCATATTTCTGGCAGAATTCTGGTCCTGGGCACCAAATAAGGTCTAGTCTTTACTGTTTCATGGTTCTTTCTTTCCAATTTCCTTTCCTTTCCCCACAATTATGATCCATTTTGTCATCTGATGTCTAGATCTCTTGCTATGGATCTTGTAGACAAAACTCTGGGTTTTTTTCTTTTCTTTTTTTTTTTTTTTTTGGTGGTTGTTGTTTTTTTGCTGAGGCAATTGGGATTAAGTGACTTGCCCAAGGTCACACAGCTAGAAGTGTTAAGTGTTTGAGGCCAGATTTGAACTCAGGTCCTCCTGACTTCAGGGCTGGTGCTCTATGCACTGTGCCACCTAACTGTCCTCAAAATTCTGGTATTTTGAACTTTTGAAATTTGTAAAGTACCAAATTCATATTGGCTTAAGTATAACATTTATTTGATTGTAAATAAAATTCATAAAACAAAAAATACCCAAATTATATCATAAATAGAAACAACAGCTACAGTATACACAAAACTATAGATTCTTCTTGGAAAAGAATTAAACTTCAGCTTAAAATGTAAGTTCCTTAAGGGCAAGCTTGTTTTAGTTTTGTCTTTGTAGTCTAAGAATGTAGCATATTGTCAGCCTCAGAGTAGATGACTAATAAATGCTTCTTGATTAATTGAGCAGGTTTTCCATGAGGAAATACTTTGACATTCTGCTGAAATTCCTCTCTATTACAAGGTTCTATTGACTAGGCATGTTGTTCAGGAATTCTACTTTCTTCTTTAGAAGGCCAGATCCCTAAACTCTCAAGTTTGATGTTATTTATACAGAATCCTCCAGACCCCCTAAATTTCCCTTCTTCTTCTAGAAGAATGAAATGTGTATTGCATAGACTAAGAAATCTCTAATCTCTCTTTTCTATATAGAAGGCTAAGGTGTTGGAACATTGCACATAAAATTCCCTTTTAAGCTATTTAAGCAGTATAAGCCTATCTCTGCCACATACTTCTGCAGGAAATTCTAGTGTTCTACTAGTATTCTCTTGGGCCAGGAAAATCAACTTTTAGTTACTCAACTTATCTATTCTCAGAAAGTGAACATATATATCTCCAATGTACTTTTGTCTCAAAGTAGCCATTAACAACTCCTCCCTTTTCCTACCCATCTTCCATTATTGTCTACTTCAGTCTCTGATAGGTAATGGAAGAGCAAGGAAAAAGTGAGGAGTCAAATCAGCAAGTATATATCAAGCACTTAGTATATGCCAACTACTGGATTGTAGAGAGTCCCATGGAGTAATCTTGTAACTCTCTTTTATACATCAGTATAAAAAGTTTATTCATCCAGTAAAAGTTTATTCTCTTAAGAATAATAATTAACCATATTATTTTGTGGGCAAATTCTGTTCATAGACACTTAAATGAAGATATGCCTTTTATCCTCTTAAAAGAATATCACTGAACAATGTCTATACTTTGTAGAGAAAAAGGTATAGATTAGCAGAACTTCCAAAGGCTCATACCAAGGGAAATATACAATATTGATTAGGAAATTCTTTTGATTTCACTAATAAAGAAATGCAGAAGTTGGTTGGTTATTGTACTTTGTACTCAAAGAAAACAAAAATAACATTATTGTGTTGTGGGCAAAGCAAACCCATATTGGTTTGATCATCCATAATACACAAGTATTTAATATATGAACATATTTCAATAGCTTCTTCATATACTCTTACCTCTACTGCAAAATATTTGGATAAAGTTATTTCATCCCAGATCATCTTAAATCATCCACTAAATCAATGACTACTATCTGAACTCATTGAAGGATTGTCTAGATTGAAACATAAGGAACAATAAAATAGAAATCTAACTAATTGGTATAGAGGGAAAATCAATAAAATTAAACAACAGGCCTAGGTTCAAGTCCTGGTACTGATATTTATTTTCAGTCTAACCTTGTATAGATTGATTAATTGCATTTTCCCTACCTATAAAAAGAGAAAATAGAATGATATTTACATTGATTAATTTAGAGGTTTAGTCTAAGGATCAAATAAGAATTTTATATACATATATATATATACACACACATATATACACACACATATGTGTGTGCATACATAAATATGTAAATATATGCATACTTTCCTAATCTTTGTAATTGTAGTGCCTGATTATTTCAAATTCATCCTGTATGTAACATTTTTGTACTTAGCTCCTATTATATTAGGAGCTCCTTAAAAAGAGGCATTCTCTTTTTTTTTTTAATTTTAATTTAATTTTATTTAATAATAACTTTGTATTGACAGAATCTATGCCAGGGTAATTTTTTACAACATTATGAGGGATTCTCTTTTGACTCTTTTTTTGTATTCCTACTGCTTAGCATAGGGCCTAGCATTTAATAGGTGCTTGTTAATAAACATTAATAAATATTTACTTCATAAATGAAGTTGACCTCGAATTAAGAAGACCAGGGTTCAAAACTTGAATAAAATACTTGTTAACAAACCTCTTTACCCATAAATGAGTCATTTGACTTATCTGAACCCCATTTTCTTACTTTGAAAGTAGAAATAATAATACCTCTAATATTGACCTCAAAAGACTTTTGTGAAGCTTAAATGATAAATATTATTTGAATATTAGCTCTTAATAGAATTCTTGATGTTTATTTCATAAGTCTAATTACCAACTATTTTCAATATGCTGTTATACTAAAGCAGTGAAGAAATGTTATTCAAAAAATTCTTTTTCTCGAGTATTATTTGTTGACTAACCTTCATGCTCAGATGTCTGAAACCAACATCTGATTTAGGGGATTGATAGTATCACACATATCAAAGATGAAGAAACCTTGGAAACTCAGAAGAAGTTTTTACTATTTCTTTTATTGCTTTTAGATAGAGGGGGATATAAAAGGTTAGCTATCCTTAGTTAATCTTAGGGAATTAAATCCATCTGAGTAAAACCAATTTGAAATGGTTTTTTATCTCAGGCCTTGGTCCTTTGTTCTGCAATAACTGCAGCCATTTAAAGTAAATTGTCCATTAAAGCACTACTCTGGCTTTTGACAAATTGCATCAAACTGTTTGCTTCCTCCAGGGAAACACAAACCTGAGTAGTGTGGTTTTATTTTTTCTGCTTGACATATAGGTTGCCTGAACTCGAGGGCTCAAATGCTTTTAGGTGGCATATACAGTAACTCAAAGAGGTTATGTATGGTCCAGTAGAGTTGAAGTGAAGACATTAAAAACTAGAAGCTTATCTTGGGCAATGACAAAGAATTGCTCTTCTAATCGTGCCATTCATCATTTTCAAAACATTTCATACTTTAAAAAACAAAAAAAAAATGTAATGGAAATCCAGTTTAGCAGATCTGACCATGATTACAAATTCAATATTTGATTATAGAATCATTAAACACTATGGAAATAATTCTAATGGCTTGCAAATTGAAAATTCAAAGAAATTTAGAAAATTTTCCATATGTCATGATTTGGCCAACTAAGAGAAACCAATCCTGCTAACTGAAAGTGATTAAAATATTTATTGAATTCTTCTGGAAGTTAGTCTCAGTTTATTTTTAGATTTCTTGGTATCAGCATTAAATGGAAAACTTTATTACTGGTGAATTGTAAAATCTATTTTCATTAATTGATTATATGTGCTATGTACCAAGGATAACTGCAAATTTATTTTTAAAAATAGAAATTTCCTTCTTAAGAAAGTTATTATTGTTATTTTGTTCTTCATTCATGAAGACAATCATATGAGGGAGGTGATGTCGATGAGGTCTAGATTTGGGGTACATAAATGAAATTAGGGTTTAATTGAGGTCTAGTGGCAGGTTTGGGGTACAGGGAGTCAAATGGAGCTCCCCTGCCACCCCACTGGATTCCGCTCAAGGGTGGAGAGTTAAATGAGGTTTAATAGTGGTGCAAAAGTCCCCTGTAAAGGAATTTACAGACCCCAAAACCTAGATTGATAAAAACGGTTTATTATGGGCATTGGAAGTAAGGTTAAAGTCTAGTTAAGGAAATAGGTGAAGGTAGAGAAAGGAGGGCACCAGAAACAGGGTTTCAGTGAATAGAGAGTCCTTAGTGCCAGGCATGGTGCTGGCATGTTTAGACCCTCTGCCAAGAGAGAACTCAAGTTTGGCTCTTTTATAATAAGAGATTTAGCTAAAGGGACCTGTGGGTGGAGTCCCAAGATGGCTCCCTGCTGAATTTTAGTGGAGAATTGAATTTGCTTGGTGGGGGTTGGAACACTTGAGCAGAACATTAGAATGGGGGCTGGGACAGCCCAAGTTGGCTCAGATCTGATGGGGGCTGGGAGAGCCTGGATCTCCTATTGGAATTCAAAGGGGTGCTTTTGATCAGGATTTGTGAATCAAAGGCCTTTGCTTCCTGGATTGATGCATCAGCCATGAGGGGCTGGGAATCAGAAAGGAATAAATCAATTTGGAAGGACTAGTTTCTTAAAGGGACCACAACCCATATCAATGTCATAATGTACAAATGAATTGCATTAAAATAAGGGAGGGCTGTGCAGACTTTTTCCTCCTCAGCCATATGGGTCCAGTGGCAAGGTGACTGCAGATGACCTTGAATGCAGTGGGATTCACTTAAGTTGGTCTTTAACAAGTTTCAGTTTGACTGAGGCAAAGCCCAATTAGTGAGTATGGCTAGGTAAGAAATGGTGCAGAGAATGACCTTTTTTTTTTTTTTTTTTTTTAAACTAGTTAAAAAATCAGTCTGGGTGGGAAAGACCCTTAGGGTTTCTAGTTAAAAGAGAAACAATTGCTATTTACACTGACTCTAAGCCAATTGGGGATCAAAGAATGACCAAGTGGGATTTGGCTTGGCCCTAAAGCTGGTCAATCATTGAGAGACAGAGTGATTTGGTTTTAAGTCATGGACATATATATATATATATATATATATATATATATATATATATGAACTCCAATATATTTTGGAAGCTTTCAAGGATCAAAATTTATATTTCTACAGGGAAAGTATGATACCCTATGTGGACAGAGGGAAAGGAAGAGAAAGAAGTATGGTATAGAAGAAAGAATTCTATATTTGGATTCTAGTTCTGTTAATCTAGCCAAACTAATTACACTTGTTGGAAAACTTGGTTTCTTCATCTTAGATGAGGGACATGGACCATCTGATTGATAAGATTCCTTCTAGTCATAGATCCATGATCCCATAAATGAACAAGGGTAATTTTTTTTTTTTTGAGACCTACCGGGTAATTTTATTTTTCATTTTTTAAACTTGGCTACTTGATTATTAAATGGGAGAGGTTTATTATTGAAGGCTATGCCCTCTAAAATCTCTTCACCCTGAAAAATAACCTTACTCTCTGACATCACACACTGCAAGTAAGTACCTTCGATCACTTTGCTTTTCTCTTTAATTGGTTGATTTTTATCAAACTTCCATTATAAGAAGAATGTTTAGATTCTTCATATCTTCTTTTTGATTTGCACTCTTGATTTACCACACTTTCTCCACCAACAAATTAGATTCCTGAAACCATGAATGATGTATATTAAGTTAAAGAAAAACAAATAAACAAACCTTAGATTAGCCAATGACATGGTTGTTTTGCCAAAAATGGCAATGGAGAACACATGATTATTGATTCTGGTAGTCAGTAGATTTGTGTTCTCATTGTGTCACGTGATATTCATACAAGTTATGAAGAAAAATATTTGTTTCACAGTTAATAACCAGAAAATTTCAAAGTCTGTGTGATGATAATTTCAGCTTGCAAAATGACAATTTTGATGGTTTAATGAAAATATGAGAATGTTTTCCAAATGACTTGTTATCCAGGAAACCCAGACCCAAGCAATGTTGTATAAAACACCTAATTACATATTACAAATATTTAGTTAAATAATTCAGGAATATCTATAAATCTCTGTTAATAGGTTTGATAATGTGATACCAACCAATATTAGAAAACATATTTCAGAAATTAGTTATACATGTTTTAGAATAAAAACATTAAAATGATAAATGTTATTTCTATTGCCAATCTTTCTTTTTCAGTGCCCAAAGGATTAGTTTTTATTACTGAGCTCTTTTTGAAGACAGTGGCATTTCTTCTCTGAGTTTATTTCTGTGGAAATTTAAGTAAGAGTGGGATAAAAAAAATGTATCTTTTCATTTTTTCTACAGCTTCTTTCTCTGAGTTGCTTTACAGAACATTAGCCCATTAAACCTTATGGCATTCTTAGATGTGAGGCAGGTTGGAATATCCAAATTTATTACTGTGAAAATGGAGACACAGAACTATTATCGGGGTTTCTCAAGATAAATCAGAGGTCAAATATATATGATAAAAATGATTTCTAAGTTTTTATATTAATAACTTTAATAGCCAAATTGCATATTGCTATACAAGTAATAGTCAGCTTAGTAAGCTAACAAAAAATACATCATCATATTTTAAGCTAAGTGGCTAGAACAAATTAATTTTTATCAATGGTTTCATTTTATTTTATGATTTATTAATAACTGCATTTTTCCTGGTGTGCTTCTCTGTCACAAAAAGACATTTCTTACAAATAATATTTTTTTCAAAGAGAAAGAAAAAAAGCAAGACTTAATTAACACATTTAAAATATTTGATGCTATTTACAAGGCTCCACATGTGGAGACTTCTACCTTGCCAAGAAGTAAGGGAGTATTATCTTCTCTTATCTCATTTTTGAGACCAAGCTTGATCTTTATGATTTGATTTCACAACAAAATTTCAAGTGATTATTCTTTACTTTTACTTTGTGTGACTGTTCTTTACATTAGAAATGTTATCTTTGCACATTTATTTTTCTGTTTCTCCTTATTTCATTTTGTGTTGCTTCTCTCTCTTTATCATATTTG
Organism: Antechinus flavipes; assembly: GCF_016432865.1. Taxonomy (NCBI): domain Eukaryota; kingdom Metazoa; phylum Chordata; class Mammalia; order Dasyuromorphia; family Dasyuridae; genus Antechinus; species Antechinus flavipes. The sequence goes on from NC_067400.1 coordinate 401,356,776, forward strand.
ACATTTCTTACAACAGAGTAATATTTCATTACATCCATTAGGCACATTTCAAAATAGAAATCATCATTCACAATATCTCGATTCAAATTATTTAATTAAAACCCATTAATATTAGATTAAATATATTTTTCACATACTGTGCTATTAATATTGCCAAATAGTATGGTTTTGTTTTTAGATAAATAAAGTACTGAAAAGGAATGGATACTTTATATGTGAAATCTTTTCCTTAGAATCACAAAGACGTATAATAATACTTGATTTAGAATAGTTTGCCCAACTTTCTCAAGTGTGGAGAGCCTTTTAATGTCAAACCTTCGCGAAAAATTTCACATCACAGCAGTTTTATTGTTTGAGAAAACTTATTACAAAAAGCTACTAAAATCAACTAGGTCTTTTAAATTGATTTTTTGAGACATAATAATTATATATATTTTAAAAATATCAACAAATGTTTATACAACACGTATACTTTGTCCAATTAACAGAAGGTATGTTTACAAGGTTACTTATTTCTTACACTGAGTCATATTGCAGATATCATCGGCACAAAATCATTGCTTACTTAGTGATCAGATATAAAGCCCTGAAAGCATCCCCCATATTTGGAGAATCATTGACTTAGATCTTTATTCTTATTTCATATTTAATCACTATGTTTTTATTTAGCTGAAATATATGAAAAATTTGGGCATCAAACATTATAAAAAGGCTTTGATTCATTTATATCCAATGATGTGATTTAAGTTTAAACCAGAAACATATGTCTAACAATACTAATAACTAACATTATTTTTAAGGCTTATAAAATGCTTTTCATATGCAACATCATTTTATTTTCACTGCTACCACAAAGCCTCTGAGCTAAATTTTGTGAATTACTGTATTTTATATGTGAGGAAACTAAAACTGAGAGAAGTGAAGTAACTTGTTCAGGAGCATTACAAGCAACAAACATCTGAGGCAAAATTTTAATTTGATTCTTCCTGACAGAATGGCCAGCATTCAAGACAATATATTTTTGACTTTTAGTAGACTATTTTTAAGAGACAAGTTTCTTTGATATGAAGCTAGGGAAAGTCTGGTGGCTTGTATGAAAATCCAACTCAGTAATATATAATTGATGTCTATTTCTGTAAAGCTTTGAAGATAAATGAACAAATGAATCATCCTAGACTGTGAAGTCTAACAGAAGTATAACAGAAGATTGGCTAAAGGAAAAAATCAAACAAAGAGCTAGAAGTAAGTTGGAGAAAGAAAATGGACAGTTCTTAGAAGGATGGGGGAAGCCTTCATGGAAGATATGGACAGAAGCAACCCAAGAAAGATGATAATGATTTTAATTAGAAAGCTTGAGGCAGTGTTCCAGATCCACAAGATGACTTGTCTGAGTGTAGAAGGAGAGGAATGCAGTAAGAAAATCTTCCATATGTCATGATTTGGCCAACTAAGGGAAACCAATCCTGCTAACTGAAAGTGATTAAAATATTTATTGAATTCTTCTGGAAGTTGTTTGGAATATAGAATACCTGAAAATAAGGCTAAAAAATATTTTGGGAATGAGTTTACACATGGCATTAATTTCTGGGGTAGATAATTTGTATTTAAACTAGGCAATAGGGAACCAGTAAAGGTTTTTAAATGGCAACACATTTAGGCTGGTTTTAATGTTGTAAAAATCATTGGGCAGCTATGTGAAACAAAAGAATTTAAAGAAAACAAAATTGTACGTGTGGAAAAATTCTGGGAGAGTTATCAAGATCAACTTCCTAGGCATTTGAATTTTGTGTCTAAGGTGAAGTTGTATGCCAAAAGTGGTACAGAAAGAATGAGCATTTTTCTTTTTTTTTTTTGTAGATGACCTTTTAAAAAACTTTTCCACTTTTCTTACCTCATCATATACTCACCACTTTTACTATCCCCTAACATAGTATAAAAAACTATTTTTACCCTGGAGAATCATAGCTACAGATCAGCCTTAATCTAAAAACTAAGGCACAGATGGCTGATCTTGTAATATTTCTAGATAAACTTATAAACAATATTGTCAGCAACTTGTCATTTTCAGGTAAAAAAGTAATTGCATACATGTAGCTGTATATACACTCACATATAGGGAAAATTCACTAGGTATAGGATTAATAACAGCACTCTCTATGCAATGATCTTTCCTCTATGTGTTTGTACATGTATATCTATAAGGAAGTAATCTATAAAATACACATATGTATACATATTATACATATATTTACATATATGTTTATTTCATATGTTATATATAATATCTCTTAGAACAAAAAGAAGTATTTCAGGGCCCCATTCTTGATGGAAGAAGCATAAGGAGAGGTTGTGATAGTATTTAATCTTGTCTAAAGTATGTCTTTATACATTTGTATGCATTTGTATCTGATTATATTTCCTTCTGAGGCTTGTGATTGATGCAGAGCACAGATTCTTTCTGTAAATCTGTGCTGAGAACAGACATAAAGAAAATTTTCTGAGAGTGATGTCGATTCCTGGTTTGTAATCAGAAGCTTCCATCTTTCTGCACTTGAGCACTTGAGGTGAGTTGCCACCACAAAAGAAAGATGGCAAAAGAAACTTGCAAGATCACTAGGTTAGATTTTTATAAGGAAAGTTTAAATGAATCTTCCAGAGGGAAAAAATTAATCAAATTTATTAATCACTTTTATCTGCTTAGTGATGATAAAGTTAAATAAGCGATTCCAATCAATAGACAGAGATAAAAGCTTCTTATGAATAAATGAAAGGAAGTAATAAAACACTTGCTAAGCTGAAGTACCTCATATCAACAGCAACTGATAAAATATTAAAAGATTTATCTTAAAAGATAACGTATCTGGAGTGCAGTCTTGTTGATGTACTGTACCATGACTGACAAGCCTCTCTGGAAGCCAAAGATGCATATCTGACATCATGCACTCGACTTCATGGGCCCTTTCTTCCTAAAAAGACTGAAAAAATAATGAACTAGACAGATAGATTTGCTTGTTTAAACTCCTATGTGTTTTATTTTGCCATTGGTAGAAAATTAGAATCATATCCTTAAATATGTCACAGGAGAAATTTTAAAACTCCAAATCAAACAAATCCTTTCAGAAAAATCAAGTGGCCATTCATTTTGTTTTTAGGTCATAATTAATAGCATTGGATGCCAGCACCACTAGAGCATGGTTCAACTTAAGTTTGAGAAAAATACGTGACTGGCTATGCAGAGTGATTTCAGACTCCTGCCTTTCTAATTTCCCTGTAGTCTGATTTGTGATTGTCTATAACTTTAAAAATAAAACAATATAAACCAAAACAAAACCAAAAAAAAAAAACCCAAAAAACTTTCATCTTAGTTGCAGTTGAATTCAAGGGTTAAGGGAAATAGACACTACTCACACTCACAGGAAATTGCCTGGTTTTAATTTATTTATATAAAACAAAGGAAAAAGCAAGTATTTATGTTAGCCTGTGGTATAACCACCTGGTTACATTTTGTTCTAATTTAGAAACCTGCTATAATTCACAGGAGATTCTGTTAAGAGCTGGCTGACTCTTCTTGAACTACATACTGATGGGAGTAGCCCTCAGATAAGGACTTCTGATTTTATAAAAAGGAGTAAAGAGAAGGAGCTCAATCCCTTTACAATGCTATCATTCCTACATAAGCAGAGATCATACTTTTGCACAAATAGGGCAATCAAAAATATTGTAGTTTCCTACATGATTGATATAATTTCATATATGGAATCAATCACTATATCTATTCATGTGTCCCTCACCTAGGGAAGAAGTCATGTTTGATATAGATGCCTCCATTTTATAAATAGAAGCAAACCATGGAGAGATAGTACCTCTACTTTAAATAATATATCTATCACTTACATAACACTTAAAAGTATATGAAACACTTTATATGAGTGATTTTATTTAATCCTTATAACTTTGGGAAGTAAGTACCATCATTATCCCCATTTTACAAATAAAAAATAATTAAGTCTATGAAAGGTTGGCACTTGGCCAGGGTCTCATAGTTGCTAATTATATAAGGCAAAATTTGAACTCAGATATATTGACTCAAAGTCCATTGTATTATCTAGCTACCTATGTTAATAATGTAAATTCAATTACAGTAATGTATAAAGATGTAATTTTTAGTCCATAATTGTTCAAGGAGGAAAGGCAAAAGGCATAAGGGCACCATGTGTCTATAGGAATGATTAGAAAAAAAGAGTGATTCTATAAAACAGAATATTTCTATTCTGCCTTCTAGAAAGACCATCTAATTTATCCTCTTAAATTTTCAATTGATGCTTTAGAGATGTTATGTGACTTTCCAAAGATTATACAAGAAGTAATTAGCAAAGCCAGGATTCAAGAGTAGATCTACCTTTGTGAACTTTGACAAATCACTTCACATTTCTGGGTCTTGATTTCATTTTTTTTTTTTTAAAGGAGAGAGGGAAGGGACTCATACTAAATGACTGCTTTTTTAAAATATATAATTCAATGTTTTTATTTTCTTCCTAGTAAAATATTTAGTGTTTTTTTCCTTAGTCATATGAAAAAAAATTCAACATTCATTGTTAAAATATTAAGCTCTAGATTCCTTCCTTTCTCCCAACTCTCCATTGAGAATATAAGCAATTCAGTGGAGCCAAGATGGTGGAGAAGGAACATGCAACTTTCTAAACAGCTCTCCTACCCTCATGACCAACATTAAATTCAGCCTCAAAAATAGCGCTTGAGTGGTAAAACCCATGAAAACTAGAAAAAAATAGGGAATGAAGGAGTCCTACCAAATTCCTTTTATGACACAGACATGGTACTGATATCTAACCCAGGTAGGTTGAAAACAGAGAAAGAAAATTATAGACCAATCTCTCTAATGTATATTGAGGCTAAAATCTTAAATAAGATATTAGCAAAAAGAATATCCCAGATTATCCACTATGATCAAATAGGATTTATACTAGGAATGCAGGGCTGGTTCAATATTAGGAAAACTATCAGTATAATTGGCCATATTAATAACCAAATTAACAAAAGCCATATGATCATCTCAATAGATGCAGAAGAAGCATTTGATAAAATCCAACATCCATTCCTATTAAAAACACTTGAGAGTATAGGAATACATGGACTTTTCCTTAAAATAATCAGTAGCATCTATTTAAAACCATCAGTAAGCATCATATGTAATGGGGAAAAACTGCAACCATTCCTAATAATATCAGGAGTGAAACAAGGTTGTCCACTATCACCGTTCCTATTCAATATTGTATTAGAAATGCTAGCTTTGGCAATAAGAGTTGAGAAAAAGATTAAAGGAATTAGAATAGGCAACAAGGAAACCAAATTATCACTCTTTGCTGATGATCTGATGGTATATTTAGAGAACCCCAGAGATTCTGCTAAAAGTTATTGGAAATAATCCACAACTTCAGCAAAGTTGCAGGATACAAAATAAACCCACATAAATCATGAGCATTCTTATATATCACTAACAAAATCCAACAGTCAGAGTTACAAAGAGAAATTCCATTTAAAGTAACTACTGATAGTATAAAATACTTAGGAATCTATCTGCCAAGGGAAAATCAGAAACTTTATGAGCAGGATCACAAAACACTTTTCACACAAATTAAGTCTGATCTAACCAATTGGAAAAATATTAAATGCTCTTGGATAGGGTGAGCAAACATAATAAAGATGACAATACTACCTAACTAGTCTATCTGTTTAGCACTATAGCAATCAGACTCCCAAAAAACTATTTTAATGACCTAGAAAAAATAACAACAAAGTTCATATGGAAAACAAAAGGTAAAGAATTTCAAGGGAATTATGAAAAAAAAATCAAGTGAAGGTGGCCTAGTTGTCAACCAGATCTAAAAGTAAAGCAGCAGTTACCAAAACCATTTGGTATTGGCTAAGGAATAGATTAGTTGATAAGTGAAATAGGTTAGGTTCAAAGGACAAAACAGTCAATAATTATAGCAATCTAGTGTTTGACAAACCCAGAGACCCCAGCTTTTGGGATAAGAACTTACTATTTGACAAAAATTGCTGGGAAAATTGGAAACTAGTATGGCAGAAACTAGGCATCGACCCACAATTAACACTGTACATCAAGATAAGGTCAAAATGGGTTCATGACCTAGGCATAAAGAATAGGATTATAAATAAATTAGAGGAACACAGGATAGTTTACCTCTCAGACCTGTGGAAGAGGAAGGAATTTATGACCAAAGAAGAACTAGAGATCATTACTGATCACAAAATAGAAAATTTTGATTATATCAAATTGAAAAGCTTTTGTACAAACAAAACTAATTCAGACAAGATTAGAAGGAAAGCAATAAACTGGGAAAACATTTTTACAGTCAAAGGTTCTGATAAAGGACTCATTTCCAAAATATATAGAGAATTGACTCTAATTTATAAGAAATCAAACCATTCTCCAATTGATAAATGGTCAAAGGATATGAACAGACAATTCTCAGATGAAGGAATTAAAACTATTTATAGCCATATGAAAATATGCTCCAAATCATTATTAATCAGAGAAATGCAAATTAAGACAACTCTGAGATACCACTACACACCTGTCAGACTGGCTAGAATGACAGGGAAAGATAATGCGAAATGTTGGAGGGAATGGGGGAAAATAGGGACACTAATACATTGTTGATGGAATGGTGAATACATCCAACTATTCTGGAGAGCAATTTGGAACTATACTCAAAAAGTTATCAAACTGTGCATACCCTTTGATCCAGCAGTGTTATTTACTACTGGGCTTATATTCACAAAGAGATCTTAAAGAAGAGAAAGGGACTTTTATGTGCATGAATGTTTGTGGCAGCCCTCTTTGTAGTGGTCAGAAATTCTCATGGATGTGATTGTTTTCAACAGCAAGGCAATTCAGGTCATTTCAATGATCTTGTGAAAGAGAGAGCCATCTGCACCCAGAGAGAGGACTGTGAGGACTGAATGTGGATCACAACATAGTATTTTCACCTTTCTTGTTGTTATTTGCCTACATTTTTCTTTCTCATTTTTTTCCTTTTTGATCTGATTTTTTTTGTTGTTGTTCAGCAGAATAATTGTGAAAATTTGTATAGAAGAATTGTACATGCTGTCTAGGGGAGTGTGTGGGGGAAAGGGAGGGAGAATGAAAAAGCTTGAACACAGGGTTTTGTGGGGATGAAAGTTGAAAACTATCTATGAATGTTTTGAAAATAAAAAGTTTTTTTTTTTAATTTTAAGTATACTTTAATCTGCATTCAGACACCATCAGTTTGATCTCTCAGTATGGATAGCATTTCTCAAATCAAGTCCTTCAGAGTTATCTTTGATCACTGAATTGCTGAGAAGGTCATTCAACACTGATCATTTTATAATTGTATTATTTTGTATACAGTACATTTCACTTTGTACCAGCTCATGAAAGTCTTTCAAAGTTTTTCTGAGAAAATTTTCCTCATCATTTCTTATAGTATATCAGTATTCTATGGTAATTACATACCAAAATTTATTCATCAATTACTTAACTAATGGAAATCCCCTCAATTTCCAGTTGCCTGATCCCAGAAAAGAGCTGTTGCTATAAGTATTTTTGTACATATAGATCCTTTTACTTTTTAAAAATCTCTTTTGGGATACAAATGCTGCAATGACACCAGTAGGTCAAAGGACATTCATAATCCCATAGCTCTGTGGCCCCAAATCCAGAATGCTCTACAGAATTGTTATACAGAACGACTAAAATAAATTCATAACTTTACCAACAGTACATTAATATTTCTTTTCCCCTACTTTTCCTCCAACATCCATCATTCTCCTTTTATGTCCTACTAGCCAATATAACAGGTATGTGGTAGTACTTCAGAATTGTTCTAATTTGTATTTCTCCAATCAGCAGTGAGTTGGATCATTTTTTTTTTCCCATATGGGTGTAGATAGCTATGATTACTTCACTTGAAAACTGATATTATCTTTGTCAATGGGGGAATAGTCCTAATTTTTATCAAATTTTTTTCTATATGTTTGAAGAATGAGGCCTTTATCAGAAAAATTTCCTTCATTTTTTTTCACAATTACTCTTGCTATTGCTGTGTTTATTTTATTTCATTTTACCCTGTCATTCCAAGAAGTACTTCTAATTACCCTCTACCTCAATCTGCACTCCCTTCTGTCATCACAGCTCACTTTCCCCTTCTCCTATTATACTGTATGTTAAGATAGATTTCTATATGCAACTGAGTGTGTATGTTATTCCCACTCTGAGCCAATGCAGAGAAAAGTAAGCTTTACTTACTTTGCTTCACTGTAAAAACTTTTTCACAACTCTTTTATATGAGATAATTCACCCTATTTTACCTCTTGTTTTCTCTTTCTCCCAATACATTTCTCTCTCACCTCTTCATTCAATTGTTTAGATATTATCCTATTACATTAAATTTAAAAAGTTTTTTCTGATTATATATGTATTATTATTATTATTATTTGCTAAGACAATTGGGCTTAAGTGTCTTGCCTCCAAGGTCACACATCTAGGAAGGATTAAGTGTCCAAGGTCAGATTTGAACTCAAGTACTCCTGATTTCTATCTGCTGTGCCACTGGCTGCTCCTTGTATGTATTAACTTAAAAAAAATAAATAATTTTTTATATGAATCTTGTTGGGAGAGAAAATTCAGAACAAAAGAGAAAAACTCGAAAGGAAAAAAAAAACAACACAAAAAATGAAATGAACATAGCATGTGTTTATTTACATTCAATCTCCATAGTTCTTTTTCTGGATGTGGTTGGTGTTTTTTACCCAAAGTTTATTAGGATTGACTTGGATCACTGAAGCACTGAGATGTACCAAGTCTTTCATTGTTGATCATTGCACATTCTTACTTTTACTATGTACAACGTATTCATGATTCTGCTGGCTTCATTTAGCATCAGTTCATGTAAATCTTCCCAGGTATTTCTAAAATCAGTTTGTTATCATTCTTTATAGAACAATAATATTCCATTACCTTCATATAACACAACTTTTTCAGCCATTTCAAAATTGATGGGCATATACTCATTTTCCAGTTCTTTGCTGCCTCCAAAAGAGCTGCTATAGATTTTTTTTGCACATGGGTTTAATACTAACTCCTTTGCTTCCCAGAATATCATATTCCAAGCCCTCTGATCCTTTAATATAGGAGCTGCTGAATTTTGTGTTATCTTGATTGTAACTCCATAATACTTTGATTGTTTCTTTTTGGTTGCTTACAATACTTTTTTTCTTGACCTGGGAGTTCTAGTATGTGGCTATTATAATCACTGGAGTTTTCATTTTAGAATCTCTTTTAAGAAATGATAGATGATTCCTTCCATTTCAATTTTACCCTCTGGTTCTAGAATATTAGAACAATTTTCCCTGACAATTTCTTGAAAGATGGTGTCTAGTCCCTTTTTTAACCATGACTTTCAGGTAGTCCAATAATTTTTAAACTATCTGTCTTGAATCTAATTTTCTAGGTTAGTTGTCTTTCCAGTGAGATATTTCAAGTTGTTTATTTGTTTTGTTGTTTCTTGATTTCTCATAAAATCATTAGATTTCATTTGCTCAATTCTTATATTTAAGGAATTATCTTTTTCAGTGAGCTTATGTATCTCTTTTTTCATTTGTCCAATTCTACTTTTAAAAGAAATGTTTCCTTCAGAGTATTTTTCCCCAATTTGGCCAGCTCTGCTTTTTAAGGTATTTTTCTTTTCAATGTTTTTTTTTGTACTTTCTTCACCATTTGGCCTACTCTCTGCTTTTAAAGTATGTGTGTGTGTGTGTGTGTGTGTGTGTGTGTGTGTGTGTGTGACCATACAAACTGTTGACTTATTTTCATGATTTTCTTTCATCACTCTCATTTCTCTTCCCAATTTTTTCCTTTATCTCCCTTAATAGATTTTCAAAATCCTTTTTGAATTCTTCTACATCTTAAGACCAATTTATCTTATTCTTGGATGTAGGAGTTTTGACTTTGCCATTTTTTTCTTGGTATGTGTTTCGATATTCCTTGTTACCATAGTAACTTTTTATGATCACAATATTTTTCTTTTGTTTACTTATTTCCCTAGCCTATTACTTGAGCTTTAACTCTTTGTTAAAATAGAGCTCTGCTTCCAGGATGAAGGGTGAATTGTCTCAGATTTTAGGGCTTTGTACAGCTGTTTTCAAAGTTATTTCTAGGAATCTGTAATTTTTAGTTGTTCCAAAGTGGTCTCTTTTTAGGAGAAGTGTGTTTATTACTCTCTTGGCCTGTGCTTTGGTCTGTGAGTGACCATAATTACTCTTTTATTCCCTGCAATTGTGAGGAGAGTGTCTGCTTTACTGTGTTACAAGCTCTGGGGAGCTAGTGCCTTGACACTCTTCAGCCTGACATTGTCATACAAGACTATGACTAAGATCAAAACATGGATGGTCAAAGCAACAGTGACCTGCCTTGTGCTACCAAAAAGAGCTGGGCAATCTCCTTCTGACCTGTTGTTCAACATCCTTACTATCTGTTGGCTGTGAGCTCTGGAAGCCATTGCTGAATCTGTGGCTCTCAAGGCTTCTTGCCTCCTGGTTTGTTGGGATCTGAGTTGTGCTAACTTGCCCTGTGCTCAGTTGTGCTCCACTCTCACCCAGGTGTGCCAGATCTTTCCTGTTGATCTTCTAAGTCATCTTTGGGGTCTTTGAACAGAGAGGTTTGGAAATCATCACTGCTTCTGCTGATGAATCACCATGGGGCCTGTTCCTAGTTTGCTGGGGCTGGGCTTTGCTGGTTTGGCCTGCATTGGATTGTGCTCTACTCTCACCCATGTATGACAAACCATCCTGACTTTCTATGCTGTTTTGAACTGGAAAATTGTTCTTTTGTGGAGTTCAAACACTCCAAAATTTATTTAGTCTTTATTTAAATGTATTTGAAGGGATTTGGGAAGAGCTCAAGTGAGTCCCTGCCTTTACTCTGACAACTTGGTTCTCCCTCTTTAACTCTGTCTTTAATCTATGATTGAATTGAAGGTACTATTATATTTTTGCCAAACAACAGAAAAAAACTTAGAAAATATAATAATATTTATATTGTTCGGTAAGAAATGACCAACAGGATGATTTCAGAAAGGTCTGGAGAGACTTACACGGACTGATGCTGAGTGAAATGAGCAGGGCCAGGAGATCATTATATACTTCAACAACAATACTATATGATGATCAATTCTGATGGACCTGACCATCTTCTAAATCAGATCCAATGGAACAGGGACGAATTGAACCAGCTACCTCCAGTGAAAGAACTCTGGGAGATGACTAAGAACCATTACATTGAATTCCCAATCCCTATATTTTTGCCTGCCTGCATTTTGGATTTCCTTCACAGGCTAATTGTACAATATTTCAGAGTCTGATTCTTTTTTGTACAGCAAAATAACAGTTTGGTCATGTATACTTATTTTGTATTTAATTTATACTTTAATATATTTAACATCTACTGATCATCCTGCCATCTAGGGGAGGGGGTGGGGGGAAAGAGGGGGAAAATTAGAACAAAAGGTTTGGCAATTGTCAATGCTGTAAAATTACCCATGCATATAACTTGTAAATAAAAAGCTATTAAAAAAGGAAAATATGATAATATTTATAATAAATAGTAGAGATAAAAATAAAATATAGATAAATATGATAAAATTTATTATAAAATATAATAACCTTTAATTTTCTGAAGGCCTATCATATGGAAAAAAAATTAAACTTAATTTCTTTGACGCAACAAGGTAAAATTAAATTAAAATTAAATATACTGCATTACAAGAGTAGATTTTGGCTAAATATAAGAAAAAAAAATTCACATTTAAAAATAGGATGAGTTGTGTTAGGAGACAATGAAATTTCTGACATTTTAAGGAAGCAGCTGAATGACCACTTCTTGGAGATGTTGTAGAAGGGGGTTTAACTGTGTATATGTTGGATAAAAGATTTTTAAGGTTTTGTGATTCTATATTATGATTCTAGGATAGAATTTTCTTTGATTTCCCCAGATTCACATGAAGATGTTTTTGTAGTACCCTTGGACCAAGAGTATTGTAAAAATGATTTTATTAAAATTGCCCATACATTGATTCAGAATGGGAAACATAAATTATTCTGAAGACATACCTAAAACCTACTAAGCTTTTCGTTTCTCATATCCTTTAATTTTCCTCCCCTGTATTTATACTGAGTAGATCTTTATATTTTCCTATCATCCTGGCCCAACCTCTCCCCAAATAGACCTCACTTTCTTGTTTGTTTTATTGCAAGAATATCAGGACAACTTATGAAAAAGATTCCCTCAGTATGTTGTGGACTGACTGAATTCTAGGCTCTTATTCCTCTTAGAAGCACAGTGAAGAAATGCCAAACCCCAGAATTACAAAGGGATGAAGAAAAATATAAATATAAAAAAAAAAACTGTTTCATTTTGGAGAATTATGGGAATGGCATCTGCTTCTTTTCATTAAAGAGCCCTCAGATTTGAAAGAGGGAGCAGCAAATCTTAAAATACATCATTATAATTTATCTTCATCTGCTGGAGAAGAGCTGAGAGATATGAAAGATATAAAATAAAATTATGATTCATTAATTATTTACAAACCACAAGTAAAAACAAATTAGTTAAAATGTAAATAATGTAGGTCATTTTGATAGAAATATGAATATAAAATCTTGAGTACATATCAGAGAAGCAATTCTCCAAAAGTCATTTCATTGACTTCTATTGTGGAATAGACATATGTGGAAGGTATAAAGATCTGTTTCATGTTAAATTCTATTTAGCAGTTATGCTAAAGTTAACATTTAATTTCTATGATACAATTGAATACACATTTATTAAGTACCCACTCTGAGGCAACATTGACACTGTGCTAGTCTCTAAGCAGCAAAATAGAAACATGAAAATGTATATGTGAAAAAAGTTTTTCTTCACTGTGAAATACTAGTGTGAAGCTAGTGACACTGATAATAATTGAGTTGTTATAACTATCAATAGAGATTATTCAATATCTACACATGGGAGAGCATCTGTAATCTCCAAGTATTCTGTTTGTTTTAAATGTTTCATGAACATTTTTAAATTAAATAGTGAATTTAGAAATGGTTTTCTACTTATTTAAGATCTCAAAATGCTAGCTTTATTGAAACTATGTCCTAGAAAAATCACAGTAGACACATCATAAGGAGTAATTTCAGGCATCAAAATAGATACTGAGAATGAAACTTATTCCTACAGAACTCTGGAGGGGAGACAAGATTCACTTAGAAAGAAAGATGGGGAGAGAGATGACAAAAACAATAACAAGTACTATAGAAAGCAGGGTGATTTGAGTAGAGGCGATGGAATGTGTAGTGATAAAACATTTTCACTGAGAAATTCTGAACACAACAGTAAAAGTTTCTTAAGATCAAGAAAGTAAAAGTAAGTTCACTGACTCCCTGTTTCATGCAAGTGGCAGGTTGTGATTTTGATGTACAGCTAGAAAAGATTGTAACAAATATCACACAAAACAGGAAGATTTCTTGAAAACCAGATCTTTGAAAAGGTAGATATATCATATAACTTTTTCTCTATTTCCAAATAATAAAAATCACATATATCAATGATGTTGCTTTAAATCTATTTAATGGCTACTTTGGCTGTATAAGAAACTGAAGGGTACAGTAAATATAAGGCTGGATATGGGTCAGAAAGACAGGAGTTCAAATATGGGCCCTGATTCATTACTTTTGGACAAGTTGCTTCATCTCTATGTTCATGTCTATATAAAAAATTCATGTTTCTTTGAACTTGCAAGTGTGAATGTAATCTTAATACAGTAGAGACATAAATTAAATACATTATGATTGTCATGTGAATGTGGGCATCAGTGCTTCTTTCTTTGCTCAGTATTATGTGGTAGGAAGTTTAAGGTATTTTTTGAACAACATTCCACACATGCCCATTTTTTTTAACTTGATGCTCACTTTTTGCCCCTATTATATTCCTAGAGAGTCAGACCAATTTTCCCCAAATCCCCATCAACAATAGAGAACTCTTTTCTTTAATCAGGGAAAGAGATTCACATGTGCAAAAATGCCTTTTTTTGTAGTGGCAATAAACTGGAATCTGAGTGGTTGTCTATCAGTTGGAGAATGGCTGAATAAGTTACAGTATATAAATGTTATGGAATATTATTTTTCTATAAGAAACGATCAACAGGATGATTTCAGAGGGGCTTGGAGAGACTTACATGAACTGATGCTAAGTGAAATGAACAGAACCAGGACATTATTATACAGAGCAACAACAAGATTATATGATGATCAATTCTGATGGATGTGGTTCTTTTCAATGAGATGAGTGATTTCAATTCCAATGGTCTTGTGATGAAGAGAGCTATCTACACCTAGAAAGAGGAATGTGGGAACTGAGTGTGTATCACAACATAGCATTTTTACTCTTTTTCTTGTTTTTTGCTTGCATTTTATTTTGTTTCTCATTTTTTATTTGATTTTTCTTGTGCAGCAAGATAATTGTATAAATATGTATGTATATATTGGATTTATCATATATTTTTACCATGTTTTATATATACTAGATTACTTGTCATCTAGAGGAGAGGGTGGAGGAAAGGGAAGGAAATTTGGAACACAAGGTTTTGCAAGGGTTAAAGTTGAAAAATTATCCAAGCATATGTTTTAAAAATTTTAAAAGCCTTAATTAAAAAAAAAAACAAAAACAAAATAGATGACTCTTCCAATAAAGTCTTTATCTGGCATCAGAAATTTCAGAAGTGATTTTACTTAGTAGTTATGCTAAAGGTAACATTTAATTTCTGTGATACAATTGCATACACATATTTTAAGTACCTACTCTGAGGTAACATTGGTACTGTGCTAGTCTCTGAGCAGCAAAATAGAAACATGAAAATATATACATATGTAGATTCATGGATTCATTCAGGATTCATGAAGGCCATGCCATTGGACACTTAGTTCTTGTTGATCCTGCCAAGATGGATGGACTCTGGTTATAGTACAGACAATAAACTATGGCATTATACTAAATTCAAAGGGAGTCATCACCAGGAGTTGCTAATTAGATTATCATTCATTCTCTCCCTGTGTCTTATGATTCTTAATCCTGTTCTTAGTCTTTGTTTTGAATTCCAATTTCTTCACTCTTTAGTATTTTCCTGAGCTATTGGGAGACACTGACACTAGATTGCCTAGCTCAGTGTGCCCTCATCAGAGAAGGTACTGTCAAAGCAGAATTGAAGTGGCTCAAAAGAAATGTGAGACATGCAAAGTTAGAGCACAATCCCCAATGTTTATATGAACTATTTGTGCTTGACCTGTGATAGAGCATTCCAAGCTGCCATTGATGTGACTGGTCACATTTACACACTCTAACTACACTCTAACAGTGATGTCATTTTGGCCCTCTTCAAGAATGAAGGGCAACAACCAACACTTGTTCTGTTTACATACTACTTATTTAGCAGTGTTATTCTTCTGATGAACTAGTTCAATTCATTGTTATCCTTTATTTTTGAATTATATGTTCTCTTGTACTATCACTGATGTCCTATCACATCAAGGCAATCCCCAATTCATCTTTTCTCTACTTCATTCCTAAACTGTTATTTGTTGTTGAGTAGCTTTGTTGTGCCCAACACTTTGTGTCTTTAGTGCTATACATTATGTATCTTTGTATCTTGTATATCCCCCCTCTCTCCACCCAAACAGACAACAACCTAGTTTAGTCCATCATTTCTTATTGTCTGTAATATTGAAATTGTTTTCTAACTGTACTTCTTGCCTCAAGTATCTTCCTATTCTAATTTATATTGCACATTGCTGCCAAAATGATTTTCCTAAACCATAAGTTTAACCATTTTAAGTCCTATTCAATAATATCTATTACCTCTAGGATCAAAGATAAACTCCTTTGTCATTATCATCATACTGTACCTCTTCTTACTTTTATAGTTTGCTTATATCTTCCCTTTCCTAGTCACTCTAAGGTTAAGCTATAATAATCTACTTGTTCTTTACAAATGATACTTCATTTCTCATTTTTGCAATGACTGTCCTACATCATTTGAATGCTCTCTGTCTTCACTCCTAACTCCTAATATCCTTGGATCCTTTCATTACTCAACTCAAATGCTACTGTCTGTGGTAAGCCTTTCCCAGTATTGCCAATTAGGTGTTTTCCTACTAAAGTTACTTTCCATCTAGTCTGTTCTCACTTTCCCCAGACTCGTTAGAATGTTGCAACTATTTTTACCTTTTTTTTTTTTTTTTTTTTTTTTTTTGCTTTTCTTTAGGTATCTCCAGACTTAATAGTATTTCTAGCACATAATAAGCACTTAATGACTGCTTGTTGATTGGCTGACACAAAGAGTATAGAGTTTGTGATTGAAAACTTCAGGGAGTATTCTATGGATGAAATCATTGAAGTACTGAAGAAATTCAAGAAATTATATATAAAAACTCCAGCAGTTTCTTTTTTCTTAATATGGATCTGGTTAAAAACATTAGTTGGATTTTTGTTCTCAAAAGGCAGGGTCATATGGTGGTAAGAGAACCAGACTGAGAACTAAGAGGACACAGATTCTAGTTTCATATCTAAAACGGTTTGAACCTCTCTGGCAAATCATTTATTCTCTTGGTACTCTAGAAAATTCTCTAAATCTAGAAGTAGCAGTGAAAGAATTGTCTAACATCTCTGCGTTCCCTATACTAATAAGATCACAAGTTCAACCCCTATGTGTAATTTCTTTTTTAAATTACTTTTTTTTTGCCCATGTTTTAACATTTCCCTGGATTAGATAAATACTCAAAAAAAAAAAAAAAAGCTGAATGCATCTCTTACACTTAGTTTTTCAGATTCACTTGTGCCAAAATTTATCTCGTTTAATTTCTTGATTTTAATGCATTTGGTACAATCATATATCATGATCCATTAAATTGCCTTTGTTTTATGGGAGAAATCTGAAATGCTAAAATAATTAACAAGCTTAATGTATCATTGCAAAGAAAAGGCCATATATACTTCAATATCTATTCAAGTTTTCAATAACATTTTTTGAAAGTCAATAAAAAGGAATTTGTTTTCCAATTTTTATGAAAGCAATTCTTATTAAGACCTTAGAGGTCTTACAAAGAGAAAAGGAAATAGCAAAGTCACTGGAAAACACAGATGATGAGCTTTTAATTGCCTATCATTCTAAAAGCAGAATAAAATTGTTGGTAGATAAATCAATTTGGAATAAGTACATTTTTTTCTATGACATTTCTCAGTCTCACTTTTTAAAAATCCTTCTTTAGCTTTGAGTCTCATTTTTAAGTCTCATTTGATGAATTTTTATTTTTTTGGTACTTAACCTTGGATTACCTTGGAATTTTCTGTAAGTTTTAATAATAGGAAAAACAAGTCCATTGGTAATATAGATCTTCAGACACAACAAATTGTTTACATTTGCTTATAAGCCAGCTTCCTGCAGATATAAAGATATATTTGGTAAACTTCTTTTTCTGGGATATATGTGTATAAACATGAGCCCATCTTTTATGGGAAAATATTAACTCCCCAATTAACTAGAAATTGGTATGTCTTTTACACAATTTCCCTACAAAGAAAAAAAAAATAAAGCGACAAAAAACATTAGAAAACAACAACGACAGAAACACAGAATCTTAACCACCACATAGTTTGTTATTATCTACACAACTTTTGAGCAATTATTTGATGTAGAAATAAAATTCACACAGATAAACTTTATTTTCTTACTGTCTTTTCATTTTTTTTTGGCATAGACAAACATAGACTTGACATTTTCTGCTATTTCTAACATCTAAAATGCCATATTAGTGATCTCATTAGGTCCCACACATTAAATTATCATGGTGACAATTCTCTCTCTCTCTCTCTCTCTCTCTCTCTCTCTCTCTCTCTCTCTCTCTCTTTCTTTCTCTCTCTCTCTCTCTCTCTCTCTCTCTCTCTCTCTCTCTCTCTCTCTCTCTCTCTCTTTCTCTCTCTCTCTCTCTGATAACACTTTCCATTACAAGTATATTGAAACTACAAAGGCTAATAAAAATCCAACTAATGTTTTTAACCAAATCCATATAAAGAAAAAGGAAACTTCTGAAACTTTTATATATAATTGTAATATTCTCTCTAAAATATAATGTTCTCTGTTGAGGTTTTCTTGGGGTCTCTGAAAGCAGCCTTCATTTTAGTTCAGTAATCACCACAAGTGCAATCAGAGGTTAAAGTCCAAATTCTTTATTATTTCTTTCCAAGTCCTATCTCCTTCGTTTGGGGCTCGGCTAGCTTTCTTAGAGGCCTGTCTCTCTCCTTGGTCCTGTGAGCTTGAGCTCCTGCCTCCTTCTCTGCCCTCTGAATCTCTCCGAATATAAGGTTTGTGCTTCAGCCTGCAGCTACCACAAAGGTGGATGATGGAATGAATCTGTTTCAGCCTCTGAGAGCTTCTAGTATGCGTGTCCTTTTTGGTCCTGAGAGCTTCTCCCTTATGTTCTCCACACTGAGTATACACCAATCATTATATCACTAGGAAACCATTATTTGTTGTAGGAGTAAATCAATTCTAAACTAGATTTAACCATTGTATTCTCAATTTCACTTAAGTTCTGGCTCATAACATCTCCTTGTAGGATTAAATCAATCATACTGAACAATGCTAAATTAGATAACTATTGTCTCTATTAATTCCACTGACTTAGTACCTTATAAGAATCCTTTGTTTCAAGTTCCGAGTTCTGGCCCATACTATAGAATTTCTTGAATTTCTTCAGTACTTCAATGATTTCATCCATAGAATACTCCCTGAAGTTTTCAATCACAACCTCTTTTTATTGTAGTAAATTTATTTATTTTTAATACACATTGCTTTATGAATTATGTTGGAAGAGAAAAAATCAGAGCAAAAGGGAAAAATCATGAGAGAAATTTAAAAAAAAACATAAAAACGTAGTGAATATAGCATGTGTTGATTTATATTCAGTCTATGTAGATCTTTTTCTACATGCAGATGGTATTTTCTGTCCAAAGTCCATTGGGATTGCTTTGAATCACTGAAATGCTGAGAAGAATCATGTCTTTCATAGTTGATCATCACAAAATCTTGCAGTTATTGTGTACAATGTATTCCTGGTTCTGCTTGTTTTACTCAGCATCAATTCATGTAAACCTTTCCAGACCTTTCTATAATTAGCTTGTTCACCATTTTTTATAGAACAATAATATTCCATTACCTTTATGTACCATAGTTTATTCAGCCATTCCCCAATTGATGGGCATCCATTCCATTTTCAATTCTTTGCTATCATAAAAGAGTTGCTATTAACATTTTTGTGTGGGTCCTTTTCCATCCTTTATGATTTCCTTGGGATACAGACCAGGAATGGCACTGCTAGGTCAAAAAGTATATGTGCAGTTTGATGGCCCTTTGGGCATAGCTGCACATGACTCTCTGTAATGGTTGGATCATTTCACAACTCCACCAGCAATACATTTGTGTACCACTTTTCTTATATCCCCTCCAACATCTATCATTACCTTTTCCTGTCATCTTAGCTAATTTGAGAGGGATAAGGTGGTACCTCCATGGTGATAATTTTCAAGTGCTAGTGATTGTCAAATTTAGTTCTCCAGTCCTAATCTTTCTATTGATCATCAGTTTTACATCTTCAACTGCCTACTGAACCTCTGGAACTGAATGTCCCAAAGACAGTTTATATTTTCCCTCACTGTTCCCTTCTTTTTAACTTTATTGTGGACAGCACTGTCATTGTTCCATATACCCTAGACTCAAGCTAAATATTCTTCATTTCATACTCTCTCTAATTCTCAATATGCAATCCATTTCAATGGCCTATAAATTTTACCTTTGTAACATCTTATATATGATACCTTATCTCTTTTTCACTACTTTTACTCTGGTGGAGGCATTCATTACTTTATCTATGATCTATAATACTAGCCTATTAGTTTTTTTTTCCCCTGACAAATCTTTCCCCACTTTAGACCATCCTCCACTTAGCCACCAGTGGCCAATCAATAAGGACTATCACTCTTTTAGTTTGGATGGTTTTCAAGGGTTTGCTATGGCTAAGGCTGAATTAGGAGATAATATAGTAGAAAAATCATTGATTCTATTATTCAATAAACCAGAAAACCTAAGATTATATCCCATCTCTGATATTCATTCCTTGTGGTTTGCATCCACTTGGTGGTTATCTTTCATTTTTGAAGAGAATAAAATTAAATCATTATGTTAGGATCAAGATACTGTAACCCTTCTGTAGCTATTGGACTAATATGAGCTTTGAAACCTCTAATAGAGGTCAGGCAGAAATAATACATATGAACATATGAAATGGACATAACTAAATTTGTACATCTCACATGTCTTTTGTTACTGCAATTCTGCTTTGCTTTTAGAATATAGCACTTTCTGTGCTAATGCCTCCTATGTTTCACAATTGATGCCATAGATATTAATGCAGAGTTTGAGAGTGTCCTTGGATCACTTCTAACTTCTGTGTTAGAGTTTTCCTTATGTCTTTTTTCTTTTAAGTAAACATACTTTTGGCATTTGAACAATGTGATCAGCCTAACAGAATTGCATTAGAAATTACTGCAGGATTTTAATGTTTGTCTGTATAACTTGAAAAAGGATCTCAGTAGTTGGTGATAATGACGTGACAAACACATGATGCTAGGAAGATGGGCTGAATGCTTCCATAGTGTTCTCAACAGACCATCATCAATCATTGCTAATGCTATTGACCATTTACCTCAAGTTGAAATCAATTACTCCATAGCTGAACTTATAATTAAAGAGGAGATTTTGAATGTTATTATATTACTTTGTATGGTAAAGTACCAGGTGCTGATTCTATTCCAGCTGAGATTTACAATGTAGGAGGTCCATTGCTCATACAAAAGCTGATAAAATTTCCAGATTATGTGGCAAGAGACATATGTTCTGCGAATTCAAGAATCTCGCCATTGTCCATCTTTATAAAGATAAAGCAAATAGATTTTCCTGTGACAATCATATGGGGGGATTTCTCAATCATTCCAAATCTACTGCAGAGAACACAACTCCATTGGGCTAGCTACCGTGTTCAAATGACAAATATATTCTTGTCAAAAAGATTATTTTATGGAAAACTCACACAAGGCACATAATACAAGGACAATCTCAAGATCTTTTTTTAAGAACTTTGAATTGATTGTATGATATGGGAGACACTGATATATATATATATAGTATAGGACTGCCCAGAATGGCTTGCCCTCATCAGAGAAGGTGCTGTGCTCAATGAGCAAAGCAAAATGGAATTAGGCCAGAAGAAATACAACTTGTGCAAACCACCTTAAATGTTCATAGGGTCTATTTATGTTCAAGTTGTGGCAGAGTATTCCAAGCTCATATAGGTCTGATCAATCACAGTTGAACACACTGTAACTTGATACTAAAATAATGATGTCATTTTGGTCCTATCTGAGGACAAATGATAACAACTAAGCAATCATTATTAGGTATATTATCTTGCAAGGTGTCATCTTCAGAATCTTCCTAAGACAATTCAAATGCAAACAATTCAGTTTCCTGGCATGGTACTTGTATACTGTCTAAGTACATAAGCATAAAGCAATGAGGTCAACACAACAATTCTGTAGAACTTCAGTTTGATAGGCAGCATAATACTTCTTTTTCCATTCTTTTTTTTTTTTTTCAAGCCTCTCAAATACTGCATTAATTCTGGCAATGCTTGCATCAACCTCATCATCTTTGTGTACATCCTTTTGTGTACAAAGTGGCAAGGTAAGGTGTTAAGGGACAGGTCAATGCTCTGAGAGCCTTCACAGTTGTGAATCATTACATCTGAAGGAGTTGCAGGTCAGCCTTTGCTGACTCAGGTGTTGTGGACTGGGAATGAGATAAATTGGAGGCAGGGGGAAGAGGAGAGAGGCCAGAAAATGCAACAGCCTCTCAGGAAGAGAGGTCAAATAACAGCAACTGCCTCTCAGTCTCCTTTTATCATCCTCTCACAAGAGGAGATCCATTCTGCAAGTCTGGGTTGGTTCTCCAGCAGCCACTGTCAGGTGGCTCCCATGTATTCCAACATATAGCACCTGAACGTGGGGTATAAGAAGCATAAGAATTACATGAAGAACCAGAGCTGTTCATGAGAAGCTCCTTCAGTAACCCATGGGGAAGGAAAGGAAGAAGAGCCTTGGTAAGACTTTTTTAGTCGGGGTAATTAAATGGGCCAACACCCCAAAGGGCTGAGCCAGGACACTGCTGAGAGATGTAAATGCCTGTTCTGACTATAGTCCTCTTCTACATTTGAAAGTTTGCCTCCATGATATTTCACAAGACCAACACCTGCTACAACCATCTAGAAGTGATAGTGCTGCTTGCATTCCTCAGTGTGTGGACCATGCTGTGGGGGGAAAAATAACAGCAAAACACACAAAAAATGGGGAATTGTTAAGGGACAGGTCAATTATCTGAGAGTCTCCACAGCTGTGGATAATAGCATCTGAAGGAGTTGCAGGGCAACCTTTGCTGACATAGGTGTTGTGGACTAGGAATGATATAAATTGGAGGCAGAGGAAAGAGGAGAGAGAGGTTAGACAACACAAAGACCTCTCAGTCAGAGAGGTCAGAGAACAACAACTCAGTCTCCTTGTATCATCTTCTCACAAGAGGAGATCCATTCTGCAGATCTGGGTTGGATCTCCAGCAGCCACTGTTAGGTGGCTCCCATGTATTTCAACAGCTCCTGCGAATTCCAACAGTAAGGGAATTTATCAAAAGCACTCAAATTTTCTCCATTTGTTGTAATCAGTAATTCCAAATGCAGATAGCTGGCTGGTGGGAGACCTCTGTTTTCTTGATGATGTCAGTCCAAAATTAGCACAAACCACAGAGAAACCATCTGTATTCTTTTGCATCTCAGTTTCAGACACCATATTGACTGAAGAAAAAGTAAAAACAAAAAGTCAGATACCAACTCTCCTTTAACCTTAGCTTTGGTTTACAACCTTTTCAAATTCAATAATTTATTATCAATGTGATAGCTGATTGAATGTCATTTTCATCTTCAATAAAGGCATTCGACAATACCACTGAAATATGTTAAAAAAGCATAGGAACAAGCACAGAGCCTTGCTTCACATCCTGGTGATTAGGAAAACACAAAAGCATTGTTTATTATTCAGAATCCATGTAAGCAGGCTGTTATGGAACTGACAAACTTTTTTGAGCAACCAAATTTTGTTTCTATCTCCCATGAGTCCTCATGACTGATAATCATGAAAAGTCTTCGTCAAGTAAGTGAATATGTATAGACATGTTCTGTTCCTAGCATTTCTCCTGTAGTTATCAGGCAGCAAACACTATACATCATTCCTTAGCTCTTCCTGAATTCACAGTGGTTTTCAGGTGAAGAACTAGTTTACTAAGGAA
Source organism: Antechinus flavipes (assembly GCF_016432865.1). Lineage (NCBI taxonomy): Eukaryota > Metazoa > Chordata > Mammalia > Dasyuromorphia > Dasyuridae > Antechinus > Antechinus flavipes. The sequence goes on from NC_067400.1 coordinate 401,380,343, forward strand.
GACTGGAGGTAAGTTTTATTAGCAATAATTAAGTGCACCAAGGTCTTCTGTTATTCCCATAGGACAACCTTTTCCTTTAGAGATGAACAATGGAAGTATCCTTAAACTCTTCATTGATAACATCCTCTTGCCATTTAATCCAAAAGATTCCAGTAAGCTTTTGTATAAGCAGGGGGTTCCTTTCATATGGGAAAGCATTGGATGCTGATTCTATTCCAGCTAGATTTATAAGGCAGGAGGTCCTTGTAAAAACAAGAACAACAAAACTAAGAAAATTATGTATGAAAAATAAAATTTAAAAATTGTTTACAAAGCTGTTAGGTTATTTTATCAATCCTACTGACTATATGCTGTGATATTCTGTAACACTGTAATTAAGAGTTTGTCTCCCATTTTGCTTACTAAAATTATTTGACTGTCATTTAATGTGTGGGAAAAGGTACAAAGAAAATAAATTCTATTTTTTTTGTAAACTTCCAATGATTCTTGGAACCATCGAGTCACAAATACTCATCAATCCTATGCAAAAAAATTACTCCTAATGAGTAAATAGAATACAAATTATCCTTGTATAAAATGGGAGTATAATTTCTAATCCATATTTATCATATAGAATGATTTTCATCTAAGGAATACATGGAAATACATGTTCATATATATATATATGTACACACATGTATATATACAGGAAGGCCTATTACCAATTATGAAATGCATTTACAAATTTTCTTACACAGAAAATCATTCATCTCATCACCATTGTCATTGTATACTGATCACATCTAAAAACTCATATAACATTATCAAGTATGAAGCAATTATATCCAATTAAAGAAATAATAAAAAGAATTAACATTCATATAGCATTTACTTTATATGAAGCACTATGTTAAATATCTTAAAATCATGTGATCCTTACAATCTTGGAGGTAAATGCTCTCATTATCCCTTTACAGAACAGTAAATTGAGGTAAAGAGACAACTTACTTGGAGACACATAACTAATAAGTTTCTTAATGCCAAAAATCAAATGTCTTTCATATTAGTTGTAATTATTCTGAAAAGAGAACAGACTATATTCTTATTTTCTTCAGAACAGATTTTGGCTTACATAAATTTCATATTTTAATCACTTATAACAATATTTAAATTTCCAAGGCTCAGTACTCTTAGTACTTCAAAAGCAAAAAAAAAAAAAAGATTATTAGCCACAAATTCATATATTTTCTTTTCCCCCTCTAAAGGCATATCTTGACAATTCCCAGCTCTATGTAGTTTTTTCCTCTATTTCCTTAAAGGACTGGATCAATTTTCAATCCCATTTTCCTTACCTCTCTTTGAGACTTCTTCAGATAAAGAACTACTTTAAGTATTTAGCTTCCAGTTTCCATCCTCATGGATATTTCAAGCTGCATATATTAAGAAGTACATATATTTTACTAATACTTTACCAATATTTTATATTCACATCTGTTATCATTAGGTTGATTTAAAATGTGATAGGTTTAAGTATCATGAGACTCTAAGTTGAACGATTGCTTTTGGCCCAGGCAAAGATGAGCTGTAAGGAATCTGATTTAATGCTTTCAGAATGTGGTCAGTTTCCCCAAGCAGAAACCTTCAGGGGCTTTTACAAAGGAAATTATTTTAACCCAAGCATGAGGCTAGATCCTGAAATCTTAAAATAAAGATAAAACTTAATGTTACTGATTTTTGTTAAAAGTTTAAACATATTTGCTTCAAATCTTTTGGCAGTTAAATCCATAACTCCAAAGAAGTAAGAACAGTTCACACTTCTAACAGCATTTCTAGTGAATTTGCAAAATAGTACTGGTCACTTCTTTAATACATTACAAATCACATTAATTGGAAAAACTTGACTTACTAACAAATTCTCTGAGCCACATAATAATAATAACAACAACAACAACAATAGTCTCATCTAAAATGAGAATAGAACCAATTCTATCATATCTGTATATATTTTGCAGTTAATATGAAAAAGAACCTTAATTTATAATCTCAATGATTTAGTGTTGCATTTTAGCCAAAGGCTAAAGTTTTTCATATTATGGAGTTCACTACTTTAAGCAAATCAGCTGCCAAAGATTTTAAAATTAACTGTATCTACTATATTTTAATTATCACACTGAGGAACATCAAATTCCTCCTAAACCTATATAACAGACACTGTCATGTGGAATAAGAAGGGCTTGGAACCTTTTCAAGTGAGAATATCACTATTGAATCAATCAAGCAATCAATCCATGAAAGGCATTAAATAAATATATATTCTATCATATTCTTTGATTCTTCAATAGCTAATTTGGAACCTGACATTATTCTATTGCCATGTCTAGAAGTTTTTTAAAAAATGGGGGAAGAGGTGACATTTTGGATATATGAGAAATATTAAATATTGTATATTTTATATAACATCGGATAAATGTAATAGAATACTTTATAATATTTATGATTTCACTATTGTGAATACATACAAATTGAAGCCCATTTATAACTTTTATATAATTCATGTCTATTTCCTCCCTTTAATTTAGATATGTATAGATAATTCTTATTAACATTTTATAGAAATGACAAAGTATATTTTTGAGTCAGTAATCATTGTACTTTTGATCACTCCTTTTTTTTTTTTTTAATAGTAATACCATCCTTGATTTCTTTGAGTTGTTTTGTATCTTCCTTATTTTGAAATACCTACATGCTTTCAAAAATGTATTGTCTCCAGGAATAATTTTCTTCTGTTTCCATTCCAGTCAGGCATCTCTACCTAACTATTATTTGGAGTGGCATTTCCCTTTCCTTTTATTACTCACTGGTGAAAGCCTTTAAACATAACCCTTATGAGGGAATTACTTGGGGAGCTAGGTGAAAATGAGTCTTGTTTAATTTCCCCTGCCCCCATCCAAAGGAGCTTCAGAGGGACAAAGAATTAAAAATTTTAATATAATCTAATCCTATTTTTGGAGGGTATTTTATGCCTCCTGCTCTTACATCTTAGTAAAATGCCTGTTATAAAAAGGAAATGAAGTTTGACTGGTCCATTAATATCAATTGATAATTTTTTGAAGGAAACACACTAATGGGGGCTTGTGAGTTACAATATTACAATACCACTCTCAAATTTTCTCGGCAACAAAGGCAACAAAATATAATTCTAAATAGGTATTAGGATATTGAGCCTATATTAGGCTTTAAAATAAGAATAAAATAGCACTTCAAGAAAAATTATACTTTAAATTGTTGTCAGTTGAGAGCTATTTGTAAGTTTCTTACTGTCATTGTCAAGATGATTTAAGTATTCAATCAAATTTCTTGGAGTCTTAACCTCTGGTATAAATTGAAGGTGCCACAGATCCTTTATTTTTGCCTAAAATAGAAATGCTGAGGACATAAATAAGCAAGCAAACAAACAAAAAACTCAATTTTGTTGTTTCTAAAAGGAAAAAAAAAAGTTGATGCTGTAGTTTTTTAAAAAATGGATCTCTTTTGACAGGGACATATGGCGTTTTGGAGGTGAGAGAGACATTATGAAATGTGGCATCTTTATATACAGCATAGTATAAATGTAGCATACTATTTATTATATTATAATCTCACCACTGAGGAAGTATACTATAATGGTGCAAATTGAAACCTATCCATACCTCTAATGAAGTCATGTTCATTTGCTCACTTCCTCCCTTTAATTTGGACACATTTATATTTAATTCTCATTAAGATTTTATAGATATAAAAAAGTATGTTTATGAGTTTTAGTTATTGATGAGCTTTTGGCTTGTGTGTATGTGTGTGTGTGTGTGTGTCTGTGTGTGTGTCTGTGTGTGTGTGTGATAGAGAATTGTGGTTAAGTGACTTGCCCAGGGTTACACAGCTAGTAAGTGTTAAAAGTCTGAGATCAGATTTGAACTAACTTCAGAGCCAGTACTCTATCCACTGTGCCATCTAGCTGCCTTATTGATGAGGTTTTGATCATTTATTTTGTGAATAAAGCCATCCTTGATTTCCTTCAGTCATTCTATGTCTTCCTCAATTTAATTTATTTGGGAAATCCCTACCTACCTTTAAAATTGTATTGCTTTAAGAAATCATTTCTTTTCATTTCAGAGTAGCAGTTCTAACCATCTTTATTATTTTGAGTGGCATTTCCCTTTCCTCTTATCAACCACTGGGGATTACAGTGTAAGAGTCTGAATTAGATCATCTCATTATCTTGTTATGATGAATATGGGTCACAACAAAAAGTCTAGCATCCTCTATTTCATTTATCACCATTTCCCCCTTGAGACTGAAGACATTCTTTTTACCTCATTGCCATGGCCAAAAAAATTCATTACCTAATATCCATCTCATTAGTGATAAAACTTTATTTTTTCTAGTTTCATCTTTAAGTAATAGATATAGTATGTTACTAGGACCATTTTTAAATCATCTCTAACATGCTAAAATCTATCAAATATCCCATTTCCCTATCCCAGCTCTCACAAATACAAACCACTTCTGTATTACCATGAGACATCATGGGGAAGATGTGGAAGAGCACTTTCAAAAGACTTCTCACATTCTTAATTACAGTAGAAAAATCTTGTAAAATGTTGGCAGACTAACAAGAAATGAATAATATGGGAAATCAACTTTAGCTTTCCCACTATGAAACTTGTTGGTTCTATGCAGTGATTATTTTGTACAATAATTTAAGATTCCTAATTAAATCAGTCCATATATCACCATTATCATTATTCTGACTGTCTGGGTTCAGCATCATATAATAATTGATATTTTTCCCCACTTAATATGTTAATTACTTTTGCATAGGTAATATATTTAATTGCTACATGTCAGCTGTATTGGAATAGAAGGCAAGGTTAATAATTCTTGAGTAAATTGTCTAGGATTCCCAAACACAGGCAAGGGTCTGACTTAATCAATAAGTCTATATTGCTGACTCATTGACTTTTGGAGGTTGTTTAGTAGATTGTCAAAATGAATTACTATCACCTGATTTAAGAAATAGCCTATTTTGAAGAATTTCCTATGTAGAAGGCTATTAATAATTTTAGAAATTAGAAATTAGAAATAGAAATGATTGCTAGGCTCATTCTTGAACAAATAACTGAATGGGAATGTACATTCTTTGATCTTTTAAGTGTGCAATTGCCCTTATGGCTGGGGGCTAATATAAAAATGTGCTGGGACTAATAAAAATTTATTTTGATTTTATAATAGGTATCTGATTTTGTACTAGAGGTAGGCTCTATTTTGAAGACTGAAGGAGAAGATAATACACGACTCAAGAATATGTATATATGTGTGTATTTATACTTTTTGCTGGGGCAATTAGGGTCAAGTGACTTGCCCAGGGTTATACAGCGAGGAAGTGTTAAGTGTCTGAGGTCAAATTTGAACTCAAATTCTCCTGACTTCACGGCTGGTGCTCTATACACTATACCAACTAGCTGCCTCTAACTCAAGAAAATTGAAAAGTAGACAGCAATATATTAGTTCATCACACATGCTGTGAGGGAATTAAAAAAAAAAAAAGATGAACTGACAGTAGATCATCTGTGGACAGAGTATTGGGCCTGAATTTGGAAAGATGAGTTTGAATTTTGTTTCATATACTTTCAGGTTCTATGTTATCTTGAGTAAGTCATTTAGCCTCTGTCTTCCTCAATTTCCTTATCAATTGTTCAGTTCTGTCTGACTCTTCAAGACTTCTTTTGGGGTTTTCTTGGCAAAGATAAATTCTATCTATTTGTCTATCAATCTATTATTATTTTTGTTAAACAGAGGCTCACATGTTTGATAATCTTAAGGAATGTGTGTGGAATATAAAGTAGAATTCTATTGGAAATGAAACCACTTGGATTTGATAAGACTATAAGTACTTATTCATTAATCAATGATTTATTGATAATTTAATAAATATTTATAAAGTGCTTTTAGATTGTCAGGCACTTATAGCTACGCAGGATACAAAGGAAAAGCAAAAATTGTCTAAATAAATTTACATTATAATGGGGAAGATAGTGATTTGTGTCTTGTATGCATACATGAATGGTTACATACATGCATATATAGGACATACAGAACACATCTGTTACAACCTTATGGGAGAAGACATTAGCAGCCCAGGAATTGGAAAAGATATCTATAGAACATACGAACTGATCTGAGTATTGAAACCAGAAGGTGGGTGAAGACACATGGAATTTTGGGTTTGGAGCACAGCCTGTGTAAAAGTATGGAAATAAGAGGTGGGAGGCTGTATTGTAATCAATTGATGTGATGTGATCTTGTGACTTTGTAGGTTTGAATAATATTCTAAGAAAATTTGAAAGGTGGAAAGGGTCAAGTGTAAATGCCAAAGAGAGTAATTTCTATACCAGAATAGTAATTTCTGCATCAGAATAATAGAGAATTTTAAAATGAATTAAACACTGCCTTCAAGGGCTTTACATTTACAGGGAAGATGAATATAACAAAGCAAATAGAAAATTTCTGTAAGCCAAATACAAAATAATTTTAAGATGGACAGAGCACTAATGATTGGAGTAATCAGGAAGTGACACTTGAGCTGAAGCTTGAAGGGAGTTCAGTGAAAGGAATGAAGTTTCACTGCTTATTTTATTTTTCTATTTGATCCTTTCATTGTTATTATGCTAAGGGGAAAGTTGCACAGAAAGAATGTATGAATGCCCAGAATTATAGTAAAATAGAAATCTTGTAAGTCAGATATGATGTTATCATTGATTGATTTTTCTAAGGCATATGAAACTAGAATTAAAAGTTTGTTTAATTGGTTAGTCAGAAATATAAAATTTCATGGGAACTAAGAAATAGTTATATGATGCTCAGAGAAAATTAACCTGAATTAGGAAATATCTTTTAACTCCAATAATTCAGAATTTGATGAATTGCAAATTCAATCTTGATCCCCATCATTTCTGTTGTCACTGTATGAAATTTATTTTAGCACTACATATTATATAATAGTAACTAAAATTTTTTTCATAACTTTTTATTTTTAGTTATTTTCTTTTAAAGATCTTTTGTTCAACATTACAATGGATAGACAATTTAAAAATTTGTTCAATTAATATTTATTTGATCACAGCTATTGCTGCAAGTAGCAACAAAATCGAAAAATTATATTGATGCTAATGGCCCAAATCATTTTTCTTGCTAACACTTTTTTATGCATAGTTTTAGCTTGCATTCATAATATGATGACTTATGTTGTCATTTAACTCAACTCACTTTCTCTAAAGAAGTTATCTATCTGACTTGTCACAATTTCCTTGCTGCCAGATTAAAGGTCTTTCTCCCAAACTATCATTTGCTCCTGAATATGTTTAAGTTTCACAAAGAATTTTAGATTTGACATCTAACCTTTGTTAATACTTGTAGAATCTTAAGATATTTAAGCTTTCTAAGTCTCAGTTTCCTTATCAATTGCCTTATGGTCTCTTCCAATCGTAAGTCTAGAACTTATAATCTTACTCCTGCTGGGTGCCCATCATTATACAGACATTTATTAATTTCTCTTGCAATTCCTAACATATTATTTACAGTAGCTATTTCAAATGTTCTCTAAATGTTTTTAAAGCTTTTTATTTTCAAAACATTTGCATAGGTGTTTTTCAATATTCACCCTTGCAAAATCTTGTGTTTTGAATTTTTCTCCTTGCCTTCCCCCACTCCCTCTCCTAGACAGAAAGCAATCCAATATATGTTAAGCATGTACAATTCTTCTACACATATTTCCATATTTACTATGCTGCACAAGAAAAAGTAGATCAAAAATGAAAAAAAATGAGAAAGAAAAAAATAAGCAAGCAAACAACAACAAAAAGGTGAAAATATTATGCTATGATCCACACTCAATCCCAACAATCCTCTTTCTAGATACAGATAGCTCTCTTCACAACAAATCTATTGGCATTGTTTGATCTGATTTTTCTTGTGCAGCATCCATTGGCATGACACTTGTGGAAATATATATATAGAAGAATTGCATATGTTTAACATATATTAGATTATTTGCCTTTTAAGGGAGGGAGTTGGGGAAAGAGAGGGAAAAAAAATTTGGAATGCAAGTTTTGCAAGGGTGACTGTTGAAAACTATGCATATATTTGGAAAACTAAAAGCCTTAAAAATATATATATATATATATATAAAATAATTATTTATCAAATCCTTTTGTAAAATTTAGAAAAACTGACTATAAAACATTTCAATGAAAAGCACTGGCCTAGGAAGTAGGGAGACCTGAGATTTAGTCATGGCTATCATTGATTAATTTTACAATCCTGGACAAATGATTCAATCTCTCTAAACTAAATTTTTTTTTTATAAAATTGTAATTATAATAATAGTCCCACGTAAACCATAGGATTGTTGTAAGAAATACAATATGTATAAAATTGATTTTCAGTATCTAAAACATAATATATGTAATATTATAATTTAGTAGAAACAATATAAAGCTTATTAATTTCTCAAACAAGATATTTTTATTTTATATGCCTTATATTATTTTTATAATGTATTCTTTTAATACTATATATTGTCACTATGACCTTAAAATATATTTGAGAGCCCAGACGTAATATATGCAGCATCATTTAAATGACTTATGTTCATCAATCAGAATTTAAAATATTTTATTAGCTTAAGTTTGGATGGATAATGTTTAATTCAGAGACAAATGACCCATTGAAATTACCCCTAGGTTATATTACCTGGATTCAATTGAAAATAAATTAGATGAACTCTCTAGTTATGGGTTCTTAACATTTAAGAAGCAAATCTTATTTGAAAATCTATTTGCATCATTGTGAAAATTTCGAACTTTTCACATTAACCTCAAATTATGGTCTTCCTGCCTACATAGATATGAATTTTTCATTGATTTCAACTTGGGCATTGATATTCTTCAGCATTTAATTCTTTAAAAAAAAATCTAAAAATCCTTTGCCACTACCCTTGCTTCTTGTATGTTTCCTTAGTACTTTTATATACAATTCAAACAGTTGTTATTAAAGGAAACCTCTGTCTATCTATCTACCTATTTTATCGTTGGTTAGTTGTTTCAATTGTGTCCTACTCTTTAAGACCCTATTTTCTTGGCAAATATACCGGAGTAGTTTGCTATTTCCTTCTTCAACTCATTTTATGGATGAGGAAACTCGGGTAATCAGGATAAGTGATTTGCCAATGATCATCCAGCAAGTATCTGAGGCTGCATTTGAATTCAAATCTTCTTAATTCCAGGCTTGGCACGTTATTCACTGGATCACCTAATACTAAAATGTATACAACCATAACTTCCCCCAAAACATTTATCCTTGCCTATCTCTCCTCTAAATTAATTGAAATCTACTTTTCCAAAATATATTGTGCAGATCAGACTATGCCCAGATTCTTCATTATATCACAAACTTTAGGATGGAGAAGCACTTCCTTTAAAGCTTCTCATAATTTCTCTCCAAACAGCCAGGTACAGAATTTGTTTCTATCACACTTTGAAGAATAAAGTCATCAGTAAAACAAATAAAAAAATCACTTAACTGTTTTGTTTGTGATATATAAAGTAGGAGGAGGAGAAGGAGAGGGAGAGAGACAGAGAGAGAGAAAGGGAGGGGGAGGATGAAAGAGGAGGGAAAGAGGGAGAATAGCTTCCCTTTGTGACAGTCTTAAAATTTTCAGTCTGAAATTTTGTTCATTCACCTTGCCCATTTTAGATTCCAAAACAAATACTCTCCAAATTTCTGTCCATTTGAAACTTTGCCATCATATAAGAGAAATTAAAAGATATCCCATTCAGAAAACCCGGTATTCTAGTAAAGTTTATTGAAGGATATGGATTATAGGCTACATGAATTATCAATTAAGGACACAAGTACTAGGTTTTCTTCCAGATATTTTTAAGCAGAAAAATGTAGACTTATTAATGCCAAACATTTGTGTCACCCATATGCCATCCTCTCAATTCCATGTAAAAGGAACAACAGTAAAAAATGATGCATGTGACTTCAGCTTTATATAGAGAAAATTTGATTTCTGATGTATATTGGTATATAACCTTTTTTTAAAACTTATTTGAGATTATAGGACATTTTAATTAATGTAGAGTAAAGGAGTTATCTATTAGCTTTGAGATCTTTTAGTTCTAAAATTGGTTGATATAATGTTCTGGTTGGTTTTCTGGAGGTCTTTCGACCACCCTTTATTTCAGCAGAGTAACCACCATCAGAATAGCCAGGGATAAATTCCAAATTCTTTATTGTCTCCTTGCCTGGGGCTCAGCTAGCTTTTTGGAGGACCTTCAAACTGGCCTTGGTCTCAATGCGGAAAGCAGGAGGACAGGGCAGCCACCACCACAGTGTTGGGAGATGGAGTGAATGTCTCTCTTTCAGTCCTTGTTATACTCTGTTATAATTATATCATCATAGGTGTGAATCTTGTAAAATAGGTGTCAATCTTGTAGAACTATTTTAAGTACTAAGTACATGTACTTAATCAACATGCTAAATTAGATAACCATTGTCTTATCAATTCCACTGAGTTAACACCTTTCTCAAGAATTTTGACCCATTTCATGTTGAGAGGGTGAAAAGAGGAAAGAAAAAACCAAAAGGGAGCTAGGAGAATATGGTTCATGCCATTGTCTAATGTTACAATCTATAATATAATCTTATCTGTACATTCTTCCCTGCTCAGGTGACCATTACCCACATAGTCATGATTTCTTGGATGTTTGAACAATGGTTTTATAGATGAAGAAAAATAATTACAAAAATAAAAAAATCTCAAATTTAAAAAATTTATCATTTGTACAAAAATATAACAACTCTCAATAGAAATGATTGAAAGTCTCTTACTTCATTAATGATTCATTGCCTCCCCCAGAAAGATGATGCTCATTCTCACTGCATAGCTAATTTTTGGTTGTAACACCAGGTCCTTTATCTTCCAGAATATGGTATTTCAGACTCTGTAATTCTTTATTGTAGAAATTGTCAGATACTAGGTAATCCTGACTGTTGCTCCTTGATATTTGAATTGGTTTTGTCTGGCATCTTGCAGTATTTTTGCCTTGAGATTATATTCTGGAGTTTTGTAACAATATTCATTTGGGTTTTCCTTATGGGATCTCTTTTTGAAGGTGAACAATGGGTTCTTTCAATGGCTACTTCCCCCTCCGTTTCTAGAATTTCAGGGTGGTTTTTGTTAATGATCTCCTGAAGAATGTTATACAGGTTCTTTTTATTTTGGTAAACTAATGATTTTTAAATTGTCTCTTCTGGATTTATTTTCCAGGTTGGGTGTTTTGACAATGAGGCATTTTATATTTTCTTACATTTTTAAACATTCTTTTTAGTTTGTTTGTTCTTGGTGTCTCACAGAGTCATTAACTTCCAATTATCTTGTTCTAATTTTTAATGTGTAATTTTCTTCAGCTAGCTTTTGTATCTCTTTTTCCATTTGGTTTATTCTTTTGTTTAAGTAGTTGTTTGCTTTGGTGGATTTTTGTTTCATTTGGGCCAATTGTATTTTTAAAATAATTGTCTTTCTTTTATAAGCTATTATATATGTTATATGTATATACATATGCATACACGTACAATTACATATATGTACGTGTAATGTATAACATGTGACAACCTGTTACAACAATACAACATACCTCTCATTTCTCATGTTTTCTCTATCTCTCTTATTTGACATTTAATGTCTTTTATGAGCACTTACCAGAAGCCTCTTTGAACTTGAGACCAATTCATATTACTTTTTGAGATTTGAGATTTTCTACATAGACATTTCTTTTCTGTCACCATAGTAGCTTTCTATGGAAAGCTGTTTCTTGCTCATTTTCTTTACTTTTCTTTTGGTATTTCCTCTATTTTTACTTTTCAGGTGGAGTTCTGCTCTTGGGGTAAAGGGGACACTGTCTGAAGCTTCCTGTGCAGCTCTGAGCCTTGGCTTTGAGGACAGAGGCTCTTGTATTTTTGAGAGATAGCTTGGCTGTACTTTCCAGGAAACAGTCTTGTTTCTTGGAATTACCTTCTGAGCTGATACTAAAGGCTGCTCCACTGATTTGCTTCTGTCCGAGCTGGCACTGAGAATCTCAGTTGCTGATTTGCTGTGATTAAGTCCCTGTCACCAGCTTTCTCAGAGTGTATCTGAGTTAGGCTTAATACCCTTTTCACCCAAGTGAGACTAATCTTTCTTGAAGTTTCTCCAAGCCTATCTTGAATTGTCCAGATGTGGTTCAGAGGCTTAACTTCATGGTGATTTCCAAAGGAAACTGGAAGAGTGTAATTTTCTGACTAGCTTTCTTGGAGATTCTTTGGACGGGCCTTAGTCTCAGCAGGATAGTCACCACGAGGATGGTCAAAGTTAGAATATCTCATTTCCAGTCTTTCTCAGCCCTTAAATACCCTACTACAATTACATCACTACAGCATACTGAATATGTGTGAACTAGAGAACCATTATATCACCATGCTAAGTACTAAGTATATGTATACTAAAGAATCATCATTTCATCAATTCCACTGAGTTAAAGCCTTGTTATAAGTATCCTTGTTTCAAGTATACTTCTCCAGAGTTACAGCCCTCTACATCTCCTGCTTTCTTTTGTTTTAGAACACAGGTAGTCATGCCCTCCCTGACTTCTCAGGAAGGTGAGAATACCAAACTGTTAGCAGGTTTCCTCTGGACTAAAGGATCTTACTTGAAACAGGTATACATAAATCCATCAGCATAGGAGGTATTACACAAGCACATAATAATATAACACAGGCTAGTAGTGATGTAACAAACAACATGAATCAATATGAGGAAATATACATGTCCATAAGTCCTAGAAATAGTCCAAAACCAATCTATTGTTCATTACTTCATATGGCTGGGAATCCAATGATTACTGTAAGTTTTGAAGTCCTGCAACAGTGTCATCATGTGTCATAATGATTCCTGCAGATTTTGAAGTCCTGCAATAATCTCATCATGTCTCAGGGAATCCAGTGATTCCTGCTGGTTTTAGAAGTCCTGCAGTAATCTCATTAGCAATTTTTGAGGTTCATGAGTCAACTATTATACACATTGGGTTAATGGCCATGCTATCTCAGTGGCACATGTAGTCAGAGATGGAACCACTTGATGTTTTTTGGGTATTTTTCTTTGTTTCAAGGATCTTCTCTTTTTCTGTCTTTCTCTGGTAGACAAGACAAATATGGCTCATTGGCACCCATCTGATTCCTTCTCCATCTGTAGAGATACAAGCAAACCCTTTCTCCCAAGCAGTTAATCTATCTGGTCCCTTCCATTCACCACTTTCTGGCTCTTTCCACAGCACCTGGAAATTATCTAAAGACAGTGGAGCTGCTTGCCCTGGACACTGCCCTTCTAGTGGATTATAAAACCTGTCTGCTGGAGCCAGTGCATCTTTATCAAAAATCAAAAAATTAATAGTGTAAAGAGCTAAATTTAAAAGTTCTCTAAGGTTGTCTGTGGCTCTCCCTTTCTTTTGTTTTTGGAGAAGCATCTTGATGTCTCTGTTTCTTCTCTCTATTATTGCCTGTCCTTGAGTACTTAAAGGTATCCCAGTGGTATGTAAAATCTGATACTGTGAACAAAAGGTGCAAAATGTTTAGAAGTATATGCAGGTCCATTATCTGTTTTTATTGCTTATGGCACACCCATAATTGCAAATACTTGTATAAGGAATTCAGTGACCACTTGGGCTGTCTCTTTTGCTGCTGGTATTGCAAAAGTGAATCCTGAAAAGGTGTCTACTACAACATGGATAAAAGACAGAAGACTAAAAGATTTATAATGGGTCACATCCATTTGCCAAATTTCATTGGGTCTCAAACCACAAGGGTTCTTCTCTAGAGGGAACATAGCTTGTGGAAAAGAAGGCAAACTGTACAGGCTTTTACTATGCTCCTAGCTTCCTCTTTTGTTATCCCAAATTTCAAATGTAAAGCTTGAGCAGCCCAGTGATATTTAGAATGAGATTTTTGGGCTGTCTGAAATAAAGGAGTATTGGCTAACATAGTTAGAAGGCTATCTGCCTTTGAATTTCCATAAAAAATAGAACTTGGAAGTCCACTATGTGAGTGGACATGCAAGATATAAATCTTACCTGGATGTTTTCTCACTTGCTCCTGAAGTTCCTTTAAGAATTGATATATATATATATATATATATATATTGGAAGTGACAAATTTTATTTACCTGTGGCAATTATTTGAACTCACCTACTGAATAAGCTGAATCAGATATTATTTTTGCATCTCCTATATAATAATTAAGAGCTAGTATGATTTCATACAATTCATTCTGCTAAATGGACTGAAAAGGAGTTTTGAATGTCTCTTTATAGTTAACTCATGAGAATATACAGCACAAATGTTATGTTTGGATGCATCTGTAAAGATTGTGGCTCCTTTAAGAGGAACCTTAGAAACCTTTTTTTCAAAAATCCATTGCCAATTATGTAATAGCTGGGTTATCGTTAATGGAGACCTATGTGTAAAATTTGGAGCTGTGGCCAATAAAATTTGCCACTCTGGGATGGTTTCACAGTATACATTAATTTGTGAATTGGTATAAAAGGTGTATATCTTGTGAGGTCTTATCCCAGATAATAGTACTATTCACATAATGACCATTAATAAGATTCTGGGTACTGGGTAAGGAGTAAGGCTTCATTCTGGTTGTGCTGGGAGGTTCACCCACAGTGTCTCCTTGATGAAGGACTGCTGTGGGTACCTCTTTTATAGCAAAAACTGATATTTCCAGGGGTTTTTCCATAATCATATTGGTTAAAACCAGTTCAACCTCTCTCAAAGTCTCTTGAGATTCTTTTGTAAGCTGGCATGGTGAGTTTAAAGCAGTATCTCCCTTTAAAATGTCATATAATGGTTGCAATTGATAGGTAGTCAAGGCTAACACTGGATGCATCCATTGTATATCTCCTATCAATTTCTGAAAGTCATTTAAGGTATTTAACTTCTTTATTCTTAAAAAAAAGTTTTTGTACTGTAAGTACCTTAAGATATATTTCATATCCGAAATATTGAAAAGGAGCATACCTTTGAATTTTTTTTGGAGCTATATGCAATTTGTACTTCCTTAGTGTTTCTATGGTCTTTTGTAGACATGCTTCTAACATTTGCTCCTCAGTGTACACCATCCATGTAATGTAATAACATAACATTAGGAAATGCTTTTCTTACTGGAGTAAGAACAGAAGCCACATACATTTGACACATAATAGGGCTATTTTTCATTCCTTGTGACAAAACTGTCCATTCATATCTTTTATAAGACTCAGCTAAATTAATGCTGGGTACTGAAAAGGCAAATCTTTTCATATTCTCCTTATCCAGAGGGATAGAATAGAAACAATCCTTAATGTCTATAACCCAAAGAGACCATTCTCTAGGCAACTGAGTAGGAGATGAAAATCCAGGCTGAAGTTTTTCCATAGTTTTCATCTATTTGTTTACTTTTCTTAACTCAGTCAACATCCTCCATTTTCCAGATTTCTTTTTTTACAATAAATACAAGAGAATTCCAAGGACTTAGAGAAAGTTGTAAGTGTTCTTGGTCAAGTTGCTCTTATACGACATCTAATAAGGCTTGGATTTTATCACTAACTAAGGGCCACTGTTCTACTGACGCTGGTATATCAATTTCCCATAGCATGGGAACAGCTGAGAATGCACCAGGCCTTTAATTGCAGCTCTGCCTAAAAAGCCCAAGTACCTAATTATAATCCTAACTGTTATAAGATGTCTCTTCCCCATAGATTGATGAGGATTTTTTCAAAAGGAGTAAAAACTCCAGTTCCACCTTCAAATATCCATCTCAAAGAGATAACACTAACTTCAGCTGCTATTGATCCTCCTAGGCCAAGCATATAGATATCTGCCTTAGTCTTTGGCCAATGACTGGGCCAATTGTCACTGCTAATGACTTTGCAATTTGCACCCGTGTCTACCAACCTTTTCAATGATATGGCATTTACTATCTATGTAAAGAGATGTTTAATTGTAACAGCTGCAGTCTAGAATATTCCTGGATTCTGTTACTGGGAGTTAAAATCTGGATAAATATCACCAAATTGCTTATCAAGATTGTATATCAGTAACTCTGATGTTATTGCTTCTCATGGTTGATGAGACACACATTGTCTACTGTATTAGTGACTGGGATATTATTTACAGATTCTCTACTTTCCCAAATCAATGTATGGATGGACACTGTTCTGTAAGCACTCTCAGGAGGTGAAATGTTCAAGGCTACTCTGCCTGGAGGCAAAGGATCCATAGGCCAGACAGGAATATATTTCACCTCTCCAGGGATATATTTATCCTAATATATATCCTAAATATACTAAGATATATTTATCTTAGTAGTCCCAGCTGCATACAATTTTATTGTCCCCAATTGCAATCTCTTTCCCCCATCATGTTCCTTCTCGGCTGATTAATCATGTAATCCTTTTTCTCCCATCAGGTTGCTTCTAGCTGATTGATCATGTTGGAGTACTGAGCTTCTAAAGACTCTCTGAGTGTAACATCAGCTGCCATCATGCTCTAAGTGTTTTTACCTGGGGGCCTGGAGCTGAGCTCTGCTTCCTGTTTCTCTGAGTCAATCTATATTCTGATGGCCAATGGAAGCCTCTATCACATTTTGGACATGGGGTTTTGGGTCTTGTTATCCCACCCATCTTTTATGCTAAAATTGAGCTTTCGGATGCTCCAGTTTACCACATTGAAAGTACTGGCAAGTCTCTCCAGAAGTCCCTTGCCAAAAGGGATCCTGTTTTCTGATGTTTGGATCTTAAGAAGTCTGGATCGTAACCTGAGTACTTGTGCCTACTGTGGCACAATGTCTTATGATCTTCTCTAAAGTAGCATCCTTGTGTAGTCCTAGTATAATTCTTCTACAAACCTCATTAGCACTTTCTCTAGCAAGTTGTCTTATCATAATTTCTGTTGCTGCATTTTCACCAATAGTTCATATGACAGTTGTTTGCAGATGTCCCACAAAATCAGCAAAGGACTCATTTGCACCTTGTCCTATTTTCCAGAAGACTTCCCCTTTATCTTGTCTTCCTGGGAAGATGCCCCATGCTTTGATAGCAGCAGCATCAATTTGCTCATATGCTACTAGAGGGTAATTAATCTGTGCTAAAGTTTCTGCATAAAGAAACCTGCTAGTTGATCAAAGGTGACTGGTATATTAACTCTAGGTTGCCTATTTTGTTGGGCTTGTATTCTACAGAGTTCACTATGCTCAAAAAGCTACAACAAGTTAAATTTCCAATCATTAGGGGTTAAAATTTCATAAGCCAAATTCTCTAATAACATCTTAACATAAGATGATGTACCTATAAATAGTGCAAGCCTTTTTCAGATCCTTGATCATTTTCAAATTAAAAGGAGTGTATCTTTTTCTTTATTGATCTGAAGAGTCAAACTCTTTAATTACAAGGTATGCTTCTATTTTCCTTTTTTAAATTATATCTTTTTATTTACAAGATATATGCATGGGTAATTTTTAAGCACTGACAATTGCCAAACCTTTTGTCCCAACTTTTCCCCTTTTTCCCCTCATCCCTTCCCCCAGATGACAGGTTGACCAATATATGTTAGATATGTTAAAGTATAAATTAAATACAATATATGTATACATGTCCAAACAGTTATTTTGTTGTACAAAAAGAATCAAACTTTGAAATAGTGTACAATTAGCCTGTGAAGGAAATCAAAAACACAGGTGGACAAAAATAGAGGGATTGGGAATTCTATGTAGTGGTTCATAGTCATCTCCCAGAGTTCTTTCCCTAGGTATAGCTGGTTCAATTCATTACTGCTTTATTGGAACTGATTTGGTTCATCTCATTGTTGAAGATGGCCATGTCCATCAGAATTGATCATTGTATAGTATTGTTTTTGAAATATATAATGATCTCCTGGTCCTGCTCATTTCACTCAGCATCAGTTCATGTAAGTCTCTCTAGGCCTTTCTGAAATCATCCTGCTGGTCATTTCTTACAGAACAATAATATACTATAATATTAATATACCACAATTTATTCAGCCATTCTCCAAATAATGGACATCCACTCAGTTTCCAGTTTCTGGCCACTACAAAGAGGGCTGCCACAAATATTCTTTATGCTTCTATTTTCAAATCAGATGTATCCTGTTTTTCGTTTTTAGCTTTACTTAATGTCTTTTATAATTGTGCCATAGAGGGTGGACAAACCTACTGCATGGGTGGTGCTGTTAACTCCTTTCTTGTCCAATTCTTCATGCTTTTCAGCTGTTTTGTCAATACTATCCCCCTTTTGCTCTTTCTTCTATTTCCTTATTTTAAAACTTGTGGGATTCCTTAAAGCCAATTGTATTATGTTTTATATACCTATATCTATATCTATATCTATATCTATATCTATATCTATATCTATATCTATATCTACACACACATATATATCTATCTATATCTATATCTATATCTATATCCACACACACATATATATCTATCTATATCTATATCTATATCTATATCTATATCTATATCTATATCTATATCTATATCTATATGCCTCTCTCTCTCTTTCTCTCTCTCTCTCTCTCTCTCTCGTTTCCTTAGAAATTGAATCAGAACCATTATCATTGTAATATTCAATTAGTTGCTCTCCCACTAGTTTCCACTTATCTGGTTCTAATTTTTCTTCATGAGAGAACCAAGGAGATTTGTATTCTAATAACTCAATGATTTGCTCCCAAGTTACCAACAAACCTTGCTTCTTTATTAATCTAACTATGCATTCTACACATTCCCCTTGGAGTGGGGCTCTTTTCTTAGTATTTGCCCCATTTCAGTTGAAAAATGAAAGTGACTAGTTTACTAACACTATTTCTGGGTCACAGGGACTACTCCAATGAACTTATGACCACAGCAGTCAAATTGCTGAGTAGAGGTCCGTCGATCCACATTTGGGCACCAAAATATAATTTTTGGACTAGCTTTCTTGGAGGTCCTTCAGATGGGCCTTGGTCTCAGAAGGATAGTCATTATGAGGATGGTCAAAGATGGAATGTCTCATTTCCAGTCCTTTTCAGCCTTTAAATACTCTAGTACAATTACATCACTACAGCATAATGAATATCTATGAACTGAAGAACCATTACATCATCATGCTAAGTACTAAGTATATATATTACTAAAGAATCATCATCTCATCAGTTCTACTGAGTTAACACCTTGTTGTAAGTATCCTTGTTTCAAGTATACTTCTCCAGAGTTCCTGCCTTCTATAGGAGAGTTTGAACAGCTTCCTGGCTTCATACCACCATTTTGGTTCCATGCCCTGGAAGTGCCAAAAATACAACTTTCAGCTCTTTTAAACTAGTCTCCAATCATTGAAGTATGTTATTTATATAGGCATATTAATTGGGTTCTTTTGTTCATTATTTCACACATAGGAAGATCTTGCTTGTATAGATCAATAAGCAAAATTGTAGACTGGAAAATGCTTCCATTTGGAAGTAGAATACTGATAATAGAAATTGCAGGATTGAATTTAAGTTTGATATAAGGAACATTTCTTAATTCAGAACTAGAATGGATTAGAAAGATAGTGGATCACTATTCTCTCTCCTCCTCTTCCTTCCATCAAAAGCTGCAAGCTGTTGTTGCTCCATTTTGTTAAATAAGCCATCAAAGACAAGGGAGAAGCTGGTCCTTTCTTCTCTGAAGCTATGATTTTCTTATCTTTTCTCTGGGCATTTTTCACTCATCAATCTCCCTTTTCATCTTTCTCTGCTCTTGCATTTCTTGCTCCATTGAGGGCTGAAAAACATATCTTTGAACTCTTCTATTATTCTCCTTATTACTGCTGTGACTTCCCATTTCAAAACTCTTCTCTCTGTTCCAAAATCCAAAATTAGAATGCAAGCATCTTCAAAACAGATACTTTTAATTTTGTAAATTTATCTCCAACATTTAGCATGCTTGACATCCATTAAGTGTTTAATAAATGTTCATACATTTATCTTTCAGTGGGAAACTATATTACCAGTTGTTGAATATGCTTTAAAGGAGATGCTTGTTTTGTTATAGTTTGGACTAAATGGCTTCTAAGTTTCCTTCCAATTATTAGATTCTTTCATTCTCTAAGAGCTGTAAATGATAACTCTGATACTAATTTTTTTTTTTTTTACATTGGCAAGGGGGAAATTAAACAGTTTTAAGATCTTGTAGCTAGTTAGGCATGAGTCTAAGTTAAGTCTCTGGTCCTATATTAAGCACATATTGTATAGCAATATGATATTTTTTGATAGCATAAAATGCCAGATACCTGGAATAGACTCTGAAATTCATTTTATACCTTGGTGCAGTGCATTACTGAATGATATTTTTACATAATATATCACATAATATAACATGATGAAGTTTAGAGAATGATGTAAGTTAATGGACTTAATGGTGGAAAAACCATGGAGTCTGGATGAAGAGTCAGACAAAAAGTACTCCATTGTCTTTGTCACTCATCCTTAAACTTAACTTTCTTTTCTTCTTGTTTCTGTAGATCAGCAGACAAGAATATGTTGCTGAGAAGTTGAAAAATATATAGAATATGGGCAATTTTACAGTCCCTACTACTCTCTGCAGTATCCTTCCTCTCTGATCTGTTTCCATGGTGATACACATTGCTTTACTTCTTCTTTAGCTGCTCTCTTCTCAGGAAATGCCAAAGGCTGTAGCTGCAAGGACACTCATAGGCAGCAAGTCTTGAGGGAACTAAAGTCTATGGGCACTTAGACCTGAGATCATAAGAAATTCTTGTATCATGTTCTGCCACCCCCAGAAAGTGGATATGAATAACAAATTGAGTGAGGCCTGCTTCTGAGTGCTATAAAACTGAATAAACACACTCTATCATTGCCCTATAAGTGTGTACAATCTAAGAGAGATATCAGCAATATAAATTTATGCATATAAGATATGACTGACATTTAACTGTTGTTCATATAAGATTTTATAACTATGTTATGCCATTTAATCTTCAACAAAAACAACAACAAAAAGTTAGGTATTTCCTGTATCAGTTTAGTTAAAGTAGTTCATTTTTTTACAAATGAAGTTGGGTTTGAAGGTAGTAAAATGACTTGCCTGAGATCACATACCTATAATTGAGACCCAAATGATGTCTTTTTTTTCCCCTGCAAATACAGCACTCTTTCCATTTCACAAAAGCATTAAGAAATTCATATACAAATTAACTAACATAAAAATAGATAGTAAGAGATTAAAATAAGGGTAAATATATAAAATGGAAGATAGGAGAAGAGCCCAGGAGATGGGAATGGGTAGTTCCTTTGCATTCTACTCTGACTGATTACATTTGTATGATTATGTTCTAGTCACATTTTAGAAGATGTGCTGGGAAATGTTTAAAAACCTGCTTTCCAAGTTTGCATGACACATTTTTAAAGTTTAATCTGCGTTTTTAAAACTCTTTCTTTGTCACTTTCATAAGTCCAGGTAATCAACAAAGTGATGAATCAAGCTCTGATTTTATTATTTGTCAATTTCTAAATGATTCACAAAGTGATCACACTGAATATGTAACAATAGACTCTATTGAGTTTAGAGTCATAGGAGATCAGATGAAATCTTGGCTCTTTTCTTCTATGTATTACCTTGGGAAATTCATAGTCTCTTTGAACCAAACTCTCTTCATGAATAAAATAAAATGAAAGGACTGGACTAAATCTCTTAGGTTATTTTTAGCTCTAGAATCCATGATCTTATGACTCCATTTTCTCAATCCATGTCTTCATGTTGGATTGGATCATTACTTACTGGGGAAGTTGTAGAGAGATTTTCTGAACAGGAATAAGTTATACAGGATAGTCTTCTAAATTGTAAGTTCCCTTATAACTCTGAGATTATGACATTTTATAAAGTTCTACATGGATCATCAGCCAAAGATAACATGTCAAAGTAGCCCATTTGTTTTTAGTGTTCTACTTCCCAACCACTTTGATATCCATCCAGCTTTCCAGTTGCCTCTGCTGAGAAGCATTCATAGAGGATTTTGCTCTCAATTATTAATAATATCCTTTAAGATTTCTGTCAAGTGTATTTGCACTTCTAAAATCAATTCTGTTTGTCTCCAAATCCTTCATGGACTAATGCAATGAATCCTTAATGATGAAACTTCTCATGTTTTGGTAGGTTATTTGAAAAAAATATTGGACTTTCTTAATGTCATACACATGTGTAAACCACATATATGTACATATATATGTACACATGCATGTGTGTGTGTGTGTGTGTGTGTGTGTGTGTGTGTGTAAGTACCTGACAGCTGATGAGGAAGCCTGAGTGATCTAATCTTTGGCAACAATAAATTGGACATGGGGCAAACCCTTCTAGTCAGTCTAAAATAGTACACCATTATAAGAAAGTTATAGAAATGACCAATTCAATTTACTCCAACAGGAGTAATTAAATGAACACCATTTGCAAAGTTCTATGCTATTTTGGGGGAAACTCCCTCACAAGGGCTTATATTCAATAGAACCACTAATTTCCATGCTAGCTTCTTCTACTCTTGAGTTTATGAGTTTAGATCACTTCAATATGGTGCCATGGAAATAGAAAATTAAAATTAAAAAAAAGTCTGACTTTGTATTTTTATTTTTCTCTTCTCATTGCTAAACAAGTAACATCCTTTATTCTAGTTTAATCTATATACTTCATATGAATAGTTTCAGGCTGTTTCAACCAACTGTATCTCCTTTCAAGATAGCATGCTTTTGAAAATAAACTTGATTGTTAAAGGTTCAACTGCATAGAGCTTATTATTTTTCAATAATGTTTTATCAATATAAGTAATTTAGTCTTCCTGGTAATGCATTTGGAACTACTTCCAATATTATGATATAGTATTTTATGTTTTAAAATTTATGATGTTTAATTTTTAAATTTTATTTATTTCAAAATTATATCAAAGATGTACTTTTCAGGGACTGATTCAATTTTGTTATATTTATTAAAGATATGTTTTCCCACTTACTTGCAAAGGACTTGAAGTGACATGTGTTATAATATATTTGAAAATAAAATATAACTAAAAAAAAAAAGGCTGCTTGAGTTATGCAGATTGTGGCGCAACCAATACACTTAGCT
This sequence comes from Antechinus flavipes, assembly GCF_016432865.1. NCBI lineage: Eukaryota > Metazoa > Chordata > Mammalia > Dasyuromorphia > Dasyuridae > Antechinus > Antechinus flavipes. The sequence continues at coordinate 401,403,600 of NC_067400.1, forward strand.
CTACATTTGCAGATGGGAAAAACGGAAATACACAGCAGTGTAAAATTTTGCTTTTCTGACCCATGAAGAACACAAATTCATCTCCAGAGACAATACTTTCCCTGGAACTAATCTTAAAAACAGAAATTTGGATAGTATTGTGGTTAGTAATAAGCCAAAAAAAAAAGAATTTTAGGAAGATAGGCATTGTTACTTAACAAGCCATAATATTTTTCCCAAAGAAGAGTTGATATATTCACATTAACTGCCACCAGTCAATAGCCATCAAAATGACTTATTATGACAATCATCTGTCATAATTGCTCACTTACATACAGGTGAATACATTTAGAAGTCCTAATTGTAAAGACATTCATACAAGGGAGACTAAGGAGTAGAAAATTAAATGAATATTGGTAGAATTATATGTTAATATATATTATGTAGATGAAAATCACATTATGGAAATGAAATGTGATCTCAACTAAATTGTATCAGAATGAAAAAATAGGCACTTGGAGTTATATATTTCTAATTACTTCTTCGTGTAAACTCAGTAGGTAGTATTTTACATGTCTGAAATGATTAACTAAGCGAGTAATAAATTCAGGCTGTGGCTGGTTTTCAGTTAAGTTTCATAGCTTCTTAATGTAAACTGCAATGAGATTTCCTTTGTGAACTCCATGTATAAGTATAAAATGGAATTTTGAGACTGACTTTATTAAACCTTGAAGGCTTTATTATTTTTTAAACCAAAATAGAATTTGTTCTTCCATTAACTTGGAGACAGGAAATACCTTAAGTAATTATTGACATTGAGAATGTTTGATAAATACCATTGTGGAAAATGAATGATTTGAAGTTAGCCATCAAAAGTATATGGCTGAATCATTTTCACTTATTTGACTTGTGAGTTGAGTTACAGAATTATGTGTGATTTATCAAGTTTAAAAGGATTTGGTATTCACAAAGTTTCCCCATTGGTCACTCTAGTATAAAGTAGAATTTGAATTAAGAGAAATAAACAAAAATATTAAGTAAAAAAACAAATCTTTTAAAATTTAAAAATGTATAAAATAGAGGTGAACTTATGTTGCTTTTTGTTGAATATAAGTGACAGCTTTTGCTCCCCATGCTCAATTTTATCACGGTTCTGAAGCCTCTAAGGTTCACATGACAATCCTAAGCATTTGAAATGAAATTAGAATAGATCTGGGAAAACACTCATGGGATATGTTGACACATCCTTTGTGGATTTCAAATAATTTTGCTCTTAGTTTTAGAAAAAAATCATTTTGCATCTACCTTCTTTATCTTACTATGGGGAAATATTTAGAAATTGGAAACCTTTTCATTTCAGAGAATTTCTGTGATCAAGTCATTCCTATACTCAAAAATGCTTTTACTGCTCAAAAATGCTTATACCTATGGAATAATTCCTGAAATGTTGATTCTGTTATTAAGGATTAGGAAATTAGAAATGAATGAATTGCCACATAAATTGGTCTTCTTTTTCAGAGCCATATTAATCAAACTGCCAAAATTATTTTATAGAGCTAGAGAAAATAATAAAAAAATTCATCTGGAAGAACAAAAGATCAGGAATATCAAGAGAATTAATTTTAAAAAATGCAAAGTATGGTGGCCTAGCAGTATGAGACTTAAAATTCTATTATAATTACATCTTATGAAGAGACAAAAAATAATTAGTTCAATTAAGAAAAAGAAGGAATGAGGATGAATATTGTGTGAATGTTGCTCTTATAAGATTTGGCTCAAAGAGAGAATATGAGACATATTTAGCTTCAAAGAGTAAATTGTCTCACTATATAGGGAAGTAGGAGAAGGAAGGAGAAAGAGAAGGAGAAGGCTAATAAGGGAGAGAACAGAAGTAGAAGGGGAGATAAAGGGAAAAGAAAAGACACAAGTAAAACTTGGGGAAAATAAGCTGGTGGAAAATACAGAGTTAGTAATTCAACAGTAAATATGAATATGAATGGGGTGGATTCTCCCATAAAAAAAGAAGTGGATAGCAGATTGTATTGAAAACCAGAATCTTACAAGATGTTGTTTACAAGCAACACATTTATAGTAGAGTGATATATACAGAGTAAAGATGCAGATTCTCTTATGCTTTAGCCAAAGGAAAAAAAAAAAAGCAGGGGTAACAATCCTGATCTCAGATGAAGCAAAAGCAAAAATAGATCTAATTAAAAGAGATAAGAAAGGAAACTACATTTTACTAAAGGACACCACGGATAATGAAGTAATACCAATACTAAACATATATGCAGAAAGTGTCATAGCATTCAAATTCCTAGAGAAAAAGTTGAGAACTTCAAAAAGAATTGGACAGCAAAATTATACCAGCGGAGAATATTAACTTTGTTTTCTCAGAACTAAATAAATCAAGTTACAAAATAAATAAGAAGCTAAGGAGGTATATAGATATATCATACAGCTTTTGAGAAAACTGAATGAGGACAGAAAGGAATATAATTTTTTTTTTAGTGACATATGGAATCTACACAAACATTCAACATATATTAGGGCATAAAAACCTCCAAATCAAATATAGAAAGGCAGAAATAGTAAATGCATCTTTGTCAGATTAATTACATCTAGTAAAGGACCAGGGAAAAATAACTAAATATAAAATGGAAACTAAATAATCAAATCCTAAAGAAATGTGTTAAACAACAAATCACAGACATGATTTATAATTTCATCCAAGAGAATGACAATGAGACAACATTCCAAAATTTATGGGATGCAGCCATAGCAGATCTTAGGGGAATATTTATATCTCTATACACTTATTTGCATAAAATAGACAAAGAAGATCAATGATTTGGTCATGTAAAAAATCTAAAGAAAGAGCAAATTAAAAACACCCAATTAAATACCAAATTTGAAATTTTGAAAATAAAAGGTGAGATTAATAAAATTGAAAGTGAGAAAACTATTAAGCTTTAATAAACAAAATGAAGAGTTGGTTTTATGAAAAAAACCACAAACAGATAAACTATTAGTTAATTTGATTAAAAAAGGAAAGAAAATCAAATTGTTAGTATAAAAATTAAAAGGGTGAACTTTTCGTCAATGAAGAGGAAATTAGAGCAATAATTAGGAGCTGTATGCAAATAAATCTGATAATCTAAGTAAAATTGATGACTACTTACAAAAATATAGATTATCCAGATTAACAGAGTAGGAAATAAATTATTTAAATAGTCCCATTTTAGAAAAAGAAATTGAAGATCAATTGTGAAGGTAGAGCCAAGATGGTAGAATAAAGTTAGGAAGCTGGTCAAGCTGTCCCAGTTTCCCTCAAAAAAAAAAAAAAAAACACAGGAAATCAAGCTTCTGAATGAAATCACTCTCTAGCTCAAGGTACACTGAAAAAACTTCAAGAAAGGTCAGTCTCACAAGGGTGAAAAGGGTGTTCAGCCCAGGTTATATAGACTCCAGGAAAGCTGGTAAAAGAGTCATAATCACAGTAAAGTAGCACCTAAAACCCTCAGTCAGTCTTAGCTCAGTAGAGGAGCAAATTAGTGAGTTCAATCCCAGCTCAAAGTCAAACTCTAGGAAACCAGGCTGTTTCCTGAACAGAGTAGGCAAAGCTACCCCTTATTAATACAAGGGGCCCTTGTGTTCAAAGCCGAGCTCAAAGCTCAAAGCTCAAAGCTATAGAACTGTATAGGAAACTTGGAACAGTGTCTCTTTTACTGCAGGAGCAGAGCTCCACTTTTAAAATAAATAAGAGGAAATGCCAAAAGAAAAGAAAAGAAAATGGGCAAGAAATGTAAAAAACCTTGGACATAGTATGGTAATAATAAACAGGGCAGACCAAAACACAAACTCAGAAGAAGACAGAATGTTCACAGGAGAAATCTCAAAGATTGAGATAAATTGGTCTCAAGCCAATTAACTGAATTAATACCAAATTAACTCAAGGCCAGAGAAGTTTCTTGGAAATGTTCATAAAAGAATTCAAAAAAAAATATGACAGATAGAAGGAAGAATTGAGAAAAGAAATGAAAGGTATGAAAAAGAGAGTCAACAATTTGGAAAAGGAAGGAAAAAAATTTTCTGAAGAAAACAACTACTTAAATAACAGAATACACCAAATAGGAAAAGAGATACAAAGGATAACTGAAGAAAATCACACATTAAAAAGTAGAACAGAGCAAATTGAAGCTAATGATTTTGTGAAACAGCAAGAATCAGATAAAACAAATTAAAAAGAATGAAAAAAAATAAAGAAAATATGAAATACCTCATTGGCAAAACAGCCAATCTGGACAATAGATGCAGAAGAGACAATTTAAAAATTATTGGTCTACCTGAAGGCCATAATAATAATAAAAAAAAAAAAAGAGCTTAAATGGCATCCTACAAGGTGTCATTAAGGAAAACTGCCCCAATATTCCAGAAACAGAGGGGGAAATACTCATTGAAAGAATTGATTGCTCATTTCTTGAAAGAGATCCCACAAGGAAAACCCCAAGGAACATTGTTATGAAACTCCAAAACTATAATCTCAAGGACAAGGTGCCAGAAATAAACAATTCAAATATCAAGGAGCAACAGTCCGAATTTCCCAGGATCTTGCAGCTTCTATAAGGATCAGAGGGGCTGGAATATCATATTCCAGAAGGCAAAAGACCTCGAGTTACAACCAAGAATTAGTTACCCAGAAAGATTCAGCATCATCTTTCAGGAAAGGAGATGTAGCTTCAATGAAGTAAGAGACTTTCAATCATTTCTATTGAAAAAACCAGAACTAAAATAGAAAATTTAATCTACAAACATAGGATGCAAAAGAACCATTAAAAAGGTAAATAGGGGATATATATATATATATATTTAAAGGTTTGTCTGTTTACATGTCTAGTTGGAAAAACAATATCTCTAACTGTATGTGTCACTGGGGAGGACAAAAGGGAGGGGTATCACATGGACTGAGAGGGTTTGGTTGTTAAGGGACTTTTATGTGATGACATCAAAGAAAAAGACATAAGGGTAGAAAGAGGTCTGTACTGGAAAAAGAGGAAAGGGAAGGTATAATAGGACAATTAGTTCACACCAAGAGGCTCAATAGATCTATTACATGAAGGGAAAAAAGAGAAAGGAATGAGCTTTGAAGTTTGATCTCGTTAGGTTTTAGCTCTAAGAGGGAAGACCAATCATTTAGTTGGATATAGAAATTTACCTAATGCTATAAAGTAGTAGCAGGAGAAAGAGGAAAAGAAAAGGAAGGGACAGGATAGAAGCAGAAACACTGGAGAAAAAGGTAAAAGAAGAGGGTAAGAGTTGATAGAAAATAAGGTAGTGCATGGAGTGAGTTAAAAAACACTAGTAAGAGAAATGGGAAGGGTGATAGGAGGTAAGATAGTGAATGGGGTGTGTAAAAAGCACAGGAATAAGGACAGATAAAGAGAACAAAAGTATATAAAGGGAGAAAATGGGATGGAAGAAAATACAGAGATGCTAATACCATAAAATGGAAGCAAACAACAGAGTGGATTTAAAAAAAAAAACAAAAAACAAAAACAGAATCCTACAATATGATGTTTACAAGGAATACTTTTGACACAGAAATACACATACAGAATAAAGGTAAAAGGTTAGAACAGAATTTATTATGTTTCAACTGAAGTATAAAAAGCAGGGGTAACAATTCTTGATCTTTGACAAAACAAAAATAAAAATAGGTCTTATTAAAGAGATAAGGAGGGAAAGTTCATCTTGATAAAGTGTAGAGGGCTAGAACTCTGAGAAGGTATACTTAAGATACTGACAACCGGGTGCTTATAGTTAAGCACCTACTCAGTGTGATTGATGAGATAATGATTATCTAGTTAAGCATGAACTTAGTGTGATGAAATGATATATCACTCTAGTTAAGCACATACTTAGTGTGATATGGTGATATAAAGGTGCATGCTCAGTGTGCTGTAGTGATGTAATCATACTGAGGTATTTAAGGGCTGAGAGACACAGAAGAGTCTAAGACACAGTCACAGAAGAAGTCTTTCAGCCACAGACACAGAAGACTCTCTCGACACACACACAGAAAAAGTCTCAGATACAGACACAAGAGAAGACTCCAGACTCCATCTTTGACCATCCTCATGGGTCTCCTGCCTTTCATCACTCCTCCACTAAGACCAAGGACTCATACTGGTCCCCAGATCTTCTGAAAGCTAGTCCAGCCATTACATTTTGGCTTCCAAACATGGGGCCTTAGAAATGTAGGGCCTTGAAAAGCAGGTCACAAAGCTGTTCAACTGAGGAGATTGTAAGCTCAGTGGAGAGTCCCTGTGTCCTGGAAATAGAGTGAGTATAAAAATAGGCAAGTAGGAAACTTTGGTAAGGGCTAAACTAGTCACTTTTGTTTTTCAGCTAAAATGGGGCAAATACTAAGAGATGTAGAGTTTCGGCCCTCTACAATAAGGAGCACAGAAAGTAATGAAATAATAATGATACTAAATGTGTTTACACCAAATGGCATAGTAGGCAAATTCCTAGAGAAGATTTTAAGCCAGTTATAGGAAGACATAGACAGCATAAGTATTTTATTGGGAGCCTTCAATATTCCCTCTCAGAATCAGACAAATCTAACCACAAAATAAGAAAGAAAGAAAATAGGGAATTTAATAGAAAAAACTATATATTATAGATCTCTGGATAAATTGAATAGAATCAGGAAAAATACCTTTTGCTTGGCAGTACATGGCATCTAAATAAAAAAAATGACCATTAGGATATAAGAACCTCACAATCAAATACAAAAAGGCAGAAATAGTAAAGGCTTCCTTTTCAGGTTACAATGCAATAAAAATTTTATTCAATAAAGATAGACTAAAAACCAATTGGAAATCACAGTAATAATCCACAATTTAATCCAAGAAAATAACAATAATGAGACAACATACCAAAACCAATGGGATGCAGCCAAAGCAATTCTTAGGGGAAATATTATATCTCTAAATAGCTACATAAATAAAATAGAGAAAGAGTAGATCAATGAATTAGGCATACAACTAAAAAAAGCTAGGAAAAATACAAATTAAAAACACCCAATTAAATACCAAATTAGAAATTTTGAAACTCAAAGGAGAGATTAATAAAAATAGAGAACAAGACAACTACTGATTAAGTAAACAAAACTAAGATTTGGTTTTATGAAAAAAACTAACAAAATAGATAAGCTTTTAGCAAATTTGATCAGAAAAAGGAAAGAAAAATAAAAAAACAAATCACTATTATCAAAAATGAAATGGGTGAATTACTCACCAATGAAAAAGAAATTAAAATAATTATTAGGAGTTATTTTACCCAACTTTATGACAGCAAATAAGAAAATCTAACTGAAATGAAATTATAAATTGACCAGGTTAATAGAAGAGGAAATAAAATACTTGAATAATTCCATTTTAGAAAAATAAATTGAACAAGTCATTCATGAACTGCTTAAAAAATTCTCCAGGGCCGGGATTCACAAGTGAATTCTACCAACAACTGAAAAACAAAACAAAAAATGATACTATGTAAAGTATTTGCAAAAAATAGGTAAAGAAGGAGTACTCAGGGAGGCTACCTGGTGTAGTGGATAGAGCACCAGCCCTGAAGTCAGGAGAACCTGAGTTCAAATCTGACCTCAGACACTTAAAACTTTCTGGCTGTATGACTCTGGGCAAGTTACTTAATCCCAATTGCCTCAGGAAAAAAAAAAAAGGAGTACTGACAAATTATTTCTATGACACAAATATGTCACTGATGTTATATGATTAGAAGACATAGTACATGGTAGATTTGGGCAGATTGAAATGTAGCAAAGAAATTTAGAGAACAGGTAAATGATGTCACCATGATCAATAATCAAAAAGGAAAAGTTAGAAAAGTCCTTATAATGTTAAGTAGACCCCTATATGAATCTGGAGAAGAACAAGAAGAGTCCTATAGAGTTTGTTGGCATAAAAGTGGCTGCTTCATTATAAGGAATGTGCTAAAGAAATTAGATTCATTTGAGAAGTGACTACTATGTATTTCATAGGATGATTATGAAAAGTATGATTTCCAAACTGTGAAGTACCACATAAATAGATGTATTCATTAATTTTTTCAATTATCAGTTTTCTTAATCTGTCAATAATCATAATGGCACTTTTGGTTTTGTAAAAAAAAATGTAAAATTACCTAAATTAAATCATTTGATCATCATAATAACCATGGGAACAAATGGTATTATCATCACTATTTCATGGCTGAGGAGGCTGAGGATGAGAGAGGTTAAGTGACTTACCAAGATTATACAATTAGTATCTGAGAGAAGATTCTTGACATAGAACATCCTGATTTGCAGACTGACTCTATTCACCATGTCTTCTAGCTGCCTTGAGTAAGTGACTATCATAGTTCACTATAGCCCACATATTCTGATTCTATGAAGGTACTGAACATCAAAGTAGGCTGAGATAACAAATTAGCTGTTGTGGATTGTAATTCACAAATTGGATAATTTTAAGGCTGTAAGAGTGGCACTTTTCCATGAAGATCTCTCCAATGAAATATTAGGTTCTTGTGGGCAGAATCTGTTTTTCTTTGTTTTTGTATTCTCAGTGCCTTATAGTAGGTTCTTAGTAAGTATTTATTGAATGAATAAATCAACTGTACTTCATCTTGTAAATTGTAACATATATATATGTATATACATATATATATATACATATATATATATATATGTATATATATATATATATTTCAATAGAGAGTAGAGCTTGGTATATAAAAAAGCATGGATTCTTGGAATAGTGTAAGTTTGGCAATCAAATTAATTGTGATTTGTAAAATATTGTCTGATTTGGTGGCACCTTTCATAGAATTCCAAAGTGGTAGCAAATAGTCATGCATCTTGTGAGAAAGAAATTAACAACAATGGATTTGGCAACATTCCTGGGAGTGAAAGCATCAAGGTTATGTCAGCACCTATTAATCTCTAAATAGGAGCGTCAGGAGTTTTCATATCAATAGATTACTTTTTTGTTTGTTTGTTTTGAAAATAATGTTTTTTTCCAAGTTGAGTGGATACTTTGATATTTGGATTAACTCCAGAAATCTACTTTTTAGGAACATAAATTTTAGAATTGTGAGGTTATGCATCAGCCATTTATACTTCTATTCTTTGAAAAACCATAGAAAATTTCTCTTTGAGTAATCACAAGTCTATGGCTTTTGATTTTTCCAATGTTTAAATCTTCTCAGCCTGCTAGGAAGATCAAAATCAGTCTTTTTTGCACTCACATGTTTATCTCGGAACCCTACAGTTCAAAAAATTAATTTCGGTTGGAATCAAAATGTCATGATGAAGTTGGTTGTTCTGACTGGGTTTTAACTTGCAAAGCAATCACTTTCTATTAATTATGCATCCTCTATGGGGATTGTCTGGCACATTTCCCTCAAAGCCTTCTAACTTTCTAACTTATTCTTGATTGTCCCTAATGAAAAAGAGTAGTGTTTTTGCCTTTAAATTAAGATTACTTTAATGTCAAAGATTATGAAAGAATTCATTTTCCCATGAAGTGTATTATCTTGTAGAAAACACCCTTATCTTTTAGAGTCAGTTTCTAGTCTTTAATGCCATGAATAAAATTGAAGAAATTTCAACTATATGATGACTTGGTTATTTCATAAGGAATCTGAATTAAATGACACTAAATCTTACTTATGAGAAAACTTTTGACTTGGTGGGAAAGCTACTTAAAACATTTGTTTACTGGATTTTTTCCATACAAAAAAATAGTGCTTTTGTATTACAAATATATAGGCTATTTTCATAAATTGTCTTTTTGAAATCAGAAAAACTGCATGTTTTACTATTAGATATCATTACTTAGTATTCCTTGTTACATTATTTGTGGTGTACTCACAGCTAATATTCAAAGTTCTTCATTGCAGCAATTGTGAAGATGTAGGACCCACTGGATCTAGGATTGTTATCTCTGTTATGTCTTGCATTTTTTTTTAACTGTCACTTCATTTAAGGATCTAACTTGAGTTGAATTTGCAGAGTGATCATTTGCAGCTTGGAAACTGGCAAATGCAACAGATCAGGGTTTGATTTGTTGTTTTGTTATTGGTCTAGACTTAAGAAAATGTTCAGAATGCAAATTAAATTAAATTTAAAACATGTCATGGATACATTTCCACCTGCCCATGATTCACTTGTCAAACATTTATCAGAGCAACCTGAATACAATCTCATGAAGGAAAAGCACTGTTTTTATTTTTCTTGAGTGTCTCTGATACAGGAATAAAATTGTCTTTCAACAAGAAATAATAATAATAATAATAGTAATAGTAATTACAGAGTACTTTAAGGTTTGCAAATGGTATTTCATTTGATCTTTCCAATAGACCTATGAGATAGGTACTATCATTATCGTCATTTTGCTGAAATTATAAAAGATTAAATACTTTGTATATATCACACAGCTAATAACCATTTGAGGTAGAATTCAAACTCAAGTTCAAATCCAACATTCCAAACACTGATTCACCAAGATCTAAAGAATTTTCAAGGTTCTTGTTAGGCAATATTTCAGATTAGGCTAAATGTGATGCTATTGGCTATTGCAATAGCCTACTTATTGATTTTCCTGTCTCAGATCTCTGCCCACTCTAAAGTATTACCCATGAAGCAATGATCTTCATAAAGTGACACTTTAACTAGGTAACAACCCAAAAACAATTCTATAAATTCCAGTTGTTCCTTATTATCTCTAAAATCAAGAGCAATTTTTTTTTTTTTTGGCTTTCAGTCTTTCATAAACTGGTACCTTTCCATATTTTCAGTGTTCTTATACGTTATTTGCCTTTACCTACTATCTCCTCCAATGCCACTGTCTACTTTCTGTTCTTTGTGCAAACACTTCACTTTTCAGTTTTATGCATTTTCATTGGCTCTCATGCATTCCAGGCTCTCTTTCTTGAACCCTCACTCCTGACTTCTTGGATTTGCTTTTAGTGCCAAAATCTCACCTTCCTCAAGAAGCCTTGTCCATTTCCTCTTAATGGTAGTACCATCTTTCTGAAGGAACCTACTGCTTTTCCTGAGTTTATATCCAATTTATTCTAGATATATTTTGAGTGTTGTCTTTTCATTAAATTGTGAGCAATTTGAAGGTAGAGACTAATTTCTCTTTTTAACATTAATACTTAGTACAGGGCTTGCTAAATGTTTTTTGACTTGGCAAAAATCTGGAAAACTAGCAAGAATATTAGAAATTTCTGAATCCAGGCCTTTCAGTTTATGGATGAGAAAACTAACACTTAGAGAGTGCTTTTAGTTAGATGGTATGATTTAGAATGCTTTAGAATTTTGTGGCAGAGAAGCAGGTTTCATTCCACTAAATAAAATTGTTTTACTTTTATATTATTATGATTCTTCTCCTCCCTTAAATACAGTATTCAGTTATTTTATTTTAATAATCATTTAGTCTTAAAAATTATAAAACTTCTTCACCACCCTAAGGTACACAACACAACAGAAAAATAATGCTATGTTCTTTCTTTTCAGTTCAATTCATTACACATAGGTATTTCTGTATTGATGTATCACATCAATAAAACTAAATTCCGTGAATGACATTTTAATTGAGTACAGTATGATTACCTCATATTCCACTTGAAAACAATTTTAATCTTTAACATATTATTTTGCTTTTTGCATCACAATGATTGTTTTACATAATAAATTTGGAACATAATGCATTTTGATTGTTATAATGTAATTCAGCCTTATAAATAAAATTTATAATGGAAAGGCAATTGGATATTGATGAAATCAACATAATAGACTGGTCTATTTTGCTCTTACTGCTGAGTCTTTAAATTCTTCAAACTGTTGTATATGTTGATAATTAATCAGGTGCACAATTATCAAGTTAGCAATAAGACTTTAAAATATTCTTCTATTTGGAACTAATAGATAATAAATGTAACCACCAATAAACATTTGTGATGGCTTAAATAATTATTGCTACTTTAGCACAGATATAAAGAAAAAAATAGTACTTGGCCAATTTACAGAAGTGTCATCTTAATCTTGTATACAAATAAATCATTATGAAAAGAATGGCTTCTCCATTGTTTATTCCTGGATAAGATGATCATGTCCTGTGAAATATTTTCCCTTATTTTTCTTATATGCAAGACATAATCACCTTCTTTATTCTTTTCTATAAGCATTTTTCTGTTTAACTGTAATCTATGTCTTCTGATTCTGTTTATAGCAGGGATGTTAAAGCAGGTGGGATAAAAATTCAGTTCTTCCAGTTCTTGTTAGTTCATTTCTTTTTGGACAAAGATATCATATTCAGGGAATAATTAGATTTACAGGTATCTTAAATACTGTAAAATAATTATCATCTTTTGTTTCATTTTACAACTCTATCATTTTCATCAATGCTGCAGAATCATAATGAAGATCCCTTGATAGTGAGGATTATTGTATTTTTATTTTTATTGATCTGCATAGCCTAAAAAATCACCAACTTATGTCTAGTTTTAAGGTAATGAGCCTTTCCATGCTGAATGAGGCTGATTTGCAGGCAGCAAATACAACCTATTGTTGGGACAATATACAATATTTCTAACTCATAGTCTAGACAAGCTTTTAAGAGCTGTCTTATGATCACTTGTGGAGGTCTCTTATGCATATAGACATCTAGAATTTAAAGCTTCTTATTTTTTTCCAGAGACTTGTTCTATTGCAAAATTATTTAAATTTTGAAACTGATTTGCCTAAAATGAATTAGCCCCTTCATACAAGAATGGCTGTTGACAAACAAGACTAATTTTCTTTGAAGGAAAGAAAAGGTAACAATTCTAGGATTTGATTGTTATGTTTTATAGAGGTTAAAATATTGAAGAACATTTCTTTTGATGCTCTGTTATTCATACAGTATAACTATTCAAAGCTTTTTTTTTTTTCTGGTAGTTATGACAGTTTATAACCTTGCTTGAAATACTACACTTCCATGATTAGATATAATTATTTTATTCATTTATGACTTTACAATAACCAAGATTTAAGTTAACATTGTCATCTACTAAGGTCTGAAAAAAGCTTATAATTTTAAATGAACAAGGAATTAGTGACCTAATAAGTATGTTCATTTATTCCTTAAATCTTATATATTTTTGGTATACGTTTGATAGACCAAAATGACTATATATCCTTTTATGTAGTACCTAATGTAATAAAAAGAAAGATATTTTATTGATAAAGAGTCAATGATAATAAAGGCTTTTATGATGTCAAATATATCTATTTGAAAATGTCTAAGTACAATGCAAAGTTAATGAAACAAGCTAAAATTTTTGAATTTGTAATCATTTAATAAGAAACATCAATTGGCTACTACATATATGTGAGGGATGCTGAGGTATACAGGAAAGTGAATTAGACATTTTGGTGTTCTCATGAAGCTTATTATCTAATAGAAATAATACACATATGAATATAAAAGCTAAAGCACAAAGGCAATCTTTCTGATTTATAAAGATTATATTTTTAGTTCAATTTAACTAACATGTTAAGTGCCTGTAGTGTACTTTTTGATATACTATGAATCAAATGGAAATAAGGTATATTAAATTGTTTTTTATCTACTGATAGAATGGCATGGAAAATGATAAGGATCTTTTATTCGTTGTCATAGGAGAGATAAGAAAACAAACAATTGCAATAATTACAGGGACATAATTAAGCTAAAAACTAATTTCATCCCTTTTTGTTAATTTCTTTTTGTTTCAAAACTTTTGATTCTACTTTCTCAAGGGAAAGAACTATACAAAAGTGAGCAAATAAAAATCGTGGCCACCCATATGCCTTACAAAATGGTGAGATTCTTATATTTCTTACCATTGGCACTCTTGAAAATACCTTGTGGGCCATTAAGGTTAAAAAACTCACCTATTTGGTCAAGCAATTCATTATAGATTTCCTATATAGACTTCACTTAGTGATACATTTGAATATCACTCAAGATTTGTTTTTTTAAAAAATTTCAGGAATTTTTAATGAATGGGCATTTTTTCTTAGTTACTAAAACTTGGAGTTACAAATTATAATTTTCTTGCAAAATATTGGCATTTGATATTTGTCCAATTCATTTTACTAGTGTCCATGGCATTAAATTGATTTTAAAAAGTGAAAATTTAAATTTTTCTTCTACATTTATTTAGGATATGAATAATTTTATTTATGATAAAAACAAGTACATTGTATTCAATAGATTATTCCAAAAATATGTTTTTAAGTTACCCTTATCCTTAGATTATACTTGGAAAGGAAACATATAGAGTATAATTTATGTTCACATACACAAATGAAAAATTCATTTGCTGTTTATACATACAGTGTTGGGAGAGGGTTGAGAGACTCTCAAGTGAATGTCTAGATCTTACTGAACAATATTTAAAATTTTTTAACAGTGCTTTTGCTCTTTTTCTGACTTGTCCACAGAAATCTCAGTTGTCCAGTCTTTGGATTTAGATTATATGGCCACCAAGAATTTTATTAATTGTGGACTCCATTTTATTAAACACAAACTTTATTCCTTCCTTATGTTCATGTATTTCTACTTTCCTGACTAATTTGGAATAGGATATACTATCCATACTGGGAGTTCTTCCTGCCATGGTCTTGCTAAAACAGAACAGAATATGGCCACTTGCCATGTTCCAATAAGGGCAAAAGAACATAAAGTATTTAGGAGGAGTTATTATTTATATGGATACTCAGATCATTGCCAAACAGAGCTGCTAAAATACTGCTTTAAGTATTCTAGATACTCATTGTAAGAGTCTTGTGCCAAAAAAATATCAGAATCATTCAGGTTCTTTGTATTGTTTCTTAGAGATAAATGCATTATCCCTATCTATATAAATTGATGTCTGTCTCATATTATTTTCCTGACCACTAGCTGCTAATCTGGTTATCTCTTCCCTTCTTGTTGGGGTAACTGTTTAATCTCTGATCCTCCATCTTTCTATTTTCTATTTTAATAAGTTATGCCATTAAACATATATTAAGTATCATATGGTAAAAAAAAATGGACTAAGCATTGGAGATACAAAGAAAAGCAAAAAACTCTCTATCCTCTAGAAATTCATAACCTAATTGGGTAGACAACATTCAAATAACTATGCACATCCAAGACAAATGCAGTATAAATTGGAGATTCTGTCTCCATTCTCAAAGATGACCTTAACAGCCAGAAGGTGACATCATAATATGAAAGTGAATTGGATTTAAGTGAGGGTGGTGGTGCAGTAGAAAGTGTGGTGGTGATCTTCTTCTTTTAAAATAAGTAGAATAGTTCTCTCTGGGGGAGGTTTTCTTGGAGGCAGCTTTAGTATCAATTGAAAGTAATAATCACCTCAAAACTCAGCCAGGTGATAAAAGTTCAGATGTTTTATTGTCTCCAATATAGCCTGGTTAGCTTAGAGCCCTCCGAATGTCTCCAAATCCAAAGGTTTTGTCCTTCAACCTCTGCCTCTGTTTTCTTCAGCCTCCAGCTAGCACAAAGATGGAATAAATCTCTTGTCTCCTTCACTTGGGGCTCGGCTAGCTTTCTGGTGAGTCTTTCAGACCAGCTTGGTCTCAGTGGGGGGAGTGCAGGAGCCTAGCCACCAACCACAGTGGTGTGAGATGAAGAGGAATCTGGTTGTGCCACTGAACTCTCGACTCATAGCTTCTTCCTCTGAAAACTCTCTTCTGTCACCAGCCAGCCAAGCGGAAAATATTCTTTCTTTCCTTGGAGAGAGGGCTACTGGCGTAATTCTGCTGAAAATCTCCCCGAGAGCCTCTGTCTGTTTCTTTTATACAAGAGGGAGGAATTGTGGGATATGGGAGAGAGGGATTATGGGTTTTCTCCCATAGTGCTCTCTGGCCCTAAGAGCTTTAAGGGAGGTGTGAATTCACAAAGTTACAAAGTTTACTTTGTGAATATGGCATACTTGTGAACTCCGATGAGTAAAGGTGTAAACACAAGCATTGTACTAATTAGTTCTGCCTAGTACCTTGTTTCAGGTTCTGGTCCAAAACATCTTCTTGTAAGATCAGATCAACTCTAATTAGTTAGCAGTTTGTAAAGATTCCAACAGAAAGAACACTGGCCTCCTCCTGGAGTCAGAGGAATTGAATATATATCTGATCTCAGATACTACATTTACTAGCTGTGTGATTCTGGGTCTTTCCTTATCAAAAATACATTAAAAATACACTTACTTTGCCAAAAATACATAAATTGGAAGTAATCACAGAGAGAAAGCACTAATATTATGGAGGATCAGAGAAGACTTTTTGTAGATGGTAGGATTTTTATTTGAGAACTGGAGGAAGCCAAGGAAGTCAGGAGACAGAATAGAATGAGAGCATTTTAGGCATGAGTGACAACTATCACAAATATCATTTTAAAATAACTGAATGAAATCCATTAGTTCTCCAATTTATTCAAGAACAAATCTGATGAAATAATTATTGTTTGAGTAGTATATTTATCTTAAGGTAATTTTCAGTAAATGACCACTAAGCCAACTTCATTATGACAGCTACCCATGGTTCCATCATCTTGTCACAATTCTATAATGCCTAATCATTTCATTTTTTTTTGAGAATCAGTTTATGTCATAATAATTCTCAGAATATAACATTTACTTAAAAACTAAATAATTTTGCTTTCTCTGGATTTGTCAAAGTATATCTTTGTCAGAATAAGAATTCCTGCCTAACTGACTAGTTCTGTGCTTTAAAGCAAGGGAATATTTGTTTGAAATTACCATAGACATGAAATTACTTCAATATTTAAGCTTTGTGCCATTCATATGAAAAATTAAGAAACATCTTTGGTGCCATTAATTGTCTTGGCTCTCTTAGATAAGAAACAACCATGCTCATTAAATTCATTATTGAAGAAAGACAATTTAAACAGAAATGTAATCTCTGATAGAATCTAAGTTACAAAATCTTTGCATCAAGTATATATTTGCATTAAATTAAACAATACTTGTTTTTCAATTCATTTTTAAGGAAATTGTTTTTAAATTCAAGGTATAAGTGAAATACCTCAATGTATTTTTGTGAGGGCACATAAACAATAATACGAACATGAAACAACAATAAAATGATGCAAAATTAATTTTATAAACACCAGCATCTATATACTCAGTATAGTAAGTCAGAACCATGTAATAACTTGTTTTTACTAGGGCTATGAAGATGTATGTTTTGGCTTTGAAAAATTGCTCCAAAATATATTCTCACAACTTTGTTATAATATCTTATTTTCCCAATTAAAAATCAGCGTACTGGAGTATAAGACATAGAGACCCCAATAAGCGTTTCCTCATTCCAATGTGAAAAATTCAAACTATCATCCTACCTGAATCTCCAAGCCATAGTTTCTGTTGCCAATGAGGGAGGGTGATTAATTCAGTCAGAATTCAGACTCTGCTTTCTGATTCCAGTGAACATCCAGGCATCAAATTTCTTGTTATTTAGTCTTCATGAAAGTCCTAGAATAAAGCCAAATAAACATCCCACTAGATTCTATGACAGAAATATTGTTGTTGTATATTAGGAAGGGTGTGTGATTATCCATTTTCCAATGGCTAACCTGATTTCTACCTTCCTTTTCAAATCTGTCAATGAATAGTCAAGAGCTACCTAATTAAAACAAACAAACAAACAAACAAACAACAACAACAAAAATCTCTTCTGTTAGTGTATGCCTCTCTATTTTAGCCAATCTTGTTCTTCCCTTCTCTATTCTTTTGCCATTTGGAACCATTTTTATTGATTGAAAATGGCCCTTTGGATCAAATCTCTGTCTCACATGGCATCAATCTTGTAGTCATAGAAACCTTGCCTTTGGAAAGATTCTTCATTACTGACCAGTACTGAATGCTGGCTACAATACTTCATAAATCTCATAAGATTTTAGAACCATATTTTTAGGATTGTAAGAAACCTTTTAGCTTCAATATAATGATATCATCATACTGAAGGAACTTTAAAAGACTAAGACTCCATGCATAAGCCAATGCTTACTGGATAATGTGTTACTATTACATAGTTAGATGTCCTTTATCAAATAAGAAGCATTATGAGATTTGACAGATGAGCCCCTTTATTTATTTATTTTTTCTGCCAGAATCAAAAAGCAAAACTTGGCAATATCAACACTGCACTGCACCAAAGCACTCTTGCAAACAGAGAGTTTGATCTTAAGCTCTGAGATATATAGGTTTATTAAATGGCAAAAATCAAAACAAGTGGCTTTCTATTTATTTGTCTTTTTGGAATTTGAGTGGATCCATTTACCTTTATCTTTGTTCCTGTTAAGAGAATCATTTTAGCTTTGATAAAATCTGCTAGAATAGTTTGTTTCCAAGGTAACATAGTTTGAACCAAAGCATTAATTCAGATGAATATAACAAAATACTATTAATCAGTGTAGAAGCTTTGCATATTGTCTAATTATTTTTTACACTTTTCCTTTTACTGAGTGATAGTACCTTTTCACAATTAAATATTCAGGTTTATATAACACCATTTATGTGAATAAGAAATGGAAAATTTTAATTATCCAGATGTTCTGATTTTTCTACATCTGGCTATCTTGTCATTTTGTTGATATTATCTTTGTTTGTATGATTTAAATGAGATTGAAAAGGCCAAAAGAGTTCATTTCTTCACTTAGTTTTTCTACAGTTGAAAATGTTTGCAGGCTTGCCTTTTAGATTTAAAACTAGCATAGTATGGTCCTTTTTAGTGTGAATTATTCCTGTTTTTAACTTTTTGCAGAATCTGTCACAAACACATAGTACAATCTTCTAAAAATCCTAACAAATGCATTTTAAGTATTAGTATTTTGAAGATATTTTTTTTCATTTCAAGAAACCCATAATATTATGTTAAAAAACCTGGAATGCTTTAGTTATAACTTGAAGAACTTCTTAAAAGCAGCATAGTGACAAGAACAGAAAGATAGGAATGGCAAGATAAAAATTTTAGTACTGATTCTTTTGCTTAGGTAAGTCTTTGAAATCACTCTGATTCTTAGTTTTTTTTATCTTTAAAACTGGGCTTCAAATAGCACTGTAATGAGGCTTAAATGAAATATCATATGTGAAGAATATTTATGACTTTATATATTGTATGTATGTCTATGCACATACACACATACATACAATATCATATGTTATGTACATAGAATATAATGCATCTTTTGTTTATAATTGCAGTAACGGCTATAATACAGAACATATAATAAGTCATCAATATAGCTATATATATATACAACTATTAATCTAGTTTATCAGTCTATTTAAAAGCAATAAGCATATACTAAGGACTTAATATAGATTTGGCATTTTGCTAATTGCTGAGGATACAAAGAAAAGTCCCTGTTCTCAAGGATATTATACTCTAATGAGGGGCACCATTCAAAAAACTATACACAAATTAAATACATGATAAATTGGAGAAGAAGCATGTTAATAGTAGATCAAGGAGTTGAGCTCCAGCCTTGGAAATAGAAAGATCTGGGTCAAGTTCTTCTTCTGACACATACTAACTGTTTATTTATAGCAAAGCTACTTAAACCACTTACTGCCAATTCTTGACATTCCTACTGCTCCATTCCTATCCTCTTCAACCTACTAAAGTTACATTATCAGTGAGCTGTCATGTTATACCAGTGGTTCTATACTGAAAAAATTTCTTTGCCGATTGCATCATAGGTTGGAACCAAAAAGTCTCCACATCATAAATACTTAGCATTAATAGATACAAAATGAAGGAAATAGTTGATTCTAGCCATCCTGGATTTTTGTAATTTTCAATTCAATTTCACTAAGCCTTTATTAAGCATCTCTTAGGTGTAAGGCTGTGTGATAAGTGTTGGGGAGAGAGACAAATACTGAACAATCCTTGGTCTCAAGGAATTTACATTATACTGGTAGTATATAAGTGGTATACAGATATGTTTTCACATGATTATTTGAAGAAAGAAAAAGTACTAACAATTGGGATGATCAGCAAAAATTTCCTGTAGGAGGTTACAAATGAGCTCAATATGAATGAAGCATGGATGTCTAGGGGAGGTGGAGGAGGAATGGTGAAGGGGGAAAGTAACTGAATTTCAGGAATAGAGCCAGTTTATGCAAAGATAAAGAGCAAAGAAAGGAAATTACTTTTTTGTTAAACAAAAAGAAGGCTAATTTGACTGGAACATAAAGTACTTGAAGGAAAATAAAATGTATCTTTTTTACATTTAAAATATCATTTTAGAGGGAAATTTGAGTCAGATTGTGAAGAGCTTTAAATGTCAATCAGAGAAGTTAGTATTCTATCCTAAAAAGCAACACGAGGTTATTGCAGCTTCTTGAACTAGAAAGTAATGATGTAGGGAATTTATTTTATCAGCTTTTTGGGGAATCAATTGGAGAAGAACTAGATGTGCAAGCTGGGAATCTAAGCAGGTGACTATTGAGATACTTCAAATGAGAGTTGATAAGTAAGTGGATTGGTAATCATGTGAGTAGTTACACATTAGGAGGCATATTGTATAAATAGAATTGATCAAACTTTGCAGCTACTCAGATATGGGGATTGAGGGAGTAAAGAATTGAGGATGACTCAAAGATTATGTATATAGATGAGTAAAAGACTGATAGTACCCTCAATTCTCACATTCTAACATTTAGTTTACGTATTAATGCATATATCTTTTCTTCCTACTCAGACAGAACCATATAACCTACTTTAGGATAAATATCTTATTTTTATTCTTCAAAGCATTTAGTACAATTGTTTATACAAAATAGATGCTCAGTAAATATTGAATTGAATTGAATTCATAAAAAATTAAGAAAAAGGTAACCTAGTCAATTCTTTAAAAAGTTATCAGTTAATTCTATCAAGGATTTTTACCCCTAAATATTTTTGTGTCATGATTATTTTTTATTTTTATATAACCAAATTAAGTTATTTAACTTTCCAGAGGATATAAGAAAGTTTTATTGATGATTTTGGCATTGTTTAGGAAATATCAACATTTATGTGGACACTGGAAAAATAAAGTATAAATTTTCAATATTTTCTTATATCAAGTGATGGTTGAAAATACTTTAGACAAATCCTTTGTTAGATATATGTAGTTTGCTGAACAAAAACAAACAAAAACCAAAAAACAGTCTCCTGTTTGGAAGCATAACTAAAAGGTAGAATATTATAAGTTCTTTGTGGACAAAAATAGCTTTCTTTTTTATTTTGCTTTAGTCCTTGGTGCCTAAAATGGTGGCTTACACATTGTTGCTGTTCAAAAATACCTGTTTATTTGAAAAGATCATGATTTAGAGTTTAAATTGGTTTTCTTTGAAAGATTTGACTTCTAGGAATAAAGACAAAATAGTTTCTCTTTATATTTCCCTTACCAATGCTGTACTTTTTTATTTTTCTTGCTACAGCTTAGGAAAGATGTTGATAAGTGTGGAATATCCAGAGAAAAAATAGTATTTTTGAGGGCTTTGAGTCCATGTCAGAGGAAGATAGATCGAAAGATCTGAAATTGTTTAGTCTAGAGAAGAGAGACTAGGATAGGGGTGATGGAAAATGAAAGGCATATCTAGATACTTAAAGAGGTGTAATATAGATAATGGATATACTTATAATATATTCTTGTCCCCAGAGAAAAGAATTAGAAACAATGATGTAGATTTATTCTTGGAATAAAAAAAGAGAAAAATGAAAATTTCCTATCATATCCCATATAAGGATCCTTATCCAAATTCCTATTCTCACAAACAACTTTCATCTTGTAGTAAGAATGTATCTCCCTCTCATATTTTTAGACATATGCCTAAGGAATGAGAGAGTGATACTCTAGTGCCATTGGCTCTTACCAACAAGGCACATTAAAAATATTCACATCAAATATCCTCCCAAAAATCTATGGCGCACTCCCCATCCATCCATCCATCCAGAATACAAGAGAAAGTGAGATCCACTTTATAGAATACATGTGTCAAAGTAATAACGCACAGTTCTTAGTTTCTGGAAGTTCTTTTCTCCCTTTCTTGTTACTCAAGAAGTATCCCTTAGGCATAGTACATTTTCTTTGTTAGGATTCCTGTGGATCTGTGCATCTGTAGTGATTTGGTGTGAATCTATACCTAATCTTTTATTGGCTCCCAATACAGATACTATCATTGGTAGATTGGAGGATTTTCTTTTCTTTTCTTTTTTTTTTTTTTAAATTTTAATAGCCTTTTATTTACAGGTTATATGTATGGGTAACTTTATAGCATTGACAATTGCCAAACCTCTTGTTCCAATTTTTCCCCTCCTTCCCCCTATCCCCTCCCCTAGATGGCAGGATGACCAGTAGATGTTAAATATATAAAAATATAAATTAGATACACAATAAGTATACATGACCAAACTGTTATTTTGCTGTACAAAAAGAATTGGACTCTGAAATATTGTACAATTAGCCTGTGAAGGAACTAAAAAATGCAGGTATGCAGAAATATAGGGATTGGGAATTCAATGTAATGGTTCTTAGTCATCCTAGAGTTCTTTCGCTGGGCATAGCTGGTTCAGTTCATTACTACTCCATTGGAACTGGTTTGGTTCATCTCATTGCTGAGGATGGCCAGGTCCATCAGAATTGGTCATCATATAGTATTGTTGTTGAAGTATATAATGATCTCCTGGCCCTGCTCGTTTCACTCAGCATCAGTTCGTGTAAGTCTCTCCAGGCCTTTCTGAAATCCTCCTGTTGATCATTTCTTACCGAACAATAATATTCCATAATATTCATATATCACAATTTATTCAGTCATTCTCCAATTGATGGGCATCCATTCAGTTTCCAGTTTCTGCCCACTACAAAGAGGGCTGCCACAAACATTTGTGCACATACAGATCCCTTTCCCTTCTATATAAGCCCAGTAGTAACACTGTGGATCAAAGGGTATGCAGAGTTTGATAACTTTTTGAGCATAGTTCCAAATTGCTCTCCAGAATGGTTGGATATATCCACAATTCTGCCAACAATGTATTAGTGTCCCTGTTTTCCCACATCCCCTCCAACATTCCCTTTATCTTTCCCTATCATTCTAGCCAGTCTGATAGGTATGTAGTGGTATCTCACAGTTCTCTTAATTTGCATTTCTCTGATTAATAATGACTTGGAGCATCTTTTCATATGGCTAGAAATAGTTTCAATTTCTTTCTCTGAGAATTGTCTGTTTATATCCTTTGACTATTTATCAATTGGAGAATGGCCTGATTTCTTATAAATTAGAGTCAATTCTCTATATATTTTGAAAATGAATCTTTTATCTGTAAAATATTGTAAAAATATTTTCCCAGTTTATTGCTTGCTTTCTAATCTTGTCTACATTAGGTTTGTTTGTACAAAAACTTTTCAGCTTGGTGTAATCAAAATTTTCTATTTTGTGATCAGTAATGATTTCTAGTTCTTGTTTGTTCATAATGCCTAGTTTCTGCCATACTAGTTTCTAATTTTCCCAGCAATTTTTGTGAAACAGTAAGTTCTTATCCCCAAAGCTGGGGTCTTTGGGTTTGTCAAACACTAGGTTGCTATAGTTATTGACTGTTTTGTCCTTTGAACCTAACCTATTCCACTGATCAACTAATCTAAAACCTTTCCAAAAACCAAATGGTGCTCTATAATATAATTTTAGATCTGGGTACAGCTAAGCCAAGATTAGAGGATTTTCATAGATAATGATAGAAAGATGGGATCTCTAATACCTGACAGATGTCTAGAAGCTTTTAAAGTATTCTTCTGGCCAAAGGGAAGAAAGGGAGAATAGTGTTAGACAGAAACTGAGTCCTCTCTTTTCTTCTTAGATTGTTCTAAGTTTCTTCTCTGACACATACTAGCTGCGTGCCTATTGATTAACTAGTTAACCACTTAATACCAATGCTTGACTCTCCTAATTCTCTCCCACTCCACTCCCCTGAACAATACTAAGCCAATATTATAGTTGAGCTGACAATATATTATCTGTGATTTTACACTGAAAGTTTCCCTTGCCAATTAAATCAAATTCAAATGTTTATTATAAGCATATGCTTTGAACAGAATTTTGTCTAAATGCATCTTTGATATACATTTTAAATCAATGTTATACCTCTCTGAAAACACAATATTAAATTGTCAATGTAGTAACAAGATCTTGTGAGCACTGATGTAAAAACACTTAATTAGTTCTTCCTCACTGAGAGGATACTACAAAATTGTGTGAAATGGAAAAAAAAGTAACAAATTTAAAATAACCATTTGATTAGTCAGAAAAGAATCAATTGCTTCTATTATTTGAAAAAGAAAATTGGATGGGAACATTAAAACATTTTTACTCACAACAACGTTTTGCTGAAACAAATGTTGATTTTGTTTCAATTGTATATTACATATTTCCAAAGCAATGCTTATGATAAAAATATTTTTGAAATATTTTAGGTCCTGGAATGATTTCAATAATTTCAATTAAAACTATGTGTAAACTTCTGAACTTGTATATCATGCTTTTCTTTACATACATGCTGAGGCTAATGCAGATTAAATTATGTTTTCTTTGACAAGCATATTTTTTTTCTGATTATGACTAAAGTTGTTCTGATTTTCAATTTTGAATTCAACTCTTCACAGTGTTCCCCATTCAAACATCTGAATGAATGCTTTCTGTTACTGCAGAAACCCTACAGTTGAGTGTAGATTATTTTAAGTGGATCAAGTCAGTGAAAACCACATAATAGTTTGGGCAGGGGCTTCTTGTTGCTTTGCTTTTATTATTAATGAAGGGAAGTTATATCCTCTCTTAGGTGAATTTTTTTTCAGGTAATGAAATTATCATAATGGCAGTCACTTCTGTAACTAAAAGGGGACTTAAATAGGTCTTTATCCTAGCATGTACATGAAGAAATGGCAGTTTGGTGGTTGAAACTCTTGCCTTAGACATTTACTAGCTGCATGTCTCTGGATTAGTCACTTAGCTCTGTTTGCCTCAGTTTCTCCATCGTAAAATGAACTGAAGAATGAAATGGGAAACTACTTTGTAATGGGCTAAGGCTTGAGTTGATGCACTGAGGTCCCAAGCACATGAGGCTAAATAGTAATTGGACCATACTCTATTAATATATATGCTTGGAGAAAGAATGGCCCCCGCCCACTCTTTGTGCAAGTCCTGATGTGTTGTATAGGAAATGACGATTTTGGTAAGTGGAGGCAGGGGAGTGGAAAAGGAAGGGGAAGGGAAGACTGCTTGCTTTTGCCATTGCGACGACCTTTCAGCTCAGATCCCCTCTGTTAGCTGGCTTCCTGTCGCAGCTGCCCATATTGCTATCGCAAGCTTTCTTGCCCATATTGCTATCGCAATCCTTATTCACCTCTTCACTTCAATAAAGACTGAAGATTTTTCCCTTAACCCGAATTCCTGACTCCGGCTGATTTTAAATATGCAGTCATTACACTACTTCAATATCTTTAACCCAAATGGGGTTATAAAGAGTTGGACACAACTGAAATGAATGAACAATGATAGCAATGACAATGATGACAATCAGGAAAAGAAGGAACAATTATTTCCTACCTGTGGAAGATATAGTCATTTTGTCTTGCTGTCTTGCAACAGTTTCCAGGCTACCATACCTTAGTTCCTGTCACCACAGCAACACTGTCCTTGATCACAAATTTCTCTCTCTCCCCCACTTATTTTCTAAGTATATAGGGCCAGAATTTTTGTTGGATACACTGCTTTCATTCTCATTGCAAATTTTAACTGCATTCAGACTTTTTCCCTTGCCCCAACAATAACCATGTCACTCTTTTCCAAGTCCAAGTACTTCAGGTGAAAAAAATCTCTAATTGTTCTTCAAATAAATTATAGCAATAATTCAATTTATCTATCTAGACTCCTCCCTTGTTTCATCCTCAGAACAGAACCAAAATCAATTCCCAAAGGCATAGTTGTATAAGAAACCCTTGGAGATCCAGCCAAACTGGCATTCTAGTTAGTTCATCATTCTCAACATTTCCATTGTTGAGAATTTTCCGTTGGCCAGACTTTCTCTGCCTGGAACATTCTACTTCTTTTCCCCCATTTACACTTCTCCAAATCCTTAGATTCCTTCAAAGCTCAGCTCAAATATCAGCTACGCCAACAATCCTTTTGTTATCACCATCTCCATGCTTATATCTTCCCTACCAAAAACAAAACATTCAACCAATCACAACAAAAACTTGTATTTATTTTGTGTATACTTTTTTGTGTAAATAGTATTTCCCACAATAGAATATAGGTTCCTTAAGGAAATGACTGTTTATTTCTGTTTTTGTGTCTCACTATCTATATTTAAGTTTTTGGATGATATAAGGGCTTAATAAATACTTGTTGACTGATGACAAATGATTTTCCAATAAAGGAAAAAGAGAATATTGCATACAGTGTGAATAAGTACTGCTTTCTGTGGAGAGAAGAGAAAAAATAGAAAAGCAGATTTTAATAGAAAATAACAGGAAAGAAGTAAATATGTAAGCAAAGTGGGAGTACAAGGAAGTAATTGAAATTAGGAGAAAATATCCATGAGGCAACTGGGAATTCTAGATGCAGGAGCAATTTGGAACATGAGAAGACTGAAATGAAAATAGATCCATATGTCAGTGGGAAAGTAACAAAATAAGGGAGAAAAGAGGACAAAGGTATATTGGGCATATATCTTCTGGAAAGGAAGACATTCTTCTCAAGGCTGAGTAAGCACATGAGTCAGCACGTTAATCTATTCTTGTTTTCCTGAGGCTTTTATTGCATGAATCAGTTTTTATTTCACAATATACTGGACTTAGCTTTCTTCCTTATGTTTTTTTTACACTTTTACAAAATCTTCATGTAAAATAATCTACTTTTCTACTCAGAGACTTTTCATTTTATTAATTTTGTATTAGTGGTTGCTATATTAGAGGTTTTTTTCTATATTTCTCTTTCCTTTAGCAGAGACATTTATAAAACAGATAATAAAATACTAATAAAATTGAAAATATGATCCCTTAATCACGTATATACTGTAACATCTTTTTAAAAATTGAATAGAGTAACTTAATTTAGATATCCATTCCAATTGAAATTGTATACATTTATCTCCTTAGTAAAGAAATGAGAAAAATGTTAAAAGAAAGAAGAAAGAAGGGAAAGATAAGGATTATAAAATAATCATCTACTCAGCTTGTTGGAATTGTAAGTTACTGTAGAGTTCATTTTCTTGTCCTCACATTTTACAGAAAAGATATATTCTTTCAGTAAGTCCATAAAAGAAGGAATTATGTTTCAGTATATTAAGACACCTAGCAGACTTAATGATTTTCTAAATGACTAATGATAATATTTAAAATGACATTTCAACTTAAAAAATATAGTGGAAAAATATGACATTGTCCTATAGATGGTGCTCTTGTTACTGGATAACTTCAATTTGAGTTATTTTCACTAGAATGCTCCCCCTTTTAAGTTATGATATTAAAAAAAAAAAAAAAAACTAGCTTGTTGTCTTAGTTTCTCCTACCCTCTTCTTGTACGTTATGTGATAGATTTTTGTCTTGTCTCTTAAAATATTTTATTATTAATTTATGGAATAAAATAAGCATTCCCATACTATAGTATGATAAAAAAAGATGATTGCTAATGAAATTGCAAAACTGTTGTGCACAATTTAATATGCCTTTCAAATATACAGCAAAATTATCATGTAATTTTTTTCTATTTTTTTCTTCCTTATATCTTGCCCTCTGCCTAGAGACAGTTACTCTTAACTAAATATATATATTTATATTATTAGTACATATACATATGTATGTAAAATTATTCTAAACATGCTTTTCTTTATCAGTTCTTTTTCTGGATATAGATAATGTCTTTTCATAAGTCTTTTATAGTGAATTTGGGTATTTATAAAATAGTCAAAATAACTTATTCACTCAAAGTTATTCTTAAAACAATATTACTCTTACTGTATACACTGTTCTCTTAGTTCTTCTCATTTTGCCCTTCATTATTTCATGCATGTCTTTTCATTTTTTTTTTTAAATTGACCAGCTGAGGCAGCTAGATGATACAGTAGGTAGAGCACCAGTCCTGAATTCAGGAGGATCTGAGTTCAAATGTGACTTCAGATAATTAACACTTATTGTGTGACTTTGGGCAAGTCACTTAATCCCAATTACCTCGCCAAACAAAAATAAATAAATAATAAAAAACAGCTCATCATTTTTTTTTTTAAATAGCACAGTAGCATTCCATCACAATTATATGCCACAACTTGTTCCACCAGCTTTATGCCAATTGATGGGCATTTTTTCAATTTATATAGATATTAAACACATTACCCTTGAACTACATGCATTCCACAACAACTCTTGAGAGTGACTAGAACCTAGTTAAAGTTATACTAGCAAAAAAATCTAACTAGATGAATAAAATATTATAAAATCGATGTTAACAATGATATTATAATAAAAACAGATGATATATTTTTTAAAAAGTCAATATGTAGTCCACAAGTATTCTTATATATGGATTATTGGCCCCTGTTTCTTTTTGAGTTTGCTACTATAGATATAAATATATTCATGGTCAAGGGAAAACTTAGTACAGCTGTTAATGTGTTAATCACTGAATTTTTCTACAAATGTTAGAATTTCAGAGTCTATGGATTTCAATGGATAGACCTGAGTACTAACTATCTGAGTAATGTAAAACTTTGCTTTTCTACTTAAACCTCAATCTAACAAATCATATTAAAAATATGTCAATTATGTAAGAAGAACTGGAAAGCCTCATTTTGTAAATGACATTTAAGAAAATAGAAAACAGTTTTTGATCTTGATTATATCACTAAATTCCATTTTATTTAGCCTAAGGCATCCTCTATGTGCTGTAACAGAAATTAAAGTTGAAAAACAAGGTAGGTCAGAAATGAATGATTGTAGGGAATAAAAACATGGAGTTGTACCATATTCTAAGTTAATTTTTCCTGCTAAAAATCTGAAGCTATTGGATTAAATTTTCCTTTTATAATTGTTGGACATTTTGTCCAAGATCTTTCATATTCTGGTACTACCTTTCCCTTTTAACTTTATATTTCCCATTAATGCTCTCAATACTCTTATCAAATTGAACTGTTATTTGATCACATATACAGAATTCTATGTTTTTGATCACTCTGATTACCTCCTTGCTTGATAAATTTCTATCTATACATCAAAAAATTAAATATCATTTTCTCCATGGTCTTCCTTGATCCTCATAATTGGTAGTGGTCTTTCCTTTCTTATAGGTAACTTGGTTTTGCAGTAGGTAGAGTGTTGGCTTCGATACAGGAGTACTCATCTTTCTGAATTCAAATATGACCTCAGACACTTATTAACTGTGTGGTCCTGGACAAATCACTTAATCCTATTTATCTTAGTTTTCTTATCTGTAAAATGAACCAGAGAAGAAAATAGCAAACTACTCAAGTATTTATTTGTTAAGAAAACCCCAAATTGAGCCATGATGTGTCAGAAATGATTGAAAAAAAAGATTGAATTTTTTCCTTTCCACACACTGAGGTAGGCATCAATTAGAACTTTTAACATTTCTATTGCACTTGCTATGTTATATTTTATAGTGGAATTGTCTGTGTATAGATTTTAATTAAGCAAGAAGGTTTCTTTCTCTCTCTCACATTTAACACATTTTCTGGAACATAGTTAAGTACTAAATATATGTTGATAGACTGATTGACAGGGATAGTTTCTTTATTCAGTATGTACCTTTCCCTGCAATTAGTACAGTATTCTGCAAATAATAGATATTTGATAAAAGTTGACAGAATTCAATTCATTTCATGATTTATCTAGTTTATTATATAAGAATGACACCATATTTATTTTCAAGTATTTCAAAGCTTCTCTAAACTAAGGTATAGAAAATTGTAGTTTGCAGGCCAAATTTGGTTTAAAGTTTTTTTTTTTTCCTCACAGCCTTCAAACTTATACCAGTTGTTACAGTTTTGAATAATATCAGGTTGTACACCATTGAGAGACTATCTGAATTTAGTCTTTGGTTGGTAGTTTATCATACTCTGGTCTAGACTAATCTTGCTTTGCTTTACTTTTATTTATTTTTTTCTTTTTCATCTGCTTTTTATTTATACCTTCCTTTGATTTAGTTTTTCATTTCCCTCCAATTATAAGTAAAAATATTTTTTATCATTTTTAAAACTTCCAAGTTCTGGTCACTCTCAAGAGTTCAAAATTTTCAAATGTGCAGCAGCATTAATTTTATTATTTTTTGTAGATTGATAAAGTAATTTGTAGGCAGTTTGATTGATATGACAATGAATAAGTAAATTTATGTATGTAGAATTTTAATTTTTTTATATTAGATCAATTTACCCATGAGCAATTGATTTTTTTTTCAATTGTTTATTTGTGTGAAAAGTATTATGGGATTGTGTTCATATGCTTCCCCTAATTATCTTGCTGAATGGACTAACAAAAATATTTATAACTACAGTTATTTTAAATAAATTTTCTCTTACTAACTCTTGCTGCTGGAATTTTTTGCTAATAGAAAGAAATGCTGATGTTTCATGTGGGCTTTTCTTGTTTCTTGCAAATTTTGCTAAAGATGCTAATTATTTCTGCTGATTCTCCAGGATTCTCTAAGTATTATTCATTGCTATTATAAATCTTCAATTTCCTTTTCTTCTCCATTTGCTAAAACTAACATCTTTAATACAATGTTGAAAAATAGTAGTGACAATAAACCTCTTTTTTTCTCTCCTTATTTTATTGGAAAGGTTTCTGGCTGATTTTTCTTAGAGATAATGCTTGCAGATGGCTCTAGATGGATACAACTTAACATTTTAAAGAAAGCTCCATGTATTCCTATATTATTCAGTTTTGTATTTATAGGAATGGGTGCTGTCAAAAACATTTTTTTGGGCATCTATTGAGATAATCATATGATTTCTGTTGGTTTTGGTACAGATTAGTCAATTATGCTAATAATTTTCCTAATATCCAATCACTCCTACATTCCTCATATAAGTTCCACTTTTTCATGGTATGTTATCCTTGTGACAAATTACTGTAATCTCTTTGATAACATTTTATTTAAAAAAAAATTCACTTCCATACTTTAGGAATTACTTGGACACTAAAATAATCTAATCCTAAAGACTGAGTGGTTCAAATAACAAATCATAGAAAAAGTAATAACGTTGTTCAAAAGAATGACAATAATGAGAAAATATACCAAAATTTATGTGATGCAACTTAAGTAGTATTTTAGGGAAATTTTATATCTCTAAATGCTTATATGAATAAAAAATTAAGGAGAGAAAGGAGATCAATGAATCAGACATGCAAATTAAAGAGCTAGAAAATGAACAAATTAAAAATTCCCAAGTAAACACCAAATTAAAAATTATGAAAAACAGACGAGTTATAAAATTGTTAAAATATTTAAAAAAGATTATTTTATGAAAGATTAATAAAATAAACCTTTGGTTAATTTAATTTGTAAAAAAAAAAAATAAATTACATTCCCAAGCATATATGACTTGATACCCTAACCTCCGAAATAGTATGAAATTCAAGTGCCTCTAAATTTGGTAGTTATTTAAGGGAAGATGTGAGTGATTTCCTTCTGTAAATGGAATATGCTACTTGACAGATGTTAGAATAATAATCTTTAGTGCATGGTTGAATCTGTTTCTGATGATCTGCTCACTTACTGCTAGCTCCACTTGCCCACTCACTTTTGAGACTATGAAGCTTCCAGGTTATTTTGTTTCAGAAATTACATTATCCTTCCTCTTTCCCCAAAACAATTAACAGCTATACCATTAAGAAATTGGCCCCACATGATATAAATCTACTATTTGCTTTTTACTTTTCTTTTTTTTTTTAAAGAATGATATATTTCTATAGGAGTCAGTTTAGGAAAGAAAAATCAGAACAAAAGGGGAAAAAAAAAAACATGAGAAAGAAAAAATAAACAAAAGAAAAAAGGTGAAAATCGTATGCTTTGATATGTATTCAGTCTCCATGGTTCTTTCTCTGTATTTAGATGATATTTTCCATCCAAAGTTTATTGGAATTGCTTTGGATCACTGAAATCTATCATAGTTGGTCTTCACACAATCTTGCTGTATCAATGTACAATATTTTCCAGGTTTTGCTTGCTTAACTCCACCATCAGTTCATGTAAATCTTTCTGGGGATTATCTTGTTCATCATATTCTTATAGAACAATACTATTCTATTACATTTATATACTATAACTTATTCAGATACTCCCTAATTGGCTCAATTAATTTTCTAATTCTTTGGTCTAATTTTAAGTGGCTTTCTAGAGTTAAAAAAGAATGACATATTTCTATAGAAGTCAGTTTAGGAAAGAAAAATCAGAACAAAAGGGAAAAAAAAAAACATGAGAAAGAAAAAAATAAACAAAAGAAAAAAGGTGAAAATCATATGCTTTGATTTGTATTCAGTCTCCGTGGTTCTTTCTCTGTATTTAGATGATATTTTCCATCCAAAGTTTATTGGAATTGCTTTGGATCACTGAAATCTATCATAGTTGCTCTTCACACAATCTTGCTGTATCTATGTACAATAGTACATAGTCATAGTTCCATTAGCAGCATATTATTGTACTTGTTTTTCTATAACATCTACAACATTGATTTGTCAGTTTTGTCATCTTTATAAGTTTGTTGGGTGTGAGGAAAAGCCTCAGAATGGTTTTGATTTGCATATCTTTTATTACTGATGATTGGAACAGTCATATGTGGTTTCTAATAGTTTTCTGTTCTTCTTTTGATAATTCTTTATTTATTTTAGCCACTTATCCACTGAGGATTGATTAATGATCTAGTATTTTAGTTGTCTTAGTTTCCCCTATGTTTTAGACCATTCTTCAATTTCTAAAAAGATATAAGTTAATATAGAGATAGTATGGGAGGATGGATAGATATCTGATCTTGGAGTTAAGAAGGCCTGAGTTTAAATCTTTATTCCAATATCTGCTAATTTTATGGTTCTGGGCAAGTTAATTAATTTCTTAATGTCCATGGTAATTCTTTACGACCATATTATACATTGGCTAATATAACAAAGAAGAAAATGATAAATATTGGAGGGAATATGGAAAAAGCTGGGACACTAATTCACAAGTAGTGGAGTTGTGAACTGAGCTAACCATTTTGGAAAGCAATTTGAATTATGTCCAAATAGTTAAAAAAAACTATATATATCCTAAAAGACTTTGAAAAGTATAAACGTTCTTTTTGTGACAACGGAAAATTGGATTTTGAGAGATGCCCATCAATTGGAGACTGGTTGAATAAGAAATTGCAATTGAATATATTACTGTGCTTTAAGAAATGACAAGCAAGATGACCATGCGGGGGGAAACTTGGATAGATTTACATGCAGTGATGCAAAGTGAAGTCAGCAGATCAAGGAGAATTTGGGCAGAGTAATAGCAATAATGCACAATGTGAATGACTTTGTTATTCCCAACAACACAATGATTCCTTCCTTCCTTTCTCCCTTCCTCCTTCCCACTTTCTTTCTTCCTTTCTCCCTTCCTCTCTTTCTCCTTTCCTCCCTTTCTCCCTTCATTCCTTCCTCCCTTCCTCCTTTCCTTCTTTTCTACCTTTCTCCTTTCTTTCTCCCTTCCTTCTTTCCTTCCTTCTTTCTTTTTTCCCTTCTTCCTCCCTCCTTTTTCCCCTCCCTCCCTCCCCTTCTTTATTTCTTTCTTTCTCGTGGGTTGGAGTCTTCTACAAAATGAGTAATAGGGAAATGATTTATGTGATTATATGTTGTAATATTCTTCTCTAAAATGTATTATTCTCTGGGAGCAGGTTTCCTTGGGGGGCATCTGGAGGCAGCCTTAGTTTCAGTTTCAGTAATCATCCCAAATGCAGCCAGGAGTTAAAGTCCAAATCCTTTATTGTCTCCTTCCTTGGGCCCAGTTAGCTTTCTTAGAGGCCTATGTCTCTCCTTGGTTCCAAGAGCTTCTGCCACTAATCCTTTGCCTCTTCCAGCTTTAGCCTCCAGTCAACACAAAGCATCAGTTCATATACGTTTCCCCAGGCCTCTCTAAAATCATCCTGATGATTGTTTCTTATAAAACAATAATATTCCATAACATTTATATATCATAAATTATTCAGCCATTTTCTAATTGATGAGCATCCATTCAGTTTCCAGTTTCTAGCCAATACAGAAAGGGCTGCCAAAAATATTTTTTGTGCATGTAGATCCCTTTCTCTCCTTTATGATGCCTTTGGGATATAAGCCCAGTAGAAATACTGCTGCATCAAAGGATATGCACATTTGGATCTAGTTGGCTTTTGTTCCGGATTGTTCTCCAGAATAGTTGAATCAGTTCACAACTCCACCAACAATGTAATAATGTTCCAGTTTTCCCACATCCCCTCCAGCATTAGTCATTATCTTTTTCTTTAATCTTAACCTGTCTGAGAGGTGTGTAGTGGTATCTCAGAGTTGTCTTAATTTGCATTTCTTTGATCAATAGTGATTTGGAGCATCTTTTCATAGGAGTAGAAATAATTTTAATTTCTACATCTAAAAATTGTCTGTTCATATCCTTTGAACATTTATCAAATGGAGAATGGCTTGAATTCTTATAAATTTGAGTTAATTGTCTATATATTTTAGAAATTAGGTCTTTAACAGTTCTTTGAATGTAATTCCTCTCCCCTTCCCCCCATCCTGAGTTTATTGCTTCCCTTCTAATCTTGTCTTCATTGGCTTAGTTTGTACAAAAACTTTTTAACTTAATATAATCAAAATTATCCATTTTGTATTCAATAATATACTTCAGTTTTTCTTTGGCTACAAGTTCCTATTTCACAAATCTGAGAGGTAAACTATTCTGTGTTCTTCTAATTATCACTTAATTATTAATCACTCTAATTATCTATCTAATTATCACTCTTTATATTTAAATCATGAACCCATTTTGACCTCATCTTGGTATAAGGAGTCAGGTATGGGGCAATACCTAGTTTCTGCAACACTAATTTCCAATTTTCTCCAGTTTTTGTCAAATAGTGAATCCTTATCCCAAAAGTGTAGGTCTATAGGTTTATCAAACACTAAATTACTATAGTCATTGACTATTTTTGTCCTGAGAACCTAACCTATTCCACTGATTGAATGCTCTATTTCTTAGCTAATACTAAATAGTTTTGATGACTGCTGCTTTATTATACGTTTTAGATCTGGTTCAGCTAGGTCACTTTCATTTGCATTTTTTCATTAATTCCCTTGAAATTCTTGACTTTGTTCTTCCACATGGATTTTGTTATTATTTTTTTCTAGCTTTGTGATGTAATTTCTTGGGAGTTTGATTGGTATGGCACTGAATATGTAGATTAATTTAGGTAGTATTGTCATTTTTATTATATTTGCTTGGCCTATCCAAAGCACTTGATATTTTTCCAATTGGTTATATCTGACTTTATTTGTGTGGAAAGTGTTTTATAATTTTATTCATATAGTTTCTGATTTTGTCTTGGCTGGTGGACTCTCAAATACTTTATATTATCTACAGTTATTTTAAATGGAATTTATTTTTGTATCTCTTGCTGCTGGACTTTGTTGGTAATATACACAAATCCTGATGATTTATGTGGATTTATGTTGTATTCTACAAATTTGCTAAAGTTGTGAATTGTTGCTAGTAGTTTTTTAGTTGATTCTCTAGGATTTTCTAAGTTGATACCATCATATCATCTGCAAAGAGTGATAATTTGGTTTTCTCATTACCTACTCTAATGTCTTTAATCTATTTTTCTTCTCTTATTGCCAAAGCTAATATTTCTAATACAATACTGAATAATAATGGTGATGATAGGCAACCTTGTTTCATTCCTGATCTTACTGGTAATGATTCTATTTTATCCACATTACATATGTTGCTATTTAAATAGATGCTACTCTGAATATCTTATGGAAAACTCGACCTATTCCTATACGCTATAGTGTTTTTAATAAGAATGGTTGTTAAATTTTGTCAGATTTTTTCTACTATCTATTGAGATAATCATTGTTAATTTGGTTATTGATTTGGTTATTGATATAGTCAATTATGATAATAGTTTTCCTAATATTGAAACAGCCCTACATTCTTGGCATAAATCTTACTTGGTCACGGTATATTACCATGGGGATAATTTACTGTAATCTCTTTGCTATTATTTTATTTAAAATATCTGCATCAATTTTCATTAGGAAAATTGGTCTATAATTTTATTTCTTTGTTTTGACCTTACCTGGTTTAGGTATTGACATCATGTCTGTGTCATAAAAAGAATTTGGTAAGACTTCTTCTTTCCCTATTTTTTCAAATATTTTTCATAGTTTTGTAACTAATTGTTCTTTAAATGTTTGATAGAATTCACATGTAAATCTATCTGGCCTTGGAGATTTTTTCTTAGGGAAAATTAATAGCTTGTTCAATTTCTTCTTCTAAAATGGGACTATTTAAGTAATTAATTTCCTCTTTTGTCAATCTGGGGAATCTATTTTTTTGAAAATATTCCTTCATTTCACTTAGATTATCATATGCATTGACATATAGCCTGTGCAAAAGAACTCATAATTATTACTCTAATTTCCTCTTCAATGGTGAAACCTTCTTTTCATTTTTAATATTATCAATTTGTTTTTCTTCTTTCCTTTTTATAATCAAATTTACTAGATCTTTGTCTATTTCACTGTTGTTTCATAAAACCAAGTCTTACTTTTGTTTATTAATTCCATAGTTTTTTTTTTTTTACTTTCAATTTTATTAATCTCCCCTTTTATTTTCTGAATTTCAAATTTGGTATTTACTTAGAGGTTTTTAATTTTTTTCTAGCTTTTTTACTTGCAAGTCAAATTCAATGATCTTCTCTTTCTCTATTTTATGCAAGTAAGCATCTAGAGGTATAAAACTTGCCCTAAGAACTTTTTTGACTATGTAGGGAAAGTGGATGATATGCCCTAGAAGAGTGAATCTTCTCATGGGAGCAGGGTTCCCCTGGCCAAGAAAATCAAAGATCAAGTTGGAGGGGAGAGAAGGAGGTATAAAAAATCTGCAACAACAAAAATGAGTGGTACATTTATAGTGCTCTTTTCACATTTCCAGACTAATATTTATCTTTATTTTTTTAAACTGTATATGAAGGTCCTAAGGGAAAGGAATGGTAACTATGTTCTTATAGAACATTTAGATGAAAAATATACTCAAGCTGTTTCTAGATAACAATTCAAAATTGTTTGGCATCTAAGAAAAAGTGGGTATCAGTCATTTGGTAAATGCTTAGACAGCCAAAATGTTTGTTTCTAGTCCTGGCACTGATTGGGTCTTCCTGTGTTAGAAGCTGCCTCCCAACATCTGTGCTTCTCTCTGCTCCGAAATAATACCACTAGTCATCTGGCTCCATCTATAGTTAAAAAGTTTCAATATTGGCTGTATTCTTTATGGGTAGAAGTCCTTGCCAAATTTAATAGTGGTATGATGGAGTGTGATGGAGTAGAGAATAAGTTGATGTTCTATTATGACCATTCCATTTTCATTTATAGATTTAAAAAAAATGGTACCATTTGCCATTTACTCCCAAGGGGAAGATGACCAAATGGTGGTGATGTCATTGTAAGCTAAGGAGCTGAGGGAATTCTCACTAAGAGTAGATCAGAATGAAAAAATGAGGGCAATCAGATTGTGAAAGATGGAGAAAGGAAAAGAGTTGGGGGGAGATAGCTTCTGAATACTGGAATACTTCAAAATTCTTTGTTCAAGTCTAGGTTACTTAACATTTTTACTTAAAGGCAGAGATCATATCTTTATCAAATTTACGGGTGACACAAAGCTTAGAGTAATATGTAGTACACTGGATGGTAGCAAAGGATTCAAAAAAGTTCCTGACAACTTTAAATGTTGGTTTGAATCTAATAAGGTGAAATTCAGTATAGTTAAATAAGTTAGATGACAGAATCGGTATCCAAATGGATTTTGACAGGTAAGAACCCTGAGCTGAAACTTACCTGATCCTTGCTTTTGCTTTCCTGGGCTTTATTAATAAGAATCTCCAATTTGCTGATATTCACTCAGTAGTATAACAAACTTGAACTCTGGAATTATTTAGAACAAAAATGATACTCACACAACTGTGAGAGTCTCATCTTTTCACTTTGAAAACTCATTTGTCACCTTTCCAGTTCTCTCTTCCACCTCTATTTTCTTTTCCTTGATTCCAGATTTTTAATTTCTTGGGTTTGGGAGATCTTCCAGTGAGGAAAGTCTTTCTAGTTTTGCTGATCTTTTTCTTCTCTTTAACTTGCATTTTTAGGGAGCGGTGAGGTACTGGGAATTTAAATAGTTGACCAGATTCACATAGTTATTATATGTCAGAAATGGAACTTGACCTAGGATATCTTTTCTAACCCTTGTGCTATACTATCTCTTTTTAAAATAATAACATAGTATTCTCATTATGGTGG
Organism: Antechinus flavipes; assembly: GCF_016432865.1. NCBI lineage: Eukaryota > Metazoa > Chordata > Mammalia > Dasyuromorphia > Dasyuridae > Antechinus > Antechinus flavipes. The sequence goes on from NC_067400.1 coordinate 401,442,251, forward strand.
ACCAGAGCAATAAGACTTTACAGGGCTTGAGTACCAGGAGAAGGATGGGTATATCAGATTTAAGAGAACAGTTGAAAGAACTTACCAAGCAATATGAAAAATCTGATAATGATCTGAAGGCCTTGCAAAGTTTTGGGTAGATTGTGAGAAAAGTGCTTAAGCAATTAATAGAAGTAAAATTCCTTGTAAAAGCAACAAATGGACCAAGACACATTGTGGATTGTCAGTATCAGCTTGACAAAAATAAGCTGAAACCAGGAATGAGAGTTGCTCTGGTTATGATTACACTTACCAAGATACTGGTACTTGAGATACTTACCAAGAGAAGTTGATCCACTGGTTTACAACATGTCTCATGAGGACTCTGGGAATGTTTCTTATTCTGAGATTGGAAAGCTATCAGATTATATCAGAGAATTGAGAAAGGTAATAGAATTACCCCTTATAAACACTGAGTTATTCTAGCATGTAGGAATAATAGCTCCAAAAAAATGTTTGTTATATGGACCACCAGGAACTAGAAAAACCCTTTTGGCAAGAGCTGTTGCTATCCATCTTGCTTGCAAATTTTTTTAAGGTTGCATCCTGTTTTATTGTAGAACTGTCTATTGAACTGGTGAAAGTACTAGTTTGATCAGAGAAGTGTTCAATTATGTCAGGGATCACCAACCATATGTCATTTTCATGTATAAAAGAGATGCTATTGGTGGCTGTCGTTTTTCTGAGGGTACTTTACTGAATCAAATGGATGGATTTGATACTTTACACAGAGTAAATATTATCATGGCTACAAATAGATCAGCCACATTGGATCCTGCTTTATTGTGTCCAGGAAGATTATATATCTATATCTATATATACACATATATATATACATATATAGATATGGATTTACCAAATGAGCAAGAAACATTAGATGTATTGAAGAAAAATGGAGAAACAGAAGGCAGAGAAGGGAGGAGAGTCAAAGACACATAGAGTCATAGAATAGAGGGGAGAGACAAAGAGAGAGGTAAGAAGGAAAAGACATACAGAGAGTTTTAAAAATAAGAAAAGAAAGGAAGGAAAGGGAAGAGAAGAGAAGGGAAATGAAAAGAGAAAGTAAGGGATGGGAAGGAAAAGGAAGGGAAAGAAATGCATAATAGAGGGAGGGAAGGAAGGAAAAAAAAGGAAGAGAGGAAGAGAGGGAGAAAGGCAGGAAGGAAGAAAGGGAGAAAGGATCCTAGCACAAAACATGAAGAAATACATTATGAAGCAATTGTGAAGCTCTCAGATGGCTTTAATTAAGCAGATTTGAAAAATGTTTGCACTGAAGCAGGTATGTTTGCAATTTGTGCAGATCATAATTTTGTAGTAGGAAGATTTCATGAAAACAATAAGAAAACTAGCTGATTCTAAAAAGTTGGAGGCTAAATTTGACTAAAAACCTAAGTTCTACTTTTAAAAAAATATATTAGCATATATAAAAGTAAAGTTGAGGAGATAAAAATAAAATAAAATAATAACATAATTATTCACTGAGGCCTTTATTAAATTAGATTCATAATTCTTGATGATGTCAGCTGAGAAATAGTTTTGTTTGAAATGCTGCAAATGTAGTTGCAGCATTTGCAAAATAAGGGAATAAGAGACATCTAATCAAGTTATTTATGAGCACTATGTAACAGTCTTTTTCAAAATTGCCTAAAAAGTGTCTGTAATTGTCCTAAAATATATGCGATGTATTTGGTTTAAAGAAATTGAAAATTGAGAAACCTATTTATAAGATAGATACAAGGAATCTTAACCATCCATGTAGACAATCTCTTCCCAATGCTAAAGTAAAATTTCATTTTAATTAGAGCCAAGAGAACTGAAAGAAAATAAAACTTCCCCAAAAAGCAAGTACCTCCTTGGAAAAAAAATCCATTTAATAGTGACTCTTGAATTGTAGAACTGAATCAAACTGAAGGAAAATGTTATTTTCTTCTTCCTTTAAGTATTTTGTTTTAAGGTATATAGTATTCAATAATAATTGAACCATTAGGGAAAATAAACGTACAAAATCCCTTTAAAAATGCAAAAAGTAACCTAGGGATTTTAACACTGGCCTCTCCTAAGACCTCAATTCTTTAAATCAAAGATTCTTGGGATTAAAATCTCTATGCTGGTTGATACCCAGCCACATTGAAAGGAATCCTTTTATTTGGAGATATGTTTATTTGATTATTAGCTAGACTGAGGAGAGACATTTATAATTTTTTCAGTCATAGAATATTATCATTAGAAAGAACTTCAGAAATTTTCTAGTCCTCCTTAGTTTATCCTTTTAAGAACACACTATGGGACAGGTTTCTTGTAATATTTGTAAGTTTATTGTTATGCACCAACTCTACTATTTAGTATTGTTAACTGTCTTTCTGGATTCATAATTCCTATATTCTACATCAAGAAAGAAACATCATTTTTTTTCTTTAATTTTTTTCTTTTATTTGAGGTTTTTTTATACAAAATAACTAATATGGAAATGTTTTACATGACTGCACATGTACAATTGACATTGCCTCAGATTACAAGGATGAAAGCTTGAGTCCAGGTTAGAGAAACTAGAATCCCTATCTATATGTTATGCAATGGTTATGACCAAATGAAAATTGAATGATAGATTGTTGGGGATGCTGTGGTAAAAATTTATGTTGAAATTCTCTGATCTCTCAGAAAAAAATATTTTACAAACCATATAAAAGGATTTTTGTTTTCATAATCATCTCTGCCTCAATCTCCTCCTCTGTGGGCAATGATCAACATCCTTCACTCCTCTCAAATCTCTGGTTCCTTCTAGAAGTTACGGGCAGTAATGTCATAGAGGGAATTCCAGACCTGATTGGATTCTTTGATTGAAGTTTTTAGTATTCTGCCTCTGACATGCTCCAGGTTGCCTTGCAAACTGATTACCTATGGGAAAAGTGTTTCTTGAACATATCAGCAGATTTTACAGTCAGGGAAGCTTAATCTATTCTTGATTCTGCTGCAAATATCAGATGAAATGTCCCTGCAAGCTAGTTACTTTAATAACCAAGGAGCATCATATATTCTCAGGCAACCACAGAGACACCTTAGTACTACGCTAAGCAAGGTATATAGAACAGGTTATATCTATATAGACAGCAGAAGAGTCTTCCCCTGAGGGGAGGACACTGCAGGTAATGTACTTAACAAGGTAATAATTGGGTAACTGGGCAGGATGAAAAGTCAGAATAAAAGCTGGTCAATGGGCTTATATGGAACTTCCTCACTGCTAAGCCCATGTGGAGTTAAAATGAAGACAAGTTGAATTTAGAGTTTATTTTTTGCTGTGATCTTTGCTAAAAACTGCAAATGGGGAGTTGAGTGTTCTTCTTTCTGAACCATTTCCTTTTCTCTCCTCTAGGACTTTGTTCAAGTAATTCTAATTTTTCTTAAATAAATCTTCAGCTTCTCCTTCTTCACTGACACATTCCCATCTCCCTACAACATATTTAAGTGTCCCTAATCCTTCAAAAAAGTATACAAACAAAACAAAATAACCCTTCTATACTATTTGGTTAATATTTCAGCTCTGTTACCACCTTTGCTATAACCAAATTTTCAAAATTCAGTTAATAAAAATTATAAATGAATACACAAACTAATTTAAAATAATAGATTCATGAATAGATAAACAAAAACCACATTTTTTATGAACAATGTTCTTATCTAGCTGCTTAGTTAGAGCTACAGGTGTTGGACCTGCTATAATCTATCTAAAAGATGATTTGTCCAATTGATTACTCTAGACTCTTACTTCCTTTAATAGTTTCTTCAAGCTAGTTCCTAATGTGAACCATATTGGGTAATCACAACTTGCCTTTCTCAACTGATGGCCCTAAAATGTTCCATTTTGAGTTGGACTGTTAATATGGATTTTTCACTGAAAATAATTCAACAATTATTTTTTCCAAGGGGAAAAATGTTGCCTATGTTCATTGATTCTATTTTCTTACTTTCCACTTTGTCCTTGATCCTTCTTACCTTAGCTTTTGCTTTTGCTACTATGTCCATCTATGTGTGCTCTATCTGGATAGTATATTAGTTAGAGTGCAGGGTCTGAAGTAGAGAAGACATGAGTCTCAGAATCAAATATTTGCTAGCAATGTGATCTGCAATGAGTCTGTTGATCCCTGTTCACCTACCTCTGAAAGATATTGTATTATACAAGATATTTAAAAGATATTTAGCATAGTGCCTGGCACTAGTTATTATTGTTATTTTTTAAATTTGTTCTCCATAAATTCACTGATGCTCTGATTATCTCCAAATGTAATGGTCTTTTTAAAAACTCCATTTGAAATTTGGAAAATTAACTTTGTTGGTCACTCTGTCTCCTAGATTTTTTTTTCTTTGTTTCAGAAACACTATATTTTGCTAGTTCTATCTGATCTTTCTACTTCTTCCCTCTTTATTAACTTGATTACCTCATGTACAGAGCCAGAATTTAGGAGAGGTATACTTGAAACAAGGTGTTAACTCTAGTTCATATATATACTTAGTACTTCGTATGGTGATGTAATGATTCTCTAGTTCACACATAATCAGTATGCTGTAATGATATAATTACAATAAGGTATATAAGGGCTAAGAAGGACTGGAAGATAGACATTACATCTTTGATCAGCCTCTTAGTGGCTCTCACGCCTCCTGCACTAAGATCAAGACTGGACCAGCTGGTATCTCTAATGACTGTACAGTCTGCATCTGTGTCTACCAACCCTTCCAATGGTATGCCATTTACATAGATAGTGAGCATAGCTCGGTCATCTGTAATGGCTGCAGTCCAGAATATTCCTGGATTCTATTGTTGGGAGTCAAAATCTGGTCAAATATCACCAAATTGCTTATTAGTAGTCTGTATCAGTAAATCTGATGCTACTACTTCTCCTGGGTTGATAGAATTCAAGCCTTATTAGATATAATACAGGATCAACTTGATCAAAGACACTTACAACTTTCTCTAAGTCCTTGGAATTCCCCTCTATTTGTTGTAAAAAAAGAAATCTGGAAAATGGAGGTTGTTAACTGATTTAAGAAAAGTAAATGAACAGATGGAAACTATGGGAACTCTTCAGTCTGGACATCCCTCTCCTACTCAGTTGCCTAGAGAATGGCCTCTTTGGGTTATAGACATTAAAAATTGTTTCTATTCTATCCCTCTAGCTAAGGAGGATATAAAAATGGGTCCTGATTCAATTCCTGAGGAAACATTCATTATGCATAATATAATACAATTGGCTTTAAAGAAGCTCACAAGCTCTAACAAAGCAGCTGAAAAGCATGGAGAATTGGACAAGAACAGTGCTGATGAACTTAAGGGGTGTGGTGCTTCTCACTTTCACAGTTCAATTTACATTCAAGCAGGTACCCTTAGGGCATTCCCCATCTTTTCACCATTCTCCCTCAATTTCATCCTCCTAGGTGGAGGGAGGAGGAGAAGGGGGAAGGGCAGCAACATTATCAGCAGCACCCATGAAGCAGCTTTGTCCACTTCCAAAGACCCAATTACAAAGAGCACTAAGTAAAGCTAAAAAAGAAAGACATGATATATCTGATTTAAAAAATATATATAAGTATATCTTGTGATTGAAGAATGTGACTTTTCAGATCAAGAAAAAAGAAAAAAATATACTCTGTTTAATTTGGAAATTATCAAAGATTGGTGGCAGAGCCATGATGGTGGAGAGGACACATGCTTCATTCTGAGCTCCTTTCTACCCTCATTACTGATTACCAAATTCAGCCTCTGAAATAGTGCTTGACTGGTAGAATCCAAAAATGTTGGGAGTACAACAAATTACCAACAGAAGATAATCTGGAAGATTGCAGAAAAGGTCTGTTTTGATTTGTTGGAAGGAGGTCAGCACAGGCAAGGAGGCAGTACATGGAAGCCAGTGCATGCTGAGCGAAACTGGGGGCAGGGTACAGTCTCCCCAGGTGGAAAATTTGCAGAATTTACAGGTTGGTTGTGCTTTGGTTGCAAAACAGTAGATCAACAGAGAAGTTACACAAATGCCAAAGGTAGAGTGTACCCCAAAAAGCCAGAGTTTCACAGGACCTGGCCACACTCACCCAGCATTGGGAATGACTCAGCTTGATCACAGCATAGTCCCAGGGCAGTAGTACTTGGATGCTCTTCACAGCTTGTTCTCAGAACAGCCATTATCCATTGTCCCTTGCCCTAAAAGCAGATGCCAAGGGTTTTTTTTTTTTTTTTTTTTTTTAATGAGTAAAAAAGCAAATTGAGCTCTAACTATAGATAGCTTCTATACTGAAAGAGAACAGATTTCCAGTTCTGAGGAGACTAAGAACAGAGAGTCTCCAGACAAAAATCCCAAAGGGGATTATAACCAGGTCCCCACCCCCCAAAGCTCTCCTAGAAGAAATTTAAAAAGATCTTAAAAGAGACATAGAAGAAAAATGGAGAAAGGAAAGAGAAGGTCTGCAAGAGAGTATGAAAAAGGTATATAACTCACTAAAAGAAAGATTTGATGAAGTGGAAAAAGAAAATAACTTCTTGTAATATGAAAAGGAAAAGGTAAAGGTAAAGAAATCCCAGGGAAACAGAATTTGTCATTTGGAAAATATAAAGAACTCCCAGGAAAGTAGGATTTGTAAATTGGAAAAGATAAAGAACTCCCAGGAAACTAGAATTTGTGAATTGGAAAAAGAAAATTACTCATTAAAACTCACTTTAAAAAATGTGAAATGGAAAAAAAATTCCATAGAGCAAAACAACTCATTAAAAACTCAATTGGACATGTACAAAAAAAAGTAAAAAAAAAAAAAGTAAATGAAGAAAATAACTCATTAAAAATCAGAACTGAACAAATGGAAATATTTGATTCATTGAGACATCAAGAATCAGTCAAGCAAAACCAAAAAAAAAAAAAAATGAAAAAAAATAGAAAAAAATGTTAAATATCTACTTGGAAAAACAACAAATCTGCAAAATAGATCTAGGAGAAAAAATCTAAAAATTATTGGGCTCCCTGAATACCATGATGAAAAAAAAGGGCCTAGACATATTTTTTTTTTCAGGAAATCATCGAAGAGAACTTCTCAGATGTAATAGAATCAAAAGGTAAAATAGGCATTGAAAGAATTCATCAAACACCTTCTGAAAGATACCCCCTCCCAAAAAAAAAAAAAAAAAAAAACACCAAGCAATATTGTGGCTAAATTTCAGAAGTATCAAGTTAAGGAAAAAATACTACAAGCAGCCAGAAAAAAAAAATTCAAATACCAGGACCCACAATAAGGATCACTCAGGATCTAGCAGCTTCCACATTAAAGGATCAAAGGGCCTGGAATCTGATATTCTGAAAGGCAAAACACTTGGAATATAGCCAAGAATAAACTACCGAACTAAGCTAAGCATTTTCTTTTAGGGAATAAGATGGACATAATGAAACAGATGAATTGCATTTATTTATAGCGAAAAAAGGAGAACTAAACAAAAAAAATGACCTCTAAATATAAGACTCAAAAGAAGCATAAAAAGAACTCTGGACTACTGTATATTTGGCACAGGCATACATAAAGAGTGCATGTGTAATTTGATTTTACTATTATAATATTTAAAAAAGGGAATTGAAAGTGGAAAAGGAATTGTGTCAAAAAAAGGTAAAAGTGGAGGTAAAAACAGGGAAATTGCATCTCATGAAGAAGCAAAGAAAAGCTCTTATATCTGAGGGAATTAAGGGAGGAGGAGGAACATTGTGTGAATCTTACTCTCATCAGATTTGGCTCAAAGAGAAAAAAATTAGACATATTTGGTTTACAGAGAAACTTCTCTCATCTCATTAAAGAGTGGAAGAAGAAAAGTGAAAAGAAAGAGTAGGCTAAATAGAAGGGAATGTAGAAATAATAAGAAAAAGATATAAGAAAAGAAGAGGGAATCAAAGGGGATGGGAGGGATTCTAAAGATGGAGAGCTATGTGAGGCAAGTGGTGCCCATAAGTTTAATACTGGGGAGGGAGTAAGGGGCAAAAGAAAAAGAAAAGTATAATCTGGAGATAATAAGATGTCAAGAAATACAGAATTAGTATTTTTAACTCTCCCATAAAATGAAGGCAGATAGCAGACTGAATCAAAAGCCAGAATCCTACAATATGTTGTTTACAGGAAACACATTAAAAGCAGTGTGATACATATAGAGTAAAGGTAAAAGGCTGGAGCAGAATCTATTATGCTTCAGGTGAAGTAAAAAAGGCAGGGGTAGCCATCCTTATCTCAGAACAAGCAAAAGCAAAAATATCTCTAGTTAAAAGAAATAAGGAAGAAAACTATATCTTGCTAAAAGATAGCATAGATAATGAAGCAATATCAGTACTAAACATATATGCACCAAGTGATATAGCATGGAAATTCCCAAAAGAGAAGTTAAGAGAGCTGCAAGAAAAAATAGACAGCAAAACTATAATAATGGGACATTTCAACCTTGTTCTCTCAGAAATAGATGAAATCAAATCACAAAATAAATAAAGAAGTTAAAGAGGTAAATAGAATAATAGAAAATTTAGGTATGATAGATCTTTGGAGAAAATTTAAGGGAGACAGAAAGGAATACACTTTCTTCTTGGCAGTCCATGGAATCTATACAAAAATTGACCATATATTAGGACATAAAGACCTTAAAATTAAATGAAGAGAAGCAGAAATAGTCAATGCATTCTTTTCACATCATGGTGCAATAAAAACCAAAATCAACAAAAAGCTAGGGGAAAATAGACCAAAAAGTAATTGGAAACTAAATAACCTCATCCTAAAGAATAAAGGGGTGAAACAGCAAATCATGGACACAATTAATAATTTCACCCAAGAAAATGACAACAATGAGACAATATAACAAAATTTATGGGATGCAGCCAAAGTAGTAATCAGGGGAAATTTTATATCTCTAAAGGCTTACTTGAATAAAATAGAGAAAGAGAAGATCAATGAATTGGGATTACAACTTAAAAAGCTAGAAAAAAAAAAAGCAAATTAAAAAACCCAGTCAAAAACTAAACTTGAAATTCTAAAATTAAAAGGAGAAATTAACAAAATTGAAAGTTAAAAAAAAAACTATTGAATTAATAAATAAAAGTAAGAGTTGGCTTTATGAAAAAAACAACAAAGTAGATAAACCTTTGGTAAATTTGATTAGAAAAAGGAAAGAGGAAAACCAAATTGTCAGTCTTAAAAATGAAAAGGGAGAACTCTCCACTAATAAAGAGGAAATTAGAGCAATGCTTAGGAGTTACTTTGCCCAACTTTATGTCAATATATTTGATAATCTAAGTGAAGTGGTAATTACCTTCAAAAATATAGGCTGCCCAGATTAGCACAGGAGGAAGTGAATTGCTTAAATAATCCCATTTTAGAAAAAGAATAGAACAAGCTATTAATCAACTCCCGAAGAAAAAACCCCGAGAAATGGGTGGATTTACATGTGAGTTCTACAAAATATTTAAAGAACAATTAACTCCAATGTTATATAATTCTTTGAAAAAATAGGGAATGAAGGAATCCTATCAAATTACTTTTATGACACAGACATGGTACTAATATCTAAACCAGGAAGGTTGAAAACAGAGAAAGAAAGACCAATCTCCCTCATGAATATTGATGCAAAAATCTTAAATAAAATATTAGTAAAAAGATTACAGAAAATCATCCCCACTTATAATACACCATGACCAAACAGGATTTATACCAGGAATGCAGGGCTGATTCAATATTAGGAAAACTATTAGCATAATTAACTATATCAATAACCAAATTAACAAAAACAATATGATCATTTCAATAGATGCAGAAAAAGCATTTTTTTCCCTTTTTATCCTGTAACCTTGCTTTGTATATAATTGTTTGCCCATTGGTTTCTCGTTAAATGATAAACTCAAGCACAAGGATGAATTTTTGTCAATTCATGGAAATCCATTATCCATTATAAGCATATATATTATGGAAAAAAAATTGATTAGGCAGCCTAAATGGCTTTCTGCAAATATGTATATGGAAATACCAATGTATATTGGAAAGATCACATTAAATTTCTTGATAAATTCATATAAAGAGATAAATCTGGTCCATTTTTATGACACAAGAGATATATAATCTAAAGCTAATACATTAACCTTGGTAGATCAGTTTTGTCTCAGTGGATAGCCTACAAATGAAAAGAACTTCCCTGTAAATGATGAGATATTATAGGTGCTCTTGGTTGAAGATGACATCTTGTTGATTGCACCAAATCCCAGTAGCTTATGAGTTCTTTTTAATGAGATCTGTGTTTGCTCAAAAAAAAAAAAAAAAAAAGATGGGCCTTAAGAACTAAACAAGAAAAAAATGAACACATTTTCTTGTCTTCCCTCTGAAAATATACCTAGACAACAATTCATTTTAAAATATCTGGTTATTTTGGTGGACTGAAACTTTTTATAATATAGCAGCATGGATTAGTAGCAAACATAGAGAAAGAGAGAGAGAGAGAGAAAGACAGAGAGAGAGAGGGAGGGGAAACAGAGAAAAACAGGGGAAGAGAGACAGAACAGAGAGACAGAGACAGACACACACAGAGACAGAGACAGAGATAGACACACACAGAGAAAAAGGCACAGAAACTATATATAAGTTAGAATTCTTGTGAAAGTAGTGGAGTAGGTCAGAAAACTTTTGGTTACCCAAATTTTCTCCACAAAATAGACATGATGTCATCTCAGAAGGAATATAGAGCAATGGAAATAAACAAAAATCAACCTAGAGCAGTAATCCTCATAAGGCAACTTGAGAAGATCTCAGGAAGTGCAAACATCTCCCCATCAATTCTATAGAATAAACAAATAACAAACCCTTCTGGTAGATGGCTTGGGAAGCAGCCTCAGCCTTAGAAATTTTCATCTCAGGGACAATATGGAGGTCTGAGGTCTCAGTAGGAGAAGAATGACGGACCTTTCATTGTCCAGTAATGCCAAGGTCAGATATGCTGACCAAACAGGTTTCAGGCTGTGGCTTCAGGGCTGAAGGAATTATCACATATTTAGTGAGTGCAGTAGCAGAGGGTTAGGGACTCTAATAACTGTGGACACTTGCAGAGAGCAGAATCCCTGGTTTCAGTCCCAGGGCAAAGAGAACAACTGCATTTGTAGTCACTGAAGGGACCATAGGGAGTAAGATCATTTGCAGGGCAGCATGTCTTAGGTCCTATTGATGGCTTAAGAGTGGAAAGGACCCCAGGACACATCATAGAATAAAAAAGCAAAAACACTTATGTGTCAGGTGGAATTCCTCATAATTTGGTGCTAGAACTTTAATATACTATCCTATACTATTGCTAAAACCACAATAAAAGAAAAAAAATGACTAAGCAAAGGAAAAAGAATCTAACCATTGACAGCTACTATGGGGATAGAAATGATCTGGGTTCATATTCAGAGAAAGATGATGATAGCAAAAAGCACAAAAAATTTCCCAGAACTCAAAAAAGATATTAATGATCGAATAAAAGAGATTGCGAAAAATATAAAAAAGAGCAATCCAAAAAAAAATCTTTTCTTTGAAAAGAAAATCAAACAACTTGAAATAGAGAATCAAAAATTCAAGGGAATGAAATAATTACTTAAGAACTAGAATTGGGCAAGAGGAACTTAAATGAATTAAACTTTTTTATTTGAAAAAAAATAGAGGAAGAAAAAAGAAAAACAAAAAAAAAAATACAAAACAAGACAACACTGCCATATGCCCAGCAGAATATCACAGAGGATTAAAAACATATAACAACAAATTGCCAGATCAAGAAAGTATATATGTATGTATGTGTATATATATATATTAGTATAAGAAAATATATTCATGAATGTCCACTTTTCCTTTTCTTCTCTGCTGTGTACCTTATTTCCTTTATTTTTTCCCATTTAGCCCCCAACTTCATCCCCAAGCAAGCTACAGTTAAGAAAAAAAAAATATATATATATATATATACACATATACACATACTCTCACAAACACATACACATATACATCTTTCCTATCCCTGTTGAATCTAATTAAATTCTGCTCTCTAATTTGCTTTACTATTCCTGAACATCCCTCCCCCCCATTCAAGGATCTCTCCCTTGTCTTCTTCCCTCACTCTCTATTTCCCCCTTATTTTTTCCTAGAATTTAGAGGGTGCTATAATCTTTATGGTATATATATAGTGTTGCCTATTAACCAAACACATTTCTTATATGAGTAGGTTTTCAGAACTATAAGCCTTCCTCCTACCCTAATGCTTCTGTAATCTATTTTTCTTCTGCAGAACATTTGTGTAACATGATTACTATTTTTACCTTAACTCTACCAATCTTTCTTCTGAACTACCCTATTGTTGATGTGGATTTTAAACATATTATATATATACATGTTTATGTAAAACAAATATATATATATATATATATATATATATATATATATAAACATAAATAATTTTTCCATGTTTAAACAGTTTGTCCATATTAAGTTCTTTAAAATTGATCTTTCATATTTGCTCTTATACATTAACTTTTCTGTTAAGAGTGGATTTGGTTGATAGAAAATCCTCAAAATCTTCAAGTTTGTTGAATTTTTCTCATTCAAAGTTATAGTTTTGCTGAATATGGTATTTTTGTCTATAGGCCTAACTCTTTTGATTGTCAGTAGATTTAATTCCAGGACTTAAGGTCTTTTATTTTAGCTACTGATAGATTTTGTACAATTCTAATTGTAGTTCCAGCATATTTGACTTGTTTTTTTCTTGTTTCTTGCAAAATTTTCTCTTTGATCTGAGAGTTTTGAAATTTGATAATAGTATTCCTGTGCATTTCCCACAAAGGATCTTTCTGAGTTAGTGATCAGTGGATTTTTTTCTATTTCCACTTCCCCTCGTGTTCTATCACTCCAGGACAAATTTCTTGGATTATTTCCTGCATTGTTGTATCAAGGTTCTCTTTTTGGTCAGAATTTCACGGCAATACAATTTGTCTAATTCTAATTTTCAAAGCATTAATTTTATCTTTGAGATACTGTAGTTTTTTTTTTTTTTTTTTTTCCTAATTGTTTAACTGCGCTCATTGGATGCTCCTTCCTTCTGGCCCAGGGCCATGTCTCAGTAGCATAACTGGACCAGGCATTCCCAATCAGCTGAGGTTCACTCAGTCTTCCCAGACTCAGAATCCAACTTGACAAACAGTCTGGGAAGTGAAAGTCTCTGTCATACCTGTTGCAGCTACAGCCACATTTAGCTACCTGAGGGGGCTATTTAATGTTTCTGAGGAGCTAGTCCAGAGGTGTTTGCACTTCAGACAGGTTAATCTACATGCAAAGTCTTTCTTCAGATGTTCTTGAGTTTATCTGGAGGACCTCTGTTCTGCTTCAATTTTTTTTAATTTTTCATGAGTCTTTGTTCTCCTTGAGGTGCAAATTTGTCCTATTTGTGGGGGAAATTGAAAAAGCCTGAAATTACTAACCTACTTCACCATCTTCCCAGAATAAAACAAAATCATATTAAAGGGGGGAGTGGGAAAATGAAACATCTCATCAGAAAAACAACCAATCTAGAAAATAGATCAGGGAAAAATAATATATGAATAATCAGACTGTTTGAAAATTATGATAATAAGAAATTATCAAAGAAAATTGTCTTGCAGTATTAGAAGGCAGCAAAGCAGAAATAGAAAAAAAATCCATTGATCACCACCTGAAAGAATTATCAGGAAGAAAACTTTCAGGAATATCAAAGTCAAGATTCAAAGCCCCTAGGTTGAAAAAAAATGATAAAAAATAAGAAAAATTATTTAAATATCTGAAGCTACAATAAAGATTTCACAAAAGATAGCAGCTACTGTATTGAAGTATTGTACATCTTGGAATAGTTATTTCATAAATCAAAAGAGCTGGAATGATGATCAAAGTTATCTTTTTCAGCAAATTAAGTATAGTCCTGAATCATTTTTTAAATAGCTTTTTATTTACAAGTTATATGCATGGGTAATTTTACAGCATTGACAATTGCCAAACCTTTTGTTCCAATATTTCCCCTCCTTCCCTTCCTTCCCTATTTTTTCAAATAGTTTATATAGCATTGAGGCTAATTGTTTTTTAAATGTTTAGTAAAATTCACATGTAAATCCATCTGGTGCTGGAGATTTTTTCTTAGGGAGCTGATTAATAGCTTGTTCTATTTTTTTTTCTGAGATGGGACTATTTAAGCAATTTACTTCCTCCTTTGTTAATCTGGGAAGCCTATATTGTTGGAGGTAGTCATCCATTTCACTTAGGTTATCAAATTTATTGGCATAAAGTTGGGTAAAGTAACTCTTTATTATTTCTCTAATTTCCTCTTCATTGGTGAAAAGTTCTCCCCTGAATCATTTTTTAATGGACATTTAATTAAGTGAAAGAATTTTAGGGTTGTGTGAGAAAAAAAATCGCAGAGATTAAGGAAAAATTTGATACATGGTTGGTTGGTTATTGTACTTCATTCTTGAAGAGTATCAAAATGACATCGCTGTGTTAGAAGTGGGTTACAATGTGTTCAACTGATACGTATCAGACTAATCTGAACTTGATATATCCTGTCACAGGCTAAACACAAATAGTTCTTATGAAAATTTGGGGCGACTTCTCTAATTTTGTGCATCTCATATTTTCTCTGTTCTATTCAATTCTGCTTTGTTTCTAGAACATGATGTCGTCTCAGGTGAGCGTATGCCCTGTGCTAACATCTCTCACATTATACAATCAATTTGAAAGTTCTTAATAGAAAAGTTGAGCATATTCTTGTATTGCTTTTTCTGACTACCTTGCCATGTGTGGATATTCCATAAAATAGTCCTTTTGGCAAGCATACAGTTGGCATTTGAACATTGTGGCCAATCCAATGGAGTTGTGCTCTCTGCAGTGGAATTAGAAAGCTTGGCAGTTTAGTTCAAGAAAAGAACTCAGTGTCTGGTACCTTATCCTGCCAAGTGATCTTCAGAATCTCCCTAAGACAATTCAAATGGAAGTGATTCATTTTCTTGGTATGTTAGTGGTATAGAAGCCAGATTTCATAGGCATACAACTATAAGGTCAGCACAATAGCTCTATAGACCTTCAGTTTGGTAATCAATCTAATACCTCCCCTCTCTCACACTTTCCTTTGGAGCCTCCCAAACACTAGCTGGGTCAAGAGTAACCATGAAACCATATGGTGAGTTAGGGGGAGTCTATCTCAAGCATGTGAAGAATTCCCCTGGTCAAATGGGTGGATGAGAACAATTTGTTCCAATGGCCATAAAGCCAGATGAAGCAATTGTAGAATGCATAAAGCTTGGTTAGACATCAAAGACACAAAGGTCATCCAGTGTGTTTTGAATCATCACTAGTCAGACTGTCCTGCCACTGGATTTTGGAAGAGAGAGTGAGGCTGATTACTTCATACAACTTTGCCTCATTTAAAAGCAATTTACACAGTAATCAAAAGACATAATATCATTTTACTATTTCTATCTTTTTCAAAATCCTGTAGTGATGGGAAAATAATGAAGTGGCAGGTGCAAATATATTGAGAGCTATAGTCTCAACCCTGTACAAGATGGCACAGGCCATAGGATCATCTTCTCACTGGAAGCAGCAATGGAAATCAGAAGTCCCCTTGTCTGAGCAGCCTTTTAAGTATCACACTTCTCACCTGCAATTGTGAGGAATGGGATAGAAAAGGTGCCCTAACAATTGTATACTTACCCAACTCTGGCCTGATAACTGCAACAGGTGGAGATCCTACTTTGTGATCCAAACACTAAAAACGTACAAAAACTTTTGCAAAGTTGATTCCATTCATTATTAGTATATGGAATGTCTGCACATTTATAGATAACACAAAATCTAGTAGACCTGAAAGAACAGCTCTTGTTGTGAGAGAATTCAATAGTTATCACATGAAAATAGCATAACTGAGTGAAAGAAGGTTGGCAAATGAAGACCAGCTTACTAAAGTAAGAGCTAGTTATATGTTTTTCTGGAGTAGCAACAATGAAAGGGAGTGCTAGAGTTGCTGTGGGTTTTGCAATCAAAGCTAATCTAGTAAGCAAGCTTGTATGACTTCTAAAAGGAGTGAATGATATGCTCAAATCAATGTGGTTGCCATTTGCAAGAAAATACCATGTCACCAACATCAATGCTTATGCTTCCATTATGATGAGCACTGATGAACTCAAAGAAAAATTTTGTGAATACTTAGAGACCCTTATCAATGTGCCAAAAGAAAACAAACATAATTCTGGGTGATATATAACATTCAGGGGAAATATTAGGATAAAAAGACCAGATATAAGGGACTCAATAAGATCAAATGATTTATTTCTTATGTGTGACAATGTTGTCAGTGCTTTTATGACTGTCATCTCTGTTTTTGAAAGTTTGAAATAAAGGCTTGATCTGAGCTGAAAATGATGCATTGATTTAAAAAAAAATCATGGGAACAAGTAAAAGAAGTAATTATTTCATACAAATGAGCCATAAAAGTAAAAACAAAAATTGATATAGAAGAAGCTAGTAGTGGGGAGGATGGGTAGTACTGTAATTTTATTCTCATCTGGAATTGCTTAAAGAGGGAATAAGAAATATATCTAGAAGAGTACTGAGAGTATTGTTGAAGCGTACAATTCATAATTTTGATTATTTAAAATTAGAATTTTATTGTATAAATAAAACCAAGATAGTCAACAATGGAAAGAATGCAGAAAAGTTGAGAGAAATTTTCATGTACAGTCTCTCAGATAGTACGGGATTGGCTTGGGATATTGTTGTGATGTAGAAAATGATGAGCTGACATAAAAAAACATTGAATTATGAAAGAAGATGCTATCCATCTTTGGAAAAGGAAATGGCAAGTGGAAATAGCATAGTACCAACTTACACATGTGTATGGGTATATATGTTATGTTTATTGATGTCACTCTATATCATTCTATTTGTCTGTCTATCTATCTATCTATTCATGATTTATTGCAGCTTTCTTTAATATGGGAGGAAGGAGGAAATAAAGTAAAAACTGAAGAGAAAACAAAAAAAGAAAACCTGCACAGAAGCAAAGAAGTTAATTAAAATTTAACAATAACAAAAATATAAAACCATGTACATGGTTTAGATTGTGGGATTTGGTATCTATATAAAAAAATTTCTTCTCTGGTTAAATCATTTCTGTAGTACTGTCCTTGATTCTAGGTATAATATTTTAGGAATGATGCTGACAACCTGGAGTATCCTCAGACTACAATAGCATTTATTATATATAAGATTGACATTTTGGGTCGAAAATAAATTAGGCCCACAACTGAATGGAAAGAAGGGAGTTGGATGTTTTGTATTTGGAGGAAAAATGCAGTTCTTTCATGATTTCAGGCTAAACAGTAGAACAAAACTTTATCTTTTTCTAACAGAAATGTTAGTCTTATGTAACAAGTTGATCAGATAATGTGAGGGAATCCCTTGCAGTATTAGTTCTATGATATTGAGGGAAACTTGATTGACTATTAGAAGTACCAAACAATAAATATTGGCCTAATTGATAATATATTAGTTTAATATTAAAGTGGACACGCTACCTTTTTCAAAAAGGAGTGATTAGTTATTAAAAAAATAAAGATTTATCATTGGAAAAGATTCAAAACATATAGAAATAAACTAGTACTCAATAAATCTGAAGACCTTCATTAATTTTTGGTACTTTTTTTTTTCTTTGCTGAGGCAATTGGAGTTAAGTGACTTACTCAATCACATAGCTAGAAAGTGTTAAGTGTATAGACCAAATTTGAACTCAGTTCCTCCTGACTTCAGGGCTGGTGCTCTATCCACTACGCCACCCAGCTGCCCCCCTTTGTTAATTTTTAACTTTTTATATCTAGCCTAACTTTGGACTTTGTTTTTGATATATTGTTTCTTTATTCCAACATTTTAATTATTCTCTCCTAGTTGTATGTTTTCTCCAAAACTGATAAACATGGTCTTTGACTTTACCCAAGCTCTTGTAATATGTGAGATTTGTTAATGCTATACCCCCTTTCTTCTCAATTTTTCATTATTTGTCAGCCTGCAGCATGTTTTCTAATTAAGTGGTTCTGTTCTGTTTAATAATTTTTTCTTCAAGAACTTGGGGGAAAGAAGAAAAGGTACAATATGCACAAGGTCTTATATGTCCAAAAATATTTATATGCACTTTTTTGTAGTGACAAAGAATTGGAAAGAGAATACTCATCAATTGGATAATGGCTGAACAAATTTCATGTGAATATAATGAAATAATTGTCTTGAAAAATTAGAGATGATTTCAGAGAGACTGGGAAAGACTTGTATGAACTGATGGATGTAGGATGAATTATGTAGAAATAAGAGAATAATTAAAATTATAATATCAATATTGTAAAAAAAAAAGAGAGAACAACTTTTGAAATACCTAAGACTGTCATCAACACAGTCATCCACCATAATTACAGAGGACTTATGAAAAAGAATACTGTTGTTCTCATGACAGAATTATGAAGGACCACTATGTAATCTGAGGAACATATTTTTGGAAAAGGGCAAATGAAAAATTATTTTGCTTGTCTAATCTTGTATAATAAAATTATTCTTCCTTTCTTCCTTCCTTCTTTCCTTCGTTCCTTCCTTTTTTCTCTTTCTCTCCTTCTCTTTCTTCCTTTTCTCTTTGTTTATTGATTGAAGTGGAAGAGAGAAAAATTTTGAGAATGATTATTTTGAAATTGATTTATTGATATGGGATTCAGATCAGCAAATCTCAATGTTTTTAGATTATTATTAATAAAATATATTTGGTGGATGTTCTTAAATGAGGAATTTTCAGTTTTGTCTGTAGAAACAGAATCCCTAGCATTCCCCAACCTTATCTTTGAACCTTAATGCAGAAATTTATTTTCAAATAATAAAAAACTTCCAGGATTGCCAGTTGATTTCAGATCTCATACTTCTTGGGTGGATAGAGAGAGCTTTTCCTGTTATCTTTTTTTTTTCTTTAAATATCATTTTAATATAGCTATCAATCTTTATTCTTGATCATTTTTTGAATCACACTAAATAGAACTTTGATTAAAATGACTACATTCAAAATAAATTAGTATATGGTAGATTATATACTTCATGATGACAGGGCCAAGTATTAATTATTTTGTTTGCATTTTGAAAACTACAAATAACTTTCCCAGTTTTTAAGAATCTTGATTAGCACATGCTAGTCCCTCCTTCTTCTCTTCTAGAATCATTTGTAAGGCAGTATAGTTAGTTATCTGGTGATTCCAGGGCAAGACTGGAGTTAGACAATTTTGAGCATTTTTATTTTTAGCAAAAAACATTTTATTAATGAGAGATTGATATTATAATCTACAATTATAGTACTAACTATTGAGTAAATTCATAGTGTTATTCAAATTTATCAGCATACATTTTTCCCGGTTCAATTTGATTCCACATTGTGAAGTAAATTCTACAGAGTAATAGTCCCACATTTATTTTATTTTATTTTATTTTATTATTTTTATTTTTAAATTTTTTAATAACTTTTTATTGATAGAACGCATGCCAGGGTAATTTTTTACAGCATTATCCCTTGCATTCACTTCTGTTCCGATTTTTCCCCTCCCTCCCTCCACCCCTTCCCCCAGATGGCAAGAGTCCTTTACATGTTGACTGGGTTGCAGTATATCCTACATACAATATATGTGTGCAGAACCGAACAGATTTCTTGTTGCAAAGGGAGAATTGAATTTAGAAGGTATAAATAACCCGGGAAGAAAAACAAAAATGCAAGCAGTTTATATTCATTTCCCAGTGTTCTTTCTCTGGGTGTAGCTGCTTCTGTCCATCTTTGATCAATTAAGGCTCTCTTTATCGAAGAGGTCCACTTCCATCAGAATACATCCTCAAACAGTATCATTGTTGAGGTATATAATGATCTCCTGGTTCTGCTCATTTCACTCAGCATCAGTTCATGTAAGTCTCGCCAGTCCTCTCTGTATTCATCCTGCTGGTCATTCCTTACAGAACAATAATATTCCATAACATTCATATACCACAATTTACTCAACCATTCTCCAATTGATGGACATCCTTTCATTTTCCAGCTTCTAGCTACTACAAACAGGGCTGCCACAAACATTTTGGCACATACAGGTCCCTTTCCTTTCTTTAGTATCTCTTTGGGATATAAGCCCAGTAGAAACACTGCTGGATCAAAGGGTATGCACAGTTTGATAACTTTTTGAGCATAGTTCCAAATTGCTCTCCAGAATGGCTGGATGTGTTCACAATTCCACCAACAATGTATCAGTGTCCCTGTTTTCCCACATCCCCTCCAACATTTCGCATTATCTTTCCCTGTCATTCTAGCCAATCTGACAGGTGTGTAGTGGTATCTCAGAGTTGTCTTAATTTGCATTTCTCTGATTAATAATGATTTGGAGCATATTTTCATATGTCTATAAATAGTTTCAATTTCTTCGTCTGAGAATTGTCTGTTCATATCCTTTGACCATTTATCAATTGGAGAACGGTTTGATTTCTTATAGATTAGAGTCAATTCTCTATATATTTTGGAAATGAGGCCTTTATCAGAAGCTTTGATTGTAAAAATGTTTTCCCAGTTTATTGTTTCCCTTCTAATCTTGTTTGCATTTGTTTTGTTTGTACAAAAACTTTTCAATTTGATATAATCAAAATTTTCTATGTTGTGGTCAATAGTGATCTCTAGTTCTTCTTTGGTCATAAATTCCTCCCTCTTCCACAGGTCTGAGAGGTAAACTATCCTATGCTCTTCCAATTTACTTATCATCTCATTCTTTATGCCTAGATCATGAACCCATTTTGACTTTATCTTAGTGTACGGTGTAAAGTGTGGGTCAATGCCTAGTTTCTGCCATACTGATTTCCAATTTTCCCAGCAATTTTTGTCAAATAATGCCTTCTTATCCCAGAAACTGATGTCTTTGGGTTTGTCAAACAATATATTATTAAAGTTATTGGCTGTTTTGTCCTTTGAACCTAACCTATTCCATTGATCAACTAGTCTATTTCTTAGCCAATACCAGATGGTTTTAGTAACTGCTGCTTTATAATATGATTTTAGATCTGGTACAGCTAGGCTACC
Source organism: Antechinus flavipes (assembly GCF_016432865.1). NCBI lineage: Eukaryota > Metazoa > Chordata > Mammalia > Dasyuromorphia > Dasyuridae > Antechinus > Antechinus flavipes. Next base: position 401,463,441 of record NC_067400.1, read on the forward strand.
TTCATTTGATTTTTTTTTTCATTAATTCCCTTGAAATTCTTGACCTTTTGTTTTTCCATATGAACTTTGTTGTTATTTTTTCTAATTCATCAAAGTAGTTTTTTGGGAGTCTGATTGGTATAGCGCTAAATTAGTAGATTAATTTAGGTAGTATTGTCATCTTTATTATATTTGCTCGCCCAATCCAAGAGCATTTAATATTTTTCCAGTTGGTTAGATCAGACTTAATTTGTGTGGAAAATGTTTTGTAGTTTTGCTCATAAAGTTTCTGATTTTCCCTTGGCAGATAGATTCCTAAATATTTTATACAATCAGTAGTTACTTTAAATGGAATTTCTTTTTGTAACTCTAACTGTTGGGTTTTGTTAGTGATATATAAGAATGTTGATGACTTATGTGGGTTTATTTTATATCCTGCAACTTTGCTGAAGGTGTAGATTGTTTCTAATAACTTTTTGGTAGACTCTCTGGGGTTTTCTAAGTATACCATCATATCATCAGCAAAGAGTGATACTTTGGTTTCCTCATTGCCTATTCTTATTCCTTTAATCTCTTTCTCAACTCTTTTTGCCAAAGCTAGCATTTCTAATACAATATTAAATAGTAATGGTGATAGTGGGCAACCTTGTTTTACTCCTGATCTTATTAGGAATGGTTGCAGTTTGTCCCCCTTACATATAATGCTTACTGCTGGTTTTAAATAGATGCTACTGATTATTTTAAGGAAAAGTCCATTTATTCCTATACTCTCAAGAGTTTTTAATAGGAATGGATATTGGATTTTATCAAATGCTTTTTCTGCATCTATTGAGATGATCATATGGTTTTTGTTAATTTGATTATTAATATGGCCAATTATATTGATAGTTTTCCTAATATTGAACCAGCCCTGCATTCCTGGTATAAATCCTACTTGATCATGATGTATTATCCTGGGGATGATTTTCTGCAGTCTTTTTGCTAATATCTTATTTAAGATTTTAGCATCAATATTCATTAGGGAGATTGGTCTATAATTTTCTTTCTCTGTTTTCAACCTACCTGGTTTAGGTATCAATACCATATCTGTGTCATAAAAGGAGTTTGGTAGGACTCCTTCATTCCCTATTTTTTCAAATAGTTTATAAAGTATTGGGGCTAATTGCTCTTTGAATGTTTGGTAGAATTCACATGTAAATCCATCTGGTCCTGGGGATTTTTTTTTTAGGGAGTTGATTAATAGCTTGTTCTATTTCTTTTTCTGAAATGGGATTATTTAAGCAATTTACTTACTCCTCTGTTAATCTGGGAAGCCTATGTTTTTGGAGGTAGTCATCCATTTTGCTTAGGTTATCAAATTTATTGGCATAAAGTTGAGCAAAGTAACCCTTTATTATTTCTTTAATTTCCTCTTCATCAGTGGTAAGTTCTCCTTTTTCATTTTTAAGACTGCCAATTTGATTTCCCTCTCTCCTTTTTCTAATCAGATTTACCAAAGGTTTATCAATTTTATTGGTTTTTTCATAAAACCAACTCTTAGTTTTATTTATTAGTTCAATAGTTTTTTTTTTTTACTTTCTATATTATTAATTTCTCCTTTTAATTTTAGAATTTCAAGTTTAGTAATTGATTGGGGGTTTTTAATTTGGTCTTTTTCTAATTTTTTAAGTTCCAGGCTCAATTCATTAAGATCAATTTCTATTTTATTCAAGTAAGCCTCTAAGGATATAAAATTTCCCCTTATTACTGCTTTGGCTGCATCCCATAAATTTTGATATGAAGTCTCATTGTTGTCATTATCTTGAGTGAAATTATTAATTGTGTCTATAATTTGCTGTTTCACTCAATCATTCTTTAAGATGAGATTATTTAGTTTCCAATTACTTTTTGGTCTATTTACCCCTAACTTTTTGTTGAATGTAGTTTTTATTGCATTGTGGTCTGAAAAGAAAGCATTTACTATTTCTGCCTTCCTGCATTTAATTTTGAGGTCTTTATGTCCGAATATATGGTCAATTTTTGTGTAGGTTCCATGAACTGCTGAGAAGAAAGTATACTCCTTTCTGTCACCATTCAGTTTTCTCCAGAGATCTATCATACCTAATTTTTCTAATATTCTATTTACCTCTTTAATTTCTTTCTTCTTTTTTTTTTTTTTTTTTTTGTGATTTGATTTATCTAAATCTGAGAGTGCAAGATTGAGATCTCCCACTATTATAGTTTTGCTGTCTATTTCTTTTCGCAACTCTCTTAGCTTCTCTTTAAGGAAGTTAGATACTTGGTGCATATATGTTTAATACTGATATTGCTTCATTGTCTATAGTACCCTTAAGCAAGATATAATTTCCTTCCTTATCTCTTTTAATTAGATCAATCTTTGCTTTTGCTTGATCTGAGATAAGGATGGCTACCCCTGCTTTTTTGTCTTCACCTGAAGCATAATAGATTCTACTCCAGCCTTTTACCTTTAGTCTGTGTGTATCTCCCTGTTTTAAATGTGTTTCCTGTAAACAACAGATTGTAGGGTTCTGACTTTTGATCCAGTCTGCTATCCGCCTCCTCTTTATGGGAGAGTTCATCCCATTCACATTTGCGGTTAAAATAACCAATTCTGCATTTTCTGCCATCCTAATATCCCCAGATTATACTTTTCTTTTTCTTGCCCTCCTTCCCTTCTTCCCTATTGGTTCCACTAACATCGCGCAGCTCTCCCTCTTTAGTATTCCTCCCTCCTCCCTTTGAATCCCTTCCCCTTTCTTGTACCCTTCCCTTATTACTCTTTTTCCTTCTCCCTTTTCCTCTCCCACTTTTTAATGAAGTGAGAGAAGAATCTGTGTAAAACAAATATGTCAATTGTTTCCTCTTTGAGCCAACTCTGATGAGAGTAGGATTCAGACAATGTTCCTCCCCCTCTCTAAGTTCCCTCATATATGATAGGTTTCCTTTGCCTCATTGTCGCATGTAGTTTTCCTCTTTTTATCTCCCTTCTTCCCTTTTTCTGACGCTATCCCCTTTCCACTTCTACTTCACTTTTTTATGTTATATCGGTAAAATCAAATTATACATATGGTTTTTATGCATATTCACAACAGAAATACAGTTCTCAAGAGTTTCTTTTACCTTTTTCTACTTCTCTTGATTCCTGTTGTTGAAGATCAAATTTTTTGTTTAAGTCTGGTTTTTTTTCCTTAGAAACAGATGGAATTCCTCTATTTCATTAAATGTCCATCCTCTCCCATGGAAAAAAATACTCAGTTTAGCTGGATAGTTTATTCTTGGCTGCATTCCAAGTTCTTTTGCCTTTCGGAATATCTGATTCCAGGCCCTTCGATCCTTTAATGTTGAGGCAGCCAGATCTTGCGTGACCCTTATTGTTGCATCTCGGTATTCGAACTGTTTTTTCCTGGCTGCTTGTAAAATTTTTTCTTTAGTCTGGAAATTCTGAAGTTTGGCCACAATATTCCTTGGAGTCTTTATTTTAGGGTCTTTTTCAGAAGGTGTTCGATGAATTCTTTCAATGCCTATTTTCCCTTCCGGTTCTATTACTTCTGGGCAGTTCTCTTTGATGATTTCCTGTAAAATAGTATCTAGGCTCTTTTTTTCATCATAATTTTCTGGTAGTCCGATGATCCTCAGGTTATCTCTCCTAGATCTATTTTCCAGGTCTGTTGTTTTTCTAAGTAAATATTTGACATTTTTTCCCAATCTTTCATTTTTTTGGTTTTGCTTGACTGATTCTTGATGTCTCAACGAATCAGTCATTTCTATTTGTTCAGTTCTAATTTTTAGTGAGTTATTTTCTTCATTATCTTTTTTTTACTTCTTTTTGTGTATGTCCAATTGAGTTGTTTTGCTCTATGGAATTTTTTTTTCCATTTCACTAATTTTTTTTTTTTTTTTAGTGAGTCATTTTCTCTTCGCAAACTCTGTTTTTTACCTTTTCCAATTCACATTCAAAATTTTCTTTTAGTGAGTTATGTGTCTTTCCCCATTTCTCTTCTAGCTCTCTTTTAAGGTTTTTAATAGTCTCTTCTAGGAGAGCCTTTTGTATTGGAGACCAACAATTGTCTGGAGACTGCTATTAGTCTCTTCAGGGTTGAAAAGCTGTTCTCTTTCTGTATAGAAACTATCAATTGTTCTTTTGATTTTTTTTACTCATTTTGTTAAAGCCTGTAAAGTCTGCATTCAGAGCCAGGAGGTTAAAAATAGTAGAAGATTTTTAAATAAAAATTTCCTCAGAAACTTTCTCAGAGAGATTTAAAGAAGCATAAGCATTACTTCCAGTAGAGGAGATGAATTGCAGAGAGTGATGAGTAAGAAAACAGCAGAGAGCCAATGTATGGTAAATAACAACAGGAGAAATCCTGAATTATGCAACGTAATGGAGCAGAGCATGGATTGAATGAACCAGAAATATGATCTACACAGGAAGTACCTTACAGAAAAGGATCAACAGTTGCTGAAAGTACAAGATAGCTGTACTATAGTGGTGGAAGTAGAAAGCAAGATTTTTTAATTAGCCTCAATGAATTGATACCTATCAAGAGTTCCAGGAACTGTGATTTTTCTGGCAGCAAGCAACACAGTGAAAATGAGAACTATTAAAGGGAAGGATAAATTTTAGCTAAAAGCCCCATCTACATTTACTGTAACCATACCTTGAAAAGTATTGTAAATTACAAAGAACCCTTCGAGGGTGGTAGTAGTTGTTCTTTGTTTGATATTGTTGCTTTCAGTGAATGCAGATATAAGTTTTATTTTTTCCCATTGACTTGTAAAGCAAAGGTGTCCATATTTTGATCCACATGATTTTGTAGGGTTGTAAGGGAAATTTGATGACTTCTCTTGGGAAATATCTGACATTGAAGTTTATAGATCATTTAGGTAGGTATAATGAATCAGAGAAGTGTAGAGTCCAAGATTTACATTTGTTCCAGGAAGGAGCCTATGTGACCCACAGAATCTCTCCCCACATTTTCACACATAGTAGATATTAAACCAATGTTTTTCAAATGAATGAATGATTCAGGATATCCTGACTCAAACAAGTTTTTGTGACAATCTGCTTCTTGATCACGTTGGGAAACAAATACCAAAATAGTCCTCTAATTTATTTAGCATTGATTTTCTGACTCAAGACCCCAAAGATTTTTAATGTTACATTTTTTACCTTATGTGTCTGGTTTAATTTTAACTGCTAGTTATTGCCACAGCAGTTTTTTTTAGTGTTATGAAGTTAACCTTAATTTCTTGAACTGTATTCTAACTTGCTGCTAAGCTGGAAAATTAAAGGTCCAATAAGTAACACACTAATAGAATGACAAATGATTAAAATATAATATGAAACCATGAAAATATTTGGAGAATAATTCTAATGAATATTAAATAACTACTCTGTGAAAAGACTTTGTTTTACCTTTAAGTGCCAAATAAATATTTACTGGATGAATTTGTCAAGCCATAAACAACTTATCCTAATCAAGTTTGAATAAATGTTTATTAGAATGGTAGTGGTTGTAGTAGTGATTATATTGGGATTTGGTATTACTTATGTAATTTGAAGGATTAGTCATTACTAAATATTCCTGACTAGCATTTGGATATGGATTTTTTGGCCTGTTTTCCCCAAACAAAGAAAAAATTTGAAAAAAAAATTCAAAAGATTCTTTTGTGTATGTTATTAAGTATTGAATATTAGAAATGATGGTATTAATTTGAAGAGCAGTCTTAGAAATAAAGATGAAAAGCAGACAAATAATAACATAGATATTTGTAAGCCTGACATGTATATAGAATGGTGAAACAAATGAAGGTTAATATTGATCTATTTTGTTTCTGTTCTATCAGATGCCCATTGTTCTCATGTCCTTCCTTTTGACGGTTCAGAACCACTTTCAGATCTGTATTGCTCAAGTTTCATAACTTTCTTTTTATTCTAATATAGATACCAGTCTTAATCTCTGAAATTTATCTTTGACCAAAATACATGCAATTAATCTTTAATTAAAATGATTATAGTAAAAACAAATTGGTAGATATTAGATTATAAATTCCATAAGAGCAGAGTCTTTTGTTATCTATTTTTGTGTTTCACAGACTAAAAATTTGAAATACTTGTCATGTTGTAGGCATCTTTATAGGTTATGCTGTTGACTCCATTAGCCTTTTTTCTTCTAGAAGCATTTATGAGTATTTTTTAAAATTTGTCCAAAGTTTCCAAGGTAATATTAAAGTTTGGAGTAAACACTGTGAAGAGATCTGAGATGCTTTTCTGAAATCTGTGATCCAGAAGGACATGCTGATATGTTAAAAATATTTGACCCATATACTAAAGGAGAAAGGTGACAATAATCACCATGAACTTAATTAAAGACATAAATTTGCTTCAGTACTGCCAACAGGATTCTCAGTAAATAATGTATTTCAATAGCAATCCATATTCCTTTTTATAAGCCCAGTATTTGAGATTTGAGAAAATGTGTTCCTCATTTCAAAAGCTTAAAAATAGTAGAAGATTTTTAAATAAAATGTGCCCTCAGAAACTGTCTCAGAGAGATTTAAAGAAGCATAAGCATTACTTCCAGTAGAGGAGATGAATTGCAGAGAGTGATGAGTAAGAAAACAGCAGAGAGCCAATGTATGGTAAATAACAACAGGAGAAATCCTGAATTATGCAATGTAATGGAGCAGAGCATGGATTGAATGAACCAGAAATGTGATCTACACAGGAAGTACCTTACAGAAAAGGATCAACAGTTGCTGAAAGTACAAGATAGCTGTACTATAGTGGTGGAAGTAGAAAGCAAGATTTTTTAATTAGCCTCAATGAATTGATACCTATCAAGAGTTCCAGGAATTGTGATTTTTCTGGCAGCAAGCAACACAGTGAAAATGAGAACTATTAAAAGGAAGGATAAATTTTAGCTAAAAGCCCCATCTACATTTACTGTAACCATACCTTGAAAAGTATTGTAAATTACAAAGAACCCTTCGAGGGTGGTAGTAGTTGTTCTTTGATTGATATTGTTGCTTTCAGTGAATGCAGATATAAGTTTTATTTTTTCCCATTGACTTGTAAAGCAAAGGTGTCCATATTTTGATCCACATGATTTTGTAGGGTTGTAAGGGAAATTTGATGACTTCTCTTGGGAAATATCTGACATTGAAGTTTATAGATCATTTAGGTAGGTATAATGAATCAGAGAAGTGTAGAGTCCAAGATTTACCTTTGTTCCAGGAAGGAGCCTATGTGACCCACAGAATCTCTCCCCACATTTTCACACATAGTAGATATTAAACCAGTGTTTTTCAAATGAATGAATGATTCAGGATATCCTGACTCAAACAAGTTTTTTGTGACAATCTGCTTCTTGATCACGTTGGGAAACAAATACCAAAATAGTCCTCTAATTTATTTAGCATTGATTTTCTGACTCAAGACCCCAAAGATTTTTAATGTTACATTTTTTACCTTATGTGTCTGGTTTAATTTTAACTGCTAGTTATTGCCACAGCAGTTTTTTTTAGTGTTATGAAGTTAACCTTAATTTCTTGAACTGTATTCTAACTTGCTGCTAAGCTGGAAAATTAAAGGTCCAATAAGTAATACACTAATAGAATGACAAATGATTAAAATATTATATGAAACCATGAAAATATTTGGAGAATAATTCTAATGAATATTAAATAACTACTCTGTGAAAAGACTTTGTTTTACCTTTAAGTGCCAAATAAATATTTACTGGATGAATTTGTCAAGCCATAAACAACTTATCCTAATCAATTTTGAATAAATGTTTATTAGAATGGTAGTGGTTGTAGTAGTGACTATAATGGGGTTTGTTGTTGTTGTTATTATTATTCATCTAAAATGTAATTTATACTAGGGCTATGCATTAGAAAGAAAATTGACCGGATATGGCTATATAGTTCCGTGGTGATCAGATAAACATATATGTAAACACACAGATAAACAGACATATACACCTATAATCAATTAAGAGAGAAAAGAGGAAGTAACAGAAGATGTTAAGTACATTTAAATTAGCTTAGATATAGATGAGGGCTTGGCTACTGTGGTAGCTATGGTGAAACAGAGAAAACAATGGGCTTGAGAGCAAGTGGAGAAGAATTGGGAGAAATGATTTTCCATGAAATAATTTAATTATCCTTAAGAGCAAGGATAAATATATTTTTTTTTGCTTCCCATGCCCCATGTCCTTAACTTGTGCTAACCAAATGTTTTTGTTTTTGCTTTTATTTATTGTTGGGGGAGAACATTGATTTGGGGGAGGTACAGATAGAATTCACAGATAATTTTAATTTTTGACTCTTGAGTTGTGAGATAATTATGATACTATTAATAGCACCAGAAGAATCAGTAGGACGATTCTGAATAAAAAACAATGAGATCTTTTTTTTTTTTTTTTTAACATATTGAACTTTATGTTCAAGCAGTACATTTTTTTTTGGAAAATGTCCAGGAAACAGTTGAGAATGTGGAATTTGACCTCAGATTGATATTTGAATTGCTAAATAAATTGAAAATCATCAACCTATGGACAATAATGAGATTTGAGAATGGATGAGGTTATGGAAGGAGAGATTAAAATTAGTTGAGAATAGATCATTTAAAAATATCTATATTTAGAATAGGAGGAAGAGGAGAAACCACCAAAGGTAACAGTAGCAGTGAGAGTGCTACAAATGGACCTAAGTAAATACCATGTAACTTAACTCAAGGGAGGAGAGAGTATTAAGTGGCTCAACAAAATATAATACTATAGAATAGTCATAGAATATAAGAAATGAAGACATATCAAATTTCTTTTTTATGTTTAATGTGTAATCTATACTAATTAATATCACCATATATATTTTATTTGTCCATGTTTTATATTTTTTTTCAAGTATTCCCCTTTTCAAAAAATGACACCTTTACACAGCATTTCAAAATGGCATAAAATTAAGGTTTGGTAAAGTCCAAAAATGTACCATACAGACAACATCATTTTAAATCTTTGACCTCTTTTAATAAGAATATTTAATTCAGATGCACTAAGCATTGTGTTGAGGCAAAGACTGAGTTTTTCCGTCATTTGTCCTGAACTTTTAAGATCATTTTTAAAAGAGAAAAGCAAATATAAAATATAATTTTTAAAAGTGTTTTAAAAACACTATGTTTTGGGGGGAATTTTAAAAAGTAGAGAAACAAAGCTCAAAGAATATCTTTCCTATTTCAACAATTTTTCTAATAGAAATGAACAAATAATTTACTGAAGAAAAATTGCTTATACACTAGGATTTTTTTTTTCAAACATAATAGTGTTAGTTGTTTATATAAAAGAACGATAGAAAAGACTGGAATAATATATTCAACAGATTTTAATTTCCAAAATCTTTGTCAAAATATGATTGCTCAAAAAAAAACCTTCTGTAGAACAATTACTTATTTTATTGTATCTGTTCCCTGTTTCTAATTTACTTGAATATATCTTTTTTCTTCCATTTCACAAAGTTATAGGGACAAAACACAGCACAATTCATGTAGACCCTTAATCTGAAGGCTATTAAATACTTTGAGATTCACAAAATATGGTTTTACAAAGAAGGGGCTCATACACAGACAATAAATAGATATGTTCATATCTATCTATTTACAAGATTGAGAAAGTCTTTTAAGTTCTCTGGAATTCAGTTTCCTCATTTGTAAAAGTAGATTAGACTAGATAACCTGAAGTCACTTCTTGCTCTAATTTGTTAATCTTAATGTAAATGACATTAAATATCATTTAATTTATAAATTTTCTGAATTACACCCTTCAATATTAAAATCAAATGCTGATCCTCAAAATAGATTTTCCTTTGTTCCTATGTTAAATCCCCCTTTATTGAAATTGCTATCAGGACAGTTTCTTATTTTATAATATCTCAAAGGGTTCTCATTATTCTTCTTTCTTTTAATGTATTTTGGTAAACAGGCACCTGAGGGGATCTTGATACTTTTCTACATGTAATGCATCAGCCTTGAAGTTCAAATGCAAAATGATTTTAAGATGCCCTGCAAAACTCATTAGCTCTTTCCTGGCTGGCACTCTTAAAATGTTCATTTCTTATTCCCATGTGGTTTTCTAGCTGTTTTACTTTGCTATTGAGTGTTACATTCTTTTTAATTAATATCTATGTGTGGTTCTTATTCCAAAGTATCTTTTCTTATAATAATGTGCCCTCTTACTATAAATCTAAATACTTTTCTGTATGCTTCAGGATGCCCTTTCCTTGTTTATTTATTATCAAGTTGTGTGTGTGTGTGTGTGTGTGTGTGTGTGTGTGTGTGTGTGTGTTAGTGTCTCAACTTCTAAAGCTAGTCTAAGTTTAGCTCTTTACCCAGAAGCCAAGTTATCTGCAGGGAATTTGTCCTTTTCTTTTGAACATAAAGATAACTATTTTTCATTTAAGGTAAGGGAAAAGTTGGTTTCTCAGAGGACCTCAATTTAATTTCTTCTAAAGCTGCTTGGTTTCTTTGTTTGCCCTTCCTGGGCCATTAGGTAATGCCTTGGGGCTATAATTTACTTTTTAAAGAAATTTGCCCACATACTCTTAAAAGACTCTTTAGCAGTTAAAAAAAATGAATAGGTTTTGACAGTTAAATGCTGACAGCATAGGATAACTGAGTAGGGGACCATAAATTTAGAGGTAGTAATAACATTAGGGATATATCAACAAATTCAATCCCCACATTTTACACTACAACTGAGAGGTTAAGATGATAATTTCTTTAGTTAACTATATGAACTAAGTCACAGATGTGTGATCATAAGATTTCAATGTGTTTCCTCTGACTCTAAATCTAATCGCCTATTCACTTCACCATATTATCTCTAATGATTCCCCATTTTCTTTCTTTCCTTTAATCATTTAAAATGTGTTTTTCCTCTTTTAAAAGAACTTAAGGTGTATTTTATTCTTGTGTTATGATGAAATTTTTTTCTTTATGTTTCTTTACAGTGTGGATTCTCTAATGTAAAATAAGTGCTCCCCCTTTTTTATAAAAATCTTTCCACATTGATTCATTAAGTTTACACTCAATATAGACTTTCTGTTGTGAAATAAAATATTTCTTTCCAATAAAAACTTTACCAATAAAAACATTGGTTACATTCATAAAATTTCTCTCCAGTGTGGATTCTCTGATAAGCAATAAGATAAGCGCTCCATGTCAAAACCTTTCCACATTGTTTGCAATCATATTGTTTTTCTCCAGTGTGAATTTTCTCATGTGTAGTACAGATTTTGTTCCCATTGAAGTTACAGGGATCATCAGTCATGAATTTTTGAATATATTTTCATTCAACCTTGCACAAATCATGATTATTGTAAGAATGAGATTATTTATAAAGTGTTCAACAAACTTTAAAGTACAATATAAATGCTAGCTCTTATAATTTCCATTACACCATGATGTCTGACTCACTAGAAGTTTCAAAAAGTTTAAAACATAGTTGTTTAAAAAACTCAGGGCATACAGCAAATATTAAATTATTTCCTATTTGATTGATTCAAGAAATCCAAGAATACACTGATACATTGTTGGTGGAATTGTGGACACATCCAGCCATTCTGGAGAACAATTTGGAACTATGCTCAAAAAGTTATCAAACTGTGCATACCCTTTGATCCAGCAGTGTTTCTATTGGGCTTATACCCCAAAGAGATACTAAAGAAGGGAAAGGGACCTGTATGTGCCAAAATGTTTGTGACAGCCTTGTTTGTAGTGGCTAGAAGCTGGAAAATGAATGGATGTCCATCAATTGGAGAATGGTTGAGTAAATTGTGGTATATGAATGTTATGGAATATTATTGTTCTATAAGGAATGACCAGCGGGATGAATACAGAGAGCTCTGGTGAGACTTACATGAACTGATGCTAAGTGAAATGAGCAGAACCAGGAGATCATTATATACCTCAACAATGATACAGTTTGAGGATGTATTCTGATGGAAGTGGATCTCTTTGATAAAGAGAGCTAATTCAGTTTCTATTGATCAAAGATGGACAGAAGCAGCTACACCGAAAGAAAGAACACTGGGAAATGAATATAAACTGCTTGCATTTTTGTTTTTCTTCCCGGGTTATTTATACCTTCTGAATTCAATTCTTCCTGTGCAACAAGAAAACTGTTCGGTTCTGCACATATATATTGTATCTAGGATATACTGTAACCTATTCAACATGTAAATCTGGGGGAGAGGGTGAAGGGAAGGAAGGGAAAAATCAGAACAGAAGTGAATGCAAGGGATAATGCTGTAAAAAATTACCCTGGCATGGGTTCTATCAATAAAAAGTTATTTTAAAAAAAAGTCCAAGAATATATAGTTTAGTTTACTTAATATTCAATGTCATAAGATTCTTTTAACAATAACATTACTGATAAACTATTGCATTTAATACATTATTTGTTCTGGTTCAACAATGAATTTGTGCTTTAATACATTCTCTTTCTCAAGCATTGTTTAGTTGAGACTTCTATTTGTGGTCATCAGGATGTTCTAGTATTCTTTGTTCTCTGAAATCTTTTTTCCAATATAAAGTTATACTCCCCAAAGGTATACTAGGCTTTATTTCTTTTGTGTACTATTTTGTGAAGACTATTCAATATGGTAACTGTGTGTGTTTTTTATGTGTGTATATATATATATATATATATAAAATATGTATATATAAAATATATATATACATAAAATATATATATATATATATATAAAATATACATGCATATATGTATATATAACATTTCTTTTCTTCCTCATAATTAAGAATTTTCCAGTCTTTGAATTTTTTAATTGACTAAATTTGGTAAGAAGAAGTCATTGCATTCTTAATAAATGCACTCTGTGTGTGTTTTATTAATAAAAAAAAAAATACCTAGCTACTTTTGGTATCTGGTTGTCTCAAGTAGCCTTTTTTTTAATTTCAAGTTTATTGGTTCCAATTCTATTCAGGTTAGTCAATATCAAAAGTCATTAATCTCTTTTCTTTTTTCAGCCTTACACAGAAAAGTATTTATATTTGTCTTTGTTCTTGAGTAATAGGAGTCCAAAACAAGAAAAAGAAAATCTCATATAGATCTAGACCTTTGTTGATCATTTAAGTCTAGAGGTTCATAATTCAATAATGACTTCATGCATAGAACTACTCTTCTACCATCCACCCCCAATCCTAGTTTTCAGTGAGGAAGTTAAATGGTGGGAGTAAAATAGTAATTTACAGAATGTTTCAGGGAATTGATGACTTTCATCTTCATAGAAGTTATCTCCCCTCATCTAAAGAATTAAGAAACAGAAGTTAGTTGATCTGAAGTGTTCCTGATCTAAGGAATATCAAAGTCTGATTGGTCATGGCAATGGAATCAAATATTGTATATCTTATCTTGAAGTATGCAGATTTAAACTTTGATGCCTGCCTGATTACACTTGCTTTTAATGTCATCAAACATTACTTATTAATAATATTTTCCCGTAATACAAACAGTAGAAACACCATGATTGGACTAAAGAAATAAGCTTATAATTGAAGACTTTACATGTATCTATTTTATGTGAGACTAATTTTGATACTGAACTGGAACTTAATTTGTCTAGTCCCATAGAATTTATAACTGTACTTCAGGTAAATTGTGTATTTACCAGTGCTGCTCTTTTTCCTTAGGTTCCAACAGGAATGAATAAATAAATTGAAGAAAAATATATTTATTTATTTTACTATATGTAGCTCATTATAGTCAGTCCTGGAAATGCAAATGGAAAAACAATAAATTCCTTTCCATCAAGAAAGTTTCATTCCGATGGGAGACAACACATACAAACAGGTTGCAATTGCTTATCACATAGGAAAGACGCATGTTCTTTAGGTCAGGGCTTCTTAATTTTTTTTTTCATTTGTGACTTCTTTTTGCTTGAGAAATTTCTATGTGACCTTGGGTATATAGATGTATGAAATATGTCTTCAAATCAAACATTTACTTGTCATAAATCATAAATTAACTTTTCCCAAGTTCAGTCATGAAACAATTGAAGATGCTTTGCCTTAGGTCAAAGTGACAAACAGATAGTAACATATTTCTTTAGTATCACTTCTACTGACAAAAATATTCATTTTTGATATTAAGTAATTTGCAAAAGTTAAAGATTTAGGTGGCAAGAATTTAATTTTCCAGATCTTTGGTAGTTGGGTTCCATCTCTACCATGCTTAATTGATTAGTTAGATGATGATTGTAATGTCTGGATTAGAAGCTAGATCAGTGTTCTCTTTCTCATATCATTAAGCCAAGTTATGAAGACTATCTATAAAAGCATAGAGGCCTTATGACGTTTGTCAGTTGAAAAGGTAAAATTTAATAAAATCACAAACCCTTGAAACACTGAATCCAATGGAGATGTATATTAACTGACCATGTTGTATATGCAGCATAATGAAGAGTTTAGAGAATTTGCTTTCTTTGTGAAACACCTATATGCAAATTCTTCCTATCACACATACTGGTTGTATGATGTGAAGCCAAATATCTTTAATTCTCAGTGTTCCAAACAATTTGCTAATACTATATCTCATAGTTCAGGTGCTAATTTCTGTTTTTAAATTTTCCTTTGCCAATTAAATCATAGTTCTGATCTATGGATACATATATCTTAATGTACTTAAATATAGATATGTATGTGTATATATCTATATCTATATCTATATCTAGATAGATAGATATGTGTGTGTATGTATGTATATATATAGGGAGCATGGAAGGGTAAGAATGTGAGTCCATTTCTAAGGAAGGAGGAAAGCAGAATAAATACCTCTAGCACCTTCTCCTCCTCTCCTTTTCCAAGGAAAACTCATTTGTTCCAGGAGCTGAAAAAAGGAGATTAGGATAGGAAGTCCACATTCGGATCTCCTTGGAGAGGGGATATTGGTTTAGAAGCATAAGTATTTGATGCCTTAAATATTTTTCTATGGGATATAATTGGGTTCCATTTAACTTTTGATCTCTTTGTCATTTTGGGGGAGAAGAGGATGCCAAACTACACATCTAGAACTTGACTTCTTTCCATTCAATGATAAATAAATCAAAGGTATTTAAAGTATGTTCATTATGCTTTTATGACTTGATCATGTTTTGTGGGTTTGGTATAAAACTATCAAATTAGCAGAGAATGAAGAAGGTATCTGGAAGGGGAGAGGAGATACAGGTGCTCTTGCCAGATCTCTTTGAAGTAATTGCTTGGGGCACATGATAAAAAAGAAGCCTCAGCTTTGGACTTGATCTATTCTTTTTTCTATTGGTTAGAAGAGAGCCTTCTGTACCTGGAAAAAGCTGGAGGGCTTGTGAATTGATATTATCACTATATCATTTAAAATGGGGAAAATAAGATAGCTTCAAGTTTCTGTGAGAAACTCAGCAAAAAAGCTAAACTGTATTATGTATTATTATACACTCAAACTGAAGTGGATTATCTTGATTGCTCCAGCATAATGACTTTCTAGACCTGACAGACATTTGCCACTTGTATTCTTTAAATTTGAGTCTACTCATTGACCCACACCTAACACCATATACCAAGATAAGGTCGAAATGGGTTCATAATCTAGATATAAAGAATTATATTATAAACAAATTAGAAGAACATAGGATGATTTATCTCTCAGATTTGTGGAGGAAAAAGGAATTCGTGAACAAAGAAGAATTAAAGATCATTATTGATTACACAATAGATAATTTTGATTATATTAAATTTAAAAAGTTTTTGCAGACAGTGAATGCAGACAAGATTAGAAGGGAAATAATAAACTGGAAAAACATTTTTCCATTCAAAGATTCTGTTAAAGGCCTCATTTCTAAAATATGTAGATAATTGACTCAAATTGATAATAGTTCAAGCCATTGATTTTGCTTGATAATTGATAAATGGTCAAAAGAAACAAATAAACAATTTTCAGATGAAGACATTGAAACCATTTGTAATCATTTGACAAGGTGCTCCAAATCACTATTGATCAGAGAAATATAAATTAAGACAATTCTGAGATACCACTACACACCTGTCAGACTGGATAATTTGATAGGAAACAATAATGACCAGTGTTGGAGGGGATGTAGGAAAACTGGGACATTGATACATTGTTGATGGAATTCTGAATGGATCCAACCATTCTGAAGAGCATTGTGGAATTATGCTCAAAAAGTTATCAAACTGTATAAACCCTTTGATCCAGCAGTATTTCTACTGGGATTATATCCCAAAGAAATCTTAAAGGAGGGAAAGGGACCCACATGTGAAAAAAAAAAATGTTTGTGGCAGCCCTTTTTGTAGTGGCAAGAAACTGGAAACTGAGTGGATGTCCATCAATTGGAGAATGGCTGAATAAATTATGGTACATGAATGTTATGGGATATTATTGTTCTGTAAGAAACAACCAATAGTATGATTCAGAAAGACCTGGAGAGACTTACATGAACTAATGCTAGATGAAATGAGCAGAACCATGAGAGCATTATACATGGCAACTACAAGACTATATGATGATTGATTCTGATGGACATATCTCTCTTCAACAATGAGATGATTCAAACCAGTTCCAGTTATTCAGTGATGAAGAGAGCCATCTACACTCAGGGAGAGGACTGTGTGAACTGAGTGTGGACCAAAACATAGCATTCTCACTCTCTCTGTTGTTGTTTGCTCGCATTTTATTTTGTTTCTCAGTTTTTTTTCTTCCTTCTTGATCTTATTTTTCTTGTGTAGCAAGATAACTATATAAATGTTTACACATATTGAATTTAACATATATTTTAACATGTATTGGACTACCTGCCAGCTAGAGGCTAGAGGGGGGGAAAGAAGGGAAAATTTGTAACAAAAGGTTTTGCAAGGGTCAATGTTGAAAAATTACCTATGTATATGTTTTGTAAATAAAAAGCTTTAATAAAAAATGATAAAAAGTAAAAAATGAAAAATTTGAGTTTACTCTAACTTAGGCTTAGTGTCAGTGATTTTTTTGGATGATAGTTTATGCCCCAAACCGATGCAGACAAGATTAGAAGGGAAGCAATAAACTGGGGGAAAAATACATTCAAGGATTCTGATAAAAGCCTCATTTCTAAAATATATAGAGAATTGACTCAAGTTAATAAGAATTCAAGTCATTCTCCAATTGATAAATGGTCAAAGAATATGAACAGAAAATTTTCAAATGAAGAAATCAAAACCATTTCTAGTCATATGAAAAAATTCTCCAAATCATTATTTATCAGAGAAATGCAAATTAAGACAACTCAGGTACCAACTATAGACCTCTCAGATTGGTTAAGATGACAGAAAAAAATAATGATGAATTCTGGAGGGGATGTGGAAAACCTGGGATACTAATATCAATGTATTGGAGGAGTTGTGAAATGATTTAAATATTCTGTAGAGCAATATGGAACTATGCACAGTGGGCTATCAAACTGTGCATACCTGTGATGACTGAATATTTAAAATCAGTTGGAGTCAGGAATTCAGGTTATAGGAAAATTTTTTGATGTTTATTCTCAGTAGAGATGAAGAAGGATTGCGATAGCAATATGGGCAGCTGCGAAAGAAAGCCAGCTAGCAGAGGGGGATCTGAGGTGAAGGGTGGTCATGATAGCAATGCCAGCAGCGGTGACAAGATGCCAGCCAGCAGTCTCTCTTTCTGCTTCCCTTTCCATCCCCCTGCCTCCATCCACCAAAAACATCATTTCCTATACAACACATCAGGACTTGCACAGAGTGGGCGGGGGTCATTCTTTCTCCAAGCATATATATTAATAGAGTATGGTCCAATTACTATTTAGCCTCACATGCTTGGTACCTCAGTACATCAACTCAAGCCTCAGCCCATTACACATACCTTTTGATCCATCAGTGTCTCTACTTGGCCTGTACCCTAAAGAAATCTTAAAAAAGAGAAAAGGACCTATGTGTGCAAAAATGTTTGTAGTAGCCCTTTTTGTAGTAGCAAGGAGCTTGAAGATGAATGTATGTGCATTAGCTGGAGAATGGTTTAAAAAGTTATGGTATATGATTGTTATGGAATAGTATTGTTCTATTAAAAACATCAGCAGGATGATTTCAAAGAGGCCTAGAGAGACTTACATTGCTAAGTAAAATAGGCAGAACCAGAAAAACATTGTATATAGTAACAGTAAGATAATATGATAATCAATTCTGATGGATATGGCTCTTTTCAACTTTGGGGTGATTCAGGCCAGTTTCAATGGTCCTGTGATGAAAAGAATCATCTGTATCCAGAGAGAGGACTGTGTTGACTCAGTGTGGATAGTAACATAGCAATTTCATGCTTTTATTATTTGCCTGCTTCTTTTTTTCTTTTTTTTTTTCCTTTTTGATTTGATTTTTCTTGTGCAGCATGATAATTGCAGAAATAAGTATTGAAGAATTGAACATATTTAACATATATTGAATTATTTGTCATCTAGGGAAAGAGATGGGGGAAGAAGGGAAAAATTTTAACACAAGATTTTGCAAGGGTGAATGATGAAAATTATCAATGTATACATGTTTTGAAAATAAAAAGCTTTAATAATAAAGAGAATAATTTGTACTAGCTGTTCTTACTGTATCAACTTTGTAAATATATCTTTTTAAACAATAATTAAATATGACTGCATAATATTAACTGATAATCATTCAGGAAAGCAGACAACTGAGGGATCATGAAGTAAAGAAGTATAACTACCCCACTCTTCAAGGATACTCCTGTATTCTGAGAGGATAAATAGACACCTGTCTGGAGACTAGAGATCTAACCTGCCATTTTAAGTCAGGGTTGAAGGAGTAACTCTAGATTCTATATAATGTGCACAGTTGCCCAAACATTTATTTCCCTTCTTTTCTCTCCACCAGAATGTTAGCTATATCAAAGCAATGTCTATATGGATTTACATATGTAACAAATAATGAAGTTAATCACAATAGATTTAAAATCAGTCATAATTAATCATGAAAGAAATATGAGAGAATATTTCTGTTGAAAACTGGGATATATTGGGACTTGAAGGAAACCAGGAGAAAAAGATGAGAAAAGAGAAAATTTCAGGCATGGGGGAGAGCCAATGAAAATGCAAAGTTCACTTTATGTAATTGTTATTATATATACTGAAGAATCATGACCTGTAATGTCCAGGCTAGCTTTCTGGAGGATCTCTGGATGGACCTTGGTCTTTAGGTGGAGATGATGAAGATAGGAGGGCCAACACAAGGCTGATCAAAGAGTCTGGAATCTGGAGTCTTCTCTGTATCTGTGTCTGAGAAAGTCTTCTGTGTCTGAGACTCCCTTAAATACCTCAGCATGATTACCTCATTACAGCACACTAAGCATGCACCAACTGTTTAGGAGAGCCATTACACCATATCATATTAAGTGTATTTTTAGAGAACCATTATCTCACACTGAGTAGATGCTTAACTATAAGCACCCTGTGGCCCTTGATTCAAGTATATCTTTTCAGAGTTATAGCCCTCTACAATGACCTTTGAATAATATATTATAATATGAGTAAAAATAGAATATATTAATTTTTATTTTAAAATAATCCCTGGAAATCTTGTTTCATCTAATTACACAAAAGTATGCATATATTTTTAATTTTTGCATTTACTAAAATATCAGTCTTAATGGAATTAGAACTTTTTTTTTTCTTTATCTGGCATAGATCTGTAATAACTTGAGCAAATGTTGAAGCTTATTTTTTTACTCTGACTTCTGAAACTATTTTTGTCACTTAAGATGAGATTCTAAAAATTTACAATAAAATAGATTCAGTGGAATAGATTAGATTTACAATAAACAGAATTAAATGAACAGAATAACATGTTTTATAAATGTCATCCAAACTTTTGAGGAAAAATGCACTAATTGACAAATATTGCTAGAGAAAATGGAAAATAAATTGGCAGAAACTATACCAATATCTTCCAATATTAGGTTAAAATGAATGCATTATTTAGATACAAAGGATACTATTAAAAGCAAATTAGAAGTGCATGGAAAATTTTACATGTCAGATCTAAGGATAATAAATTAATTTATGAATAAACAAGAGATAGGGATTCAAAGGAAGATAAACAGATAATTTTGATTTCCTAAATTAAAAAAAAAAATAAAACTATAAACCAAAGCCAATATAACTAAGATTAGAAGGAAATAAGAAAATTGGAAAAATATAGCAGATTTTTCTGACAAAAGTCTCATTTCTCAAATCTATAGGAACTAGAGGCAAATTTATGAGACAATGAGTAATTTGGCTTCGAGAAGGGGGCAGAGCCAAGATGGTGAAGACAGACCTGACTTTCTGTTACCTCCTCTGACCTTGTCTCAAACCAACAGCACATTAAGCCTCTAAACTGGTTTTGGAGTTAAAGAACCTGCAAATATTTGGAGTACAACACATTCCCAGAAGAAGATATCTTTGAAAAACTTCTGAACAGGTCTATTTCAAACAGACAGGGGGACAGTCTGCTGAGCCTAAATCACAACACAAGGAGACCAGAGTAAGGAATTGGGGCAGGGAGTCAGAGCATTGCAACTGCCACAAGCCTGGAAATCTTCTATAAGCCTCTTAGGTTATTGTGTCCTGGTTGCAAGCAGGTGATTTGACAGATTGCTACAAAAGGTAAATTGTAAACCACTGAGACTCGGAAGAATGCCAGACTTAGCCATGACAACCCAGATGCAATTACCCAGTACCAGAAGTCAATGAGCAGATTTGCCCCAGGAAATATTAAAGCAACTGTTGCTCCTTTGCTTTGAGCAGAATTCAAGCCTTAAAAAACGAGTAAAAAATCAAAAAGAACTCTCACTATAGACAGCTTTTATGGAGAGAGAAAAGAACAGACCTCAATCCTGAAGATCCTAAATGCAAAATAATTCCAGATAAAGCCCTAAAGGGAGATATGAGCTGGTCCCCATTTCACAAGGCTTTCTTGGAAGATTGTATAAAAGATCTTAAAAGAGAGAAGAAAAATGAGGAAAGGAAATGAGATCATTGCAAGAAGGAATGAGAAAAGCATATAATGCCCTACAAAATAGATATGAAAAAGAATACCAATTCACTGAAAAACAAAATTTGTGAAATGGAAAAAAATGCAATGAACAAAAAAATTCAATTGGCCAAATAAAAAAGGAACTAAAAAAAGTAACAAAAACAATAAACTAAAAATTAGAATTGAACAAATGGAAATGAATGACTCAATAAGACTTCAAGAATCAGTAAAACAAAAACAAAAAAATGAAAAAAAAAAAAAAAGAAAAAGAAATACCTCCTTGAAAAAACAACTGACCTGGAAAATAGATCTAGGATAGACAATCTAAGGATTATTGGACTTCCTGAAAGCCATGATGAAAAAAAGAACCTAGACATTATCTTACAGGAAATAATAAAGGAAAACTGCCCCAAATTGTTAGAATCAGAAGATAAAATAGCCATTGAAAGAATTCACCATTCACCTCCTGAAAGAGACCCCAAAATTAAATCCCCAAGGCATAATGTTGCTAAATTTTAGAACTATCACACCAAGGAAAAGATAGTGCAAGCAACCAGAAAGAAACAATTTAAATACAAATGAGCCACAATTAGGATTCCTTAGGACCTAGAAGCTTCCACCTTAAAGTACTGAAAGGCCTGGAATCTGATATTTAGTAAGACAAAGGAACTTGGATTACAGCCAAGAATAAACTATCTAGCTAAAATGAGCTTTATCTTTCAGGAAAGAAGATGGACTTTCAATGACATGGGTGAATTTTACCTATTCCTAATGAAAAGACTAGAACTGAACCAAAAAAAAAATTGATCTTCAAACACAGAACTCAAGAGAAACATTTTTAGGTAAAATGGAAAGAACTCCTGAGGACTATATTTTGGTTATGTGTATACTTAGAGAGTATGGGTATAATTTAATTTTATTATGATAATATGAAAAACTAAAGGTGGAAAGGTGATCATACTGAAAAAAAGAGGAAAAAAGAAGTAAAATAAGGGAAATTACAGCTCATGAAGAGGCAAAGAAGAAATATTATAATTAAGGGAGAGTAGAGGGAGAGATGAGCATTGTGCAAAATCTTACTCTCATCAGATTAGATACAAAGAGAGAATATTAGACATATGTGGCTTCACCAAGAAACTTGTATCATAGAGAAGTGGGATCAAAAAGGGGAAAAGAAAGAGAAAATTTAATAGAAGGAAAAACAGAAGTATTAGGGAAAAGGTATAAAAAGAGGGGAGGGACACTAGAAAGGAAGGGCTGGTTGAGGGAGGTGGTCATCAAAAGCAAAATACTAGGGAGGAGAGAAGAGGGAAAGGAAAGAGAAAAGCATAACAGTGTAAATAAGATAGCAGGAAACACAGAATTAGTTATTTTAACTGAAAATGTGAATAGGATGAACTCCCCAATAAAACAGAAGTGGATAGCAGTGAATTAAAAGCCAGAATCCTATAATATGTTGTTTACAAGAAACATATTTAAAACATAGTGATACATACAGAGTGAAGGTAAAGAGAGCAGAATCTGTTATGCTTCAGGTGAAGTTAAAAAAAAAAAAGCAGAATAGCAATCCTATTTTCAGACCAAGTAAAAGCAAAGATAGACCTAATTAAAAGAGATAATGAAGGAAACTAAGTTCTGCTAAAGGGTACCATAGATAATGAACCAATAGCAATACTAAACATATATGCACAAAAGGTATAGCATCCAAATTCCTAGAGGACAAGTTAAGAGAGATGCAAGAAGAAGTAGATGGAAAAACCATACTAATGGGGAATCAATCTCAACCTTGCTCTCTCAGAACTATATAAATTGAACCACAAAATAAATAAGAAAGAAATTAAGAAGGTAAACAAAATGTTAGAAAAGTTAGGTATGATAGATCTTTGGAGAAAATTGAATGGAAACAGAAAGGAGTTTACTTTTTCTTAGTGATTCATGGAACATATACAAAATTTCACCATATATTAAGGAATGAAAACCTCAAAATCTTAAAAGCAAATGAAGAAAGGAAGTAATAGTAAATAGCATTTTTTTCAGACCATGATGCAAGAAAAATCACATGTAATAATATAAGGCCCAGAGAAAACAGACAAAAAGTTAATTGGAAATTAAATAATCTAATCCTAGAATGAATGAGTGAAACAGCAAACATATGAACAGAAATCATAGACATAATAATTTCATCCAAGAGAATGACAATAATGAGATAACATATCAAAATTTGTAGGATGCAGCCAAAGTGGTTATAAGAGATAATTTTATACCTTTAGATGCTTACTTGCATAAAATAGAAAAAAGAGAAAATCAATGAATCAGAGTTTCAATTTAAAAAGCTAGGAAAATGAACAAATTAACAATCCTCAATTAAATAACAAATTTGAAATTCTGAAAATAAAAAGGGTACATTAATAAAATTGAAAATAAGAAAACTAATGAATTATGAAAATGAATAAAACTATGAATTGGTTTTATGAAAAAACCAACAAAATAGTTAATTTGATTAGAAACCTTTTATTAATTTGAATAGAAAAAGGAAAGAAGAAAATCAAATTGATAGTCTCAAAAATGAAAAGGGAGAACCTTTCACCTGTGAAGAGGAAATTAGAGCAATAATTAGGAGTTATTTTGCCCAACTATATATCAATAAATTTGATAATCAAAATGAAATGGAGGAATATCTATAAAAATATAGATTGCCCAGGTTAGCAGAAGAGGAAATAAATTGTTTAAATAGTCCCATTTTAGAAAAAGAAATAGAGCAAGCTATCAACCAACTCTCTAAGGAAAAAAATCTCCAGGCTAGATATATTTACATGTGAATTCTACCAAACTTTCAAAGAACAATTTATTTCAATACTATATAAAATAGGGAAATATTGAAAAAATAGGAAATAAGGAAGGAATCCCACCAAATTCTTTTTATGACACAAATATGGTTTTGATAGCTAAACCAGGTAAGATGAAAACAGAGAAAGAAAATTATAGACCAATTTCCCTATTGAATAGTGATACAAAAATCTTAAATAAAATATTAGCAATGAGATTTTAGAAAGTTATCCCCAGGATAATATACTATGACCAATAGGATTAGTGTGAGGAATGCAGGTCTGGTTCCATATTAGGAAAACTATTAACACAATCAACTCTATCAATAACCAAACTAACAAAAATCAAAATTATTAAATTGATAATCATTTATCAATGATATTGATGCAGAATCAATTGCATTAATTGATGCAGAATTGTATTTGATAAAGTCCAACATCCATTCCTATTAGAAAAAAAATAGAGAGTATAGGAATAAATGTATTTTCCTTTAGTATGATCAGTAGCATCTATTTAAAACCATCAGCAAGCATCATATGTAATGGGGACAAATTAGAACCATTCCCAATAAGATCAGGAGTGAAACAAGGCTGCCCACTATTACTATTACTATTCAATATTGTATTAGAAATGTTACCTTTGGCAATAAGAGAAGAAAAAGTGCTTAAAAGAATTGGAATGCATCATAAGGAAACCAAATTATCACTGTTTGCAGATGATGTGATAATATACTTAAAGAACCCTGGGGAATCAACTAAAAAAACTACTAGAAACATTTCACAACTTTAGCAAAGTTGCAGGATATAAAATAAATCCACATAAATAATCAGCATTTTTATATATTACCAACAAAGATCAGCAGCAAGAGATATAAAAATAAATTCCATTCAAAATAATTATAGATAGTATAAAATATCTGGGAATCTATCTGCTAACAGAAAGTCAGGAACTATATGAACACAACTACAAAACTCGTTCCATACAAATAAAATCAGATCTACTAAGTTGAAACAATATCAAGTGCTGATGGGTAGTACAAGTAAATATAATAAAAATGAAAATGCTATGTAGATTATTCTACTTATTTAGTGACATACTAATCCAACCTCCAAGAAATTATTTTACAGATCTAGAAAAAGTAGTAACAAAGTTCATTTGGAAGAACAAAAGATCAAGAATTTCAAGGGAATTAATGGGAAAAAAAAAAAAAAAACTACCAAAGGTGGCTTAGCTGTATCAGACTAAAACTATATTATAAAGTAGTGGTCATCAAAACCATTTGCTACTGGCTAAGAAATAGAGTAGTCAATTAGTGGAATAGGTTAGGATCACAGGACAAAATAGTCAATAACTATAGCAATCTAGTGTTTGACAAACCTAAAGACCCTGGCTTTTGGGATAAGAATTCACTATTTGACAAAAACTGCTAGGAAAATTGGAAACTACTTTGGAGGAAATTATGGCTTGACCTACAGCTAACACCACACACCAAGATAAGATCTAAATGAGTTATTATGTAGACATAAAGAGAGATATTATAAGCAAATTAGAACATAGCATAATTTACTTTCAGATCGGTGGAGAAGGAAGAATTTGTGTCCAAAGAAGAACTAGAACTCATAATTGAACACCAGATAGGTAATTTTGATTATATTAAATTAAAAAGGTTTTGTACAAACAAAACTAATGCAAACAAGATCAGAAGGGAAGCAATAAATTGGGAATTATTTTTACATTTAGGGGTTCTGATAAAGGCCTCATTTCTAGAGAATTGACTTAAATTTATAAGAATTCAAGCCATTCTACAATTGATAAATGGTCAAAGGATATCAATAGATTATTTTCAGATGTAGAAATTAAAAGCATTTCTAATCATATGAAAAGGTGCTCTAAATCCCTATTGATCATAGGAATGTAAATTGAGACAACTCTGAGATACCACTATACACCTCTCAGATTGGTTAGATGACAGAAAAAGTCAATGATGAATATTGGAGGGTATGTGGGAAAACTAGGACACTAATACATTGTTGGTGGAACTGTGAACGGATCCAAACATTCTGGAGAAAAATTTGAAACTATGTTCAAAAAGTTATCAAATTGTGTATACCCTTTGATCCAGTAGGGTTTTTATTAGGCCTATATCCTAAAGAGATTTTAAAGGAAGCAAAGGGACGCACATGTGCAAAAATGTTTGTGGCAGCTCTTTTTGTAGTAGCAAGAGACTGGAAATTCAGTGGATGCCCATCAATTGGAGAATGGCTGAATAAATTATGGCATATGAATGTTATGGAATTTTATTTTTCTATAAGAAATGATCAGGAGGTTAACTTTAGAGAGGCCTGGAGAGACTTACATGAACTAAGTGAATTGCTAAGTGAATTGAGCAGAACCAGAAAATGACTGTACACAGCAACATCAATATTATACAATGATCAATTCTGATGAATGTGACTCTTTCTAACAATGAGATGATTGTTGCCAGTTCCAATGATTTTGTGATGAAGAGAGCCATCTACACCCAGAGAGAGAGACCTGTGGCAACTGAGTGTAAATCAGAATATAACATTCTCACTTTTTATTGTTGTTTGCGCACATCTTGTTTTCTTACTCATTTTCTTTCATTTTTTTTTGTTTATATATATTGGATTTAACATATATTTTAACATTTTAACATAAATTGGATTTATTGCCTTCTGGGGGGATGTAGGGTGAACTAAGAGAAAATCTGAAACACAAGGCTATGCAAGGATCAATATTGCCAAATTATTTGTGCATATATTTTGAAAAAAAAGCTTTAAAAATTAAAAAAAAGAAAATGAGTAATTACTTACAAATGATCAAGGTATATGATCAAACAGTTTTTAAGAGAAGAAATTAAATCTAAAATCATATAAAACACTCTAATCTCTTTTCATTATAGAAATGCATATCAAAACAAGTGTCATGTGGCACCTCCTAAATATTTTTTTAATAGTTTTTTTTTTTTTTACAAGTTATATGTATGGGTAATTTTACAGCATTGACAATTGCCAAACCTTTTGTTCCAATTTTTCCCCTCCTTCCCCCCACCCCCTCCCCTAGATGGCAGGATGACCAGTAGATGTTAAATATATTAAAGTATAAATTAGATGATACACAATGAGTATACATGCCCAAACTGTTATTTTGCTGTACAAAAAGAATTGGACTCTGAAATATTGTACAATTAGCCTGTGAAGGAAATCCAAAATGCAGGCAGGCAAAAATATAGGGATTGGGAATTCAATGTAATGGTTCTTAGTCATCTCCCAGAATTCTTTCACTGGGCATAGCTAGTTCAGTTCATTACTGCTCCATTGTAACTGATTTGCTTCATCTCATTGCTGAGGATGGCCAGGTCCATCAGAAATGATCATCATATAGTATTGTTGTTGAAGTATATAATAATTTCCTGGCCCTGCTCGTTTCACTCAGCATCAGTTCGTGTAAGTCTCTCCAGGCCTTTCTGAAATCATCCCATTGGTCATTTCTTACTGAACAATAATATTCCATAATATTCATATACCACAATTTATTCAGCCATTCTCCAATTGATGGCATCCACTCAGTTTCCGGTTTCTGGCCACTACAAAGAGGGCTGCCACAAACCTTCAGCACCTCCTATCTATTAAAATGTTTACATGGCAGAAAAAGAAAAATGAAATGCTGTGGGAAATGTTGATATGGAAAAACTGCACTATTTCACTGTTGATGGAGTTATCAACTGATACAATTATTCAGAAGAACCTTTTGAAACTATGGCTAAAATTTTATAGCAATAAAATTGTGCATATCCTTACCCAGGAATATTACTATTCAGTCATTAACCCAAAGAAATAAAAAATGGAAAATGACATAAACATAACTTTATCTATAAATATATAAAATATGTATATATCTATATCTATAAGTCTATGTTAAAACTTTTAGTGGTAGTTAGGAATTGGAAGTTGAGAGAATGTGCATCATTTGGGGGATAACTGAACATGCTTGTTTTATGATTTTGATGCAATTGTATTCTACTGTAAGAAAGGACATGCAGAAAAACTGGGAAGACTTCTGAATTGATGCAAAGTGACAAGAGCAGATCCAAGATTACATTGTATCTATAATAACAGCAATATTGTAATGATGATTGACTGCGAAAGTCTTATTAATTCTACAAGAAAATGACTCCAAATAATTCCAAAGGATAAACAATGTTCATGATGATGCTCATGTTGAATGATGCTATCCATCCCCAGAGAATGAAGTGATAAAACACTGATTAAAGACTGAAGTATAGTTTTAATTGCTTTTGTAAAAAAAGTGATCAAAATAGAATTATGTTTGTATAATTTCACATGATATTGATATCATATTGCTTGTTTTCTTAATGGATAAGGGAAGTACTGAAAGTAAGAAGAACATTCAGAACTCAAAGTTTATTTTTGAAACATATTAAAATTAAATAAGAAATGCAATTAATTTAAAAAGTAATTTGATCAAAGCTTTTACCCATTGGAAAATCTTATCAAAACTGTGTCTGATGTATTGTCATCTGTCATCTTCTTTAAAGGTTTTTGTGAAGGGGAGTTAGTCTCTTAATTTCTCATTAGATTTATATTTGTCATTATTTGAGAGTATTTCTGAGTACATTTCATAATATTTTAAAGTTCTTTTAGTGGCTAAAAGGGCTATGGTAAAGTAAATTTCAGTTATTCTATCTTTCCCTGGCCCATTATTGAATGTAATTTGTATTGCATCATGATATAAAAAGGCAGTATTTATTTATTTCTGCCTTTCTGAATTTGATTGTGAGATTTTTAGGCACTTATACAGTCAGTTTTGTGTAGGTGCCATGTAGTACTGAGAAAAACTTATAATTTTTTTCTTTAATCAATCCAGAGATTAATCATATCTAAATTCTCTAAGATTTTATCAACCTTCTTAGTTTCTTTCTTTTTTTTGTGTGTGTGTGGTTAGATTTATCTAATTCTGAGAGGGGAAGGTTAAGGTCCCCCATTAGCATAGTATTAAGGTCTATTTCTGCTTGTAATAGGCTTAATTTTTTTCCTAAGAATTTGGATGATGTACTACTTGGTGCGTATACATTTAATATTGATACCATTTCATTGTCTATGGTATTCTTTAACAAGATACAGTTTCCTTGTATCTTTTAATTAAATCTACTTTTACTTTTGCTTTATTTGAGATCAGAATTGCTACCATGATTTTTTTTTTTTTTTTGGCTTTGGCTGAAGCATTATAAATTCCACTCCAGGCTTTTATCCTTACTCTGTATGTATCTCTGTTTCAAATATTTTTCTTATACACAACTAATTGTAGGATTTTGGTTTTTAATCCACTGTGTTATTTGCTCATGCTTTTGAGAGATATCCTATTCACATTCACAATTATGATTATAAGCTGTTCATCCCCTTTAACGTATGTATTCTCTGTGTATACTTTTGTTCTTTCCACTCAGTCTGTCCTTTGAAGATCAAATTTTCTGTTTAGTTTTTTTTTTTTTAAATAGAAGTGATTGAAAGTCTCTTACTTCACTGAAAATCATCTCTTCTCCTGAAAGATGATGTGGTTTCTCTGGCTAGTTTATTCTTGATTGTAAGCCATAATATTCCAGGCCCTCTGATATTTTATTGTAGAAGCTGTCAGATTCTGAATAAGAGTGACTGTTGTTCCTTAATAGCTTGAGTTCTTTTTCTCCTACAGCTTGTAATATGTTTTACCTGAGATTATTATTCTAGAGTTTTGCAACAATGTTTCAAAGGGTTTTTCTTGTGGGATCTCTTTTTGGAGGTGATAGATGAATTCATTCAATTTTGCTCTTCAGTTCAATTATATCAGGCTAGTTTTCTTTTTTATTTTTTTTATTAAAAGTTTATTTACAAAACATATGCATGGATAATTTTTCAACACTGACCTTTGCAAAACCTTTTGTTCCAAATTTTCCCCTCCTTCCCACCACTCCCTCGTCTAGATGGCAATACATGTTAAATATATTAAAATATATGTTAAATCATATATATATATGTCATATATATGTATATATGTGTATACACACACACACACACACACACACATAGTTGTATAGTTATCTTGCTGCATGAGAAAAATTGGATCAAGAAGGAAAAAAAAACTAAGAAAACAACCAAAATGCATGCAAACAACAACAAAAAGCTTGAGAATGCTATGTTGTAGTTCACACTCAACTGTGTCCTCTCGCTGTGTATAAATGGCTTTCTTCATCACTGCTTTGAATCATCTCATTGTTGAAGAGAGCCACATTCATTGGAATTGATCATTGTATAGTCTTCTCCAATTAATGGGCATCCATTCAGTTCCCATATCCCTTCCAACACTGGTCATTATCATTTCCTGTCATCTTAGCCAATCTGATAGGTGTGTAGTGATTAGTATCTCAGAGTTGTCTTAATTTGCATTTCTCTGATCAATAGTGATTTGGAGAAATTTTTCAAATGACAACAAGTAGTTTCAATTTCTTCATCTGAAAATTGTTTGTTTCCTTTGACTATTTATCAATTGGAGAATGGCTTGAACTATTATAAATTTGAATCAATTCTCTATGTATTTTAGATATGAGGCCTTTATCAGAACTTTGAATGTAAAAATGTTTTCCCAGTTTATTGTTTCCCTTCTAATCTTGTCTGTATTAGTTTTGTTTGTACAAAAACTTTTTAATGTAATATAGTCAAAATTATCTGTTTTATGATCAATAATGATCTCTAGTTCTTCTTTGCTCACAAATTCCTTCCTTCTCCACAGATCTGAGGTAAACTATCCTATATTCTTCTAATTTGTTTATAATATTATTCTTTATATTTAAATCATGAATCCATTTCAACCTTATCTTGGTATATGATGTTAGGTGTGTGTCAATGCCTAGTTTCT
Organism: Antechinus flavipes; assembly: GCF_016432865.1. Taxonomy (NCBI): domain Eukaryota; kingdom Metazoa; phylum Chordata; class Mammalia; order Dasyuromorphia; family Dasyuridae; genus Antechinus; species Antechinus flavipes. The sequence continues at coordinate 401,494,258 of NC_067400.1, forward strand.
GCCATACTAGTTTCCAATTTTCCCAGTAGTTTTTGTCTAATAGTGAATTCTTATTCCAAAAACTAGGATCTTTTGGTTTGTCAAACACTAGTTGACTGCAGTCATTGACTTTTTTGTTCTGTGAACCTAATTTATTCTACTGATCAACTACTCTATTTCCTAACCAGTACCAAATGGTTTTGATGATCACTGCTTTATAATATAGTTTTAGATCTGGTTATAGCTAGACCACCTTCATTTCCTTTTATTTTTCATTAATTTGCTTGAAATTTTTGACCTTTTGTTCTTCCAGATATTTTTTGCTGTTATTTTTTTCTAGTAAAATAGTTTCTTGGGAGCTTGATTGGTATAGCACTAAATAGATTAGTTTACATAGTATTCTCATCTTTATTATATTCACTTGATGTACAGGATAGTTTTCCTTGATGATCTCTTAAAGAATTCTATTCAGGTTTTTTTTTTTTTTTGTCTGACTTTCAAGTAGACCAATAAATTTTCTCTCATGGATTTATTTTCCAGGTTGGCTGTTTTTTCACTCAGTTATTTTACATTTTCTTTTACTTTCTCATTCTTTTTTTTTTTTTTTTTTAATTTGCTTGACTGATTCTTGATGTCTCACAGAATCATTAACTTGCATTTATCTTATTGTAATTTTTAATGTGTGATTTTCTTTATCTTGTTTCTTCAATGAACTTTTTTTTGCATCTCACCAATTGTATTTTTAAACTTCTTTAGGAAGTTTTTATTCCTTTTCAAAGCTGTTGACTCTCTCTTGCATACCTCTTGTTTCTTTTCCCAATTTTTCTTCTTCCTGTCATATATAGCTTTTAAAATCTTTTATTAGTACTTCAAAGAAGAGTTTTTGGCTTTGAGACCAATTTTATATCACTCTTTGAGATTTTCCCCAATGGGCATTTTGTCCTTTTCTGAGATGGTGTTTTGGTCTTTCCTGTCACTATAGTCACTTTGTATGGTTAAGATTGTTTTCTATTTCTTGCTTATTTCATTTTTTCTCATCAATTTTTTGACTTTTAAGGTCTACCACTGCTCCTGCAGTATAGGGGGCATTTTCCTAAGATTCTTGTGTTGCTCTGAGCCTTGGTTTTGAGCACAGGGCCCTTTGTGTTTGGCATCTTGTTCACAGCAAGGAGCAGACATACTTATTCTCTCCAGGTAACAACCACTTTTTCTGGGTTACAAATTTGCCTTTTGACCTAGGACTGGAGACTGTTTCATTAGTCTGTTTTGCTACTGAACCAGGACTAAGGATCTCAGTTGCTTATTTGCTGTGATTAAGACTCTCTTGCTGGCTTTCCCGTATACTGTCTGTGCTGGGCTAGGGCTCTTTTATCTCAGTGAAAGTTTCTTGAAGTCCTTCTAATCTTCTTGAGCTGGCAAGTAGTTTCATTCCATGAGATTCTGTTCAAAGGCTTGATTTCATGTACTTTTTGAAGAAAACAAGGAAAGATCCAGTAGCTTCCTTGTTTCCTTCTATCATATTGGCCCTGAAGTGGGACTCTACAGAAGAATATTCTAAAATGAGTTGGAAATATAATACTAAATGCAACCTGATGCTTTTGCAATAAAGGATATATCATAGTTATCAAACTGTGCATACCCTTTGATCCAGCAGTGTTTCTACTGGGCTTATACCCCAAAGAGATACTAAAGAAAGGAAAGGGACCTGTATGTGCCAAAATGTTTGTGACAGCCCTGTTTGTAGTGGCTAGAAGCTGGAAAATGAAAGGATGTCCATCAATTGGAGAATGGTTGAATAAATTGTGGTATATGAATGTTATGGAATATTATTGTTCTGTAAGGAATGACCAGCGGGATGAATACAGAGAGAACTGGCGAGACTTACATGAACTGATGCTGAGTGAAATGAGCAGAACCAGGAGATCATTATATACCTCAACAACGATACTGTTTGAGGATGTATTCTGATGGAAGTGGACCTCTTCGATAAAGAGAGCCTTAATTGATCAAAGATGGACAGAAGCAGCTATACCCAGAGAAAGAACACTGGGAAATGAATATAAACTGCTTGCATTTTTGTTTTTCTTCCCGGGTTATTTATACCTTCTGAATTCAATTCTCCCTGTGCAACAAGAAAACTGTTCGGTTCTGCACACATATATTGTATCTAGGATATACTACAACCCATTCAACATGCAAAGGACTCTTGCCATCTGGGAGAAGGGGTGGAGGGAGGGAGGGGAAAAATCGGAACAGAAGTGAATGCAAGGGATAATGCTGTAAAAAATGACCCTGGCATGTGTTCTATCAATAAAAAGTTATTTAAAAAATTTAAAAAAAATAAAGGATATATCATGCTCTCTCCAAGGACCAAAGCAAATTATCTAAAATATTAAGTATATAGCAATACACAAACAATATATTAGTTTAATTTTCCTCACAGTAGAATGTTGTGTTTATATCTCATTGCTCCCTTATAGTCTACATAAATTAATTTCATCACTCTTTGTTCACAAATTGTTTTTTGGTATTGCTCCCAATTAAATTGACAGAAGTAAGAAAGGAGTAAGAGAAAAAAGTGCTAGATTTGTAATTAAGAAGAGCTGGGTTTGAATTCTACTACTGAGCCTTGATGTATTACCTTGAACAAGTCACTTTATTTCACAGAGTGTTTTCTTCTCCTCTAAAATATGGAAAATATCTATAATACTTCATACATACAGTGCTAGTGAGGGACAAATAGAATAATGTGTCTAAAACACTTTGAAAAATAGAAAAACAAAACTATATAAATACTACCTATTTTTATTACCCATACCAAAATTTTATACAATCACATGTACTTGTGAATATATATACTTGCGTATATGTGTGTGTGTGTGTGTGTGTGTGTGTGTGTGTGTGTGTGTGTTATATGAATATATTTTTAATGCAGTACATTGTAGATGCTTAAAGTAAGTTTGAAATAATATTTCAAGATCAATTAAGGATATTAGTTAAGTTAATAAGTGACTATTAATACATGAATTTTTTGATCACATATTTTCTGTTATAAACTTCTTGAATGAAGGATAATGATGTGATGGTTGTGCATAAGTAATACTTTTGTGAGAGAAACCACTTTCAGATAAGTTTTTTTTTTTTAATTTTGAACACTTTCCTTTGATTGGGGGATCTAATTTGCTGAATTTTGCTCTTAAATGAAGACAATTATGTAACCTTTAGTATAGACTATTCCTCTCAATGACTATCTACTAATATACATTCATTTTATGAACATTTAAACATTTTTATTATTATTTAATTTTAATAAGGCAATTGGAGTTAATTGATTTGCCCATGATCACACAGATAGTAAAGGTATAATGTCTAAGTTCGAGTTTGAACCTGAGTCTTCCTGACTTTGGGGCCAGTACTCTATCCATTGAACAGCTAGCTGACCCAATAATTTTTAAAAATCAATTTGTTGTATCAAACTTACTCATACAGCTCACATGCTAATTGCATTAGGCATCCAGCTGTTCAGTCACATATTTTAGTTAAATTGAGAAAAAAAAAATCTAAATTATAAACTCTGTGGCAGTTGGTTGGAAGATAAAGAGACTTCATTAACAACACTAGACATAGTCTCTGTAAATCCTTAGATACTCCATTAAAAATAAACTATAGACTATTTTCTGTTCATTTAAAATATTGAGAACATAATTCATACATGAAAATTGTTATAATTAAGGGTGGTATTTACAATAAGTAAAGCAGATGTGCTTCCTGGATCATATACATATTCATCAAATGTCTGATTTTTGGGGTACAAGTGTCATTCAGTAATATAGCAACAACAAATATTTATAAAAAATTTTAGTCTGGGAACTATGATATGTTTAAGGGTATAAAAGGTAAAATTGTTATTTTCAAAGAGCTTATAGTCTAACAAGAGGCTATAGAATGTGTTCATATAAGAGGAGTTCAAAAGAAATGTTTTAGTGAGTGTAATATTGTTTTTAGACTTTTAGTACAAGTAGATGAGACAGTGGAGTGCTGGACCAAGCATGAGAAGACTCGATTTCAAATCTGACTTCAGACACTTACTAACTGTGTGATCTCTTTTTCTCAACTCTAAAATGAGGATAATAACATCTACCTCCCAAGATTTTTATAAGGATCAAAGGAAAAGTTAAAATACTTAGCACTTTATCTGGCACACAGTAACTGCTATATAATACTAGTTATTATAATTATAATTACCATTATTGTTATTTTATTTTACCTCAATAAATAAAGGAATTATAAAATCTCCAATTTTGAGAGACTTGAACAAGAATTTATTCTGCTATATTCATAAGTTATCATCTAGTATCTGGCATATTGCTCTCAAGACATCCCATTCCAATTTTAGACAAGTCTAAATTTTTGTTTTTTGTTTTTTTTCTCTTTTGTTTAGTTATTTCAGTTGTGTCTCACATTTTATAATCCCATTTGGGATTTTCTTGACAAAGATAAAAAAGTGGATTGTAATTTCCTTCTCTAACTGATTTTACAGATGAAGAAACTGAGGCAATCAGGATTAAGTGATTTACTTGAGGTCATTCAACTAGTGAGTGAGGTAAGGTTTAAACTCAGGTCTTATTAACTCTAGGCCTGACATTCTGTCCATTGAATCATCTAGCTGTAGCTGCCTTAATTTTTCTTCTTGCATCAGACCCAAATAATTTTCTTTTAAATTTGTATTCATAGATCTTATTCTTTTTGGGACAAACAAATTTAATTTAATCTTTCTTCTATTTTAGAGCTCTTCAAATTCTTAAGAATATTACCCTGTTGCCCTTTGATCCTCTTCTTCCTTGGTATGGCATGATCTTGAATTCTCTCATCATCCTGGATGCCCTTTTCTAAATATTCTGTAGCTGGTTTGTTTTTCCTAAACTAGAACATTCCTAGAATTGAAAACATACTGGTTATTTAAAAGAGTGAACTATCATCCCTTTTGTTTAGTTATGATGACTCCTTTAATGCAGTGAGAAGCTGCCCGTATCACCATGTTTATTCATTTAAGCTTGTAGTACAATAAAATCTCAAATAATCTCCACAAAACTTTTTTTTTTTTTTTAGTTAACTACAGGACTTTGCATTTGTCCATATTAAAGATGGTTCGTTTTTTAAAGCTGCTATTAAAATATATTTGTATTTAGATTCTTGATTTATTACCAACTTCTGCAATAGTTTTGCTTGTACAAAAACTTTTTTATCTTATTATAATCCAAACTATTTATTTTGTGATCGATAATAATTGCTAGTACTCCTTTGATTACAAATTCCTTCCTCCTCCACAGACCTGAGAAGTAAACTATCCTATGTTCTTCTAATTTGTTTATAATATCATTTTTTATGTGTATATCATGAACCCACTTTGACTTTATCTTGGTAAATGGTATTAGGTTTGAGTCAATGCCTAGTTTCCAATTTTTCCAACAGTTTTTGTTAAATAGTTGATTCTTATCCCCCAAACTGTGGTCTTTTGATTTGTCAAACACAAGATTACTATAGTTGTTGACTCTTTTGTCCTGTGAACCAAACTTATTCCACTGATCAACAGCTCTATTTCTTACCCAGTACCAAATGGTTTTGATGACCACAGCTTTATAATATAATTTTAAATGTTTTTATTTTTTCTAGGTCAGTAAAATAGTTTCTTGGGAGTTTGTTTGATAAGCACTAAATAAATAGATTAGTTTAGAAAGTATTGTCATCTTTATTATATTCACTTGATCTATCCAAGAGCACTTGATATTTTTCCAATTGTTTACATCTAACTTTAGTTGTGTGGAAAGTATTTTATAGTTGTGTTCATATAGTTCCTAACTTTCCCTTGGCAGATAGATTATCAAATATTTTATATTACCAACAGATATTTTGATTGGAATTTATTTTTTGTATCTCTTGCTGCTGGCCTTTGTTGGTAATATACAAAAATTCTGATGATTTATTTTGTATTGTGCAATTTTTCTAAAGTTGTTGATTATTTCTAATAGTTTTTTAGTTGATTCTTTAGGGTTCTCTAAGTATACCATCATATCATCATCAAAGAGTGATAATTTGGATTCCTCATTACCTACTCTATTTCCTTTAATCTCTTTTTCTTCTCTTATTGCCAAACTAGCATTTCTAATATGATATTGAATACTAATGGTCTTAGTGGGCAACCTTGTTTCACACCTGATCTTATTGGGAATGATTCCAGTTTATCCCCATTATATATGATGCTTGCTGGTGGTTTTAAATAGATGCTACTGACTCTTTTAAGGAAAAGTCCATTTATACCTACACTCTCCAGTGTGTGTGTGTGTTTTTTTTTTTTTAATCAGAATGGATGTTGGATTTTTCAAATGCTTTTTCTGCATCTATTGGGATAATCATATGTTTTTTTTTTTTTTTTTTGTTAATTTGGTTATTGATATGGTCAATTATGCTATTAGTTTTCCTAATAATAAACCAACCCTGTATCCCTGGTATAGATCCTACTTGGTCATGGTGTATTATTTTGGGGAAGGTTTTCTGCAATCTCTTTTCTAATATTTTACTTAACATTTTTGCATCAATATTCATTAGGGAGATTGGTCTATAATTTTCTGGGAGAGCTCCACGCAGCTTTCCTGCCTTCACTCAGCCATCTTGACTCCACTCCCCAGGGTCATTCTTCAGAAAAGATTGTTCTCTTGTTTCTACTCATTTTCATTCTTTGTTAATTTGTGTAAGCCTTTCCAGGCTTTTTCTAAGTTCATTGAACTGACCATTCCTTATATCACAGTAGTATTTCATCACAATCTTATATCTCAACATGATCAATTATTCCCCACTTCATAGTCAAGCCTGCAATTTCCAGTTCTTTGTCACTACAAAGAGAGCTCTTTATTTTAAAACACATAATTCATTTTCCTTTTTCACTAATCATCTTTGGAAATAGACCTAGTGGTGTTATTGCTGGTGAATAAACACTTTAACATCTCTTTGGGCATAATTCTAGATTGCTTTCCAAAATGATTGGATCAGTTCCCCATTCCAGCAATAATGAATTTTTCCATATCTCCTCCAACATTTGTCACAATTTGCTTTGATCATTTTAGCCAATCTGATAAGTATAAAATGCTCTCTCAAGGTCATTTTAGTTTTCATTTTTTAAATGACAAAGTATTTTATATATCTATAAATTATTTTGGTTTCTTTGTTGGCAAACTCCCTTTTAATATCCTTTTGACATTCATTTATCAATTAGGGAATGTTTCACATTTTTATAGATTTGACAAAAAATTCTTTATATATTTGAGATATAAGACCTTTAAGGGGAAGCTAGATGGGCAACAAATAAAAGCACCAGTCTTTGGAGTCAGTGAGACCTTTATCTGTTATTATATATATATATATATATATATATATATATATATATATATATATATATATATATATTTTACCTCTGTTTTTCCTTACTATTCCTTCTCCTCATCATATTCTAATGAAAAATATTTTTTCTGTTTTCCTTAAGATTTCATGAATATTAACCAAATTTTCCATCAATCCTACCTTAACTTTGAATATTTTTCACTACTCAGCTTCCATTCAAACAAGTCATCAGTTTTGCTTATGCCACTTCTTATAAACAATTCATTTTTGGCAATGTACTTCAATGTATTTAATCCACCATGAAACTCTGCAATGTCTTTTGAGGATATATGGCAAATAAATGCCTACCAATGTAGTTCATGCTAATTTGAAGTATTAAGGATTTGCATGCAGGGAGGTTATAAGTAATGTGTCCATGATCATAGTCAGTATGAGTCAAAGAAGAGATTCATACTCAGGTCTTTCTATCTTCAACAAAAGCTACCTCTTCATTAGAGAACTCTGAGAGCATATTTAAAATCTGAAAAAAAATGATTTATTTATTTATTTATTTTTGCAAAAGAAAATGGCTCAGGACAATTGAAAGTGCTGTATAATTTCTCAAGTGCTTCTTTAAGAAACAACTCAAATCATGTTATCTGCATAAGGCTTCATCAAATCCATTCAATTTTTGCTGCACATAGATTTTAAATTGCCTTGTGGGTTTATACTTTTATCTCCTCAGTGGAATATAAACTCCTTAATAACAATCATTGTTTCATTTTGGTATTTCTAATATCTAGTGCAAAGTCTTGGATATTTATTCACCCTGATAAATTCCAATTGAACGAATGCTATTCAAATCACCATGATCTTCTCTAGTCAATTCTAGGTCCACTTCTTTGTCTCTTTAAAGGATTTGTACAGCTTTTATCCACTAAGGAACTAGGTCAATGGTTAATATCAATTTGCATGTTGAAGTCTAAGCCAGTGGTGTCAAATTTCAATTCAAAACAGGACCCAATACTAACTTTATACTTAAGGATCCTTATGGGCTTCATGTTGGCTTAGTTTTAAATTTTCATTTTATTATTTTTTTCTTTGTATTTTCATTTATTTTGTTAAATATATTCCAATTACATTTTAATCTGCTTGAATGTTGTGGGCTGCATGTGGCCTACGGGCTGCATGTTTGACACTGTTGTTCTAGGATATAGGGAGTCTAGTTGTTAGATACTGAAATATTTTTGAATTCAATGAGATTAGCATTATATAACATAAATAGGATAACCTAAAAATCCTTCTAATTTTATAAAGTCTCTCTTGTATTTGAATTTTGTTAGGCATTCTCTAGAATACTAGAGAAAACATTGGGTAAACTTATAACTTTTTTTGTTTGTTTTATTATTGGAGAGTTGCATCTATAGTTGCATTCAGTATTATCTTCACATATGAAAAACATATTTATTGTTCAGTAAAAACCTGCAGTGTTCTTGTTGGTTTTCTGGAGGTCTCTGGACCAGCCTTCATTTCCGCACATTAATCACCACAAGAATAGGTAGGTGTTAAAGTCCAAATTCTTTATTTTCTCCTTCACAGTCTAGTTTCCTTGCCTGGGGACCAGCTAGCTTTCTTGTGGCCTTCAAACAGGCCTAGGTCTCAGTGGAGAAATGCAGGAAGCCAACTATCATGGTGGTATGAAATGGAGTGAATCTGTCTCTGAGTCCAAGGGCTTATGCTTCAGCCTCCAGCCACCACAAAGGTGAACAATGGAATGAATCTATCTCTCAGTCTCCTGTCTTCTCTGAGTTTGACCCTGGCTGAGTTTGTCTCAGTTTATATGTTTTATTATAATTACATTATTATAGTATCATGATATAATACATATCATATACATATATCTTATAGAATAGGTGTCACTCTTGTAAAGCTATATTAAATACTAAGTACATGTACTGAACTAGAGAACTAGATAACCATTGTCTTATCAATTCCACTGACTTAACATCTTGCAAGAATCCTTGTTTCAAGTACAGAGTTCTGGCCCATAACAAAAACCCATTACCATGCTTTGTTCCAATGATTTTATATATATATATATATATATATATATATATAAAACAAATAATGACGAATAATGACCTAAATGTTATTTTATTCATTTTTCTTATTTTGCTGTGTTATGGTACTCTCATATGCTTTAGAAATTTTATGTTTTTGTGAATGTCTTCTTGTTTTTTTTTTATGATTTTTCCATCAATAATACTTAGATTGTCTGGAACACTCTCATAAAAGTTTCATAGAGATATAAAACTAGGAATATCAGCCATCAAGTGTTCACAACTTTTCATTGTAATTTTGGTAATAATACTGTATATGATATTTTATATAGAGAGCTCAAAGAGACTTTACAGGCAAATGAGTCCAACCACTTAATTTTACAGAGGAGTAAACTGAGGCCCTGAGTAACTAAAGGTCATACATATAACTAAGGAATGTCTGAGATGTTATTAAATTGTTATCTTCCTTAATTCCAGAACAATATTATTTTTGAAAATTTCCCCCTTTCAAAATATATTAAAACAAATTCTTAAGTAACTTTATAATTATATCTATATCTTTAATAATTATTATCTATAATTAGATAAATTATATCTTTATTTACAAATTTATTCTATATATATTTAATCTATTCTAGGCACTCTTATTGAATTCATTTTCTTCAGTAGCATCTCTACCTCTTTATGTCAAACAAACCTAAGTGGTAGATTCTAATAGTGCTATTTCTACCATTAATGATTATGCAAGAATATTGCTATTATAATTAATGCCTATTTGTCCTCTGCCTTCCATTTGCATCTATAAGTATTCTTGGAATGATCTAGCTTAGTTTTCAGACTGCTTCCCTCAGCCTTGCTTTTATTTTAATATCATTAACTATTTATCAAACAAAACTTTCCATAACTCTTCCAGTGCCCTCATATGTAAAGTGTTATGAATTAACTTGTACACTAAACCAAATTTTACTTTCATTACCATGCTTCTCTCCATAGAAACAGGATCAAGGGTTAACTTTTGTATGCTCTTAACCGTTGTATCAACAGTTTCAGACTGGTTTAACTTTTCTGAAAAATTAAAATGATTATGGTCAATGTCTTAAACTTTTCATCTCTTACTTTGACAGTCAGTAATTTCTTCAAATTAATTAGATTATATCTTTGTGGAAATATAGTCTCCAAACTTATTTTTTCTTCTACTTTGATATTGATCTTTAATTTTTTTTTTCTAATCAGTAGGTGACCTCATTATAAATAATTAATTAACTTTAAAATGCACCTCTTTCCTCATCTTAGTAATCAATTTCCTTTCTATTTCATGGATATGATGGTTTATGTTCCTTATGATAATTTTGTTAAAGAATGTATTTTTGGTTAAATAAGAACATTCATAATTCACATGAAGAGGGAGGATTAAGCTATCAGAAATACTCAGCATTTCATTGGCAATATTATATAAGTGGAGAGTGCATCTAAAAATATAAGGGCACTAATTCATATCTGAGGAACTTTAAAGAGCTCTCTTCTTGCATCACAGAAATTGCCTAATCTAGAGTCAAACATCCCATTTTCCAGTGATCATTTTTTGAAATATTTGTATCTTGTCAATGTCAGTACCTTGTCCATTAAATAAGATAGTTAATTATAACTTCCTCTTTCATCCCAGGAATAAAAATGATAAATATCTTATTAAAACAGTAATTATGCTACTCAGCAACTTCATCTTCACTTCAAAACACCATCACATCATTATCTTGTAGCTCTTCTGTCTCCTGTTACCAGCTATTCCATTAGTTGGATTTCTTAGCTACATTTAAACTAAAAGGGGAGGACTGGATCTGTCATAGACCGATGCTACACTAATCACAGCATTAAGTCAGTTAGTTACAACACATATTTACAAACAGTATAATTTCAGCTATTATTTTGCTTCTGCATTGCCCCTTTTATGTTTAAGAAACTTTCTCCAAATTTGTTACTATCATCATCCTTAAGTAAATGTCAGGATGATATTGACACCACAGGATATAGTGCAGTAGATTGTTAGAGAAGGCTAGACAACAAATAATGCCTCATTACTTTCCATTCAATATTTCAAAGTTCTCTGAGAGGACTATTTGTGCCTTATCTATCTGAGAAAGCATACTAGAAATGTATATTGAATTTAAAGTTCATCTAACTTTAGTATTTAATTTGGATTTTAAAAATGCTTTAATAATGTATAAATCCACAGAATGGATTTTAAAAACCTCTTATTAAAAGTATATAATCTGAAGTCCACAAAGGTTGAATGATCAATGCATAACAGGTATAGATAACAGAGCTGAGATGCAGATCCAATTCCTTGATTCCAAATCCTAAGTTTTTCTTTATTATTTATTATCATAGTCCTAAAATATACAAATACATGTCCTAATAGATGATTTGAAAATACCTTAACTTTTTTCATTTTTCTCATAAATGTTCACAATGAGTGAGAAATACAAATGTGGACCAAGGTTAGTTCCTGCTTCCATGTTCAAATAATCAGATGGATCTGTGATTGAAATAATTTGGGAATTCCCTTAAAAGATACAGATCACAAATGTTCTGTGCTGGCCTATTCTGTGGAATTTTTGTCAACATGCTTCCAAAATTCTGGCCCAAGGTGTTCACCCAATGGCTAGACACCTTCTTGCCACTATAACTGAAGTAATAAGGCTTTTGTTATATCAGTCATTGGGTCATCATGGCATTGTGATGTTGCTTAACTGTGGATGAGCTTATTCTAGGGTGATTTGATTATATCAAAACAATGAAGGGCCTCTTCTCTTTTGTCATTAGAGGAAGACTTATGGTTAGTCAAGGGAAAGACTATACCTTGTTCTTATTTATCTTTGGAAACAGACCAAGTAGTGGTATAACTTATAGTCATAAAGAACTGGAAATTGCAAGGATGCTCATCAACTAGGGGATGGCTGAGTAAGTTGTATATATCATTGTGATGAAATATTACTATGCTATAAGAAATGATGAACTCAATGACTTCAGAAAAACATGGAAAAATTTTCATGAGTGAAATGAACATAATTAACATAACTAACATAACTAAAAGAACACTACTATAAATATCCAAATTAACTATTGAGGATATATGAAGGAAGACATTATTTACATCCAGAGAAGGAACTGATAAATAGAAGTATGTACAGAATAATTACATATATACATACAAATATAAACTTTCACAGACATATATACATATATATACACACACACACATACTTATGTGTCTAATAATAGCCATCTGTAGAGTGAGGAAAGAATGGAAGAAAAAAAATACATGGTAATTTTGTATATTTGAAAGGATAAATAAATTGTGCATATTATATTTTTAGTTTCATGTAATTATCTTTTTGTACTATATTATAGAAATGCTTTGTTTATTCTACAAATTAAATATAAAATTGTAAAAGAAGGAAAATGTGCCTTGGTTTAAAGTCAGGAGAACCTAATTTTGAATACAATCTCTTGCGTTTATCAGCCTTGGGACCTTGAACAAGCAATAGTATCCTCATTAGCCCATTTGTTTCAACTTTCTCATCTTTCAGATTAAAACAAAAACTGGATTCCAGTGATTTCATGTATTTGCTGAAGATTATACATGCAGTTAACCTGAGAGATAGGATTTGAACCTAGATCCTTTGAATACAACTGTAATGATTTCTCCTATATCAAGAAACATTTTTAAAGATTAAAGGAAAATGTTTATCTTTAAATCTCTGTATATACATACATATATATATATATATATATACTTAAGTAAATAGAAACATATATACATATATGCACATACAGACAATATATATGTGTGTACTTACATAAAGCTAGCTATATATACACTTTCTAACATATAAGTATGTACATGGATTAGCAAGCCTTAGCATGCTATAGAAATGTCAGCAATTATTATGAAAGCAAAACATGGAGGAAATTCTTTTTTGGCTAGTATAATTAGATTCATCTTATAATTTAAAATGTATTAATATAACACAGGAATGGATTCAAGAAATAGTATCTACCTTTGGTGGTCAATAGGTTTTTAATGAAGAGGAAACATAATTTACTATGTTTATTGACTTCTGATGACCTTGAAAAAATAATGCCTTTTTAGGCATACAGAAATAATGATTATTTTCTCCTTCAAATTCAAAATAGGCTATATAAAACTTTCATAAATACTTAGCATTTCAGTGGCTATATTATACCAGTGGTGTGGGTATTTGAAAATTTAAGGGTACTTATTTGGTCTTGCTATATGGACCATATATGGGAATGTTATGGTATGATAGTGTTTTGGATTCTTCTTAGGTCTTGTAGTTACAATGCTACAACAAATTGACATTCAGATTAGTCAAAAACTGATTGAAATTTGGAAATGTTTTGTTGAAAGCTAGCATTCTTCATTTGTTATTGTTAATACTGTTACTATACTTAGCCAATTATTTGGTCATTTCAAACATTCATTAAATTGTTGGTTGACATTCTACAAGTGCTGGTGGTGGCATTCTGAAATTCAGTAGGTGGCATTCAAGAGGTTCATTGGCTCCCAGTTTCAACAACTTGATTCCAAAGGGATGACAAACTTTTCTGCACTTAACTAGCATTGTGTTTGAACAATAGCCCCATCATAAATTACTGGGTCTTCACAACTTTACCAAATCTGCCATATATTTCTATGAGTTGTCATAGACCTTTGAGACTCTAAGATCATCTCCTTGTCATAATGGAACATCTGAGAAAAAATGTGGCAAATAAAGATGGATAATTAATATGCTAAAATTTCAAAGAGTGGCACTGGTTTAGCATTCGTTTCATAATATACATGCTATAAGTATGTTGTTTCATGTCTTCTTATATAACATAAATAGAAATAAGGATTAAGATTAGAAAGTTGATATCTATCCATAGTAATTATGTAAATAAACAGACCCCCTAAAGGGCTGCAGTGGAAATCCTATCTTAAAGCTCAAGAAAGGAGTCAAAAATATAATTTTAAAAAAATTTGTTAAAAGTGCAATATTGTCCCTGAGACAAAGTATGTTTTTGAGGTTTCTGATCATTGCTACCATTGATTATGTTTTCCATAGCATTAGTTAATGGGGTAAAAACAGGATAATATTGTGTGCAGTGAAAAATTTCCAAAGTTATGAAATTTCCTTCTAATTTAATTTAAGTAATGGCTTAACTGGTGGTTATTTTATTCTTGAACAAATGGAGAGCTTGACTTGGAGAGAGGCAGAAGGATCTTGGAACTTCTGACATTTATGAGGCAGTTGGGTGGATGTTATTTATGAGAGCACTGGTCTGGATTCAAAACTGCCTGAGCTCAATTTTACCCTCAGACCCTATGTGGTGCTGGATAAGTCACTTAATTTATATCTATTTCAGTTTCCTCCTATAAAGGGGAATAATAGGATCTATTTTTCAGAGTTTTTGTAAGGATTAAATGAAATTGTGTTTATAAAATGCCTTATAATCATAAAGTGCTATACAAAACCTAGATCTTATTAAATTAACTGGAAGTTACGTGGCACAGTGGATTGAGTACTAAGCCTGGGTTCAGAAAGACTCATCTTTCTGAGTTCAAATCTGACCCCATATATTTAACTAGTTGTGTGGCTTTAGGAAAGTAATCTAACCTTGTTACATTGGTTTGTAACTTGTAATGTTCTCTTCTCTAAAATATAATATTCTCTGGGAGCAGGTTTCTTGGGGGACTTCTGGACGCAGCCTTTCAGTTCAGTGTAATAATCACCTCAAATGCAGCCAGGAATTAAAGTGCAAATCCTTTATTGTTTCCTTTTAAGTTTTGTTTCCTTCCTTGGGCTCAGTTAGCTTTCTTAGAGGCTTGTCTCTCTCCTTGGTTCCTATTGCTAGTCCTTTGCCTCTGCCAGCTTCAGCCTCTAGCTCCCTCTGAGTCTTTCCAGCCGCTCAAAGGTGGAATATGGAGTGAATCTGACTCTGCCTCCAAAAGTGAGCTTGTGGGTCTCCCGAAGTGCATCTTGGTTGAGGCTCCTAACTTATATATGCTCTCTTAAAGGTGTGAATATTAAAGGTGTAAAAGGTGTGAACTCTAATAATAGAACTAATAAGTTCTAATAAGAACTAAGAACTAAGTTCATTAGTGAACTAGAGAACTGTTAAGTACCATGCTAAATAATCATTGTCTCTATCAATTCCACTGACTTAGTACCTTGTAAGAATTCCTAAGAATTCTAACAGTAACTCATTTGTAAAATGAACTGGACAATGAACTGATGAACCACTCTAGTATCTGCCAAGAAAATCCAAAATGGGGTCAAAAAGAGTGACATGATTGAAAAGACTGAACAATAACAGCAACTAATAGACAAATCAAAAAAAAAAAAAGCTTTCAGAAGTGTCTTCTGAATCATTTGACTAGAATTACTTTTCCTTCCCCTCATCTGGATGAGCTTTAGTGGGGCAAAATTATTCTAAACAAAAGACTAATGGAGTTTGGAAAGATTTCACTTGTACAAGGAACTTCCAAATGAAAAAACAAACAAACAAACAAACTTCATATTTCAATGAAAGTCACTACTTTTTTTTAATTTGTTTTCTTATATAATTGACTATAGGACGTAGAGGTTAAGTGACTAGACAAAGGACACATTGTCAGTATATACTAGGTTAGGCCATGAATCCAGGAATTCCCAAATTTAAGGTCAGCTTTTTATATGCTACACAACACTAGCTATAACTTGCTTTGAATATATATTGTCTCCTGCATTAGAGGGTGATCTCCTTGAGAGTAAGGACTACCTTTTGCCTCTTTTGTATCCCTAACACTTAGTACCTGACACCTAATATGTGCTTAACAAATATTTAACAATTTATTTATTGGCATAGGAAAGGCAAAAAAAATCAAATGAAAATTACTCTCACATGCCATTTACAGGTCATTTGCCTTCTCTAGATCATGTTTATATCATCTATAAAAGGAAGGAGTTGAATTAAATTATTTTTATGATCCCTTCCAGTTAAAATTCCCATGCATCTTTTTACTCATAGAACAACATCAGTGAAATTTGTCAATTGTTACAGATGGAGGTAAAGAAAAATCACTGAAAGGAATCACAGTCCAGAGAATCTGAACCAGCTTTTCTTAACTAGTCACATGTTGAAACTTAAACAAGCCATTTTCTCATTAGAATTTTGTTAGATGGGTAGGGAGAATGATTAGGGATGTGATATGAGAAGACTATGTTTTAGGGTGATAGTAGGAATGGAGGAGGAGCAAAGAGCAGATGGGCCAGTCCTGTCTGGAAAAGTCTGGTTTGGTTTTTCTTTGGCATGCATTTTGGGGGATCCCAATGTCTGTTATAGAGTTTAGATTCATTAACCATTTGCCTGAATACATTCTGAATAAAATTTAGAATTAACAAAAATGTTTCCATCTGGCTTCATGGAGAAAGATTACAAAGAAGAGCATTAATGAAAATGGAGATAAAATACCAGACCATATACATTATTGCCATTCTACTGATTTGGAGTTAAGTGGATTAGCATAATTTGTGAGGAAAAAATATAATTATGAAGAGCTTGCTAACCATTTGCTTCATCATATCAAACTTCTGTGATTGGTAATTTTTAAAGCACATGGTGAATTGGCTTGAGTTCCAATATTACCTTCAGGTGCAGTTAAAGGCAGCCGTTTACCCTTGAGCAAAAATGGTTTGACCATCAGGTGTAGATGCAGGCCACTGAACTGCTTGATTAGATACTGGTGTATAGACAGCAGGTTGCCTTGTTGAGACTGTGTCTGAGAAAATCAGCCAAATGTTTTGTATTGATTGCCTTTTCCCCTATTTCTAAAATGATGTATGGAACTGCATACCAATTTATGTGAACATCAGTAGGACTGGGCTTTTCTTTCTCTTTTGAACCTGTACATTTATTTGGAAATGTTCAAATGAGATTAAGACAATATTTTGGCAATAGTATGCTTACTACTATTTGCATTCATTGTGTGTTCTCCAGAACTTGACAGGATTGGAAAGTCTACAGTCCTTTTAATAATTATTTGGGGAAATGCATTTCTACTAGTGTTTCTGGTAAGATTTAGGATTGGGAGCTGAAAGACTGTTAGTGCTTAGTTTAATTTTTTTTAGGATTGGGAGCTGAAAGACTGTTAGTGCTTAGTTTAATTTTTTTTTTAATTTGAATTTATTCCCTTAGTGTTTTAAAGTTTGTATCTTACCTAAAATCCAAAGAGAATTGCAATACATGCATTATTTTTTCAAAGACGTGATATATATTTTATTTTGAATAATAATCATAATTTTTGCATAGTGCTTTAAGGTTTGCAAAGCACTGTACACACATGCATGCACACACACACACACACACACACACACACACACTCTGGGAGATAGTTGCTATTAACAATCTTCATTGTCCAAGTAAGGAAAAAGAAGTTCAGAGTTTTGTGACTTCCCAAGGGCAACAAAGCCAATAAGTTTGTTAGAATTTGAAATTAGATTTTTCTGAGTGTGTTTTTACATTCTATGTTACATTCATTCATTTTTTCATACTGTGTCTTCAATATATTGTCATTTGTGCATTAACATTTTTTCAAAATGTTTTTCTAATCTTTAAGACCATCTATTAGATATGTTATTAACTGATTAATTTATGATTGAACTCTGAAGAAAATTCCAGGATGCAAATATTCAAACCACTAATAGTCCCACATCAAAATTGAGCATATTACATACTCTTTGATAACTCCTAGTTTTGTATTCAGGCATAGTTACTGCCAGTGTTCTGAACTGTCTGGAAAGTTGTAATACTTGTAAGCGATTCAATGAAATGCTCAAATATCTGAAGACCTTCTGGTAGTCCCATAGTGACGTATAGTCCCATAGTGAAGTACCTAAAATAGCAGGCAGATATGCTTCCAGGACACTGGAAAAGGGTACATTCATGAATATTCTGTGTTGCCTTCCATGTTCTTAGGAGAAGCCTTTAAAAAAAAAAGTCTGGTTAGCTGAAACTGATAGTGTCTTTCAATAACTTGAATAAATAACATAGATGGCATTTCCTAAATTCCTATCTGACTTCTTCATTCATAGCTGGTGACACATTATAGTAAATATGGAAAACTTGTGGAGTACCTTCTTTTCCCTTCCATTCTTCAGCACCTATGAACTTGAAAAATAAGCCTGGATTTTGGCTTTCTCTTCATTCTTTTTTTCTAGGTATAAATAGTAGAGTTTTCAACACAGGAGCTTAAACCAAAGGTTCTGGAAATCAATCAATCCAGACTGCCTGTTATAATCAACCTTGACATGAAGCCTTAAGGTTTAGTAAGTCTTTGGACTTGAAACTAATGCTATGTATTAGGTGAGCTAAACTGTGACTCCTAATCCCTTCCTCTTTCCAAAGATTGAAATACTTCAGAGCAGTACTTTGGGTTATGCCCTTAGTGAAGGAAATGTTCATATATTTGCTCTTGCTAGCTTTGAAGTAAATAATGTTTTGAAAAAAAGTTAATCTGATTTTAAATAGTTAAATGGAATAGGTATGTTAATCACTAGGATCCTAAAATGAGAAGTCATAATCAATGGGGGTTTTAGTTAATGTCAAAAAAGAGAAACTACCCTAATCCCTTAGTTTATTGGTAAAATCTGGAGGGGAATAGAATATAATAGATTTGGCAGTAAGAGAGTTAAACCAGAACAAATCAAATAGGGCCTCATCTGGGATAAAATGGAACACTTCACATTTGAAGAGATTTGTAATAAGATTCTCTATCCAGAACTTAAGATTCTGTACTGTACACCACTGTTTGTGGCATCCTAGAGAAATTGACAAAGCATAATAATAGCTAAGATGTAACAGCTAGCATTTTTATAATGCATTAATATTTACATAGTACTTTACAAATATCATCTTACTCTCACAAAAACTCAAGATGAAGGTGCTATTATTATCACAATTTTACAAATGAGGAAACTGAAGCAGACAGTTTAAGTGATTTGTTTAGGGTACAATAACTAATAAAATTTCTGCAGTAGGATTTGAACTTGTCTTACAGACTCCCCAATTAATAGTCCAACGATTGTGCTACCTTCCTCTCTCATTTTTAGAGTAAAATTACATAGATTTTCTTTTTCTCCCTGATTTTTGTTTTCTCACAAGTAATTTTCATTAATATAAATTTACAAATTTTTTACTTGTTTATTTCTTGGATATACAAATATTATATATAACAATATTACAAATATTGTAATGTGCTATATATGTACATATATATTGCTGATTTATGTAAGTATTTATGTGAGTATTGATTTTGAGTCTAATATGATAAATAGGGAATTTATTCCACTGGAATGATGCTACCTAGTAGAAACATTCATATTGTTTTTCTGTTTGCATTTAAATAAACTTAAGCTGTTTATCTCATTGTTAGAACAATATTATTTACAACTTTGCTGGTGTGTTTAGAAACTGCAAATATTTGATTATATTTTTTTCTATTTTCTATTTTTCTAATTTATGTGTCTCTTAAATTGAGATGGTGAATTATTCTTACAATGGCACAGATTCATTAGGTAGAAAGTCATGTCTGTTACAGAATAAAAAGAATTTGTTTTTTTTCTAGTACAAGAATTCCAGGGAAATTTTGTGTATTTGTACAAATGGACCCTTGAAAATATTATCTAGACTCTAATTGTCTGGTTGAATGGCCTTATGCACTGAGAAAATTATGGGAAAATTTTCACATAGGACAGTAGTCTTATCTAAGAGCAAAGACATGATTCCTAGTTGACTCTAGATCCTAAATCCCTGTGAAGAAAGATAGTCTGGAAGATTAACTATGGATTATGTTCCTTTATATGACAGAAAGTCAATTTTACTTTTTGTTTTATTTTGGTTTTGGCTTGAAGTAAGCCTTTTTAGCACCAAGGAAAGCACCTATTGAGTACTAAACAATAATAATCTTTGGAAAACTTTATAAAATATTCTTCCTATGTTGAATCTGCAGAACTTTGCACTTGAAGATAATTGTGATTTTAGTTTGTACCTATTATATATAAAATTATCCTGCATTTATTGTTTTGATTTTCTTTCCTATATATTTCCAGGAAAGCAATGAAAGAGCAAGCCTATGTCTTCCCAGATTCTTCAGAGAATTGTGGATTGAGGGTATAAGCATCAAAATGAACTCTTGCCTATTTATTGGTTACTGATTTTTTTTTTCAAATGGAAAAGATCATCTAATGTAACATCCTCAGAATAGAAATGGCTGGAATATAGTTCTAGGAGATTAGAGGATCACAGTATATAGACATTGGACATTCTTTATTGGCATATCAAATATTATTGAGAGTAATCAGAACTAGCTTTGTTTTTCAAATTGTCTATATCTTTAAACTGTCTTTTGGATCATAATTATGGCTTTTTATGCTTTAGCAACTAAGGATGAAAAACTTCTTCACTCACACCCTGAGAAAAGGTGGAAGACCTGGGGTGTATATGCAATTTATTTCTCTCAGTCCAATTAGGACAAATGGTTCTGATAAGTGGACTTGGGTTTTTGTGGTTTTCCTTTTTAGGTTCAAGGAGAAGAGTTTCCCATCTGATCAGATAGTATATATGATAGAGACCATGCATCTTTTATCCCACCAAGTCTTGAGAAGCAAGAGCTGCAAGCCCATCAAAAGCTAGAAGTAATGACTGAACTTGAAAATCATAGGACTATGTTTTTAAGAACTGAGCTAATGTGTTAGCTTAACATTCCTCTCTTTCCCAAAGACCGAGATGAGCAAAGTTGTGGGAATAAGGAATTAGAGAAATTATGTTCCTGAAATGTTGAGAGGGAATGTTTTTCATGTTTATACTTGGTATATCTTTGAAGTAAATACAATTTTGAAAAGGTAACCTGATGAAGTGGTTCACTGAACTAGAGTTCCTAAATATGGAAGAAAACAATCAATGGAGACTTGTGCTAATGTCAGAGAAGAAAGACTCCCCAAATCCCTCAGGGTACTGGAGAATCTGAGTGTCTTTGGGGGGTGGGTGGAGCATAAAATATAATAGTACTGGATCTCAGAGAGTAGAGTTACCATGTCACAAAGAATCAAGTCATAATGATCACTAAACCATCATATAAGGAGGTTCAATACTTAAATATTAGTAAATGTTTACTATGCTTAAAAGTAGACACATAAAGGGAACACAAGGTTTTGATAAACTATAGCCCTTATTTTCATTGAACTTGTAGTCTAGTAGAGGATGTGAAATGTAGAAAAACAATTGCAATATAAAAAGAGTCATAGAGGTATTAGATTGTAATATGATAACAAGAAAGGAAAGGTTCCTCCTGATTAGGTATATATAAGGAATCCTTCGTAAGAGGAAATATACTTTTAATTTAATTGTAGATAATAGGCAGACATTCGAGAGATGGATCGGGAATTTCAGGAATAAGGAAGTGTATAAATAGAGGCTACTAGTGAATTGACCATTTTAGTTTGGTTAGAACAAATTGCACTATAATACAAAGGATGATTAGAGAATTTAATTCAATGCTATTAAGGATCTGAATGTTAGGAAAGGGTTCGAACTTGACCTAGTAAATAGTAGGAGGACATTCAAAATCATATCTGCATGAAAAAATATATATATCAGAAATGCAAAAAACAGAATGGATCAGGAAGAGAGGGACATGTCAAATTTCTACTACAATGATCCAGGTAGATATTAATGAGGTTTGTAGTTGTATATGATACTATCCCTTTTCTATATGAACATTTTATTTGTAGAAAGGGGCAGAAAAAGGGAGTTTGGTCTATCTTAATATAGAAAAGACATTTGAAATAATTCTGAAGACTGAAAGAAAATGTCCCTTCAGATAAATATATTGAGAAGACCTGCTTAAAAGCAT
Organism: Antechinus flavipes; assembly: GCF_016432865.1. Lineage (NCBI taxonomy): Eukaryota > Metazoa > Chordata > Mammalia > Dasyuromorphia > Dasyuridae > Antechinus > Antechinus flavipes. The sequence continues at coordinate 401,516,623 of NC_067400.1, forward strand.
CTCAGAGGAAAGAATTCTGACTAAGTTTAAGATGATTATGTGCAGGGTTTACTAGTAGGTAATATAGATATGAGTAATCTTACACTTTTGAAGACTATAACTAAAAGTTCTTTTTGTAGTGACAAAGATTTAGAAATAAAGAGTGTTGATCAATTGAGTAATGGCTAAACAAATTAGGACATGTAATAAAAACAAATATAATAGGCCACAAGAAATACTGAAAAAAAAGTTTTCTCAGCTTTTACTGAAAAGTCTTCTATGAAGTGATAAAGAATCAAGTGTGCCAAATCACTAAAAGTATTTATGCAACAGTAATATTATAAAGATAAACAACTTTGCATGATTAATGAAATATGATTAACCCAGACATCAACCATGATCTGAAAAGATTGATGAAGTATATTACTCATATCCTTATTGAAAAATTTAATATTCAAGACAGAATAGGAAATACATTTTTTGGAATAGACAATATAGAAATTTGCTTTCCATGACTATTTTTTATAATAGCTTGTTTTCCTTCGTTTTTTTCCTAACCAGGATATGAGAAAAAAATGTATGCTAATTAAAAAAAAATCTAAATGAAAAATAATGTCACATAACTATTTATAAACAAAGTGGAAATTATATATTCTTTGTTTTATAACTGATAGAACTATGGATATTAGATTTTTTTCCATGTTAGATATAGGCACAGTAGTGCCTATAATAATAATGAGTTCCTGATTTGAAACTGTATTAATCAGGAGCCAATGAAAAGAAATGTCAAAAACTAAACTCAAAAAACCATTAGAAGCACCTGGGAACAGAGGACATAAATGGTGACAAAAGGAACTGATTACAGAAGCCCAGCCATCAAAAGAATGAACACAAAAGAAGAGAATTTCAGTTTTTTTTTGAGCTGACAACTGACTAGGAACAAATAACTCCTTTAGTTTTACTGAGAATTATACTGACTGGAAGAGATATAATATTGATGAGAGCTGATTGACTGGAGAAAAAAAAAACTATCCCTATTTACTATCTATAATTTGAGAAGGGATTTTTTTCAAGGGTTATCTTTCATTATTATTTTTTTATTATAGCTTTTTATTTACAAGTTATATGTATGGGTAATTTTACAGCATTGATAATTGCCAAACCTTTTGTTCCAATTTTTCTCCTTCTTCCACCCACCCCCTCCCCGAGATGGCTGTTTGACCAATACATGTTAAATATGTTAAAGTACAAATTAAATACAATATAAGTACACATACCCAATTATTTTGCTGTACAAAAAGAATAGGACTTTGAACTAGTGTACAATTAGCCTGTGAAGGAAATCAAAAATGCAAGCAGACAAAAATATAGGGATTGGGAATTCTATGTAGTGATTCATAGTCATCTCCCAGAGTTCTTTCGCTGGGTGTAGCTGGTTCAATTCAATACTGCTCTATTGGAACTGATTTGGTTCATCTCATTGCTGAAGACGGCCACGTCCATCAGAACTGATCATCATATAGTACTGATGTTGAAGTATATAATAATCTTCTGGTCCTGCTCATTTCTCTCAGCATCAGTGCATGTAAGTGTCTCCAGGCCTTTCTGAAATCATCCTTTTGGTCATTTCTTAACGAACAATAATATTCCATAATATTCATATACCACAATTTATTCAGCCATTCTCCAATTGATGGGCATCCACTCAGTTTCCAGTTTCTGGCCACTACAAAGTGGGCTGCTACAAACATTTTTGCACATACAGGTCTTTTTCCCTTCTTTAAAATATCTTTGGGATATAAGCCCAGTAGTAACACTGCTGGATCAAAGGGTAGGCACAATTTGATAACTTGTTGAACATAGTTCCAAATTGTAATGGGCTGAGGCTTGAGTTGATGCACTGAGGTCCCAAGCACATGAGGCTAAATAGTAATTGGACCATACTCTATTAATATATAAGCTTGGAGAAAGAATGGCCCCTGCCCACTCTTTGTGCAAGTCCTGATGTATTGTATAGGAAATGACAATTTTGGTGGGTGGAGGCAGAGGAAGGGGAGGAGACTGCTTGCTTTTGCCATTGCAACACTCTTTCAGTTCAGATCCCTCTCTGTTAGCTGGCTTCCTGTCGTAGTTGCCCATATTGCTATTGCAATCCTTATTCATCTCTTCACTTCAATAAAGATTGAAGATTTTTCCCTTAACCTGAATTCCTGACTCCGGCTGATTTTAAATATGCCGTCATTACACCAAATTGCTCTCCAGAATGGCTGGATGTATTCACAATTCCACCAACAATGTATCAGTGTCCCTATTTTCCCACATCCCCTTCAACATTCCGCATTATCTTTCCCTGTCATTCTAGCCAATTTGACAGGTGTGTAGTGGTATCTCAGAGTTGTCTTAATTTGCATTTCTCTGATTAATAATGACTCGGAGCATCTTTTCATATGACTAGAAATAGTTTCTATTTCTTCATCTGAGAATTGTCTGTTCATATCCTTTGACCATTTATAATTGGAGAATGGCTTGATTTCTTATAAATTAGAGTCAATTTTCTATATATTTTGGAAATGAGGCCTTTATCAGAACCTTTGACTGTAAAAAATGTTTTCCCAATTTATTGCTTCCAAGGGTAATTTTTAATGTCTTCAATTTTTTTAAGAGATGGGGAAAGAGAAGAATATTATGTTGCTATGAGCTATGCCGAATGGAGAAAATGCACTTTTGCTGGGTATTGATTGAAGAAAGTATATTGCAGGGAGAAGGGTGATTGAAATTCGCCTTGAATGGGAAATTAGAAGGAAAGTAGAGAAGTATGAGGCTGAGTCATACTCATGCTATAAAGAGAAAGGAAGAGATGGATGCAAGACACATAGAACTAAAATGTACAGGTTAAAATGTAAAAGTATAAGAATTTAAGGACTAACCGAAGTCATAAGATTTGACATAGGTCATTTATGTTGAATTCTGGAGGAGTGAGATGGAAAAATAGAAGGAAAGAGGCAAATAATATGATTGCTAAATAATTTGGTCTTTAGATAAACTGAAAATATGATCCAAATTTCCTTAGCAATGAAAGTAAGAAATCTCCTGAGAAAAGACCATGAATGTGACTTTACTCTAAAAAACCCAATAACCTCATCCAGCAGAAATTACCAGAAAGATTAATGTGAAAATAAAACTTTGTTTAAATAAAAAAAAAATATTTTATTTTCTCTTAGTTACCTGAAAAACCAATTTCTACCTTCTATTTACAAACTTTGAGTTTCAAATTCTTTCCCTTCCTGCTTCTCTACTACCTTCTTCTTGGGAAGACAGGCAATTCAATATAGATTATATATGTATAGTCATGCAAAACATTTCCATATTAGTTAGGTTGTAAAAGAACACATAGACCATAAAAAAGATCAAAATGAAAAATGAAAAGTAAAAAAGTATGTTTAAATCTATATAAAAATACCATCAGTTTTTTTTCCCCCTCTGGAAATAAATAGCATTTTTCATCATAAGTCCTTCAGAGTTATAATGAATCATTGTATTGCTGAGAATAATTTAGTCATTAAAAGCTGATTTTCTCATAATATTGCTGTTACTTTGTATATAGTGTATTTCACTTTGGTCAGCTCATGGAAATATTTCTAGATTTTTCTGAGTACATGTTGGTCATTATTTCCACAGAACAATAATATTCCATCATAAACACATACCAAAATTTATTCAGATATTCCTCAATTGATGGTCATCCCCTTAATATCTAATTATTTGACCTCAGACAAGAGCAGCTATTCATATTTTTGTATGTATAGCTCCTTTTTTCTTTGTAAAAAATTCCTTTTGGGTTACAGGTCTTGGGGCATAGTTCCAAATTTTTCTATAGATTTGTTGATTCAGTTCACAATTCAACCAACAGTGAATTACTGATAGATTATTCCCACATCCCCTCCATTATTTATCATGTTCCTTTTCTACTCTACTAGCCAATGTAATAGTTATGATTTAGTATCTTAGAAATGCTTTACTTTTCATTCCTCCAATCAATAATGAGATCATTTTTTATGGCTATATATACCTTTAATTCCTTCATTGTAGTTCTTGCATTTCACTCTACCCCATGTATTATATTCTCTCTTATTTCACCCTGTCCTTCCTTAGAAATGTCCCACCAATGTGAAAACTTTTTTTCCTCTTTTATGTCAGTCAATTTATCCCACTCTCTCTTTTTCCCTTTCTCCCAGTTCATTCTTCTCTCCCTCTTTAATTTAATTTTTGATATACTACCTTCATATTCAATTTACCCCTTTGTCTACATACATTTCTTCTACTTGCCCTAATATTGAGAGAATTCTTCTGAGTTGCAAGTATCATCTTCCCAGAGAGGAATGTAAACAGTTCATACTTATTAAGTCATTTATGATTTCTCTTTCATGTTTACTTTCTTATACTTGGGTATTATATTTGAAAGCCATATTTTCTATTTTGTTTTGGTTCTTTTCATCAAGAATGCCTGAAAGTCTGATATTTCATTGAATGTCAATTTTTTTTTTTCAATTAGAAGATTATACTCAGTTTTTTTGGGTAGTTGATTCTTGCTTGTAATCCTAGCTCCTTTTCTCTCCACAATATCACATTCCAAGCCCTCTAATCTTTTAATGAAAAAAACAAAAAACAAACTACTAACTCTTGTGTTATCCTGACTGTAGTTATATGATATTTTAAATGTTTATTTCTAGCTTCTTACAACATTTTCTAGTTGACCTGAGAGCTCTGAAATTTGTTTTTAATCCTTAAAGTTGTCATTTTGGGATTTCTTTCAAGAGGTAATTTGTAGATTCTTTAAATTTCTATTTTACCATCTGATTATAAAATATCTCAAAAATTTTCCTTGATCATTTCTTGAAAAATGATATTTAGGCTTTATTTTTGATTATGGCTTTCCAGTAGTCCAAAATTTTTTAAATTATTTTTTCTATATCTATTTTTCAAGTCAGGGGTTTTTCCAGTGAAATATTTCATGATGTTTTCCATTTTTTCATTCTTTTGGTTTTATTTTATTGTTTTTTATTTTTCATAAGGCTATTAGCTTCCATTTGCTCAATGCTAATTTTTAAGGATTTATTTTCTTCAGTGAGCTTTTATGCCTCTTTTTTTGTTTGGACTATTTTATTTTTAAGGTATTTTTTTTCTTCTGTAGTGTGTGTGTGTGTGTGTGTGTGTGTGTGTGTCCTATACTAAAGTGATGATTTTTTTCATGATTTTCTTGAATTCTCATTTTCCTTATTAATTTTTCTTCTACTTCTCTTACTTGATTTTCAAAATTCTTTTTGAACTCTTCCATGGCCTGAGGCTAATTCACATTTTTCTTGAATGCTTTAGAGATTGAAAGTTTGATTTTTTTTTCTCTTCTGAGTGTGTACTTTGATATTTCTTGTCACCTAGGAACTTTCTTTGGTTAGAATTTTTTTCTATCATTTGTTCATTTTCCCAGGCTCTTTGATAAAGTAGGACTGTGCTTCCAGGGTTAAGTGTGCACTTTCCCAAGCTTTGGAGGTTTTGTGCAGCTATTTTAAGAGATATTTCTAGAGAGGTGTAAGTTTTCAGATTGTCCAAGGTGGTATTGTCTAGGGAAAGGTATTTACTCTACTCCTACCCTGTTGCAACAGATCTTTTATTTCAACTTCTAAGTTGCCTTGGACTGGAATATTGTTTCATTCATTTTGTCTGCCACTTTATAATTTATTTAAAGTCATTATTTTAAAGAATTAGAAGGGTTTAGAAAAGAGTGCTGACACATTCCTGCTTTTATTCTACCATTTTGGCTCCTCTTCCTTACTTTCCCAATTCTGTTTTTTTAAGGCATTCTTTTCTCCACTGGCTTTTTGTGCCTTTTTTAAAACCAATTGGAATAATCTTTTGTAGAATATTATTTTGGTTAGTTTTTCATAATTTCTTACACCACTTCCATTTTATATCAATTTTTCCTCTATAGCTCATACTTAATTAAAAAAAAATACTTTTTGAACTCTTCCATGATCTGAGACCAAACTTGTTTTAGAGGCTTTGGATGTTGGAGCTTTAACTTTGTTTTCTTCTGAGTGTGTGTTTTTATCTTCCTTGTCACCATAATGATCAGAACTTTTCTATTGTCTGGGTGGCAGGCCTAGGACAAGAAGAAGCTATGATCAGAATGGTCAGTAACTTTTTCTGTTTTTGCTCATTTCCCCTATCCATTATTGACTTTTGTCTCTTTGTTAAAGAAGGCTCTGCTTCCAGGGTGGAGTATGAATTGTAAGATCTAAGGAGAAGTATGTTCACTCTTTTTCTGCCCTATACTCTGCTTTGTGAGTGATTCCAAGCACTCTTTTATGCCCTGGAACTGTGAGAAGGGATTCTGCTTCACTATGATCTCAAGTTCTGATGTGCTAGTGCTGCTTCTTGCCCCTGGGACTGACACACAGGATTGTGACCCAGGTCTAAGTAAGGAAAAAGCAACAGAATCTACCTCAGTGCTAGCAGAGACTGCTGTAATTTCTTTCTGAAGAGTTGTTCAATTCCTTTGCCATCTGTCGTCTGAGAGTTCTGAAAGCAACTGCTCCTTCTGGTCATTCAGTGGCTCTCAAGGCCTATGTCTAGTTTGCTGGGTCTGGGTCTCTTTTGTGGTCTGTGTTTTATTCCTTTCCAGGTATGACTGATCTTTCCTGCTGAGTTTCTAAGTAGTCTTTGATTGGAACATTACTTCATCCAATCCTTTTGGTAGTTCTTTTGCTCTATGAAATGTTTTATGACATTATGAAAATGTGTTCAGAAGAGTTTTGGGAAGAACTCAGAACAACCTTTTCTGTGTTCTCTAGGCTCATAGAAAATGTTTTAAATTTAAAACTGAAATCCTCCACTTCATCATTTCTTACAACATAAAGCACCCCAACATTATTATATTCTATAATTCTTTGTACCATTCTTCAATTGACAGACATCCCTACAATTTTTTTCATAAAAAGAAATGATATAAATACTTTTGAACATATTGATTTTTTCATTTGATTTTTTTAGGATGCATGTGTAATAATGGTATCAAAAGGTATAAATAGTTTTATATCATTTGGACATAGTTACAAGTTGTTCCACAATTTGGTTGGAGTTCACACTCTGACCAATAGTCCATTACTGTACTTCCCTCCTGTATTTTGTAATTTTTGATATGTGGCTCAGAATACTTTTTAATCTTTATACTTTAATTAATACTGATTTAGGGCATTTTTCCAATATGACTAGTAATAGCCTTGAATTCTACTGAAAACTCCTTATTCATATCCTTTGAATATTTATCAAGTAGATAATGATACTTATTTTTTTTATAAATTTTGCCCAATACTTGGATTAGTAATAAGATCTTTATTAGAAAAAGTGACTGTAAAATTCCTCCCTCCTATTTTCTTCTATCTTTGTAAGTTTGGTTATATTGATTTTGTTCTTACAAAATCTTTTAATTTCAAGTAATCAAAATTATCCATTTTATCACTTTTGATCTTTTTTCTATCTCTTCTTTATTCATAAACTTTTTCATTAATATTAAATCTGTCAGGTAGCTTTTTTTTCCATGATATCCAAATTTTCTTTTGATATTTCCATTTATTTCTAAATCATGTAACTATTTTGAGCTTAACCTGATATGGGGTGTGAGATATAGGTCTGTTTCTAATCTCTGCAGATAGCACAACATTTTTCACAGCAATGCTTGTCAATAGTGACTTCTTACAGCATTAGCTGTGATGTTTGAGTTTATTAAACAATAGATTTCTGTCATCATTAACATTTGTATACCTAATTTATTTCATTCATCAATTATTCTATTTCTTATGAAGTACCTAACTGATTTGATGATTACTGTGTGGTAGAATCATTACTCTGCCTAATTTTTTTAGCTGAAGCTAAATAGATTCTATATCAACCCCTTATTTTAACTGTCTCGTATAGATTATATAACTGAATTCTTATTAGTAATGCAGTCTCCTCATTTGTTTTTATCATTGTGTTAATTCAGTTCATATGTACAATTATGATTGTGAACTGTGTATTTACCTCCATTTGTTCTGCTTATCCTTCTCTTTTATAAAACTGTCTCCTCCCCAAAAATATTTTAACTGAAGAGGATTCTGGAAAGACTGTGGAGTAGTCTCTCCAGATTTCCCTCACAAACAAGATAATACTGCTACTCAGGTTGAACAAGGGGCAGAACAATGATGCTCATGGGACAATCAGAAATCAGAAATCAGAAATTACAGGATGCAGATTTGGTTGCTGTGAGGTGTAAACACTTCCAGACTAACTCTCCTGAAACAGCAAGCAAGGAGCTCTGGGGCTGGCTATTGTGAGAGGTAGTCACAGGAACTTTCACTTTATTATTAGAAAATAGAAGTATTAAAAAAGGAAGTTTGAGAGAACTTCTGCTGATATAGAATGCCAGGACTGCTCTGCTGCTGAGATTTCGCCTTGGCTGAGAAAGAATCAGCACACACCCAGTGGATGCAGAAGAAGTGGGATAGAGACACTGCTGGTTGTGGGGCCCTATAGGAGGGTAGATTATTTGGTTTTGGATTTCAGGCCAGAAAGGAGAACCATAGGAAGACCTGAGGCCAGAGTCACCATTCCTTCCCTCCTTCACCAAAGGACTAAGGACACTAACAAAGTCTTATTTAAATAAAATGAACAGGTGAAGGAGAAAGAAAATAAAAAATACAATTGCCCAAATGCAAAAAAAAATTCACTGAAGAAAAGAACACTTTCAAAAATGGAAATCAAATGGAAAAAGATACAAAATTTAATTGAATAAAGTCACACATTAAAAACTAGGAAAAGGCAGATCAAAGTTAATTACATTATGTGATATCAAGAATCAAAGAAATTAAAAAGAATGCAAGAAATGGAAGAAAATGTGAAATATTTCATTGGATAAAAACAGATGACATGGAAAATAGATCAAGAAGAGACAATTTTAAAGGTATTGGTCTACCTGAAAGCCATGACTAAAAGAAGAAGCTAAATAGCATTCTTCAATGTATTATCAAGGAAAACTGCCCTAATATTCTAGTAATGGGGAAATACTCATTGAAAAAATCCATCAATCACCTTTGAAAAAATATTCCCACAAGGAAAACCTTAAGCAACATTGTTGCAAAACTCCAGAACTACAATCAAGGAAAAATACTGCAAGCTATTAGACAAAACCAATTCAAATTTCAAGGATCAGTAACAGTCAGAATTACCCAGGATCTGTATTATCTTTTACAATAAAGAATTGAAGGGCCTGAGATACTATATTCCAGAAAGCAAAGGACATGGGGAGGTGATAACCAAGAATTAACTAAGCAGTTAAAGTGAGAATCATCTTTCATGGGAGGCAGTGGATCTTCAATGAAGAAAGACACTTTCATTCATTTCTGTTGAAAGAACCAGAACTAAACAGAAAATTTAATCTACAAAGGACTTAAGAGAAGCATAGAAAGGTAAACAGAGGAAAATATATAAATTATTTAAAGGTAAAATTATTTACATTCGTAGATGGGAAAATGATGTTTGTAACTCTTGAAAACTTATTTGTTACTGGAGCAGACAGAGGAGGGTCTTACATGGAAAGAGGGTGTAATTGAGAATGGACTCTGACATCAACAGATTTCAGAGAAAAAGACCTGAAGGTGTAGAAAAAAAGTTGCACTGGGAGAGCAAATGGGGAGGTATAATTTGATCACATGAAGAGGCACAAAAGACATTTCATTGGAAAAAGAGAAGGGAAAAAATGAGTATTGACTGAAACTAGATCTTGGCTCTAAGAGGGAATAACTTAATCATTAAATTGGGTTTAGAAGTTAATCTATGTAGAGGGCTGAAACTCTTGACTCATTGCACTAAGGTCGGTTCAAGCACTTAGGGCTAATTACTGATTGGACAACACTCTATGGGTATATGCTTAGAAAATGGTCTTTCCCACTATCCTATGCTGTCTCAATGATTGGTGTAAACAGAGGATTGTAGGAGGGACTAGGGGGTGGAGTAAGACGAACCAGGGTCACTTTTTGTGGTAGATGAGGAAGAAGGTGGTCACGGAGATTCTGCTTCCATCTTGTTCAATCCTGAGTCTAAAGACCAAGAATAAAGACTAAGGACTTTTGCTTATCCTGACTGGCTGATTCTGAGGTATTTTGGGTGCTAGCATAGTCATCACAGATCTAACCCTATAAAGAAGTAGGAGGAGAAAGAGGAAAGAAAGGGAAGAGGCTGGGGAGAGGTTTTGATAGAAGGGGCAGTGAAAATACTGGAAAACAGATAAGAGAAGAGTGGAGGGTGACAGAAGATATGATAATGAACCGGGTGAGTTAAAAACACTACTAAGAGAAAGGAGGAGGGATGCTAAGAGATAAGGTAGTGCGTGCGGTAGGTAAAAATAAACTAAACACTACTAAGAAGAGGGTAGAAAGAGAAAAGAAAAATATACACAGGGGAGACAATAGGATAAAGAGAAATACAGAGCTGGTAATCATGACTGTGAATATGAATGGGATGAACTCAACTATAAAATGGAAGTGATTAGCAGAATGGATTAAAAAAAGAATCCTATAATATGTTGTTTACAAGAAACATAATTGACTTAGAGAAAAACATATAAAGGTAAAAGGTTGGAACAGAATTTATTATACTTCAACTGAAGTAAAATAAAGCAGGGGTAACAATTCACATTTCAGATAAAGGAAATGTAAAAATAGACTTAATTAAAAGAGATAAGGAAGGAAAGCATATCTTGATAAAGAGTACCTTAAACAAATTAGTAATATTAAATATATATGCACCACTAGGTAGAGTATGCAAATTCCTAGAGAATACATTACCTTAGTTATAGGAAGAAATAGCAAAATTATATTAGTGGTAGACCTCAATTTTCCTTTTCATAATCAGATAAATCTGGCCTACAAAATAAATAAGAAAGAAACAAGCGAGATTAATAGGATCCGAGAAACCTAGATATGATAGACCTCTGGAGAAAATTGAATAGGGACAGAAAGGAAGAAACCTTTTTTCTTAGCAGTACATGGCACTTACACAAAAATTGACCATGTATTCGAGCATAAAAACAAATATCACATTTAAATGCAGAAGGCAGAAATAAGGAATGCTTCCTTGTTCATAACATGATGCAATAAAAAATCATATTCAATAAAAGTCCAGGGAAAAGCAGACTAAAAACCAATTGGAAATTCAATAATATAATTATAAAAAATGAATGGATTAAACAATAAATCGCACAAACAATCCATAATTTCATACAGGAGAATAACAATGAGAAAACACACCAAAACCTACAGAATTCAGTCAAAGTAGTTTTTAGGAAAAAATTCAATATCTCTAAATAGCTACATGTGTAAAATAGAGAAAGAGAAGACTGATGAATTGGGCATGCAATTACAAAAGCTGGAAAAAGAAGAAATTGAAAACTCCCAATTAAATACTAAATTAGAAATTCTGATACTTAAAGGAAAGATTAACAAAATGGAAGCTAAGAAAACTATTGAATTAAATAATAAAACTCAGAGTTGTTTTTGTGCCCAAAACAATAAAGTAGATAGACCTTTGGTTAGTTTGATTAGAACAAGGAAAGAAAAAACTAAATTACCAGCATCAAAAATGAAAAGGGCAAACTTGCCACCAATGAAAAATAAATTAAAGCAATAATTAGGAGATATTTTACCAAAATTTATCGCAGTAAATCTGACAATCTAGCCCAAATGGATAAATATTTACAAAAATCACAAAAATTACCCAGATTAACAGGAGAGGAAATAAATGACTTAAATTGTCTTGTTTTAGAAAAAGAAATTGAACAAGCCATTAGTGAACGCCCTAAGATAAAATCTCCAGGACCAGATGAATTCATAAATGAATTCTACTAAACACTTAAAGAACAATTAATTCCAATATTATGTAAACTATTTGGAAAAATAGATGAAGAAGGAGCTCTTTCAAATTCTTTCTCTAACACAAATATGGTACTGATACCTAAACTAAGAAATACTAAAACAAAGAAAGAAAATTACAGACCAATTTTCCTAATAAATATTGATGCAAAATTTTAAAGAATATATTTCCAGAGATATTATAGCAATTTATTGCTAGGACAATGCACTAGGACAAAATGTGATATATACCAGGAATGCAGGGCTGGTTCAATATGAGGGAAACTATTACTATAATTGACTGAATCAATAACAAATCCAATAGGAATCATATGATAATCTCAATATTTGCAGATAAAGCTTTTGACAAAATATAGGACACATTCCTATTAAAAACACTAGAGAGAACAGGGATAAAGGGAGCTTTCCTTAAATGAATAAGCAGTATCTATCTAAAATCAACTGAAAAGCATTATTTGTAATGGAGAAAAGCTGGACCAATTCCCAATAAGATCAAGGGTGAAATAAGAATGCCCATAATAACCACTATTATTCAACAGTTTAGTAGAAATATTAGCTTTAGCAATAAGAAAAGAACAAGGATTGGAGGAATTAGAGTAAGCAATGAAGAAATAAAACTATCACTCTTTATATATGATAAGACAATGTATTTATAGAATCCTAGGAAATCATCCAAAAATCTATTTGAAATCATCCACAGCATTAGCAAAGTTATAGGACATAAAATAAACCCACAGGAATCATCAGCATTTATATAATTGCTGACAAAACCCATCAGCAAGATATAGAAAGGGAAATTCCATTTAAAATCACTATAGACAAAATAAAATATTTGGGTATGTACCTGCCAAGACAAACCCAGGAACTAACTATATGAGCACAATTACAAAACACTTTTCACATGAATAAAATCAATTCTAAACAATTGAGACAATATCAATTGCACATGGCTAAAGCAAACTAATATAATAACAATGATAATTCTTCCTAAATTTGTCTACTTGTTCAGGGCCATGCCAACTAAAATGCTTAAAATTATTTTATAGAACTAGAAAAAATAATAACAAAATTTCAATACAAAGAATGGTGGGTTAGCAATACCAGACCTAAAATTATATTATACAGCAGCAGTCATCAAAACCATTTGGTACTAGCTAAAAAATAGAGTGGTGGATCGATGGAATAGATTAGATATACATGATGAAATAATGAAGGCCTATAGTAATTTAGTATTTGATAAACTCCCAAACTCTAGCTTCTTGAATAGGAAATCACTTTTGACAAAAATTGCTGGGAAAACTGGAAAATAATATGTCAGAAACTTGGCATAGACATACATCTCACATCCCATACCAAAATAAGATCAAAATGGCTGCATGATTTGTATCATACTTTATACAATAAACAAATTAGGAGAGCAAGGGATAATTTACCTATCAGATCTTTGAAGAAGGGAGGAGTTTATGACCAAAGATGAACTAGAAAACATTATGAAAAACAAAATGGACAACTTTGACTACATTAAATTACTAAGTTTTTGCACAAACCCAATGAACAAAAACAAAATTAAAAGGAAGTATGCTAAGTGCTATTTTCTCTCTCAACTACCACCAATCAATCCTGGTTCCTAAGTCTGATCAGAAAAACTCTGGCAAATCTTACCTCTGTTTTGAGGTCTCCAGAATCCTCTGGCCACTATCTCAGATGGATGCAGTTTGAGCAAAACCGAGCACTCCAGAGTTTTGGCAGGCAAGCTTAGATTTTATTCACATGTTTTACACCTCAGTCTAGGACCCTCCTGCACTCTTAGCATCTTTCCCCAAGGCCAAGCTCCATGTGGAAAGGAGATGGAAAAGGTGGAAAAGAGGTCAAGTCCCTCCTCCTCTGAGCTTATATAGGGTCTATGAGGTCACAGACACAAGCCAATCGATGATGGAGATTACATCCTGAACTTTATGCGAGATCAGAGTAATTAGGATTCCCACCATGGTTGGACGTCCCACCTCCGAAGGAAGATCCCTATATACTCATATCCAATCACATCCAGGGACCTAGGGACCATTGGTATACTTACATCCCAATTGCACTTGCCTGACCTTTCTAATGGAACCTTACAGAAGTATGAAAAAATCTTTTCAGCCAGTGTTTCTGATCAAGGTCTAATTTCTAAAATATCTAAAGTACTGAGTCAAATTCATAAGAACACAAATCAAACTCTAATTGGTAAATGGTCAAAGGATACGAATAGACAATTTTCTGATGACAAAATTAAAGCCATTAAAATTTGTATGGAAAAAATGCTCTAAATCACTATTGAACAGAAAAGTGCAAATTAAGACAACTCTGAGGTGCCACCCCCTCTCAGATTGCCTAAGATGACAGGAAAAGATAATGATAAATGTCGGAGCAGATGTGGGAAGACTGGGACACTAACATATTGTTGGTGGAATTGTGTAATAATCCAATCAATCTGAAGATCAATCTACAAACTATGCATAAATGGATATAAAACTGTGCACAACCTTTGACTTAGAAGTATCACTATTGTGTCTGTATCCTGAGGAAATCATGAAGAAGGGACCCAGATGTGCACAAATATTTGTAGGAGCTCTTTTTGTGGTAGCAAAGAATTTGAAAATGAGTAGATGACCATCAATTGAGGCATGGCTGAACAAGTTGTGGTATATGAAGATAATGGAATATTATTGTCTTCTATAAAAATGGTGAACAAAGATTTATATGAAATGATGCTCAGCAAAAAAAAGTAGAACCTGGAGTGCATTGTGCATAACTATGAAAGACTTGGTTCTTCTCAGTGGTTCAGTGATCCAAAGCAATCCTAATAGTCTTTGGATAGAAAATACCATATGCATCCAGAAAGAAAACTGCGAAGATGGAATATTAATCAATACATGCTATGTTCACTTTTGTCCCCCATTTTTTCTCTCATGATTTTTCCTTCTTGTTCTGATTTTTCTCTATCAATATAATTCATAAAGAAATGTGTATTTAAAAAGTTAATATGAATTTATTACCAGAAAAATAAAGCAATTTTAAAAAAGAAACTAAAATATATAAATAAATAGGAAAAAAATTGTGAGAGATATAATATCAGATCTTTTATGTTTAGATTGCTCATCTGTTTTGGTCTAAGTGTGCTATATGGTATAAATTGCTGTTTCAAATATATATATATTTCTAATTTCCCTAGCAATTCTTATTAAATTGAGAATATTTACATTAGTAATTCTTGCATTTATTGGGCATAGGACTATTATGTTTGTTTGTTTTTTAATTTAAATTTCCTAATCTATTCCATGAGTTATTTTTTAAAATGTTACTGGCTAGTTGTTTGTTTGTTTGTTTTTTGTTTTTTTTTTGTGTGTGTGTGTGTGTGTGTGTGTGTGTGTATTTAATAATTGGAAATTTATTAATTATGTGTCCCTTTGTTTCTGCTTTTTTCATTGCTTCTTTTGAGATTCTATATATTTTATTCTTCAAAATGAATATTGTTGATATTTTGTTGGTTTATAACCTAACTCTTTGGTAGGCTCACTAGTATGCTGCTGAGTCATTTTTAATTGAAGAAGTATCATAAATTATTTTGTATTGTCATTACCCAATCTTTCATTGTGAAGGCTCTCCAAAGTCAATATTTATGTAATGAATACTTAATAGTACTGACTGTGGTTATCATGTTACTTTGCTCCAAAGATAGAGTCTAGTTTTATTTATATAAGTTTTTCATATTGAAATGTCTGAGATATTTGTGTATTTTGTGCTTATTTTGAATTAATGTTCTCTATTTTTTCTTCTAAATTTTATTATTTTTGTAAACAACATGTGGTAGGATTCTGGCTTTTGATCCACTCTATTATCCTCTTCTATTTTATGGGAGACTTTATCCCATTCACATTTACAGTTAAGATTACTTATTTTATTTTCCACCATCTTATTTTTCCTAGTATATGTTTTTCTCTCTCCTTTTACTATGTCTCTCCTCACTAGTGTTTTACTTTTGATCCCCAGCTCCCTTAATCTGTCCTTCCCTTTATCAACTTTCTTAAGCCTTGCATAATTCCTGGCACCTTGAAGTCTTGTGTATGCATTTGTATATATTATACTGTATAGGCAGTGAAGTGCTGCAATGAACACAGTGATTGGCCTGACATCAGGAAGACTTGAGGTCAAATCTAGTCTCAGACACTGGCTCTGTGACCCTTGATAAATTGCATAACCTTGTTTTCCTCAGTTTCTGTATTTGTAAAATGAGCTGGAGAAGGAAATAGCAAACCAATCCAGTATCTTTGCCAAGAAAATCCCAAAAGTGATCATGTTAAATTAGACATGATTGAAATTATTGAATTAGACATGAACAACAAACCATAAGTTACATATGATAAACATTTTTATATACACATGTATACATGTGCTCATGTGCATTTTATTATTTAAGTAATTACTTGTGGTTATTTTCCCGAATAGTAATTATTCTTCTATTCTTAGTTCAAATGAAGTTTGAGTATTGTGTTTTTTATCATGTTACTATATTTTTGTTAAGATTTCATTCAAAATCTTATTAATACTGATCATTGGTTTTTCATTGCTTGATCTTTTCTTGGTTTAGATACCAACACAATATTTGTCAAAGTAATTTTCTCTTAATTATATTTTTATCACATCAATAAAATAATTACTTAAATATTGTTATTTATATCTTAAAAGTTTTGTAGAATTAGCTTATAAATATGACTGGATTATATAGCTCCCTCTTCCAATTCCTTTTGACAATTCAAGTCTTGTTCTAGTTGTCTTATTGGGGGTATGTAACTTTTTTTGTTGTTTTTCTTTAAATTTGATGTTTTCTTTCTTGGCACTATCTAGAATTCACCTTTTCCCTTTTAATCTTCAGTTTTGCTGGCATATAATTGTGCATATTAGGTTCTGATAATTCTTTTTATATTTTTATTTATTTTTAATTATTATTTTTTAAAATTGGCCATTTTATTTTTCTTATTCATAAATAAAGATGACTAAAGATTTTGTTCGTTTTTTGAAAATTGTTCTTGGTTTTATCATTTTTGAAGTTTCTTTGCAATTTTAACTCCTAATTTATAAAACATTCCTTTTTAATACAATGGTCATTTTAAATTCAGGATCAGATTATTGATTTTTTAATTTATTCTATTTTGTTAATTTTTTTTGAATTTTTAGAAAATGTATTTTCCTTTAAGTATTGTTTTAATTATATTTACAAAGTATGAATGTTACCATTTTCTTTAATAA
This sequence comes from Antechinus flavipes, assembly GCF_016432865.1. NCBI lineage: Eukaryota > Metazoa > Chordata > Mammalia > Dasyuromorphia > Dasyuridae > Antechinus > Antechinus flavipes. Next base: position 401,533,848 of record NC_067400.1, read on the forward strand.
AATTATTTTGTTTTTAGGATTTGTTCTTTGATTCACTTGTCCAGGAAAAATACTTAGCTTTCTATTTAATTTTATACCTTTTGCTTATGCTAATGGTCAATTACTAATTTTTTTTGGACTGGGGACTGAAAATTATAAGATATATTCTTCTATCTCAACATTTGGTTATGATTTGTACACCCTAGAAGATTACCAATGTTTGCAAAGGTACCTATGATGTTTATTAATTAATTAATAATATATAATAATAAATTAAATAAATGCTATTTTTTATAGAAGTGATCATTTGCGTTTTATTATGAATGAATTGACAACATTGTGAAAGATGGATTAGAAAGGAAGGGGTTCTAAAGCAAAGGAAACAGTTACATGCTGGTTACAAATTTCTTACTTCTAAGTTTACTTTATTTTAAAACATTCAGGAATAGAATTATTACATTTAATCTAGTAGTAGAGCAGAATTTCAATTGGTCATTCACTGATGATGTCTATTAAGTATTTTCAGATAAATCCAAATAAAAGTTCAGATAGCATCTGAAATGAGAAGCCCAATTATAACTGATTTTCCAAAAACAACTGGACACTACAGTAAATTAATGACTGTTCATCTGCTAAGTATAAACAGGACATGCCTTTGGGGAGATTGGAAATGTGTGTTAGGTATGAGGGATACAAGACTGGTTAATTAAAACTAACATTGCAGTTGATATTTTTGTGATGCACTTGGGATGCAGCAGTTAAAGAGATTAAATTTGTTGGTGTTAAGAATCTAATTAAAGGGGAAAGAGCAGCCTTTTGAAGCAATTTAAATGAGGTATCTTTAGTGCAGTCAAAATGGTAATGTAGCTTGAATAAGAATTTGTAAAGTACATGAAATCCATAAATAGTGGAAAAAATACACTATAAATATCAGATTAGCCTTCATGTTGATGGTCATAAAGAGAGTTTTTAAAAGTTCAATTGTCTAGGTACAGCAGGTTTAAAATTGATTTTGCAAGGTTTATAACCCCTTTTGTCTGATTCAGTGATATAAAAAATAAAATATCATACAAATGTTTTATAATGCCATATATACATATCTTATTGACTTGGGGATAAGAATATTAAGTGTAAGAAGGAGTAGGTGAATGTTTGCTAAGTGTTTAGGAAAGAAGGGCAGGGGTGTATGGAAAAGAAAATAGAGATATAATAAGATCTTTAATAGTGGAGAAAAGAAAAAAGAAAGTAAGTGATTAGTATAATGATGAAAATGAATCTTCTCATTTCTGGAAATGCTACTGCTGCTTCTGTGACTGCTGCTACTGCTGTTACTACCACTAATTTTATTATTACTGTTTACTACTACTACTACTACTGCTGCTGCTGCTGCTGCTGCTACTGCTGCTGCTGCTGCTGCTGCTACAGCTACTGCTACTACAACTACAACTGCTACTACTACTACTACTACTACTACTACTACTACTACCTATTTATGTAATTTTTTAAAAGTTTACATAATAGACATATCATAAGTACTTTATTAATTAGGGAATGCAATTATTATTACAGACATGGAACTTCAATCTCAGAGAATTTAAATGACTTTCTCACAGTCTGACAACAAGTAAATGTGAAAATTTGGAAGCAAATTCAAGTTCCCTACCACTTCTGAAGTCTTTCCTCTATACTACAGTGGCTCATTGGATTATCAGTGATGATCAAAGTAGTAAAATTTATAAATGTATATACTTGGTAATTTTCATAGGATTGTTATAGAGTTGTCACAGAAGGCTACTATATATCAAATGAAGTAAAGCATTTACATGTATGGAACAATAGGGAATAATTATTGGCAGAACCTAGTTCCTAATTAAATTAATAATCCTTTAAAATATACCATTTATATTCATTCATGTCAATGTAAGTTCTGAGAATCCAGAAAGTCAGGTATCATTAAGATTGCTGAAAAGGTTCTAGAAACAAAAGTTCCAGGTTTTAGTTAATGTAATTAATGACTATAATCCTGGGTATTCTACTGGAATATGTGTGATTAGACTTCTTTCTACCCACAATTACATGACACTCTTTCTCTCTCCCTTCTCCCTACCCATCAAAATGTAGTTCCATCAAGTTCATATTAAAATGAGTGAAAAGAAGTACATTCTATCATATCCTTACTTCATATTCTATCCCCAAGTCTCTTCTCTTATTTCTTTTGAGAAATGACATTTATGTTTTTACCATATTCTAAGTAAGTCTCATCTGCTAATCTGTATTTACTCTTTCAAGATTTTCAGTCTGTCTTTTGCACAGTCTTGAGAACTGTAGTGTTTTACTGCTTCATTTCCTTGCCCCAAACTTCATGGTGACCCAGTACTCTCTTCTTTGGCAGAACATCAAGTTCTCCACTACTTTAATGCTCGTCTATCACTTTGCTATGATAATTTATTTAAAATTGTTCAACTTTTTTGTACTTGATAATAACAATGATTTTTACTATTATTATTAGTATTTCACATTTTTAAAGTGTTTAATGCTATAAAACATTTGTATTTAGAATTTAATTTAATCAAGAAGCCAATTATAGGACTTCCGGCCAAGATGGCAGAGAGGAAATACACTGCTGTGTAACCTCCATGTTTTTCTCTCACTATTCATTTCATTTCATGCCTCTGAATTAATGCTCGACTGAAAAAAAACATACAATTACTTACCAAGAGAAACCATCCTTGAGACTCGTCAAGAAAGGTCTGTTTTTGCGCGAGGGCGGGGACAGTATTTGGAAGCAGTCTGCAGGCAGCAGCTGCAGCGAGAGCACAGATAGCAGCTCAGAACCGAGTAGAGCGGAGAGGGGGTGGGGCGTGATCGCAGCCGTCTCTGCGGGGAGAGCTTTGCTACAGGATTAGATACTTTGCTCCGGCAGCGAGTCAGCAGCCCAGCAGAGAAGCTAAAAACACCGGGGGTGAAGAATACAGCCCCAAACAGCTGGAGTCTCTCGGGACCTGGCCACCCCTCCCCCACAGTGTCTCAGCCCGCTCGGATCTCAGCAGGCTCCATAGCACAGTAGGACCCGTGCCTCACGAATACCCTGCCCCTCCCCCAAAGAAAGCAGCCTCCATTCAAGGGGTTTTTTTCCTTCTGTTTCTTTGATAGTTTGTCTTTGATAATTAGACAGAATGAGCAAGAAACTGAAAAAGAATTTAACCCTGGACAGCTTTTATACAGATAAAGAGCAGACTCCAAATCCTGAGGAGACTAAAAACAAACAGTCCCCAGGTGAATCCCCAAAGGAGGAGATCATATGTTCCTCAGCACAGATGAATCTCATGGAGGAAATTAAAAAGGCTCTCACAAGGGAGCTAGAAGAAAAATGGGAAAAGGAGAGGGAGGCTTGGCAAAAGGGGAAGGAGGCTTGGCAAAAGGAGAAGGAGGCTTTGCAAAAGGAGAGGGAGACTTGGCAAAAGGAGAGGGAGGCTCTGCAAAAGGAGAGGGAGGCTTGGCAAAAGAGCCTGGAGAAGTCAGTTAAAGAGAGAGTGGATAAAGAAACCAAATCCTTGAAAAATAGGATTGGTGAACTGGAAAACAAAATTGGCGAAATGGAAAAAAATTCCACAGAACAAAAGAACTCAATTGGACAATTAGAAAAAGATCTTTAAAAAGTGAGTGAAGAAAATACCTCACTGAAAATCAGGGTCGAACAATTGGAATTGAATGACTCGAGGAGACAAGAAGAATCAGTCAAGCAAATCCAAAAAAATCAAACAATGGAAAAGAATGTGAAATACCTTCTGGGGAAGACAACAGACCTGGAAAACAGATCCAGGAGAGACAACCTGAGAATCATCGGACTTCCAGAAAAGTATGATGAAAAAAAGAGCCTGGACACTATTTTCCAGGAAATTATCAAAGAGAACTGCCCAGAAGTCATAGAAACAGAAGGTAAAATAGACATTGAAAGAATTCATCGATCCCCTACTGAAAGGGATCCTAAAATCAAAACACCAAGGAATATAGTGGCGAAATGCCAGAACCCTCAGGCAAAGGAAAAAATACTGCAAGCGGCTAGAAAAACCCAATTCAAGTATCAAGGAGCCACAATAAGGATCACCCAGGATCTGGCAGCATCCACATTAAAGGATCGAAGGGCCTGGAATATGATATTCCGAAAGGCTAAGGAACTTGGTATGCAACCAAAAATAACTTACCCAGCGAGATTGAGCATCTTTTTCCAGGGAAGAAGATGGACATTCAATGAAATAAGCGAATTTCATCTATTTCTGATGAAAAAGCCAGAACTTAACAAAAAATTTGATCTACAAGCACAGAACTCAAGAGAAATCTAAAAAGGTAAAGATTAATCTTGGGAACTATATTTCGGCTATAAAGATGTATAAAGAATACATGTATACCTTGTTCTAGAAACTAGATGTGGAAAGGACATTGTACCAGAAAAAAGGGAAAGTAGGGGTACTACATTTCATGAAGAGGCAAAGAAAACCTATTATATCTGAGAGAAAGAATGGAGAGGGATGACTATAGTGAGTATTTTACTGCTTTCAGAATTGGCATTAAGAGAAGAATTTTAGACATATTCAATCTATGGTGAAACTTCTCCCACCTCATTGAAAAGTGAGAAGGGAAAAGTGAAAAAGGAAGGAATAAGCTAAGTGGAAGGGAATACGGTAACTGGGAGGGAAAGGGGCAAGTTGGGGGGGGAACTCTAAGGGAGGGGAGGGATACTAAAAAAGGGAGGGCTGTGAGAAGCAAGTGGTGCTCACAAGCTTAATACTGGGAAGGGGGATAAGGGAGTAAGAAGGGAGAAAAGCATAAACCGGGGTTAACAAGATGGCAAGTAATACAGAATTGGTCATTTTAACCATAAATGTGAACGGGGTAAACTCCTCTATAAAGAGGAAGCGGTTAGCAGAATGGATTAAAAGCCAGAATCCTACAATATGTTGTATACGGAAACACACCTGAAGAGGGGTGATACATGCAGGTTAAAGGTAAAAGGTTGGAGCAAAATCTACTATGCTTCAAATGAAGCCAAAAAAGCAGGGGTAGCCATCCTGATCTCAGATCAAGCTAAAGCAAAAATTGATCTAATCAAAAGAGATAAGGAAGGGCACTATATCTTGCTAAAGGGTAGAATGAATAATGAAGAAGTATCTATATTAAACATATATGCACCAAGTAGTGTAGCATCTAAATTCTTAAAAGAGAAATTAAGAGAGCTGCAAGAAGAAATAGACAGTAAAACTATAATAGTGGGAGATCTCAACCTTGCACTCTCAGAATTAGATAAATCAAACCACAAAATAAATAAGAAAGAAGTCAAAGAGATAAATAGAATACTAGAAAAATTAGATATGATAGATCTCTGGAGAAAATGTAATGGGGACAGAAAGGAGTACACCTTCTTTTCAGCAGTTCATGGAACTTATACAAAAATTGACCATATATTAGGACATAAAAACCTCAAACTCAAATGCAGTAAGGCAGAAATAGTGAATGCATCGTTTTCAGACCATGATGCATTGAAAATTACATTCAATAAAAAGCCACAGGAAAGTAGACCAAAAAATAATTGGAAACTAAATAATCTCATACTAAAGAATGATTGGGTGAAACAGCAAATTATAGACATAATCAATAACTTCATCCAAGAAAACGATAATAATGAGACATCATACCAAAATGTATGGGATGCAGCCAAAGCGGTAATAAGGGGAAATCTCATATCTCTAGAGGCCTATTTATATAAAATAGAGAAAGAAAAGAATTGTGTTTGCAATTAAAAATGCTAGAAAAGGAACAAATTAAAAACCCCCAATCAAACACTAAACTTGAAATTCAAAAAATAAAAGGAGAGATCAATAAAATTGAAAGTAAAAAACTATTGAAACTATTGAATTAATTAATAAAACTAAGAGTTGGTTCTATGAAAAAACCAACAAAATAGACAAACCCTTAGTAAATCTGATTAAAAAAAGGAAAGAAGAAAATCAAATTGTTAGTCTTAAAAATGAAAAGGGAGAACTCACCACTAACGAAGAGGAAATTAGAGCAATAATTAGGAGTTACTTTGCTCAACTTTACGCCAATAAATTCGACAACTTAAATGAAATAGAAGAATACCTCAAAAATATAACTTGCCTAAACTAACAGAGGAAGAAGTAAATATCCTAAATAGTCCCATCTCAGAAAAAGAAATAGAACAAACTATTAATCAACTCCCTAAGAAAAAACCCCAGGACCAGATGGATTTACATCTGAATTCTATCAAACATTTAAAGATCAATTAACTCCAATGCTATCTGAACTATTTGAAGAAGTAGGGATTGAAGGAGTTCTACCAAACTCCTTTTATGACACAGATATGGTACTGATACCTAAACCAGGTAGGCTGAAAACAGAGAAAGAAAATTATAGACCAATCTCCCTAATGTATATTGATGCTAAAATCTTAAATAAAATATTAGCAAAAAGATTACAGAAAATCATCCCCAGGATAATACACTATGACCAAGTAGGATTTATACCAGGAATGCAGGGCTGGTTCAATATTAGGAAAACTATTAACATAATTGACTATATCAACAACCAACCAAACAAAAACCATATGATCATCTCAATAGTTTCAGAAAAAGCATTTGATAAAATCCAACATCCATTCCTAATAAAAACTCTTGAGAGCATAGGAATAAAAGGACTTTTCCTTAAAATAGTTAGGGGCATATATTTTAAACCTTCAGTAAGCATCATATGCAATGCGGAAAAACTAGAACCTTTCCCAGTAAGATCTGGAGTGAAACAAGGCTGCCCACTATCACCATTATTATTCAATACTATATTAGAAACACTAGCCTCTGCAATAAGAGTCGAGAAAGAGATTAAAGGAATTAGAGTAGGCAATGAGGAAACCAAACTATCACTCTTTGCAGATGATATGATGGTATACCTAGAAAACCCCAGAGATTCTACTAAAAAGCTATTAGAAATAATTCATAATTTTAGCAAAGTAGCAGGATACAAAATAAATCCCCATAAATCCTCAGCATTCTTATACACCACCAACAAAATCCAAGAGCAAGAGATACAAAGAGAAATTCCATTCAAAATAACTGTTGATAGCATAAAATATTTGGGAATCTACCTACCAAAGGAAAGTCAGGAATTATATGAGCAAAATTACAAAAAAGTTTTCACACAAATAAAGTCAGACTTAATAACTGGAAAAATATTAAGTGCTCTTGGATAGGCCGAGCGAATATAATAAAGATGACAATACTCCCTAAACTAATCTATTTATTTAGTGCTATACCAATCAGACTTCCAAGAAAATATTTTAATGATTTAGAAAAAATAACAACAAAATTCATATGGAACAATAAAAAGTCGAGAATCTCAAGGGAATTAATGAAAAAAAAAAATCAAATGAAGGTGGCCTAGCTGTATCTGATCTAAAATTATATTATAAAGCAGCAGTCACCAAAACCATTTGGTATTGGCTTAGAAATAGATTAGTTGATCAGTGGAAAAGGTTCGGTTCACAAGACAGAATAGCAATCTAGTGTTTGACAAACCCAAAGATTCTAAATTTTGGGATAAGATTTCATTATTTGATAAAAACTGCTGGGATAACTGGAAATTAGTATGGCAGAAATTAGGCAAGGACCCACACTTAACACCACATACCAAGATAAGATCAAAATGGGTCCATGACCTAGGCATAAAGAACAAGATTATAAATAAATTAGAGGAACATAGGATAGTTTATCTCTCAGACTTGTGGAGGAGAAAGAAATTTGTGACCAAAGATGAACTAGAGACCATTACCAATCACAAAATAGAAAATTTTGATTATATCAAATTAAAAAGCCTTTGTACAAACAAAACGAATGCAAACAAGATTAGTAGGGAAGCAACAAACTGGGAAAACATCTTTACAATTAAAGGTTCTGATAAAGGCCTCATTTCCAAAATATATAGAGAACTGACTCAAATTTATAAAAAATCAAGCCATTCTCCAATTGATAAATGGTCAAAGGATATGAACAGACAATTTTCAGATGAAGAAATTGAAACTATTACCACTCACATGGAAGAGTGTTCCAAATCACTATTGATCAGAGAAATGCAAATTAAGACAACTCTGAGATATCACTACATACCTGTCAGATTGGCTAAGATGACAGGAAAAAATAATGATGAATGTTGGAGGGGATGTGGGAAAACGGGGACACTATGCATTGTTGGTGGAGTTGTGAACGAATCCAGCCATTCTGGAGAGCAATCTGGAATTATGCCCAAAAAGTTATCAAACTGTGCATACCCTTTGATCCAGCAGTGTTTCTATTGGGCTTATACCCCAAAGAGATACTAAAAAAGGGAAAGGGACCTGTATGTGCCAAAATGTTTGTAGCAGCCCTGTTTGTAGTGGCTAGAAACTGGAAAATGAATGGATGCCCATCAATTGGAGAATGGCTGGGTAAATTGTGGTATATGAATGTTATGGAATATTATTGCTCTGTAAGGAATGACCAGCAGGATGAATACAGAGAGGCTTGGAGAGACCTACACGGACTGATGCTAAGTGAGATGAGCAGAACCAGGAGATCATTATACACTTCGACAATGATATTGTATGAGGATGTATTCTGATGGAAGTGGATTTCTCTGACAAAGAGACTTAACTGAGTTTCATTGGATAAATGATGGACAGAAACAGCTACACCCAAAGAAGGAACACTGGGAAATGAATGTGAACTATTTGATTTTTTATTTTCTTCCTGAGTTATTTTTACCTTCTGAATCCAATTCTCCCTGTGCAGTGGGAGAACTGTTCGGTTCTGCAAATATGTATTGTATCTAGGATATACTGCAACATATTTAACATATATAGGACTGCTTGCCATCTTGGGGGTGGGGGGAGGGAGGGAGGGAGGGAGGGGAAAAAACGAAACATAAGTGATTGCAAGGGATAATGCTGTGTAAAAATTATCCTGGCATGGATTCTGTCAATACAAAGTTATTATTAAATAAAATTAAATTTTCAAAAAAAAAAAAAAGAAGCCAATTATAGGAAATAGGTAATTATTACACTGTAATGCTCTTCTCTAAAATATAATGTTCTCTGGGAGCGGGTTTCTTTTCAGTTCAGTAATCCCTGCCAAATGCAGCCAGAAGTTAAAGTCCAAATCCTTTATTGTATCTTTCAAAGTCTTGTTTCCACCCTTGGGCCTGGTTAGCTTTCTTAGAGACCTATCTCTCTCCTTGGTTCCCAGATCTCCTGCCACTAGTCCTTTGCTTCTGCCAGCTTCAGCCTCTAGCTCCCTCCGAATGTCTCCGAATCCAAAGGTTTGTACTTCAGTATCCAGCAAGCACAAATGTGGAAGATAGAATGAATCTGTTTTTTTCCTCTGAGAGCTTCTAGTGGGCTTCTGTGTCTGTCTCTGAGAGCTTCTTGCTTATATGCTGTACACCGAGTATACACCGATCATTATATCAGTAGGAAACCATTATTTGTTGTAGGATTAAATCAATGCTAAACTAGATTGAACCACTGTCTCCTCAATTCCACTTAGCACCTTGTTTCAAGTTCTGGTGCATAACATCTCCTTAGGATCAGATCAATCATACTGAACCATGCTAAATTAGATAATCATCATCTCTATCAATCCCACTGACTTAATACCATGTAAGAATCATAATATTACACATAAATAGAGGCTCAACAAAACTGAAATATTTACCTATATCACACAATAAATTAGGAAATAACAAGGACTCAAATCCATATTTTTTTAATTAAAATCCAGTACTTTACTCCAACATACTATTAATTACTTTTGGAATAGGAAACTGGCTTTAAAAAACATATTAATTTGCAGTGACTTAAATTTGTTTTTTATGTTAAGGTTTTTACAAAGCTGTATATATACTCTTCTTCCACTGCCACCATCTGGTCCTTCATAATACCCCCATGATTTAGAGCTGGAAGTTCCCTTACAATTCATCTGGTTTGACATTTCCATTTTATTGATAAGGAAACAATAGCTCAGAAAGTTTAAGTAATTAGGATATAAACTGGGTTCTCTGGCTCCAAAGCTAGTTTGTATTAAATCAAAATGATTCATGTTAATATCTATTTATTTTAAACTTTGGCAGTTATGATTTATTGTCAATGTGAAGTTTTTACTTAGATACTCAAGCAGATGAAGGTGTTCTTGAGATGAAGATGTTCATAAGAACCTACTTCATACATTATTCCAGTACATTCTTTTTGGTACTGCTAACATTTCTTTCCTTCAGTAGAAGCTGTTTTGAAGAAAGTAACCATTGAGAAAAATGATGCAATGGAAAAATAATTTGAATCAGAGGGAATGGATTCAACTTCTGAGTCTGTTGTATGTCTGAAATTATATAAAACCAATGAGTCTTTCTAAGTCTAGTTTCATTACCTTTAAAATAAAAATGATAGACTAGTCCAAATCTGCTATCCTATGATTGTGAAAAGACTTCATTTGGTCATTCCTTCAACTTCATGGAAATTGAAGAAGTCATCATTCAAGCGAATGGCCCATGGAATTAACAACACAAGCACATCCCAGAATATTATAAAACATAATGGGCAACAAGCACTGTATGCAGTTTGTATATTAATGAGCAAAGACCTAAATATTTGTGCAGCCATGCAATTGGAAGGACCATGTCCATTACAAAAGTATTAAATCAATATTGATTTTACAGCTTTAAATACTTTTTTTGTATTTTATATAAAAGAGAAAGGAAATTATTAATTTATATAATGATTTAATATTTATGAGTATTTCTTCTAATGATCTCATAATAATATTTACTTTTGCCAGGTGCTTCACTTTCTCCTTGGAAATATATACTTTTGAAAACAAGGTTAAATCTTCAATATACTAGTAATATTCACATTTCATATGATTTATTTATTTTTCATCATTATGAAAACTGTGGTGTTCTCTTCTATAATATAATGGTTCTCTCTGGGAGCAAGTTTCTTGGGGAGATTTTCTGGAGGCAGCCTTAGTATCAGTTCAGATCAATAATCACCCCAAATGCAGCTAAGTGTTAAAAGTTCAGATATTTTATTGCTTCCTCCAAAATAGCCCAGTTAGTTTTTCTTAGAGCCTATCTCTGCTTGGTTGCAAGAGCTCCCTACGAATGTCTCCAAATCCAAAGGTTTGTCCTTCAGCCTCAAGCCAGCACAAAGGGGGAAAATAGATTGAATCTGTCTTGCCTCTGAGAGAGGGTTTCTAGCTCTCAATCTTCCAGAGTGCTCTGTGTCTGTTCCAGAATGGTCCTCTCCTACTCCTGGCAATGTTCCGAACTGATTCTGACTGACTCACTGAAGCTCTTTTTCTGCTTGGTGTAAAAGGTTGACTCCTCCTCCGAGAGTGGGATTATGGGATCTGAGAGTGGGATTATGGGTTTCTGATTCGTGAATCTCATACTGAATACTGACTTGTGAATCTCCCAAAAGTGTGAACTCCATTGAGTACTTAAATACATTAGTGAGCTAGAGAATTTGCTAAGTACCATGCTAAACTAGCAACTGACATCACTTTGTAAGGATTGGCTCTAAGGTATGAACCAATAAGCATTGTATCAATTTCATTGAGTTAACACTAGGATTCTAACATCTCCCTTGAGTTATCACCTTGTTTCAAGTTGAGTTAACACTAGGATTCTAACAGAAAACAATGTAGTAGAATACTCTAAAGCTTATGAAAGAATGAGAGCTTTAACCTGACCATTTGCCCGTGAATTTTGATAAAACTGCTTTCATGGTTTTTCTTCATTAAAGATTAGAAAATAAAGATGTCTGTGGTTTAACTTAACCACATTCAAAACAGAATTCAACAAGTAATTATTTATTTCAAATGATAAGGAAGATATTTCTCTGATTATATAAATATATAATCTTTAAAGTTAAACTCATTGATACTCAATGTGCACTCTGATTTCTCTTTCCTCTAGAGTTTATTCTAAACTAAACCACTTTTCTTCACTAATCAATTACTGAACCTTGTTAACAGGCATTTTATGCTACACAAAATCATAGATGAATTTAATTGTTTTGTTTCAACTATTGGTCAGGTATGCTTTTACATAAACTGAAGGATTGACTACATTTATCACTCATGAGTTATTTATTGCTGTTTGTAATCTTAAATGACTCAAAATTCTATCACTCCAATGAACAACATAAGTAGAGAAAGTATTGATTCATCTATTAATTCATCAAATGATTAATCTCAGAATTATGTGAAAGACTACATGCAAAATGAAGTTCTTTATATATTTTTATTTCATTAAACATTTCCCAATTACATGTACATTTTTAACATCTATTTCTTAAAATTGTGAGTTACGAATTCTCATACTACTTCACATTCACTCCCCCCCCTTTATAAGAAGGCAAAAAAATCAATGGGAATTATACCTATTTCCCTATGAGACCTGTTAGAAAAGAAAATACGAACATGATAAAGTTCTTTAATAGTATACTTCAAGTTTCAATTTTCATGACTGGTCATTTGGAATTATCTTGAGACATTGTCTTGATTAAAGTGTATGAGTTTTTAATAACTGATCATCCTCACAATATTTGTGTTGCTATATACAATATTTTTCTGGTTTTGTTCACTTTATTTTGCATGAGTTCACAAGTTTTCCGGTTTTCTGAAACTGTCCTGATAGTCATTTCTCATATTCCACCATAATCATATACCAAAACTTCTTCAGCCATGTCCCAAGTAATATGCATACTCTTAATTTCTGATATTTTCACCAAAAATCTGTAACAAGTATTTTTTAAACAAATAAATATCCTTTATCTTTTCTTTGATCTCTTCATGACAAGAGCTAGTAGTGTTATTACTGGGTTACAAATTATGCACAGTTTTATAGACCATTTAGGAATAATTTCAAATTGTTCTCCAGAATGGTTAGATTAGTTCACAATTCTGTCAACACTGCATTAGTGTCATGATTGTTCCATGTTTCCCCTAGTATTTGTCATTTTCCTTTTCTGTCATGTTAGTCAATCTGACAGGCATGAGGAGATAATTCAATTATTTTAATTTGTATTTCTTGGTGATATTTCAGACCTTTCTCTTTTTTTCATGTGACTGTTAATAACTTTGATTTATTCTTCTGAAAATTGTTCATATTCTTTGATCATTTATCAAGTGGGGAGTGGCTCTGAGTTCCTTATATATTTAAGAAATGAGACATTTATCAGATAAGAGAAACTTCCTATAAATATGTTTTTCAGCTTTTTGTTTCTGTCAAATTGGACTGCACTCATTTGGTACAAAAACTTCTTCATTTCATATAATCAAAATTAACCATTCTATTTCTTGTAATTCTATTTCTTCTTTGGTCATTAATTCTTTCTATATCAATTGATAAGACAAATACATTTTTCCAAGATTCCCTAATTTAATTATATCTTTCTTTATGTCTAAATCAGTTATCCATTTTGATTTTATTTTGGTGAGGTGTCGAGCTATGCCTAGTTTCTTCAAATTTGCTTCCCAGTTTTCTTAGCAATTTTTGTGATATGTTGATTTCTCATTGCCAAGGCTTTGATCTTATGGTTTATCAAATACTAGATTACTATGGTCATTTTAAATATATATATTCCCTGTTGCACTGATCTGGCAGTCTATTTCTTATGCAGTACCAAAATATTTTGATGATTATTCCTTTGTAATAAAATTTGAAATAGAACTAGTCTGACTTCTTTCACTGTCTTTTTCAGTGGATCCCCAGATATTCTTGACCTTTTGTTCTTCCAGCTAAATTTTTTGATTATTTTTTCTAACTCTGGAAAATTACTCTTTGGTTCTTTAATTGCTATGACACTGAAGAAGTAAATTAGCTTAAATAGAATTGTCATTTTTATTATACTGTGGTTGTGGTCTACCCTTGAGAAATTAATATCTCTAATAGTTTAGATTTGTCTTTATTTGTGTGAAAAGTCTTTTGTGTTCCTGGACCTGTCTTGGGAGGTAGACTACCAAATATTTTATATTATCCTTTGCTATTATTATTTTTTTTTTTTTTTTGGCCGAGGCAATTGGGGTTAAGTTACTTACCCAGAGTCATAGAGCCAGGAAGTGTTAAGTGTCATATTTGAACTCAGGTCCTCCTGACTTCAGGGTTGGTGCTCTATCCACTATACCAACTAGCCAACCCCCTATCTACTGTTATTTTAAATGGAATGTTTCTTTCTATCTTTTCATGCTTGATTTTGTTGATAGTATAGAGAAATGTTGGTGATTTCTGTGGATTTATTTTATGTCCTACAATTTTGTTGAAGTTATTAATTTTTTCAGCTAGTCCTTTAGTTGATTTTCTAGGCTTCTCAAAGTATGCCATCATATCATCATTACAGAGTGATGACTTTTTTTCCTCATTGACTCTATTTATTTATTTATTTTTTCCTTCTTTTATTACTATAGTTAGCAAATCTGGTACAATGTTTAAGAATAGTGGTGGTAATAGACATCCTTGTTTTACCCCAGATTTTCCTGAGAAGGTTTTAAGTTTATTCATGTTACAGAAAATTCTTACACTTAAGTTTAAATAAATACCAATTTTCACTTTAAGGATGACTATATTTATGTAGTGTGCTTTCTGAGCCCCCACATTGAGGTGCCAAAATATACTATCCAGACTAGCTCTTTGGAGGACCTCGGGACCAGCCTGAGTCCTTGGTCTTAGTGGAAGAATGAAGGGGGCAGGAGACTCACAAGGATGGTCAAAGATGGAGTCTGTTTATTTCAAGTTCTCTCAGCCCTTAAATACCTTAGTAGGATTACATAATTACAGCACACTAAGTATGTGCCAACTGTCAAACCATTACATCACCACAGCACACATGTGTTAACTATAAGCACCCTGCTATTAATATTATAAGCAAATTAGAAGAACAAAGGATAGTTTACTATCCTTTATATGTATATTATATATAATTAGTATAACTTTATAACTTGTGGTGCAACAGGTAGTTTCTTTGCATATCTCTTTTGTTCTTTGCTTTTGTTTGCCCTCTGAAAGTACCCTGCCTTTTTTACATTAAATAAAGCTTAATGGATTTTGTTCTAGACCATTATTTGAACTCTGTGGATATCTATTTCAATCTTACTTTTGGCTTCTGATACGGGATTCTGATTTCTTTTTTTTTTTTTTTTTTTTTTTTTTCTATTTTTTAAAAAATAACTTTTTATTGACAGAACCCATGCCAGGGTAATTTTTTACAACATTATCCCTTACACTCACTTCTGTTCCAATTTTTCCCTTCCCTCCCTCCATCCCTTCCCCCAGATGGCAAGCAGTCCTATATATATGTTAAATATGTCGCAGCACATCCTAGGTACAATATATGCGTGCAGAACCGAACAGTTCTCTTGTTGCACAGGGAGAATTGGATTCAGAAGATAGAAATAACCCAGGAAGAAAAACAAAAATGTAAACAGTTTATATTCATTTCCCAGTGTTCTTTCTTTGGGTGTAGCTGCTTCTGTCCATCATTGATCAGTTGGAACTAATGTAGATCTCTTTGTCAAAGAAATCCACTTCCATCAGAATACATTCTCATACAGTATCATTGTTGAAGTATATAATTATCTCCTGGTTCTACTCATTTCATTTAGCATCAGTTCATGTAAGTCTCTCCAAGCCTCTCTGTATTCATCCTGCTGGTCATTTCTTACAAAACAATAATATTACATAACATTCATATACCACAATTTACCCAACCGTTCTCCAATTGATGGGCATCCATCCATTCATTTTCCAGTTTCCAGCCACTACAAACAGGGCTGCCCCAAACATTTTGGCACATACAGGTCCCTTTCCCTTCTTTAGTATCTCTTTGGGGTATATGCCCAGCAGTAGCACTGCTGGATCAAAGGTATGCACAGTGTGATAACTTTTTGGGCATAATTCCAGATTGCTCTCCAGAATGGTTGGATTTGTTCACAGCTCCACCAACAATGCATCAGTGTCCCAGTTTTCTGGCATCCCCTCCAACATTCATCATTATTTTTTCCTGTTATTTTAGCCAATCTGACAGGTGTGTAGTGGTATCTCAGAGTTGTCTTACTTTGCATTTCTCTGATCAATAGTGATTTGGAACACTCTTTCATATGAATGGAAATAGTTTCAATTTCATCATCTGAAAATTGTCTGTTCATATCCTTTGACCATTTATCAATTAGAGAATGGCTTGATTTCTTATAAATAAATTCTCTATAAATATATAATTTATATAATATATAAATATATAAATATATAATTATAAATTATAATTCTAAATAAATTCTTATAAATATATAAATTCTCTATATATTTTAGAAATGGGCCCTTTATCAGAACCTTTAACTGTGAAGATGTTTTCCCAATTTGTTGATTCCCTTCTAATCTTTGCATTAGTTTTGTTTGTACAAAGGCTTTTTAATTTGATTTAATCAAAATTTTCATCTTTAGTTCATCTCTGGTCGCAAATTTCTTCTTCTTCCACAAGTCTGAGAGATAAACTATCCTATGTTCCTCTAATTTATAATCTCATTCTTTATGCCAAAATAATGGACCCATTTTGATCTTGGTATGGTATTAAGTGAGGGTCCATGCCTAATTTCTGCCATACAAATTTCCGGTTAATCCCAGCAGTTTTTAATCAAATAATGAATTCTTATCCCAAAAGTTAAGATCTTTGGGTTTGTTAAACACTAGATTGCTATAGTTGACTATTTTGTCTTGTGAACCTAACTTATTCCACTGATCAACTAATCTATTTCTTAGCCAATACCAAATGGTTTTGGTGACTGTTGCTTTATAATATAGTTTTAGATCAGGTACAGCTAGGCCACCTCCATTTGATTTTTTTTTCTCATTAATTCCCTTGAGATTCTCCACTTTTTATTGTTCCATATGAATTTTGTTGTTATTTTTTCTAGATCATTAAAATATTTTCTTGGAAGTCTGATTGGTATAGCACTAAATAAATAGATTAGTTTAGGGAGTATTGTCATCTTTATTATATTCGCTCGGCCTATCCAAGAGTACTTAATATTTTTCCAATTATTTAAGTCTGATTTTATTTGTGTGGAAAGTTTTTTGTAATTTTGCTCATGTAATTCCTGACTTTCCTTTGGTAGATAGATTCCCAAATATTTTATGCTGTCAACAATTATTTTGAATGGAATTTCTCTTTGTATCTCTTGCTGTTGGATTTTGTTGGTGATGTATAAAAATGCTGAGGATTTATGGGTATTTATTTTGTATCCTGCAACTTTGGCTGAAGTTATTTCTAATAGCTTTTTAGTAGAATCTCTGGGGTCCTCTAAGTATATTATCATAGGGATTCTGATTTCTAATCTATTCTGTTATATAGTTTCATTTTATGTGTGATTTAATCACATTAACGTTCACAGTTATGATTATTAACTGTGCCTTTTCTCTTCATCCTATTTTCATCTGTTTATCCTGCTCTATCCTTTTTTAATCCCATTTTTTCACTTATGTCTCTTTTACTTCTGAACATAACTTTCTCTTATTTGCTATCCCTTTCATGATTGCCTCTCCCTCCTCCTTTTCCTGTTGGATAAGATAAATTACTACTACATTTTAAATATCTCTCTATATAGTTTTCCTATTTTAATTGTGTTCATCTTGGAAAAGATAGATTTTTATTATCAATTGAATACGCATAGTAAATCCTTACTTTTTGCATTGCTAGCATTCTAAGAAAACTGTACAACAGTCAAAAAAACTTACTTGTCAATACATTGAATCTCTTGGGAATAAGGGTTACATAAAGGAATAAGGGAATAAGTCTGTGACTACCAAATTGTAATCATTCACCACAGATCATTGAAAACACACTTTTCTATATATGATTATGAAATCATTAATTCTGATTATACACTGTTTCCTAACTGTGACCATGAAATGATCAATAAAATGCAGTACACAAAAAAGATAATGTGCATAACCCATTTTTTCTTGCTAGTAATTCACTAAATTTTGTGACCTTTTGTGCTGATTTCAAAAAATTGAAAATTTATTTTATTTCAGAAAATGTTCTCTTTTGATAATATATGAAATCTACAATTCAATAAATACTGTGTAATACATAAAATTCTTAAAACTAAATTTTTTTTAACATGAATCTAACCTTCCACTGGATTGGATGGCTATGTGAGGTCATTGTGCTGTAAATCTTCTGTTTTGGTCACCCTCTGAAAATCATGGGAAAGGTTACTCAAACTTTAGTCTCTGCTGTGCCTGGTAAATTTCAAAATTTTGCCTGACACTTTGTCCTTTATGGTAGATTGTTTTGGACATTGTAATGGACATCCTGCCTTGAAATAATCTGTTATTAATGTCAGCTTCTCATACCATTTGAAATCTTTTAAGGATCTTGGTATAGGGAAACATAATAAAGGCAAGTTGGCCTTTATCCTTGAGGCTGTAGTTGATGTTGGAGTTGGCAACCATGGTGTCACTCCTCAGTTGGTCAATTATATCAAGACAGCCTTCAGGCTTGGAAACAATGATTGGCACTTAATTTTTTTTCTCTACTATTTACAGACATGGTTTCAACTATAAAAGTGAAAAGATTATTAAGAAAATCACCTGAATGCTTAAAGTCATAAATGTTAAACTCATGAGTTTAAGCCATGTGTGTGTGTATATATATATATACACACACACACACACACATATATATATATATACACACACACACATATATATATATATATATACACACACCCATATGTATGTGTGTATGTATGTATGTGTGTATATGTATGCATGCAGTTATATTTCCCTTTTTGAACCAATTTGGATGTGAATGAATTTCAAACACCTCTTCCCCATTTTCCTCGTCAACATATAAGCTCTTTGTCTCTTTTATGTGACATGATGTTCCCTATTCCCCTTCTTCTTTCCTATGGCATTTGCCTTTCTCATTTATCCATATTTTATATATCCTATAATATTCCATAATCATATGGAATCACAATTGATCCACTTGCTCTCTGTCCTCTTTCTACATAGAATTATTCTATCTTAATAGAGATAAAATTCTTTGAAGTTACATATATTATCCTTTCATATAGAAAGGTGGGTACATGGTACAGTGGATAGATTTCTGTGTCTGAAGACAGATTCATCTTCCTGGATTAAGTGCTGAGCATGTTCTATTTTATTTTTTTCCCTTTCATGCCTTCCATCTCTCCCAAGTAGTTAAACATAAATACACACACACATTCACAATCATCAATAATCCCCCCCAACATATATCTATATACACATATACTTAGATCCACATGTATACATATTCTCAGACACATACATATATTCATATATATGCATATGCATTTACCTGTATATAAACATGAATGCAAAACAATAATAATATGGCTGACATATAATATAGATTTCTCTCAATTGAATCTTCAAATTTGACTTTGTCTAAAATGAATGATAACTAGCTCTACTTTTTTTCTAATGAATTTGATTCCTAATGTTTGTAGTGTTTTTATGGATCCTTTATTTCCTACTTTAATTCTGTTCCTTAATTTGCCTTGTTTTTACTTAATTTCCTCTCATCCATGGACCTCTCCCTTATATTCTACCCTCATGTCTTCCTTCCCTCTTTATCTTATTCCTACTAATTTATATACCTTATCCTCCTCCAATTTATCTAAACACTTTCTGTACGCCCCTTATTTTATGCCACTCTTCTTCCTTCTTTATTTTTCCCATTAATCTACATACCTTGTTCTGCTTCCATTACTTTATACATCCTTTTCTAGCCCATCTTATTCTTTATCCCTTGCCCATTAATCTATATATCTTGTCCCACTGTCATAAATTATGCATCCTCCTTAACCCTACTTTATCTTAATCTCTCACTCCACCCCGCCCCCATTATTTCTTTATAGATTTTGGAGGGTGCTATACCTTTCACATTACATATGTTGTGTTGCCTATTTAACCCATTCCCCATATGAATAGGTTTTCAGAACTATGAGCCCTTCTTTCCCTTCTAATGCCTCTGTGTCTATTCTTCCTCTGCACTTCATTTGTTTAACATGATTACTATTTTTACCTTTTCATAGGTAGTTTTGTTTTTTAGTCAGATTGCATTCTACTCTGCCCTAATCTTTCTTTTGAACTACCCAATTACTGATGTCAATATTAAAAATATAATATACATCTCCATGTAAAAATGTAAATAATTTGTCCATGTTAAATTCCTTGAAATTAATCTTTGATGTTGACTCTCATATGTTAAATTTTTTATTGACTTTAGCTTTGGTTGAGCAAAGTCCTGAAAATCTGCAGGTTCTTTTTTTTTTTTTCAATATAATGGATAATCTTGTTGGATATTTTTTTTTCACCACAGATCTAGCTCTTTTGGTTGCCAATATATTATTGCTGTACCTGAGGTATTTTATTGCGGCTGCTAAATCCTGTATGAGTCTAATTGTATCTCTGGTACATTTAAATATTCTTGGTTTTTTGGGGGGAAATTTTTCTGTATGATCTGAGATTTTTGAAATTTGGCAATAATTTTTAAAATTTCTTTTTCCCCACAAAGGATCTCTTTCAGGCGATGATTAGTGGATTTTTTTTCTAGTTCTACTTTCCCTTCATGCTCTATCACTTCAGGATAATTTACATTGATTATATCTTGTATTATTATGTC
This sequence comes from Antechinus flavipes, assembly GCF_016432865.1. Classification (NCBI taxonomy): domain Eukaryota; kingdom Metazoa; phylum Chordata; class Mammalia; order Dasyuromorphia; family Dasyuridae; genus Antechinus; species Antechinus flavipes. Next base: position 401,554,594 of record NC_067400.1, read on the forward strand.
AAGGTTCTCTTTTGTTTTGGTCACAACTTTCAGAGAACCCAATTATTCTTATATTTTCTCTTCTTGATCTGCTCTTCAGATTTGTTGTTTTTTTCTTTTAAGATATTTCACATTGTGTTTAATTTTTTTCATTCTTTATATTGTTTTATTATTTTTTGGTCTCTTATTGGTTCATTGACTTTTCTTTGTCCAATTCTAAATTTTCAAAGAATTATTTTCCTTATTAAGATCATGTATCTACTTCTCTAGTTGGTTAACTATTTTTTTATATAATCTTGGATAGTTTTTCTTTTTTTCTTTTCTTTTCTTTTTTCAGTTTTTTTTTCTCAACCTCTCTCCCTTGAATTTGTCTTTTCTGACTTTTTCTTTAAAGGTTTTTTAGACCAGTAGACACTTTTGGATAAAAAATACTTTGTTTTTACTTCAGAGGAGTGTCCGCCTCTGGAAATGAACTCCATTCTTCCCTATTCCCATAATAAGTTTCTGTGGTTGGGTTCTTTCTTCTTTGTCTGTTCTTCTTATCTTATTTTTTTTTTTAAATATAAGGACAATTGGTGTAAGCACCTGTAATTCCATGGTGGGGGAGGAGGTGAAGATGCCTCTAGCTTCATTTTGGTTCTACCCTCTGACCCAGAATCAAACTAAAAGCTTCACTTTGCAGCAAGCTCCAACATAGACAACAGTGGTTCCTGTCCCACTGCTTCTGCACTCACTTGGTTGTGCTGATTCATTTTCACCTAGGGCTGCATATCTGTAGCACAACTGAGTCTGGAATTCTTAATCAGCTGAAGTTTTCTCAGTATTCCAGGTTTAGTCTTCTGTCTCCCCACACTGTTTCTGAAAGTTTCTGTGCTTCCAGCTGGGGCTCCAGTCAAATCCAGCTAACCACAGGGTACCCTGCTTGCTGTTTCTGTGTAATTAGCCTGTAAGTGTTTGCACTTCACATTGTTAATCCTCAACCTGGGTTCTTTCTTTGCATCATCCCAGGAGGAATCCTGTTCTGCCCCTAGTTTTCTTTGTGTTTCACTAGTTTATGTTTGCTTTGAAGCAGACATTTCTTCTATTTGTGGGGGGAAATCTGGAGAGCTTGAAATTTATTGATCTACCCTTCCATCTTCTCAGAATCCTCTCTGTAACATTCCCATTTTCATTCTTTTAAACTTTAATTTCTGTTGTTTCATGTATTCATTAGAATCCATTTGCCCAATTCCAATTTTTAAGATATTTTCATCAGTCAAATTTTATACTTTTTTCATTTGGCCAATTATCTTTTTAAAGATTTTTTTTTGATCAAAGGTCAAAGATTTTCTTTGGTCAAGTTGTTAATTTTCCTTTCATCATTTTCTTTCTTTTTCTCTACTACACTTATTTAATTTTGAAAATCATTTAAAAATTCTTTTGGAATTTTATTGTGATTGTATCCAAGTTATATTTTTCTTTGAAACTTGCTTGTAGGTATATTGATATCATTGTACTCTAAATTTATGTCTTGATCTTTCCTTGTCACAAAGCATATTTTATGGTCATGTAATTTATTGTGATTTGCTCATTTGCCAGTATATTTCTTCATTTTGAACTCTATGTTAAAATTGGACTCTATTGCCAATGTGGGTGGAAGTGAGGTTCAAGACACTATCTCGAACTTTAGCTTTTTCCCACTGCTGTTATCAAACATAGTTCTGGTAGTCTGAAGTTTTTCAGTGCTTCCATGATGATTTGTTCTGAAAAAAGGTCACTACTCTCTTAGTCTGCACTCTGTTGTTAACCAAAGAATGGCCCCTAATCTATTAGATTTCTACCAATCCTAATCTCAGGATCTTTGCTCCCTTTATACTAGAAGTTCTTCGGTTCCCCTCTCCCTGTGACCAAAAGCAATAATTCTTTTCATTGGACTCAGTCCTTGACCCCAAAATGTTCCTTTTTACTCTTAATCCATGACCCAGGAGTGGTATTTATAGACAGTGGATTTCCCAGACAGCTCAGTACAGCCCCATAATGCTTTTTCCTCTTTTTCTTCACTTTTAACATATCTATTCTTTAATTTATATAACACAAGAATCATTTCCATAACATAGTATGGTAAAAAATGATTGCACATGAAATTGCAACTGTATTTTGCACAATTTGCTTTTAAATATACAACAAAATCACTGAATTTATCACTTCTTAGAGAACAGTGGTAATTCAATTACCATGTACCTTTATTGTCTCTGGTTTGAGAGCTCTCAAACCTGCTGATGTTTTACCGTCTCATTTCTGATGGATTCCCAGCCAGGTTCTATTTCTGTTTCACAAATCTCTCTTTCTGACCTCCTATATCTTCTTGAACTAGAAGAATTTCTCACTTTGACTTTTTTGATTCTGCATATTCAGAATTATGTTTGAGATATTATTATAATAAAAAAAAATGAAGGGAAGTGTCAGGAGGGTCCACTTGAGTGCTTCCTTTACTTGGTCATCTTGGCTCTCCTTGAAAATGAAATTTAATATGCAGTCCATGACCCCTAAGAATTTATGGTGTAGGTCATGAGACAAGATGTATACATATTATTTCATATATGATGGTCTCATTTATCTGGCTCAAAAATTCTCCTTAGGAGTAAACTTCTCCTACATATTATAATGATTTATCTTTCAGATAATTTATATTGCTTATTATTTGAATGATTTCATGTTTGATTTATTGTTAAATGCACTGGGAGGCTTTGAAAGTTATTTTGGAGTTGAAAATAATTGAGTTTCCTTTTAACTTTAAAAAATTTGATATAGGTTTAAAATTATTATAAGATATTGTAATCAAAATCACAAAAATTATCCTGCCCATTTTTTTCTATAGAATTGATGATTCATTTCAGAGTTAACATTATACCTAACTACATTTTATCTTTCAAAAACCAAATTAAATCCTACTTTTTCTGGAAGATTTTCTTGATGCAAAACATTAGGATATTGTTGTTTTGTACATTATTTTGTAATGCAGTTACTTATATATGTTATATCCCTTTCATTACACTTTAAAATACAGAAAGGCAGAGATCAATCCTTGTTAATTTAAAAAAAATTCATCCAGTCTTTTCTTATTAAAATTTGTATCTCATTCATTTTTAAAATCTTTTTTTTTTCTGTAACACCTAAAATGCAATATTACCAAGCCCATAGTAGATACTTAATAAATGCCTGTTGATTGTATCTGTGATCCAGCATGAAATATAATGGTTTATATGATGTAGGTAAATAATAAAGTTTTGTTGCATTTAATTAGAAAATGAAGAACAAAGGGGTGGAGCCAAGATGGTGGAGAAGGCACACAGGACTTTCTAAGCTCTTCTTATGCTCTCACAATCAACATTAAATTCAGCCTCAAAAATAGCACTTGACTGGTAAAACCCACGAAGTTTAGAAGCACAACTTATCAGCTGAAAATAATCTGGAAAATCGCCTGGAAAGGTTTGGGCCAGAAACAGACCAGCACACGCAGGGAGAGACTAGCATCTGGAGCAGATCAGGGCCCGGGGTGACCTCTGTGGCTAGAGACAACTCTCCCATAGGCTAACTGCTCTGCCTTAATTAGAAAGCAGTAAACCAGCAGAGAAATTAAAGCCAAAGAGAGAAGGTACTTTCTAAAAAATGCCAGAACCTAACAATATTTGGCTATAACCACCCAAAACAGGAAGTGACTTAATTTTTCTAATATTCTATTTACCTCTTTAATTTCTTTCTTATTTGTTTTATGATTAGATTTATCTAATTCCGAGAGTGCAAGATTGAGATCTCCTACTATTGTAGTTTTGCTGTCTATTTCTTCTTGCAACTCTCTTAACTTCTCCTTTAGGAAGTTAGATGCTATATCACTTGGTGTATATATGTTTACTATTGATATTGCTTCATTGTCTATGCTACCCTTAGCAAGATAAAATTTCCTTCCTTATCTCTTTTAATGAGATCAATTTTTGCTTTTGCTTGATCTGAGATAAGGATGGCTACCCCTGATTTTTTGACTTCCCCTGAATCATAATAGATTCTGCCCCAACTTTTTACCTTTACTCTGTATGTATCTCCCTGCTTTAAATGTGTTTCTTGTAAACAACAGATTGTAGGATTCTGACTTTTGATCCAGTCTGCTATCTGCCTCTGCTTTATGGGAAAGTTCATCCCATTTACATTTATGGTTAAAATTACTAATTCTGTATTTCCTGCCATCATAATATCCCCAGATTGTGCTTTTCTTTTTCTTGCCCCAACTTACCCTGTTCCCTAGTATTAAACTTATGGGCCCTACTTGCGTCACACAGCTCTCCCTCTTTAGGATCCCTCCCTCCTCCCTTTGAATCATTTCCCCTTTCTTGTACCCTTCCCTTATTACTCTTTTTCCTTTTCCCTTTTCCTCCCCTACTTTTTAATGAGATGAGTGAAGATTCTCTGTAAAACAAATATATCAATTATTTTCTCTGATGAGAATAAGATTCATATAATGTTCCTCCCCCTCTCTAAGTTCCCTCATATATGATAGGTTTCCTTGGCCTCACCGTGGGATTTAGTTTCCCTCTTTTTAATCTTCTCTTTTCCCTTCTTCTGACACTATTCCCTTTCCATTTCTACTTCCCTTTTTTATGTTATATCAGTAAAATCAAATTATACATGTGGTTCTTGTGTATATCCACAACAAAAAATGCAGTTCTCAGGAGTTTCTTTTACCTTTTTCTGCTTCTCTCGAGTCCTATGGTTGGATATTTTTTTTTGTTTGTTTGTTTGTTTAGATCTGTTTTTTTCTTTAGAAACAAATGGAGTGGATGTTGGATTTTATCAAATGCTTTTTCTGCATCTATTGAGATGATCATATGGTTTTTGTTCGTTTGGTTATTGATATAGTCAATTATGCTAATAGTTTTCCTAATATTGAACCAGCCCTGCATTCCTGGTATAAATCCTACTTGGTCATAGCGTATTATCCTGGTGACGATTTTCTGTAATCTTTTTGCTAATATTTTATTTAAGATTTTAGCATCAATATTCATTAGGGAGATTGGTCTATAATTTTCTTTCTCTGTTTTCAGCCTACCTGGTTTAGGTATCAGTACCATGTCTGTGTCATAAAAGGAGTTTGGTAGGACACCTTCAATCCCTATTTTTTCAAATAGTTTATTTAGCATTGGAGTTAATTGTTCTTTAAATGTTTGGTAGAATTCACATGTAAATCCATCTGGTCCTGGGGATTTTTTCTTAGGGAGTTGATTGATAGTTTGTTCTATTTCTTTTTCTGAGATGGGACTGTTTAGGATATTTACTTTTTCCTCTGTTAGTTTGGGCAAGCTATATTTTTGGAGGTATTTTTCTATTTCATTTAAGTTGTCGAATTTATTGGCATAAAGTTGGGTAAAGTAAGTCCTAATTATTGCTCTAATTTCCTCTTCATTAGTGGTGAGTTCTCCCTTTTCATTTTTAAGACTAACAATTTGATTTTCTCTTTCCTTTTTTTAATCAGATTTACTAAGGGTTTGTCTATTTTGTTGGTTTTTTCATAGAACCAACTCTTAGTTTTATTAATTAATTCAATAGTTTTTTTTACTTTCAATTTTATTGATCTCACCTTTTATTTTTAGAATTTCAAGTTTAGTGTTTGACTGGGGGTTTTTAATTTGTTCCTTTTCTAGCATTTTTAGTTGCAAACCCAATTCATTGATCTTCTCTTTCTCTATTTTATACAAATAGGCCTCTAGAGATATGAAATTTCCCCTTATTACCACTTTGGCTGCATCCCATACATTTTGGTATGATGTCTCATTATTATCGTTTTCTTGGATGAAGTTATTAATTATGTCTCTGATTTGCTGTTTCACCCAATCATTCTTTAGTATGAGATTATTTAGTTTCCAATTATTTTTTGGTCTACTTCCCCCTGGTTTTTTGTGAATGTAATTTTCATTGCATCGTGGTCTGAAAAGGATGCATTTACTATTTCTGCCTTACTGCATTTGAGTTTGAGGTTTTTATGTCCTAATATATGGTCAGTTTTTGTATAGGTTCCATGAACTGCTGAAAAGAAAGTGTATTCCTTTCTGTCTCCATTACATTTTCTCCAGAGATCTATCATATCTAACTTTTCTAGTATTCTATTTACCTCTTTGACTTCTTTCTTATTTATTTTGTGGTTTGATTTGTCTAATTCTGAGAGTGAAAGGTTAAGATCTCCCACTATTATAGTTTTACTGTCTATTTCTTCTTGCAGCTCTCTTAATTTCTCTTTTAAGAATTTAGATGCTACACCACTTGGTGCATATATGTTTAATATAGATAGTGCTTCATTATCCATGCTACCCTTTAGCAAGATATAGTGCCCTTCCTTATCTCTTTTAATTAGATCAATTTTTGCTTTAGCTTGATCTGAGATCAGGATGGCTACCCCTGCTTTTTTGACTTCACCTGAAGCATAGTAGATTTTGCTCCAACCTTTTACCTTTAACCTGCATGTATCTCCCCGCTTCAGGTGTGTTTCCTGTAAACAACATATTGTAGGATTCTGGCTTTTAATCCATTCTGCTAACCGCTTCCTCTTTATGGGGGAGTTTACCCCATTCACATTTATGGTTAGAATGACCAATTCTGTATTACTTGCCATCTTGTTAACCCCAGTTTATGCTTTCCTCCCTTCTTTCCCCTTTCCCCCCCTTCCAAGTATTAAGCTTGTGAGCACCCCTTGCTTCTCACAGCCCTCCCTTTTTAGTGTCCCTCCCCCCGCCTTAGAGTTCCTCCCTCCCAGTTCCCGTATTCCCTTCCGCTTAGCTTATTCCTTCCCTTTTCACTTTTCCCTTCTCACTTTTCAATGAGTGGGAGAAGTTTCACCATAGATTTAATATGTCTTAAGATTTTTCACTTAAAGCCAATTCTGAAGGCAGTAAGATACCCACTATATTCATCCCCCTCCATTCTTTCTCTCAGATATAATAAGTTTCCTATGCCTCTTCATGAGATGTACTACCCCCACTTTACCCTTTTTCTGGTACAATGTCCTTTCCACATCAATTTCTAGAACAAGGTATACATGTATTCTTTATACATCTATATAGTCGAAATATAGTTCCCAAGATTAATCTTTACCTTTTTAGATTTCTCTTGAGTTCTATATTTGTAGATCAAACTTTTTGTTAAGTTCTGGCTTTTTCATCAGAAATAGGTGAATTTCGCTTACTTCGTTGAATGTCCATCTTCTTCCCTGGAAAAAGATGCTCATTCTCACTGGGTAAGTTATTTTTGGTTGCATACCAAGTTCCTTAGCCTTTCGGAATATCATATTCCAGGCCCTTCGATCTTTTAATGTGGATGCTGCCAGATCCTGGGTGATCCTTATTGTGGCTCCTTGATACTTGAATTGGGTTTTTCTAGCCGCTTGCAATATTTTTTCCTTCATCTGAGGGTTCTGGCATTTGGCCACTATATTCCTTGGTGTTTTGATTTTAGGATCCCTTTCAGTGGGTGATCGATGAATCCTTTCAATGTTTATTTTTTCCTCTGTTCCTATGACTTCTGGGCAGTTCTCTTTGATAATTTCCTGGAAAATAGTGTCCAGGCTCTTTTTTTCATCATGCTTTTCTGGAAGTCCAATGATTCTCAGATTGTCTCTCCTGGATCTGTTTTCCAGGTCTGTTGTCTCCCCCAGAAGGTATTTCACATTCTTTTCCATTGTTTGATTTTTTTGGATTTGCTTGACTGATTCTTCTTGTCTCCTCGAGTCATTCAATTCCAATTGTTCAATTCTGATTTTCAGTGAAGTATTTTCTTCACTCACTTTTGAAAAATCTTTTTCTAATTGTCCCATTGAGTTCTTTTGTTCTGTGGAATTTTTTTCCATTCCGCCAATTTTGTTTTCCAGTTCACCAATCCTATTTTTCAAGGATTTTACTTCTTTATCCACTCTCTCTTTGACTGACTTCTCCAGGCTCTTTTGCCAAGCCTCCCTCTCCTTTTCCCATTTTTCTTCTAGCTCCTTTGTGAGAGCCTTTTTAATTACTTCTATGAGGTTCATCTGTGCTGAGGAACAGATGATCTCCTCCTTTGGGGATTCACCTGGACACTGTCTGTTTTTAGTCTCCTCAGGATTTAGAGTCTGATCTTGATCTGTATAGAAGCTGTCAAGGGTTAAAGTCCTCTTCAGTTTCTTGCTCATTCTGTCTAATAATCAAAGACAAACTAGCAAAGAAAAACAGAAAAAACTGGATTCTTTCTTTGGGGGAGGGGCTGGGTGGTGTTACCTAGCTTCCTCTACAGACTGCGGGGGTGGGGGGGGCAGCAGTGAGGCACTAGCCCGACTGTGCTGCGCCTGCGCTCTGAGATCCCAGAGCGTTCTGAGTCAATGTGGGGGTGGGAGGTGGGGCGGCCACGTCCTGAGAGACTCCAGCTGTCACCCCCGGTGTTTTTAGCTTCTCTGCTGGGCTGCTGACTTGCTGCCAGAGAAAAGTATCTAATCCTGTAGCGAAGCTCTCCCCAAAGAGACTGCTGCGATCACTCCCCACCCCCTCTCCACTCTGCTCCCGTGCTCTCACTGCTGCTGCCCGCCACCTGCACCCGATCTAAAATCGTCCCAGCCCTCCAGTAAAGACAGACCTTTCTTGGTGAATCTCAAGGATGGCTTCTCTTGGTAACTATTTGTGTTTTTTTTTTTTTTTAGTCAAGCATTAATTCAGAGGCTTGTAATGAAATGGATAGTGAAAGAAAGCGTGGAGCTACACAGCTATGTGCCTCCTCTCCGCCATCTTAACCCGAAGTCCAGATCTAAAATTATATTATAAAGCAGAGGTTACCAAATCCATTTGGCTGAGAAATAGACTAGTTGATCTATGGAATAGTTTAGGTTCAAATGACAAAGTAGCCAATAACTTTAGTGATCTAGTGTTTGACAAACCCAAAGACTCCAACTTTTGGCATAAGAACTCACTGTTTGACAAAAATTGCTGGGAAAATTGGAAATTAGTATGGCAGAAACTAGGCATTGACCACACTTAACACCGTACACCAAGATAAGGTAAAAATGGGTTCATGACCTAGGCATAAAGAATGAGATTATAATTAAATTGGAAGAGCATAGGATAGTTTACCTCTCAGACCTGTGGAAAAGGAAGGAATTTATGACCAAAGAAGAACTAGAGATCATTATTGATCACAAAATAGAAAAAAAATTGATTATATCAAATCGAAAAGTTGTTGTACAAACAAAACTAATGCAGAAAAGATCAGAAGAGAAGCAATAAACTGGGAAAACATTTTTACAGTCAAAAGTTCTGATAAAAGCCTCATCTCCAAAATATATAGAGAATTGACTCTAATTTATAGGGAATCAAGCCATTCTTCAATTGATAAATGGTCAAAGGATATGAACAGACAATTCTCAGGTGAAGAAATTGAAAGTATTTCTAGCCATATGAAAAGATGCTCCAATTAAGACAACTCTGAGATACCACTACACACTTGTCAGATTAGCTAGAATGACAGGACAAGATAATGTGGAATCCTGGAGGGGATGTGGGAAAAATGGGACACTGATACATTGTTGGTGGAATTATGAATACATCCAGCCATTCTTGAGAGCAATTTGGAATTATGCTCAAAAAGTTAACAAACTGTGCATACCCTTTGACCCAACAGTATTACTACTGGGCTTATATCCCAAAGAGATTTTATAGAAGGGAAAGGGGCCTGTATGTGCAAGAATGTTTGTGGCAGCTCTCTTTGTAGTGGCCAGAAACTGGAAACTTAGTGGATGCCCATCAGTTGGAGAATGGATGAATAAATTGTGGTATATGAATATTATGGAATATTATTGTTCTATAAGAAATGACAAGCAGGATGATTTCTGAAACTCCTGGAGAGACTTACATGAACTGATGCTGAGTGAAATGAGCAAGACCAGAGTATCATTATATATTTCAACAACAGTACTATATTATGATCCATTCTGATTGATGTGGCCCTCTTCAATAATGAAGATGAACCAAATCAGTTCCAATAGAGCAGTAATGAACTGAACCAGCTACACCTGGGGAAAGAACTCTGGGAGATGGCTATGAACCACTATATAGAATTCCCAATCCCTCTGTTTTTGTCTGCCTGCATTTTTGATTTCCTTCACTGGGTAATTGCATACTATTTCAAAGTCTGACTCTTTTTATACAGCAAATTGACTATTTGAACATGTATACCTATATTGTATTTAACTTATACTTTAACATATTTAACATGTATTGGTCAACTTGCCATCTGGGGGAAGGAGTTGGGGGAAGGAGGGAAGAAGTTGGAACAAAAGGATTTGCAACTGTCAATGCTGAAAAATTACCTATGCCTCTATCTTGTAAATAAATAGGTATATAAAAAAAATGAACAATGGTGGAAATTCTGTGTAATAATGATGTTATTATCATCTGAAGATATTTAGGACCAATCTGCCATGCTGCATTTGGTACTTTCTAAACTTTCTAGAAAAATGGATGGAGCAGAACCTAGATATTAGAAATCTGTGTCCTTGAATAAGTGACTTTGAATCAACTTTCCCAAGACCATATTAGTATGATTCATTTATGGTTTTATGTGTAGAAAACTTTGACTGCAGTTACATTTCACAAGAATAGGGTCACAACCCCAGCATGTGAGGCACAAGTCAATTACACTTGAATTTCCATAAAACTGTTGTCTGAATGCATTTCAACTATATCCTGAATGAGGGAGGATACCTTTTGAAAATGTGGCACTTAGCCTTTTGTTGTCTGCCTTCCCCCATAATGGAATAGGTACTTAGAAATTCCTAGATGAAAGACTCCAGAGAAATGCAAAGAATAATAAGCAGTCCTATATTTAGAAAGCCACATTGAAGTTGAGTTATAAATATATGTGACAGGAAAAATAGTTCACCTGTATTTTTGGATCTATTCTTCACTCCTTTTCTGTCTCTTTCAACAATCACAATGTTATTTGCTCTACCACCAAACTAAAAATTATAGGAGAATCTTGTGAGTATGTAGAGGGAATCCTATGGTAATAGGATAAGCATCCTCATTTTTTCTCTTAGGATTTGGATGAATAGACAATAGATCAGAAAGCATGGAAGGTTCTTCTTTTGTAGCAATTTCTTCAGCAAAGTATACTTATCAGCTTGTCTTAGGTTGCTGGCTATAGTTCAGCTAATAAGCTGAACTTGAATTCAGATCCACCTAACTAAAGGAGTCCTTTAATCCTTGCATCACTTAGATATTTCAGGACCCCTGTTCTACGTTCATATACTTGATTTTTTTCTGACATTACTATTTTATGGTTTTCTTCTTAGCTAACCTAACCAATCTTTTTTAGTCCCCTTAATAGACTCCATGTCCATTCCCTGTCCTCTATGAGTTGATCTATTTTCCCCAAAAGTAATCATGTTATGAATGAAAAATCAGAACATAAAGGAAAAAGCACAAGAATGAAAAAAAAAGGTCAAAATAGTATGCTTTGATCAGTATTCAGTCTCCACGTTCTTTCTCTGGATGTGGATGGCATTTTCCATCCCAAGATATTTGGATCACTTTGGATTACTGCATTGCTGAGAAGAACTAATTCTATCAAAATTGATTATCATACAGTCTTACTGTTATTATGAACATTGTTCTTCTTGTTCTGCTCACTTCATTTAGTATCAGTTCATATAAGGCTTTACAGGCTTTTCTGAAGGCAGCCTGCTCATTATTTCTTATAGAACAATAGTTGAATTAAAGAGTTTCAAGGCTCTGTTCTGGCTAACTTTTTTTCTTGATCTTATCAGTTACCACTCATTCAGCTATACTTCTTTGAAGGTGAGTGTCAAGTTCACACATCCAGTCTGCATTGTTCTCCTGACTTCTGGTATAACTTATTTTTTTAAAAAAATACCTTTTGGTTTTTATGCCAAATACTGCAGGTGTTAGGTCAAAAGATATGAATGAATTTATAGCCCTTTGGGCATAGATAATAGCTTTGAATAATTTATCCTTTGGGGTCATGATTCTTACTTTTAATAAATTTGACTCAAGTGAGTGCAAGGGATAATGTTGTAAAAAAATTACCCTGGCATGGATTCTGTCAATATAAAGTTATTATAAAATTAAAAAAAATAATACATTTGACTCAGTTTCCCCTGTTTTGAAAAAATGAGGCCTTATCAGAGAACTTGCTTTGAAATTCTTTTTACAGTTACTATTGCTAACTGTATTTTCCCCCATTTATTTTCTCTCTTTTCATTCTATCTCTTCCCAAAAGTGTTTTGGTACAGAAAAATTCTTCCCCCAATATGGTCTTTCTTTTATCACTCTCTACTCTCTCCCATATCCCTTTGCCTTCTTAATTTTCTTCAGGGTGAGATAGAGTTCTGTACCCACATTGAGTATGTACATTATTTCCTCTTTAAGCCAATTCTGAATAAGGTTCAATCACTCCTCCTATCTTCCTCCTCTTACCTTCCATTGTAAAAGAGTTTGTTTTTGACTCTTTTTTTTCTGGAGGATAATTTACACTATTTCACTTCTCCATTTCCCCTTTTTTCCAGTACATCCCTCTCTTACCCCTTAATTTAATCATATAAAATATATTATCCTTTCATATTCAGTTCATATCTGTGCCCTCTGTCTATACATACTCATTCTAACTGTCATAATAATGAAAAAGTTCTAATGAGTTATAAGTATTATTCTCCCATAGAGGAATATAAACAGATAAACCTTTTTAAGTCCTGTATGATATTATTTTCCTGATTACTTCTTTGTGCTTCTTTAGAGTTGCATATTTGAAAATCAAATTTTGCATTCAGCTCTGCTATTTTCATCACAAATGCTTGAAATCCTCTATATCATTGAATGACTAACTTTTCTTCTGAAGGATTATATTCTTTTTTTCTGGACAGGTGGTTCTTGGTTGAAATCTTAGTTTCATATGCCCAAAGGGCTATCAAGTTGTGCATACCCTTTGATCCAGCAGTAGTTTCCATTGGACTTGTAACTCAAGAAGATCATAAAGAAGGGACAGGTACCAACATGTGCAAAAATGTGGCAGCCCTTTTTACAGTGGCAAGAAACTGGAAACTGAATGGATACACATCAGATGGTGAATGACTGAATAGGTTATGGTATATAAATGTTGTGTAATAGTATTGCTCTGTAAGAAATGATTACCAGGTTGATTTCAGAAAGACCTGGAGAAACTTATATAAAATGATACTAAGTGAAATGAGCAGAATGAGGAGATCATTATGCACAGCAACAGCAAGATTATACGATGATCAATTCTGAAGGACATGGCTCTCTTCAACAATGAGATGATTCAGGCTAGCTCCACTGGTCTTACAATAAAGAGAGCCATCTGCACCCAGAGAAAGGTCTGTGGGAACTGAAAATGGATTACAATATAGTATTTTCATGCTTTTTGTTGTTTTTTGTTTGCATTTTATTTTCTTTCTCATATTTTTCCTTTTTGATCTGATTTTTCTCGTGCAACATAATATTTATGGAAATATATATATATATGAATTGGACATATTTAACATATATTGGATTGCTTGCCCTCTAGGGGAAGGAGTGGGAGCAAGGGAGGGGAAAATATGTAACACAAGGTTTGGCAAAGGTGAATGTTGAAAATTACCCATGCATATGTTTTGAAAATTAAAAAAAAATGCTTTAATAAAATAAAGAACTTAAGAAAAAAACAAAGCACTGCTCATAGAAATTTTCTGTCTGTCCTGAAGTTAAATTGGATTCATTCTTGGTAAATAAACAAACTTCATTTATATCAGATCTAATAGTAAAAAAAAAGAAAGAAAAAGAAAGAAATCTTAGTTCTATTGATCTCTGGAATATCCAAGCCCTTTGGTGCTTTGATATAGAAGCTGCTAAATCTTGTGTTATACTGACTATGGTTCCACTACATTTTGTTTCTTTTTGGATGCTTGCAATATTTTCTTCTTGACCTGGGAGTTCTGAAATTTGATTATAATATTACTGGAAGTTTTCATTTTGGGATCTCTTTCAGGATACTTGATCAATGGTATGAAATATCATATTTCAATTGCTATTTTACCCCCCTCATTCTAGAATATCAGGACAGTTTTTCTTAATACTTTCTTTTTTTTTTTTTTTTTTTTTTTTTGATCATGACTTTCAGGTAGACCAATAATTTTTAATTTTTTTCTCCTGGATCTATTTTCCAGATCAATTGTTTTTCCAATGAGATATTTCACACTTCCCCCCTATTTTTTCATCTTTTGGGGGATTTTGTTTTATTATGTCTTGCATTCTCATAAAGTCATTAGCTTCCATTTGCTCCATTCTAATTTTTAATGAATTATTTTCCTTGGTGAGCTTTTGTACCTCTTTTGCCAATTGGCCAATCTTGCTTTTGCAGGCATTCTTCTCCTCACTAGTTTTTGTATTTTATTTTGCAACCCTCTTCAGTTCTTTTCCTAGTTTTTCCTCTATCTTAGTTGATTTTCAAAATCCCTTCTGAGCTCTTCCATGTTCCAAGTCCAATCCTTATTTTTCTTGGAGGCTTTGGATATAGGAGCTTTGACTTTTTTTTGGCATTTTTTGAGTACATGTTTTTATCTTCCTCATCACCATAATAACTTTTAATGATCAGAAACTTTTTCTGTAGCCTGCTCATTTTCCTAGCCTGACTTTTTTTTTTTTTTTTTTTTTTTTTTTTTTTTTTTTTTTTTTAATAAGGCTCTGTTTCTAGGATAGAGGACACTCTGCCCCATGATTCAGGGATTTGGGCAGTTGTTTTCAGAGATTCTCTAGGGACTTAACCACAAACCTTTTTTTCTTTCCTGAAGTTGTTAGGAGTATCCTCATGTCACTGTAACTGTAAGGTCTATTGTGCTAAAGTAACAGAATCCTGCTTTGCTGATACTTTGAGGAGAGAGGGGGAAGCAAGAAGTTGGAATTGTGCTCGCCACTACATGCACTGGAACTACTCATGCCAATCTGGTGTAACAGACCCTTTCCACTGAACTTTCAAGTCCTCCCTGGTGTTCCTGGGCTGAGAGGTTCAGAAGCCTCTGCTGCTGATTCAGAGGTTCCACCTTGCCAGTGCTGGGGCCCAGCCATGTCTAGGGCCAGGCCTAAGTTGAGGTTAGGACCAAGACCAGTGCTAAGGCTGCACTGGTGTGACATGTGTTGGGATTATATTCTGGACTCCCATTCTGTTTCTTTTCTGTTGATCTTTCAAGTCCTTTGTATAATGTCTGAACTTTCTGGACTGAGAAGTCTGGAACCTCCCAGTCCTGCCACTGATTTAGAGGTTCTGCTTAGCTGATGCTGGGACCAGGTCCAGGATTGCGGCCAGGACTGTGCTGGGATTGGCCCAAATTTCACAAACCTTTTCTCTGACCTAAATTGCCTTTAGCTAGGAGATATTCTACTCCAATTTTTTGGGTGTTCTGATGCTCAAAAATTTGTTTAGAGGAATTTTGGAATTTGGAGTGGTTCAAAGAAGAGGTTAGGCAATTCCCTGCCTTTATTCCACCATCTTGACTCTACCTTTCTAGTACCATTTCTTAAACTGGTTGATATCTTCAGGAAACTTATGTGTACATATCCTTAAACTTCAAATTGGAGAATGTTTTTGTTCTTTTTAAGTAAAAATTTCTCAGTTGCTTATATTTCTTGGAAATGAATTCTTTATCAAAAAAAAAAGTGCTGTTTGTCATAGGGGTAGAGGGAACTGCTGAGGGGAAATCAACATGACTTGGCAATTAGTTGGATATAGAAGGTAAAAGAAAATAAAGAATTAATGATGACTTCTTTACAACAACATTAAGTAAAAAGAAAAATGGTGCTGTTCTTGTCAGACAAGGAAATTAGCAGAAGGGGTAAGTTTAGGAGAAAAAATGATGAATTTCTTCCTGGAGTCATTACTGGTGGGTGGAACATTAGTTTTTCCAGGTGTCTAAACTTATCACACCAGTTTTTAGTGCATTTACAAAGATGAACAATGTTCTTTTCTATTGCAGAATATGAGCACTTTTAAAATAGGGACATTTATTTTCATTTTGTTTTAGCATTCTGAAGACCTACCACAATATTTTATACATGGTGAACCTTCAATAAATGCTTAAGTTGAATTTCTCAAAATAAAAAAATATCCTCTTTAAAAAATAAAAAAAAAGTAAAATGAAACAATCAAATAGTGTTCATTTTGTAACATGATCTAGGTCTTTGCAGAATTTGTCATATCTTAAATGCTCTCCATTTTTATTGTCATATGGGTATCTAGATGAAGGCCTTGAAGTAATACAGCAGAAAAATGTTTGAGTTTAATTAAGAAAACCCTGGATGGTGTCATCTTGTGTTGCCTTATTGTTTTCTTTTCATTTAAATATAATTAATGTTGTGGTCAAGATTAGAATGCAAAAAATAAAATTAAATAGGAAACTGTGACTTCTTACACTAATATAAAATGAGATATAGGGAAAAATAAAATTACTACTTATATGTATGTATTGTAGATAAATTATGTAATAAATTCATAAAATAAAACCATTTTAGAGAAAGATAATATAGTATCATTAAGTGATTGAAATCTCTTCTTAAAAATATGGATATGAAATTCAAGTAGTCTGGGCAAAATTTATATCATATTAACCAAATTTTAACAAGTGCCATTTTAAAATAGGTAACTAAAGGAAATTAAATCTGGAGGGTCCCGAATTTTAAATACTTTTAATCTGCTCAAAGGAATTTATGATTCAAAGTAAAATGAAGAAATTATGATAGTCAAGCTTCAATGAAAAAAGGGCACAAAACTATTGGAAATTGTTGGAATCCTTACTAACTGCTAAGTAATTAGAGTTGATCTAATCTTACAAGAAGATGTTTTGGGCAGAACCTGAAACAAGGTACTAAGTAGAACTAAGTTCAATGAGTTCACACCTCCCTTGAAGCTCGTTGGGCCAGAGAGCACTATGGGAGAAAACCCATAATCCCTCTCTCTCGTATCCCACAATTTCTCCCTCTTGGATAAAAGAAACAGACAGAAGCTCTCGGTGAGATTTCAGTAGAGTTACGCCAGAAGCCCTCTCTCCGAGGCAAGGCAGAATATTTTCCACTTGGCTGGCTGGTGGCAGAAGTGTTCTTCAGAGAGTGAAGACGCTACAAGTCGAGATTTCAGCGGAATGACATGAAGAGTTGGAGCTGGCTGGAGGCTGAAGAAAGCAGAGGCAGAAGCTGAAGGACCAGACCTTTGGATTTGGTGACATTCGGAGAGAGCTCTTGGAACCAAGCAGAGAGATAGGCCTCTAAGCTAACCGGGCTATATTGGGATAATAAAAGATCTAAACTTTTATCACCTGGCTGCGTTTTGAGAAGAAAAAGCTCACAACATTTTGGCGCCCGAACAGGGACCGATTCAGATCCATCTGAACTAGATCACAACATTTTGGCGCCCAACGTGGGGCACGAACCCACGACCCTGAGATTAAGAGTCTCATGCTCTGTTACAAAGTTCTGGCCCATATTGATGGATTTATGTGTACCCCCTCAGAAACCCCCTATGTTTTAAAACAAAAGAAAGGGGGAGATGTTGGAATCCTTACTAACTGCTAAGTAATTAGAGTTGATCTAATCTTACAAGAAGATGTTTTGGGCAGAACCTGAAACAAGGTACTAAGTAGAACTAAGTTCAATGAGTTCACACCTCCCTTGAAGCTCGTTGGGCCAGAGAGCACTATGGGAGAAAACCCATAATCCCTCTCTCTCGTATCCCACAATTCCTCCCTCTTGGATAAAAGAAACAGACAGAAGCTCTCGGTGAGATTTCAGTAGAGTTACGCCAGAAGCCCTCTCTCCGAGGCAAGGCAGAATATTTTCCACTTGGCTGGCTGGTGGCAGAAGTGTTCTTCAGAGAGTGAAGACGCTACAAGTCGAGATTTCAGCGGAATGGCATGAAGAGTTGGAGTTGGCTGGAGGCTGAATGAGAGGCAGGGCCCAGCTCTAAAGTATCAATCAAAGGACAGGTGGGGCATGATAGCAGCTGAGGTCACACCCAGAGAGACTTTAGAAATTCAGAACTCTGATGTCATCAACCAACAGAAAAGCAATCAGGATTACAGTTGGGAAGAATACAGGCCTTTTAAGACAACAAGACAATATCCAATGCAAACAGCTCCAATGTAATTACCAGATGATGAGGAGAAATCCCAAAAGTGGTAAATAGAAGAGAATTAGATAGGTTAACTGCTTGGGGAAGAGGATCTGCTTATATTTCCACAGGTGGAAAAGGAATCAGATGGCTAACAATGAGACTGTCAAAAGAACTTTAAAATCTTCAGCTTTCAGTTCCTGAAAAACCAGCAAGAATCACTGGATTCCCTGAGATGAAAAATTGTTGATGAGACTTTTTGCAGTACTTCAGAGCTTACAGGAATTATTAGATTCCTGGCGCATGAACTAATGGACAATGGATTCCTTATGGACTATTTCTAGGACTTATGGACATTTGTAAATTTTCAGGTCGATTTATGTTGTTACATTACTACTTGCCTGTGTTATATTACTATGTGCTTATTTATTTTAAGCAATTGCAAGAATCATTGGATTTCTTGAGATGAAAGATTGTTGATGAGACTTTTGCAATAGTTAAATTTTCATGTTGATTCATGTTATTTGTTACATTACCACTAGCCTGTGTTATATTGCTGTATGCTTTTGTAAATTATGTATAATGCCTCCCATATTGATGGATTTATGTATACCATGTATATCTGTTACAAAGTTCTGGCCCATATTGATGGATTTATGTGTACCCCCTCAGAAACCCCCTATGTTTTAAAACAAAAGAAAGGGGGAGATGTTGGAATCCTTACTAACTGCTAAGTAATTAGAGTTGATCTAATCTTACAAGAAGATGTTTTGGGCAGAACCTGAAACAAGGTACTAAGTAGAACTAAGTTCAATGAGTTCACACCTCCCTTGAAGCTCGTTGGGCCAGAGAGCACTATGGGAGAAAACCCATAATCCCTCTCTCTCGTATCCCACAATTCCTCCCTCTTGGATAAAAGAAACAGACAGAAGCTCTCGGTGAGATTTCAGTAGAGTTACGCCAGAAGCCCTCTCTCCGAGGCAAGGCAGAATATTTTCCACTTGGCTGGCTGGTGGCAGAAGTGTTCTTCAGAGAGTGAAGACGCTACAAGTCGAGATTTCAGCGGAATGACATGAAGAGTTGGAGCTGGCTGGAGGCTGAAGAAAGCAGAGGCAGAAGCTGAAGGACCAGACCTTTGGATTTGGTGACATTCGGAGAGAGCTCTTGGAACCAAGCAGAGAGATAGGCCTCTAAGCTAACGGGCTATATTGGGATAATAAAAGATCTAAACTTTTATCACCTGGCTGCGTTTTGAGAAGAAAAAGCTCACAACATTTTGGCGCCCGAACAGGGACCGATTCAGATCCATCTGAACTAGATCACAACAGGAAATAAATTTTTTATCACTTTTATTTGTTTTGCAATTTTTTTTCTTCTATTGACTTCTTTTGCTAAAATTTTCCTTGTAAAAATGAATGCCTTATAGATTGGGAACAAATTCTTTCTCAAGATAAATGTGGTTTTTGACAGGAACATTCCATAGAAGACCAGCTATATATCACATGTGAAGTTTCCCCAAAATTCTTCATATTGCACCATTACTATTGTGCCCAATAGATAGATTCATTTTGAGAATTTTGCTTTAGAATATAATTTACAGTTAAGGAAAGGGTTATTTTTCTTACTGGACATTATAAAATTTAGAGAAAAATGTAGTAAATCCAATAATTTATATGTAAATTATTGGATTTGCTACTATATATATATATATAAAATTTAGAGAAAAATGTAGTAAATCCAATAATTTATATGTAAATTATTGGATTTGCTACTATATATATATATATATATATATATATATATATATATATATATATATATATATATATATATATATATATATATATATATATATAAAACCAGGCCATATCCTTAAAGGAGTTCAGAATTGCATTCCTTAGCAGAGGTGGGTTTACAGAAATTAGTATGGAACCATAAATATATTGGCCAAATATTTTCACGTACCAATTTATTTTTGATATCTCTTTTCTAAGAGCAAATATCTCTGTCATAAAGAATGGCTCTCTGGGAATAGAAGGGGAAAGAACTGTATATGTTTGCATATGTGTGCATGTATGTGTTTGGAGAGAGAGAGAGAGAGAGAAAGAGACAGAGAGACCGGAAAGGAGGGTGGAATCTATTCATTATGACATTTATTAATATTTTTAATTTCCATTTAGAAACAGAAAAGTCTTTGGGAACAACATCTACTATACTAACTTTTTTTTTCTTTTTTTTTTTTTGACAAATTTTACCTTCAAAAGTATGCATAGATTTTTTCAACATAAACCCTTGCAAAACATCATGTTGCATTTTTTTTCTCCCTCTCTTCCCTTCATTCCTTTTCCTGGACAGCAAGTAATCTATTTTTTTTTTAATTTTTAAGTTTTTTTGTTGAAGTTTTTAATTTTCAAAGCATATGCAAGGATGATTTTTTTTTTAACATTGACTTTTGAAAAACCTTGTGTTCCAACTTTCCTCCATTTTACCATCTCCCCTAGATGGCAAGTAATCCAATATATGTTAAACATGGCAAAAATATTTGTTAAATCCAATTTAGGCATACATATTTATGCAATTAACTTGCTGCACAAGAAAAATCCACTCAAAAAGGGAAAAAATGAGAAAAAACAAAATTCAAGCAAATCACAACAAAAAGAGTGAAAATGTTATGTTATGATACATTCTCAGTTTCCATAGTCATCTCTCTGGGTATAGATGGGTCTATTGGACATCACAGGTCTATTGGAATTGGCCTGAATCATCTTGTTGTTGAGAAGAGCCAGGTCCATCAGAGTTTATCATCATATAAGCTTGCTGTTGCTGTGTACAATGATCTCCTGGTTCTGCTCATTTAATTTAGCATCATTTTATATATCTCTCCAGGCCTCTATGAAATCATTCTGCTGATTGTTTCTTATAGAACAATAGTATTTTATAACATTTCATATGCCATAACTCGCTCAGCCATTCTCCAGTTGATGGGCATCTACTCAGTTTCCAATTTCTTGTCACTACAAAAAGGGTGGCTATAAACATTTCTGCACATGTGGGTCCTTTTCCTTTTTTAAGATCTCTTTGGGATATAAGCTTACTAGAAACACTGCTGGAACAAAGGGTATGCACTATTTGATAGCTCATTGGGCATAGTTCCAAATTGCTCTCTATTCAGATTGGATCCATTTGCAATTCCACCAACAATGTTTTAGTATCCCAGTTTTCCTATATCCCCTCCATCTTGTCTCTTTGACTTTTTTTTGTTGAGCCCCACTCTGAGCAACAGAATTGTAGAAGATGACAAAGAATATATTTTCCAATTGTTGAAACTTCCCATGACTTTGATTTACAATTCATTATTTTCCTTTCTTTTTCTTTGGTCACTTCCCCCCATTTGCCTCAAAATTTCTTTTCTCACTCCCACTTTTCAAAGTATCAGTTTACTCCAGGAGTTCTGATCTGCCTTCTCCTGAGGTAGGAAGAATAGTCTCTCTAAGCATTAAGTCCCTATAGTTTTTACCCATTCTAAGGTCTGCATCTTTATAAAATATCTTTCTTCTTCCACTGGAACATTCATCAAAAGTACCTTCTTTCATCATTAAAACAAGGTTTTCCCTTTCATTATCCTGTTCTTTCTTACTTATTACCTCCTAGACCATTCTTTTGCAGGCAGACTTTTTGATAAACTACAGGATTTATCTTCCCCTTATTGTCAGACTTTGACTTGATTAAGGTGCATCACATATTTCCCTCAATATTATTCTTCTCCTGTATTCTTTTACGTGTTTTTCCATTTTGTAATTGGTCCCAACCCATGACAAATTCACCTATAGTTGTGTTATTGTGAGGTTTAGAGTACAGTGTTTCAAATGTTTATCTTTATCATCACTCTTTGTTTTTTTTTTTTTTTAATCTGCTTTTACATTTTAAAATCTTTATTTCCAGTTAGAAAGGCATTTCCTTCTTTCAGTAGTTTCCTGTTACTTTCTTGGGTGATGTATTTGTTTACTTTTACATGTATATTCATTTTTTGAGGTGTTTGAAAAACACATAACTTATTTAATTTTGTTTTTCTCTTTAAGAATAAAATTTCTCTCTCTTCTTCCTCTCTCTTTTAGTTAAACATCCAGTTTTTTTTTTTCATTAATGGTTAGACTTAAGTTTGCACAATATGTCACCTTCTGTCATACCTTAAATACATTTGCTTTTTTGTACTTTCTAATAAAAAAAATCCCAGATTTGACAGATTCACAATAATATACTACCAAGCATTTCAAGAATAATTCCAGGACTACACAAACTATTTTTAAAAATAGGCAAATAAAGAGTTTTATTGAATTATTTTTGAAACTAATATGCTGCTGATAGCTTAATTAGGAAAGCAAATCTCTAATGAATATTAATATAATATATCTAATCTCTAATGAATATTAATATAAAAATTTAAATAAAATACTAACAAGGATAAAACAGCAATAAATCACAAGGAACATACATTATGACCAGGTAGAATTTACATCAGGAATATATGGCTGGTTCAATAGTAGGAAAACTATCAGCATAATTGATCATAGGAATAATAAGACCAATAAAAATCATCTAATTATCTCAGTACATGTAGAGAAACATCTAGATGGCTCAGTGAATAGAGCATCACATCCAGCCTAGCTGTGTGACACTGAGCTAGTCACATAATCACAATTGCTTGAAAAATAAAAAGATCCAGAAAAAGCCTTTGACAAAATACAGCATCAATTCCTATTAAGAACAGTAAGAAACTACAGGAACAAATGTTCCTTAAAATGATAAGCAATATCTACCTAAAACAGTTAATAAGAATACTCCTTATTGGAATAAGCTAGACATTTCCTCAGAAGGTCAAAGGTGAGGCAAGGATGCCAATTATCAACACTATTGATAGCTATAGCAATAAGAGTAGAAAAGGAACCGGAAGGAAGCAAAACAGGCAATGAGGAAATAATACCATCACAATTATAGATGATATAAAGGTATATTTAAAGAATCTTAGAGAATCAATTAAAGAACTAGTTAAAATCATTAACAAAAATCTTCAGTAAATTTACAGATTATAAAATAAATGACATAAATCACCAGCATTTCTGTATATTAGCAACAAACAGAGAAATGCACATTCAAATAACAACAGACAATATAAAATATTTAGGAATCTACCAACTAAGACCATCATAGTAACCATATGAAACTACAAAACACTTTCCACACAAATATAATTAGATCATCACAATTGGAAAACAAAACAAAACAAAAAAAATTGCTCACATGCAGCCAAGTCAATATAAAAAATGCCAATTTTTCAAAATTTACTTATTCAGTAACATATAAATCTTAGTAAAAAAAAGTATTTTATAAAACTAGAAAAAATGACAAAATTCAGCTGGAAGAACAGAATCGAGACTACAAAGGGAATTAATGAAAAAAAAAATTGAAGTAAAATGGCCTAACCATAATTGATCTCAAACTGTATTACAAAGTGGTAATCATCAAAGTGCCAATCTAAGGCAGCTAGTTGGAGCGGTGGATAGAGCAGTAGATCTAAAATTAGGAAGACCTGAGTTCAAATATTGTTAGACTCCTTACAAAGTGATGTCAGTTGCCTGATTTAGCATGGTACTTAACAAATTCTCTAGCTCGCTAATGTATTTAAGTTTTCATTGGAATTCACACTTTTGGGAGATTCACAAGTCAGTATTTGTTGTGATCTAGTTCAGATGGATCTGAATCGGTCCCTGTTTGGGCGCCAAAATGTGGTGAGCTTTTTCTTCTCAAAACGCAGCCAGGTGATAAAAGTTCAGATCTTTTATTATCTCCAATATAGCCCGGTTAGCTTAGAGGCCTATCTCTCGGCTTGGTTCCAAGAGCTCTTGCCGCTTTGTCCTTTGCTTCTGCCTCTGCTTTCTTCAGCCTCCAGAGCCAGCTCCATTCTTCATGTCATTCCGGTGAAATCTCGACTTGTAGCTTCTTTACTCTGAAGAACTTCCTCGACTGGCCCATTGAAGCTCTATTTATGCTCAAGAGAGGGATTGTGGGTTTTCTCCCATAGTGCTCTCTGGCCCAAAAAGCTTCAAGGGAGGTGTGAACTCATTGAACTCCAATGAGTAAAGGTGTGAACACAAGCCTTGTATTAATTAGTTCTACTTAGTACCTTGTTTCGGGTTCTGCCCAAAACATCTTCTTGTAAGATTAGATCAACTCTAATTAGTTAGCAGTTAGTAAGGATTCCAACAAGTATTCAGTATGAGATTCACAAGTCAGAAACCCACAATCCCACTCTCTCAGAGTTGGAGTCAATCTTTGAGTTCACACCTCTAAAAGAGCAAACAAGGAACTGAATTAGTGAAGTGAGTCAGTTCAGAACAAACCCACTCTCGGAGGTGGAGTCAGATTCATTCCATCTTCCACCTTCTACCTTTGTGCTGGCTGGAGACTGAAGAAAGCAGAGGCAGAAGCAAAGAGCTCTTGGAATCAAGGAAAAAGAAAATAAACGTTTGGATTTTATAAGCTGGCTGTATTTGGAGTGATTATTACTAAGAACTGAAACTAAGGCTGCCTCCAGAAAACCTTCCCAAGAAACCTGCTCCCAGGGAACAATTAGGTTATAAAAAAGAACAAGAACACCACAAAATATGACCTAGGGAATTTTTAGTAATGCAATGATCCAAGACAATTCCAAAAGCCTCATGATGGAAAACATTTTCAACCTTAGAGAAAAAAATTCATGGAGTCTGAATTGAGATCAAATTATTTTTTTAATATTCTTTTTTTAATCTATGATTTTGTTCACAATATGACATATAAACATATGTTTTATATGATTCCACATGTAAAATTTATATCATATTTTTGCCTTCTCAATGAGGGAGGAGAAAAGGGAAGGAAAGAATTTGATGCTCAACGTGTTAAAAATTGCTTTTTACATGCAATTGGCAAAAATAAAATATTAAAAAGAAAAGCAAAAAAGATGACATCTTTATGAAAAAATGTTGCTGATGATTTTTCTCTCACAGTAGAGTACATTTTTACTCTTCTGAAAACTGAAACTTTTTTCCTTCTGCTGACTTTTGATTGCTTTTTCACTTTCAACAGTTTTTCAAATATCACTGGAAGTTATGAATATTTGATATCCATCTATTTTTTCAGTATCTAGAAATAATTCATCTGTATCAGGTTACTTTAATTCACTGAGTATGGACAAGTTCTCTCAATATTTGCTTATTTATCTTAGCGTTCAACCCTAAATTAGCTATCTTGTTCTGTTCTTCATAGTTCAAAGATCATTCTATTTGTCACACACATAAACACTCACATTCCATTTAAAAAATAATTGAAATTGAGCCTTAATTTCTCCCTGATATTTGATATGATGATCTCATCTAGATAGAACTGTATATATCTATATGTAGTTGTTGTTGTTGTTAATTTTCTTGTCTCTACTACAGCTAAAAAAAATACTACTCTGTTCTCCAACTATCCTCCCCCTTTTTGTTGTATTTTTATGATTTCTAGGCAGTTTTTGTTTGTTCTTAACTCTGATACTAAGCTCTTCATACTTTCCTTATGAGTTTTCTCCCAACAGTTTTATATTCATACTCTATTATTTTTCCTTATTTCCGTTTTCTGTACTTATTTGGAAATGTAAGCTGAGTGATTTTTTTTTTTAGATAACTATGACTTCCTTTTGATTGAAATGATTCCAACTTGTTTGGTCATTTCCATCAACTATCCCCAGTGTTTGGAACTATCTTTCTCCTTTTTTATTACCTTGGATTCTTTAAAATTTCAAATGAAGTTATACCTTTGCAATAAATCTTCCCCTGTTTTCTCAGTTCTCTTTAGTTTAATGTCTTCTTTCTGAGATTCTTGCCAATTTTGTATATAACTTTTTTGTACATAATTGTTTGCATTATGCCTCCATTACTAAAGTGTGGGTTCATTGAGAGCATGGATTAGTTTTGTTCATTTTTGTTTGCCTCTTCTACTTTTTATAATATCCCTGAGTCAGCACATTGTCTAGTACAGAGCAGGTGCTTATCAAGTGGTGTAGCATCTGCTTTGTGCCAGGCTACTGTTTTGAACTTCAAAATTTTAATATTTTTAAACTCTTGTTAGGTGATTTTCCCTATCAAACTTTAAAACAACAAATGATTGAATATTCAATGAATACAGCACAAAAATAGATATAGAAAAAACAAACTGAAAAATATGTTGGAAAAAATTTACAAATAAGTAAAAAGAGAGATCAAAGGCTTGAATACAATTAAAGGAGCTACATGCCTTTATTTTATGAATATTTTCTTTTGAAGAAGAGTTGTAATGTATTAAAATAATGATCACTGAATAAAAAGTGGCAGAGAGATTAAAGCCTGAAACAGAGGGTACTCTAAAAACCACCAGAACCTAACGAGATCTGGCTGTAACCCCTCAAACCCGGAAGTGACTCAGGCAGACTTTACCGCAGCCCTGTGGCCACATCCGGCAGTTTGGGGCTTTTGCGGGGGCAGTTACTAATCTGCACGGCAAGGGGGCACAGCCTAGGCAGCCTCTAATCGGCAGAGTGGGGGGCTCGGCCTGGGGCAATAGAACCCCCCCAGCTGACTATGCTTCCCGGGAAGACACTTCCGGACCCTGCAAATCCATTCACTGCACAGCTGTTAATACCCATAGCCCCAGGGCAGGGTTTGGCTTGGGGCAGTGAAACTCTCACTGCTAAGTGTCTAGCCCCAGGGCAGTCGGCACTTTCCCAGCTCGGCCCTGCAGGCCTGAGTTTCTTTCGGGTGGGGAACTCTTTCCCAGAGCACTCCAGGATCTCGCTGCTTTTTGTAGCCAGGTGACAGGACAGCTACCCGTCCATATACCTTTCACTGCTCTGCAGAGGAAGCTGGTAACCTCCTGGCTCTGAAGGCAGACTTTACAGGCTTTAACAAAATGAGTAAAAAAATCAAAAGAACAATTGATAGTTTCTACCCAGAAAGAGAACAGCTTTTCAACCCTGAAGAGACTAATAGAAGACAGTCTCCAGACAATTGTTGGTCTCCAATACAAAAGGCTCTCCTAGAAGAGACTATTAAAAACCTTAAAAGAGAGCTAGAAGAGAAATGAAGAAAGACACATAACTCACTAAAAGAAAAATTTGAATGTGAATTGGAAAAGTAAAAAACAGAGTTTGTGAATTGGAAAAAGAAAATGACTCACTAAAAAAAAAAAAAAATTAGTGAAATGGAAAAAAAATTCCATAGAGCAAAACAACTCAATTGGACATATACAAAAAGAAGTAAAAAAAGCTAATGAAGAAAATAACTCACTAAAAATTAGAACTGAACAAATAGAAATGACTGATTCATTGAGACATCAAGAATCAGTCAAGCAAAACCAAAAAAATGAAAGATTGGAAAAAAATGTCAAATATTTACTTAGAAAAACAACAGACCTGAAAAATAGATCTAGGAGAGATAACCTGAGGATCATCAGACTACCAGAAAATTATGATGAAAAAAAGAGCCTAGATACTATTTTACAGGAAATCATCAAAGAGAACTGTCCAGAAGTAATAGAACCGGAAGGGAAAATAGGCGTTGAAAGAATTCATTGAACACCTTCTGAAAAAGACCCTAAAATAAAGACTCCAAGGAATATTGTGGCCAAACTTCAGAATTTCCAGACTAAAGAAAAAATTTTACAAGCAGCCAGGAAAAAACAGTTTGAATACCGAAATGCAACAATAAGGGTCATGCAAGATCTGGCTGCCTCAACATTAAAGGATCGAAGGGCCTGGAATCAGATATTCCGAAAGGCAAAAGAACTTGGAATGCAGCCAAGAATAAACTATCCAGCTATACTGAGTATTTTTTTCCACGGAAGAAGATGGACATTTAATGAAATAGAGGAATTCCATCTGTTTCTAAGGAAAAAAACAGACTTAAACAAAAAATTTGATCTTCAACAACAGGAATCAAGAGAAGTAGAAAAAGGTAAAAGGAAGTTTTGAGAACTGTATTTCTGTTGTGAATATACATAAAAATCATATGTATAATTTGATTTTACCGATATAACATAAAAAAGGGAAGTAGAAATGGAAAGGGGATAGTGTCAGAAAAAGGGAAAAGGGGAGATAAAAATAGAGAAACTATATGCGACGATGAGGCAAAGTAAACCTATCATATCTGAGGGAACTTAGAGAAGGGGAGGAACATTGTGTGAATCCTACTCTCATCAGAGTTGGCTCAAAGAGGAAATAATTGACAGATTTATTTTACAGAGATTCTTCTTTCACTTCATTAAAAAGTGGGAGAGGAAAAGGGAGAAGGAAAAAGAGTAATAAGGGAAGGGTACAAGAAAGGGGAAGGGATTCAAAGGGAGAAAGGAGGGATACTAAAGAGGGAGAAGTGCGTAACACAAGTGGGACCAATAAGTTTAATACTAGGGAAGATGGGAAGGAGGGCAAGAAAAAGAAAAGTATAATTTGGCAATATTAGGATGGCAGGAAATACAGAATTAGTAATTATAACCGTAAATTTGAATGGGATGAACTCTCCCATAAAGAGGAGGTGAATAGCAGACTGGATCAAAAGTCAGAACCCTACAATATGTTGT
Organism: Antechinus flavipes; assembly: GCF_016432865.1. Lineage (NCBI taxonomy): Eukaryota > Metazoa > Chordata > Mammalia > Dasyuromorphia > Dasyuridae > Antechinus > Antechinus flavipes. The sequence continues at coordinate 401,583,343 of NC_067400.1, forward strand.
TTATAGGAAACACATTTAAAACAGGGAGATACATACAGAGTAAAAGTAAAAGACTGGAGCAGAATATATTATGCTTCAGGTGAAGTAAAAAAAAAAAAAAAACAGCGGTAGCGATCCTTATCTCAGATCAAGCAAAAGCAAAAATTGATCTAATGAAAAGAGATAAGGAAGGAAACTATATCTTGCTAAAGGATACTATAGACAATGAAACAATATCAGTATTAAACATATATGCACCAGGAGAAGTTAAGAAAGTTGCGAGAAGAAATAGACAGCAAAACTATAATAGTAGCAGATCTCAATCTTGCACTCTCAGATTTAGATAAATCAAATCACAAAACAAATAAGAAAGAAATTAAAGAGGTAAATAGAATATTAGAAAACTAGGTATGATAGATCTCTGGAGAAAACTGAATGGTGACAGAAAGGAGTATACTTTCTTCTCAGCAGTTCATGGAACCTACACAAAAATCGACCATATATTAGGACATAAAGACCTCAAAATTAAATGCAGGAATGCAGAAGTAGTAAATTCTTTCTTTTCAGATCACAATGCAATAAAAACTACATTAAACAAAAAGTTAGGAGTAAATAGACCAAAAAGTAATTGGAAACTAAATAATCTCATCTTAAAGAATGACTGGGTGAAACATCAAATTATAGAAACAATTAATAATTTCACTCAAGATAATGACAATGGTGAGACATCATACCAAAATTTATGGGATGCAGCCAAAGTGGTAATAAGGGGAAATTTTATATCCTTAGAGACTTACTTGAATAAAATAGAGAAAGAGAAAATCAATGAATTGAGTCTGCAACTTAAAAAGTTAGAAAAAGACCAAATTAAAAACCCTCAATCAATTACTAAACTTGAAATTCTAAAATTAAAAGGAGAAATTAATAATATAGAAAGTAAAAAAAAAAAACTATTGAACTAATAAATAAAACTAAGAGTTGGTTTTATGAAAAAACCAATAAAATTGATAAACCTTTGGTAAATCTGATTAGAAAAAGAAGAGAGGGAAATCAAATTATTAGTCTTAAAAATGAAAAGGGAGAACTTTCCACCAATGAAGAGGAAATTAAAGAAATAATAAGGAGTTTACTTTGCCCAATTTTATGCCAATAAATTTGATAATGTAAGTGAAATGGATGACTACCTCCAAAAATATAGGCTTCCCAGATTAACAGAGAAGGAAGTTAATTGCTTAAAAAATACCATTTCAGAAAAAGAAATAGAACAAGCTATTGATCAACTCCCTAAAAAAAAAAAAATCCTCAGGACCAGATGGATTTACATGTGAATTCTACCAAACATTCAATGAACAATTAGCCCCAATGCTATATAAACTATCTGAAAAAATAGGGAATGAAGGAGTCCTACCAAATTCCTTTTATGACACAGACATGGTACTGATACCTAAACCAGATAAGCTGAAAACAGAGAAAGAAAATTATAGACCAATCTCCTTAATGAATATTGATGCTAAAATCTTAAATAAGATATTAGCAAAAAGACTCCAGAAAATCATCCCCAGGATAATATACCACAATCAAGTAGGATTTATACCAGGAATGCAGGGCTGGTTCAGTATTAGGAAAACTATCAGTATAATTGGCCATATTAACAATCAAATTAACAAAAACCATATGATCATCTCAAGAGATGCAGAAAAAGCATTCGATAAAATCCAACATTCATTCCTATTAAAAACTCTTGAGAGTATAGGAATAAAGTGACTTTTCCTTAAAATAATCAGGAGCATCTATTTAAAACCAGCAATAAGCATCATACATAATGGGGACAAACTGCAACCATTCCCAAAAAGATCAGGAAGTGGGAAACAAGGTTGCCCACTATCACCATTACTATTTAATATTGTATTAGAAATGCTAGCTTTGGCAATAAGAGTTGAGAAAGAGATTAAAGGAATAAGAATAGGCAGTGGGGAAACCAAATTATCATTCTTCGCTGATGATATGATGGTATTCTTAGAGAACCCCAGAGACTCTACTAAAAAATTATTAGAAAAAATCCACCAAAGTTGCAGGATACAAAATAAACCCACATAAGTCATTAGCATTCTTCTACATCACTAACAAAACCCAACAGTTAGAGTTACAAAGAGAAATTCCATTTAAAGTAACTACTGATTGTATAAAATATTTAGGAATCTATCTGCCAAGGGAAAATCAGAAACTTGATGAGCAAAACTACAAAACACTTTCCACACAAAATAAGTCTGATCTAACCAACTGGAAAAATATTAAATGCTCTTGGATTGGGCAAGCAAATATAATAAAGATGACCATACTACCTAAACTAATCTATTTATTTAGCACTCTACCAATCAGACTCCCAAAAAACTATTTTGATGACCTAGAAAAAATAACAACAAAGTTCATATGGAAAAACAAAAGGTCAAGAATTTCAAGGGAATTAATGAAAAAAAAATCAAATGAAGGTGGCCTAGCTGTACCAGATCTAAAATTATATTATAAAGCAGCAGTTACTAAAACTATCTTGTATTGGCCAAGAAATAGACTAATTGATCAATGGAATAGGTTAGGTTCAAAGGACAAAACAGCCAATAACTTTAATAATCTAGTGTTTGACAAACCCAAAGACCCCAGTTTTTGGGATAAGAATGCAGTATTAGACAAAAATTACTGGGAAAATTGGAAATTAGTATGGCAGAAATTAGGCATTGACCCACACTTAACACCGTACACCAAGATAAGGGTAAAATGGGTTCATGACCTAGCCATAAAGAATGAGATTATAAATAAATTGGAAGAGCATAGGATAGTTTACCTCTCAGATCTGTGGAAGAGGGAGGGTTTCATGACCAAAGAAGAACTAGAGATCACTATTGACCACAAAATAGAAAATTTTGATTATATCAAATTGAAAAGTTTTTGTACAAACAAAACAAATGCAGACAAGATTAGAAGGGAAAAAATAAACAGGGAAAACATTTTTACAGTCAAAGATTCTGATAAATGCCTCATTTCCAAAATATATAGAGAACTGACTCTAATTTATAAGAAATTAAGCAATTCTCCAATTGATAAATGGTCAAATGATATGAACAGACAATTCTCAGATGAAGAAATTGAAACTATTTTTAGACATATGAAAATATGCTCCAAATCATTATTAATCAGAGAAATGCAAATTAAGACAACTCTGAGATACCACTACACACCTGTCAGATTGTCTAGAACGATAGGGAAAGATAATGGGGAATGTTGGAGGGGATGTGGGAAAACACGGACACTGATACATTGTTGGTGTAATTGTGAACACAGCCAGCCATTCTGGAGAGCAATTTGGAACTATGCTCAAAAAGTTATCAAACTGTGCATACCCTTTGATCCAGCAGTGTTTGTATTGGGCTTAAATCCCAAAGAGATACTAAAGAAGGGAAAGGGACCTGTATGTGCCAAAATGTTTGTAGCAGCCCTATTTGTAGTGGCTAGAAGCTGGAGAATGAATGGATGCCCATCATTTGGAGAATGGCTGGGTAAATTGTGGTATATGAATGTTATGGAATATTATTGTTCTGTAAGAAATGACCAGCAGGATGAATACAGAGAGGACTGGCGAGACTTACATGAACTGATGCTAAGTGAAATGAGCAGAACCAGGAGATCATTATATATCTCAACAACGATACTGTTTGAGGATGTATTCTGATGGAAGTGGATCTCTTCGATAAAGAGAGCTAATTCAGTTTCAATTGATCAAGGATAGACAGAAGCAGCTACACTAAAAGAAAGAACACTGCGAAATGAATATAAACTGCTTGCATTTTTGTTTTTCTTTCCGGGTTATTTATACATTCTGAATCCAATTCTCCCTGTGCAACAAGATAACTGTTCGTTTCTTCACACATATATTGTATCTAGGATATACTGTAATCTATTTAACACATAAAGGACTGCTTGCCATCTGGGGGAGTGGGTAGAGGAAGGGAGGGGAAAAATCGGAACAGAAGTGAGTGCAAGAGATAATGCTGTAAAAAATTACCCTGGCATGGGTTCTGTCAATAAAAAGTTTAAAAAAAGAAAAAAAAATTTAAAAAAAGAGAGAGAAAAAAGTTATATTCTTTGCTCACTTAAATTTAATCTTCTTGTATAGCTTCAATTATAGCTTCATTATCTCAATAGCTTCATTGTATAGCTTCATTATCTCAAAGTAACTTCACAATTCATGATTATTTTGGGCAATAATTTCTTACCCATTTCATCTGTTATTATATTTTTCAGTATAAGATGGACCCCCAAAATGTTTTGAATTAACTAAAAGTCATCAAATTATAGAAATTTAAAATCTCTAGAATTACTTCTCTCTAGCATTTGATTATTTATATGAGAGCTAAAGAGGTTAAATGATTTCCACAAGTCACCCAACTGATTAAAGAATCAAACAAACTTCGTTTAAGATTTGTCATTTGAACAGAACTTTAAATAAATCTAGGAAAGTTGAGAAGGAATTACCTACTTTCTATGGCTCCTCTCAATTCCATTATTAGGCCACTCTCAGTGCAACCATGAACCAACATGGCCAAGCTCAGAGTATAAGAATTCCCTCCAGCAAACATTGGGTCTCTCTTTGAAAAATCTTTTTATTCCTCTCCAGGTGCAAAAGTATAGATCTCTTAGGCAAAATATTCCATTAATCTGAGAACATTTCCCGTAATTAGATTTTTAAAGGGGCTTCACTTCCTTCAAGTAGATCTCTCTTGCACTATCTCTCTCTCACACATTTTCTTTTGATACATCTATACCTATCTCTCTCTCTCTATATATATATATACATGTGTACATACACACATAATTTTAAAAAGGTGTATTTTTTCTATCAGTTATTGCTTTGAGAATTATGAGTTTCAGTGTTCCCCTTTTTTCTGTCTAATATGATCCATAGATTTTTTTTTTTGCATTAGATTAATATCAAGAATGGAAATCATTTTCCCAAGAAATATTATTACATTTATCATCATTCCTCTTTATATTTTGTTAACCTTAAAGATATTTCTTTGCATCAAAAGTAGCTCACATTTATGTTATTCTTTCCTTAAAGTTTAATGAGATAGAGAATGCAAAAAATATCTCTGTTAAATATGATGAACTTAGGTTGTCAGAGTATCCAGGAACTAAAGTTGAAAAGTCCACATTTTTCTATCTAAATTTTATTTCATGCTATTATTTTCTTCAGGATCTTCATAAGATCTTCATTAACTTATTTAACTTGCCTATTTGTTTTTCCCTCACTGTATTTAATTCTTGGCTTTCACCATCCTTTATGTTGTAGGGAACATTTTAAAATGTAGCTTTAATACAGAAGCTGCTAAATCTTATGTTATTCTTACTATGACACTTGAATAGTTGAATTGTTTCTTTATGGCTGCTTGCAATATTTTCTTCTTGACCTGGGAGCTCTGGGACTTGGCTGTAATATTCCTGGGAATTTTCATTTTGGGATCTCTTTTAGGAGATGATTGGTGTATTCTTTCAATTTCTCTTTTACCCTCTGATTCTAGAATATTAGAGCAATTTTCCTTGACAATTTCTTGAAAGATGATGTGTAGGCTTTTTTTCCCCATGATTTTCAGATAGTCTAATAATTTTTAAATTAAATTAAAAAAAAATTAAATCTGCATCTGTTTCCCAGATCAGTTGTTTTTCCAATGAGGTATTTCATATTGTCCTCTATTTTTCCATTCTTTTGTTTTTTTTACCTCTAAAAGTCATTAGCTTTAAATTGTTTAATTCTATTTTTTTGTAAACTTATTCAATGAGATTTTATAAATTATTTCCTTTCTATGAGTTTTCTTCAATGGATTCCTCCCTCTCAATTTGAACAATTCTATTTTTTTAACTTTTTTATTTTTAAAATATGCAGATAGTTTTCCATTCAACTTTGCAAAACTTGTGTTACAATTTTTTTCTCCCTTTCCCCCATCTCCTCCCTCAGACAGAAAGTAATCTAATGGATTGCAATATGTGCAATTCTTCTGTACACATTTCAGCAGTTAACCAATCTATTCTTTAAGAAGTTTTTTTTGTTTGTTTGTTTGTTTTGTTTTTTGGTGGGGGTATCCCTTTCCATTTGGCCAATTATACTTTCTTCTCATTAGTTTTTTCATACTTCCTTTATTATTTGGCTTAGTCTGTTGAAAATTCATCTAATTTCTACCAGTAGTCTAAAATTAGTCTAGCTTCAAAGCTCCCAATTTAAACCTGGGTTTTACTTTTTTTTTTTTTTTTTTTTTTTTTTTTAAGTTGCTCTCCCTGGGATCCTTCTCTGATGTAAACAAAACTTTGTGTACTGAAAATTAGCTTAGTGGTGTCTATGTTAACACAGTTATTTCCAAGAATGCACTAATCTACTGTATACACATTATGTAACAACTTTATTTTTCATGTATCTCCTTTAATTTTTGATTTTAAAAAATATGCCTATAGTTCCTATAGGGGGTATAGCCTACCCTAACCTTACAAGAAGGAATGCATAAGGAGGTAGTCAGAAGGCAGGGATATCATAAGACAGTAGTGGTAGATAGAAATTAAGGGCAGTTAGAGAGAACGACCATTGAATATACTTGGTGTCTCAAGTTACAGTGAATTATAGGGCAATTAAAAAGTAGGCTTCAGTTTGGAGAAGTGGAAACTACTGTTCTGCCCCAAGCAACCAGCTGATGATAAGAGGTAGAATTAGGATTCTGAGCTATTATACTTAAGGTGGTTTAGCCAGAAACCTTCTTTTCATCTTTTAGGATTATTTGATTATGAAAAGACTAGATTTGTCTCCTTGTAAATTCTTCAGCCTGGATCAAATAAACCTGATAGAAAGGAGAAATCAATTATCTTATACAGACATCTGTTTTCTAAGGTGCTAATTTTTGTCAGTATTTTTTTCTCTACCACGCTAACTTGTTTTTCATGATTTTTTTGCATCACTCTCATTTCTCTTGCTAATTTTTCCTCTGCCTCTCTTCCATGATTTTCAAAAATTTTTTGATCTCTTCTCTGACCAATTCATATTTCACTTGAAAATGACTTTGGAACTTAAACTTTGTTACAGTATTCTTCTAATTGTGATCTTCTTTTTAACTATAGAAACTTTATGCGGTCATAATAATTTTTCTATTGTTTACTCATTTCCCCATCCTATTACCTGACTTTTATCTCTTTGTTAAAGTAGGACTCTGCTTTCAGGTTGCAGTGCTTCTGTGCTTCCATGCTTCTGTGGTTTTATGCAACTATTTTTAGAAATACTTCTAGTGACTTGCAAATTTTCAATTTTTACAACATGGTGTGATTTATGCCTCTCCTGGTCTGTGTTCTGGATCTGTGAGTGAACACAAACTCTTTCCTACCCTGAATCTATGTGCAAGTTCCTCTCCACTATGGTTGTAACTAGTGCTCCCCTTAGAGCTGAGACTTGGATTCAAGTATGGAAAACCCAAAAGAATCTTGCCTCAGTGTTAGCAAAGTGAACCCTGCTATCTCCTTCTGAACAACAGTCCCTTTACCATCTGTAAGCTGAGAGCTCCAGAAACTGGCACTGCCACTGCTTATTCACTGGCTTCCAAGGCTTCATTTTCTGGTTCCAGAGCTGTGCTGGTTGGACCTGCACTAGATTCTGCTCCACTCTTACTCAGGAATAACTTTTCCTGCTGACCTTCTAAACTATTTTAAGCATCTATGAGCTGAGAAGTATGGAAATCACTACTTCTGCCACTGATCAATTTCCCTGTTCCTGTTTTGCTGGGGTCATAGATATGCTGGTATTTCATTGCACTCTAACCCTGGTGTCAGCCTTCCACATTGTTTTGGGCTAGGAAATTGTTTCACTCATCTTTTTCTGTCAGATTTACTTTAATGACTTATAAAATGACTTATTTCAAAGAGATACTTTTCAAGATGTCTTCTAAATCTATCATTTCAGTTTTATGATTCTTAATTTTTGTATAAATGTCTTATTTTTTCAATTAAATTCTAAAGTTTGTTATAGAAGTTATTTGTGATCCTGGGCAATGTTTAAGCCGATTTCCTGGAACAAGTTAAGTTTTTGGTAAATTTTCATTGAATTAATAAATAGGAAAAAACATAGAATGCAGCTTATAAATAATATTTATGTAATTTTAACACATTGATCAATGAATCAATAAATCAAGATTTATTGCATTCTATTATATCTCAGGTACTATGTATATTTCACTGTTATAAAGCAATTCTTAACATAACTTTATTTGGATGATCAAGTTTTTTTTTTTAATTTTGTTGTTTTCATTAGAGTTGAAAATTTAAAAAAAAATACAAGTATGACTTTGATGACAAAAATAGTTAAATTGTTTAGTTAGAAATGTTGAGAACGCAGGATCAGTTTAAGGAGTCTAACTGCAAAAATAGGGAAAGTAGATGTTGTATGTTATGTATAAGGAACATCGAGAAGGCTAATCAAACTGGATTTTAAAGTACTAGAAAAAAAAATAACATACTAAAACAAAAATATATAGTGTAAAATTGAAAATAGTTTTAATTCTATTTTGTTAAGACATAAGCTAGTTTTAATATTCCCTTTGATAGCTCCTTTTCCTCATAATTTTTATCTACCACCAACATTCTGGAGAAATCTGGTATTTATCTCGACCTTGTAATCTTCTCCCCACTCCCCATCACCACTTTCTAGAAGAAACATTAAGCTAAATAGCTAAACTAAAAATTTCAGCAATTTAAACTATTAAAGCAGCTCTTATCACTTGAGAACTTTAATCTAATGATTTAAATCATTTGTCTTGGTTGTAGTTAAGAGGGTTCCAAAAGGTAGGAAATGATGTAATGTCAATTCTGATTATGTCATCTATAGCCAATCAGAAGAAAATACATTCAAGTTGCTTGAGATTTTTTGTTCTTTAATTTTATTGGCTATTATTAAAGATAGTATCAATCCTCACTTAAGATCAAAACAAATACATTGACACAATTTGTTGCTTACTGCTTCCATAACAAACAAATTATTCATACTTAGAACTTTGTTCCTCAGAATTTCTCAAATGACACAGGTTAAGGCCAGATTGTGGCCAGTTTTTTTTTTTTTTTTTTTTTTTTTTTTTTTTTTTTTTTTTTTTAAGGAATCCACTTTTGATTCTAGATGTGATATTTGGAAAAGTATGATGCTTTGGGAAATATCAGCTTGGCAGCTTTGTGGAGGATGGATTAGAGTGGAGAAATATACAAACTATAAAGAAAATTAATTCAAATTTATAAAAAATCAGTAACCATTCTTCATTATGTAAGTCATTAAAGAATATGAATAAATTGTTCTCAAAGGCAGAATTTCTAACTATTAATAACCACATGAGAGATTGCTCTAGAACACCAGAAATTAAAGAATTTCAAGCTAAAATATCTCCAATTTTTCATCTAACCTTCAATAAATTGGCAAAAAAAAAGATGAATGTAATTAGTTCTGGAACAAATATAGGAAAACAGACTAAATAATACACTGATGCTGGAGCTATAAATTGTCCCAGCATACTAAAATCTGATTTGAAATTATGCAAAAATATATATTTGTATGTTTTTATCCCAAAGTCCTAGTGCCAAAGCATATAACTAAAAGAAGTTAAACATAGATTATCCATTATTTATAAAAACTTCATAGCAGTACTTTTGTGATCAAAAAGAACTGGGGAGAAAAGTGAATACTTTTGACCAAGAAATTGGTCAAAAGGTTATGATACATAAAATTAACAGAATATTATTGATCTGAAAATAACAAATCCGAGAACTCAGAAAAATTTAGGAAGACGTCAATTAATTAATAAATAATGAGCATTTGTTAAGCAACTACAATGTGCTAAACATTATGCTATGTGCTGGAAGAATCAGGAAACTATTATGATCACAACAAGGTAAATGAAAAAAAAAATAAAAGCAGAAAGCTGTATAATTATCATAATTAATGTTTGCTTCAGAGCTCATGAAACATACCTCCCTTTAATCATAGGAGAATAGGAAGACCAAGGTTAAGATTTTATATCCACTTATTCGCTGGTTTTGTTTAAATGTTTCTTTCATTACAAGGGAAATACCCTTGAAGGGAAGTGGAATATTTAGAAATGACTAAAATATATAAATAAATTACATCAGTAAAACTGTTAAAATGCTGGAAACCTTGGAGAGAGCTGTTTTTGTACTGTAAGGAGATTGTGAGAGGAGAAGGAGTGGAAATTGAAGAAATAAAGGCAACAAATGAAGATACTTTACAAGGCTGTGAAATAGACCAGAGATATTGTATCATAGTATCATAGAATAATGGGAAAGAAAGACCAATGAAGAGTTTTTTTTGTTTGTTTGTTTGTTTGTTTGTTTTTTCTTTTTTTGTTCTGATTACAGAGAAAAATTGATCACATTTGTAACAAATTACGACAAAACTAGCAAGTAGGAGAACGTTGATTATGAAGTCTTTTTAAATGCCCTACAGCAACCTAATTGAAAAATAATATATAACAGAAGGGCAATTCAGTTGCATAGTAAATAGAGCACAGGGCATGGAGTTAGGAAGACCTGAGTTCAAATTTAACCTCAGAAACTTAACTAGTTATGTGACTGGGGGAGAAGGAAAAGGCAGACTACTCTATTTTTTTTTTTTTTGACAAGAAAATCCTAAATGAATCACTTGGACATGACTGAAAATGACCCAACAACCATAATTATTAAATTATATTTAGTTCAGTTAGTATGCTAATAATTATAACAGTTCACATTTATGTAACACATTAAAGTTTTCCAAGAATTTTTCTTATACTATCTCTGTAACTAATTATAATATTATTTTTGGTCTTTTGTAGATAAGAAAACTGAGGCTCAGAAAAATTAAGTGATTGTTCACAGTCATAAAACTACCAAGTGTTAAAGTTGAGATTCTCTCCACTCTTGGTTCACATTTTCTTTTCTCTACTATGCTATTTAAGTGAACATTAAATATACTAATAGAACTTCTCAATTCACAATCTAGTTCTGCTACTCATTACTGGTGAAATGTTGGAAAATTATTTGATTTTTCTGTATTTCCCTTTTTTTTCTTTGAAAAATTAAGGTGATGGAATTTATCCTCCAGTTTGATATTCATGATCATATGAATGAGCAATTAGGTGATATAGATTCTAAGCCCAGATCTCTGTGCTTAAGAATAAGGAAATCTGACTTCAGACACTTACTAGCTGTGTAACCTTGGGTAAGCTACTTAATCTCTACTTACCTTAGTTATTCATTTGTAAAACTGGGTTATTCATAGCATCAACCTCATAGGATTGTTGTAAGGATCAAATGTGATAATAGTTACATAGCACTTAGCACGGAGCCTGACATCTAATAAGTATTATGTAAAAGCTAGCTATTATTAAAGTAATGTCATTCTAAGTAGCTATCCCATTCCTCCTTCCCTACTTATCTATACTACCTTTTAAACTTTTTATATAAAAATAGCCTATTTATAAAACTGCATACCCTTTGAGGCAGCAATACTGCCTAGATCTATATCCCAAAGACATAAAAAGAAAAGGTGGAAGAGAAGGACATATTTGTGCTAAAAATATTCATTGCAGATCTTTTTGTGTTGGCTAAAAATTGGAAATTGAAAGGATACCCATCAATTTGGGAATTGTTAAACAAATTGTAATATAAGAATATAATGGAATACTATTGTGCTATAAGAATTGACAAACAGAATTTTTTTTTAATCTGTATTTACTGTCAAATTATAAAAGCACTAGTAAATACTAGTAAATTACAAAAGGAAATAATTGTTTTCTCATGCTAATTTTTTGTTCAATTTAGCCAGTGTCCCTGAAAGGAGAGAGCCTTAGCTAGCTATGTTTATATTTAGCACAAATAATAAATAACACACAAAAAAAAAGATGTAGGACAAATACTAGCCATCAGCTCTAATCCGAATGTCACTGTGTTGCTAGGTCAGCCAGTGTGGAGGTGATGGGGGAGGGACACAAAATTCCATCTGGTAGCCTCCTATCTTATTTTTTTTTTAATTTTTATTTAATAATTACTTTGTATTGACACTCGTTTCTGTTCCAATTTTTTTTTCCCTCCCTCCCTCCACCCCCTCCCCTAGATGGCAAGGAGTCCTTTATATGTTGGATATGTTGCAGTATATCCTAGATACAATATATGTTTGCAGAGCCAAACAGTTCTCTTGTTGCATAGGGAGAATTGGATTCAGAAGGTATAAATAACCCGGGAAGAAAAACAAAAATGCAGATAGTTCACATTCGTTTCCCAGTGTTCTTTCTTTGGGTATAGCTGCTTTTGTCCATCATTTATCAATTGAAACTCAGGTCTCTTTGTCAAAGAAATCCACTTCCATCAAAATATGTCCTCATACAGTATCGTTGTCGAAGTGTATAATGATCTCCTGGTTCTGCTCATTTCACTTAGCATCAGTTCATGTAAGGCTCGCCAGTCCTCTCTGTATTCATCCTGCTGGTCATTTCTTACAGAACAATAATATTCTATAACACTCATATACCACAATTTACCCAGCCATTCTCCAATTGATGGGCATCCATTCATTTTCCAGTTTCTAGCCACTACAAACAGGGCTGCCACAAACATTTTTAGCCTCCTATCTTAATGAATTTTTCATGTTAGCTAGATACTGTTGATAAAGGATTGTAATTGCTGGCGGTAGTTTTAAAAATTCTTTTAACAGTTTCCCTGTCATAATTATAGCTCTGGAGAGACTTTTCGACTGAATGGCTATTGACTTTGTTTTAAATAAAAGTTAAGAAATGGGAGCATTTTAGCTTGGGATACTAAAAACCTAACTAAAAATTTAATGATCATTTAAACTTTCGGGAGATGTGGAATCATCTGTAACTTATTGGGGGGACCAGAATATCTAAAGACATCTAACAATTGAGTAGTATATCATTCATTATGAACCATTTACTGATAAATTCATTTGGCTGGCCAAGAATCCTGAGAAAATATGACAGATTTATAAAACTGATACTTTTTACAATTACATGATAATTGAGCCCTTTTTTGGCAAGTCCTACATTTTTGGCATGCTCAATCATCATACATTTTGGTCAAATAATTTTGCTGATGTTGTTAAAAGCTGCTCTACTTTTTAATGTGCTATATTTATAACTTTAATTTCCTTGCTTTTTTTTTTTTAGCAAAGATTTTAAGGTTAAAATAGCTTTCTAAATGAAGTGAATTAAAGAGAAAATACATATTATGAGCAAATTCAGTCAAAAGGAAAAATTAAATGTGCTCAGTTATGTAAACCAGTTTGCTCAGCACAGTTCAGAGAAGAGAAAAATAGGTAAGTATAGTAATAGGAAATTATATTTATATAAATGTAAGATTTGCAAAGTATTTCATATGCAATATTCATATTATAGGGGTCTAACAAAAACCCTAACAAAACAGCTATTATTAGAATCTCCTTTTTGCTGATGAGGAAGTTGAAGCTCAGAAAGATGAAATGACTGGCCCAAGATCACCCAGGTAGTAAATTTTGGAAGTGGGAGTCAAAATCAAGTCTCTATTAAATCCCAAGTCATTTGTTATCTCATATATAATGCAACTAAGGCTGTAAAAACAGATTGAGGTCAGAATATGTAGAATCTTTTTTTTTTTTTTTTCTGAGGCAATTGGGAGTAAGTGACTTGCTTATGTTCACACAGGTAGAAAGGGTTAAGTGTCTGAGGCCAGATTTGAACTCAGCTCTTCCTAAGTTCAGGGATGGTGTGCTATCCACTGTACCACCTAATTGCCCCAGGATATGTAGAATCTTGATTTCTGAAAAATGGAGTTTGAACTCTGATAAAAAATATGAAATTCAAAATGTTTTAGACGAAAAGACTTCATGGACTCACTTCTCTTCTCTTCCATTTCTCCCCCATTTTATTCCAGGAAAAAGAATCCACCAGAAGTAGTTTAGAACTGAGCTAATTTCCAAGGCTATTGGCTAGAAAGTATTGGAATAGAGTAGAGGTAGATATCTACTCCTATTATATATATATATATATATATATATATATATATTATATATATATATATATATATATATATATATATATTTGGTGGGGGGTTGTTAGATGATGTATTTTTCAAATAATAAGTACTGTAATTCTGGTTATATTATTTTCCATTGAAATACTTATCTCTATGGGAGTGATCATAAGGTGGTAATTATACTTGTTACTTTCAACCTATGGCAAATAGATGGTTCAGTGTATAGAGTATTGGCCCTAAAGTCAGGAGGACTCATCTTCATGAGTTCAAATTGGCCTCAAAGAAGTAGCTGAGTTACCCTAGACCCTATTTGCCTTAATTTCTATCTGTAAAATAATCTGGAGAAGAAAATGGTAAACCACTTAAATATCTTCGCTAAGAAAACCCCATATGGGATACAAATGAAAAATGACTGAACAAACAACTTACAATTAAATAATTTAACTCTGGACCATCCTCTGATGGACCATTTTTGAGAGATGTGGCTATTATGACCAAAAGCAATTCATCACCTGTTTGTCAGATGACAAAACTCTCTGAATTTTAACTGGAAATCCAATAATTATTAAATAATTTTTAAACACATGCATTCAACAGACTTTCTGAGAATTCATGGGAACAAAGGATAAGATAAAATGTTATTAATTCTATAACATAACTCTTCCAAAGGTCTTTTTAGGAATCATCTTAGCAATTAATGAAAACATGTCTCTAAAGTTTCTGCTGGCATTGTGATCCCAACCAATGAATTTGCTAACTCACATCTAGAAAATAAATCTTAAACGTTGTCTGTGGGGAATGCAAGTATGAGTGCATGTGGTATGTGTGTGTATGTGTTTGTATTCACATGAATATGTTTGTGTATTAAGATTAGCTTTTTGGGTGTGGTGGGAATAATGACAATATGGATGATGTAACTATTAGTAAAACAATGTAGTGAAGTGAATGAATACAGCATTAGATTAGATGTCATTAAGACCTAGTTTTAAATTCTGATTTATAGCAGCAGCAGTAGTGTCAGGACTTCTCAGACTAGAGACAGTGGGGGGAGGGAGGGGGGAGAAATCAAGTAAGTGGTAAAAAAAAAAACAAAACAAACAACAACAACAACAACAACAACAAACATGGATCTCTGTACCATACTAAAAGCAGGACAGAGTATCACTTAGAAACTACACTGCTAATATTCACTTCCATGATAGTTTCTGGATGGGGAAGAGCTTTTGAGTAATAGTAACAGAGGTATTTGCAGTCACAAGGAATCAGGATTCAAAAGGAACAATATAATCTCCAGTCACAGAAAGAGTCCTTGAGAAGAATCATTTTTAGTCAAAAGGATGCAAAGGCCCTGAGGAACAGTATCAATTTCAGTCACAAGGGAATGGTGATTAAATCTCTCCCTGGATCACATCACCTTGAAAATACTGAATACTCCCAAACTCCCAAAATGAGCTCTAAAAATAGGACTGTGAAAAAGTCTTATTCTCCAACCCCAGTAACAAAGCCTAATTTTACTATAAAGTTCAAAGTCAAAAAAGAGTCTGGAAAGATAGGCATATAACAACAGAAAGAAACTCAACCATGAAAAGCTAGTTGAGGATTCCAAGATATAAACTCAGCAGACTAACAACATCAAAATAGTTACAAAGAACAACTCAAAAAAAAAGTGAATTAATCATGATTCTAACAAGAATTTCTGGAAAAGCTAAACATTATTTTCAAAATCAAATAAGAATGATAAAAGGGAAAAAATGAGAAAAATAAATGTCATACAAAAGCTTTGTTAAAGAGACAAAAATACTGAAAAATTACATTGAAAAACAAAATTTGCTAAATTGAATAAGAAGTAAAAAAACTCAATGAAGAAAAAGAATTATTATAAAATTGGAATAGGGCAAATGGAAGCTAAAGTCTGAATGATGCCTCAAAGAATATAAAGACAATAAGAATAATGGAGAAACAGAAGAATATGTGATCCCATCAGAAAGAAAAAAACTGATGTGGAAAATAGATTGAGGAGAAAGATAATTTTAGAATCACTATAAAACATGAAGACACAAAGAAGAAACGTAGACATTATCTTTCAAAAAAATTATGGGGACTTCTGGCCAAGATGGTGAAGAGGAGGCACACAGCTGTGTAAGCTCCGTGTTTTTCTCTCAGAATCCATTTCATTACAAGCCTCTGAATTAATGCTTGACTGAAAAAAACCCACAAATAGTTACCAAAAGAAGGCATCCTTGAAATTCTCCAGGAAAGGTCTGTTTTTGCTTGAAGGCGGGGACGGTTTTAGATTAGGCATAGGCTGAGGGCAGGCAGCAGAGGCAGCAAGAGCCGGGCAAGCAGCTCACAGCCAAGCAGACCGGAGAGGGGGTGGGGTGTGATCTCAGGCGTCTTTGCTGGGGGGGGGAGGGGAGGAGGGGAACTTTGCTACAGAATTGGATACTTTTCCCTGGCAGCAAGTCAGTAGCCCAGCAGAGAAGCTAAAAACATGGGCCGGGGGGGGGGGGGGAAGGGGTGGAGGAGGAGGGCAGAAATGGGAGGGGGGAGAGTAGGGAGGTATGGGGAGGGGAGTAAGGGGGGTGTATGTGGGGGGGTGAAGAATACAACCCCAAACTGCTGGAGTCTCTTGGGACCAGACTACCCCTCCCCCAAGTGTCTCAGCACACTCCCGGAGTCTCAGAGCGCAGGTGCAGCACAGTCCTGCTAGTGCCTCATTGCAGCCCCTGCAGTCTGTAGAGGAAGCTCGGTAACACCACCCAGCCCCTCCCCCCAAAAAAACAGACCCCATTTAGGTTTTTTTTTTTTTTCTTTGCTACTTTGTCTTTGATTCTTCTCTGACAAAATGAGCAAAAAGTTGAAAAGGACCTTAACCCTTGATAGCTTCTATATGGATAGAGAATAGACTCTAAACCCTGAGGAGACTAAAAACAGACAGTCCCCAGGTGAATCCCCAAAGGAGGAGATCATCTGTTCCTCAGCACAGATGAACCTCATAGAAGTGATTAAAAAGGCTCTCACAAGAGAGCTAGAAGAAAAATGGGGAAAGCAGAGTGAGGCTTGGCAAAAGGAGAGGGAGGCTTGGGAAAAGGAGAGGGAAGCTTGGCAAGAGCGTTTGCAGAAGTCATCCCACTCATTTAAAGAGAGAGTGGATAAAGAAATCAAATCCTTGAAAAATACGATTAGTGAACTGGAAACAGAAAATAGCTCTCTAAAAAACAAAATTGGCGAAATGGAAAAAAATTCCATAGAACAAAGCAACTCAATGGGACAATTAGAAAAAGATTTTAAAAAAGTGAGTGAAGAAAATACTTCATTGAAAATCAGGGTCGAACAAATGGAATTGAATGACTCGAGGAGACAAGAAGAATCAGTCAAGCAAATCCAAAAAAATCAAACAATGGAAAAGAATGTGAAATACCTTCTGGGGAAGACAACAGACCTGGAAAACAGATCCAGGAGAGACAATCTGAGAATCATTGGACTCCCAGAAAAGCATGATGAAAAAAAGAGTCTGGACACTACTTTCCAGGAAATTGTCAAAGAGAACTGCCCAGAAGTCATAGAAACAGAGGGTAAAATAGAAATTGAAAGAATTCATCAATCACCCACTGAAAGGGATCCTAAAATCAAACCACCAAGGAATATAGTGGCCAAATGCCAGAACCCTCAGATGAAGGAAAAAATACTGCAAATGGCTAGAAAAACCCAATTCAAATATAGAGAAGCCACAATAAGGATTACCCAGGATCTAGCAGCATCCACATTAAAAGATCGAAGGGCCTGGAATATGATATTCCGAAAGGCTAAGGAATTTGGTATGCAATCAAAAATAACTTACCCAGCCAGAATGAGGATCTGTTTCCAGGGAAGAAGATGGGCATTTAATGAAATAAGCGAATTTCACCTATTTTTGATGAAAAAACCAGAACTTAACAAAAAGTTTGATCTACAAATATAGAACTCAAGAGAAACCTAAAAAGGTAAAAATAAATCTTGGGAACTATATTTGGCTATAAAGATGTATAAAGAATACATGTATACCCTGTTCTAGAAAATAGATGTGGAAAAGACATTGTACCAGATAAAGGGTAAAGTGGGGGTAGTACATCTCATGAAGAGGCAAAGGAAACCTATTATATCTGAGAGAAAGAATGGAGGGGGAGGAATATAGTGGGTATCTTACTGCCTTCAGAATTGGCTTTAAGAGAAAAATTTTAGACATATTCAATTTATGGTGAAACTTCTCCCACCTCGTTGAAAAGTGAGAAAGGAAAAGTGAAAAGGGAAGAAATAAGCTAAGCGAAGGGAATATGGAAACTGTGAGGGAAAGGGGTAAGATAGGGGGAGGAACTCTAAGGCAGGGGGAGGGATACTAAAAAGGGAGGGAGGTGAGAAGCAAGTGGTGCTCACAAGCTTAATACTGGGAAGGGGGGGGAAGGGGGAAA
Organism: Antechinus flavipes; assembly: GCF_016432865.1. Taxonomy (NCBI): domain Eukaryota; kingdom Metazoa; phylum Chordata; class Mammalia; order Dasyuromorphia; family Dasyuridae; genus Antechinus; species Antechinus flavipes. Next base: position 401,601,855 of record NC_067400.1, read on the forward strand.
GAAGGGAGAAAAGCATAAACAGGGGTTAAAAAGATGGCAAGTAATATAGAATTGATAATTTTAACCATAAATGTGAATGGTAACCCCCCCCATAAAGACAAAGCGGTTAGCAGAATGGATTAAAAACCAGAATCCTACAATATGTTGTTTACAGGAAACACACCTGAAGCAGGGAGATACATACAGAGTAAAGGTAAAAGGTTGGAGCAAAATCTACTATGCTTCAGGTGAAGACAAAAAAGCAGGGGTAGCCATCCTGATCTCAGATCAAGCTAAAGCAAAAATTGATCTAATTAAAAGAGATAAGGAAGGGCACTATATCTTGCTAAAAGGTAGCATAGATAATGAAGCAATATCAATATTAAATATATATGCACTAAGTGGTGTACCATCTAAATTCTTAAAAGAGAAATTAAGAGAGCTGCAAGAAGAAATAGACAGCAAAATTATAATAGAGGGAGATCTCAACCTTGCACTCTCAGAATTAGATAAATCACAAAATAAATAAGAAAGAAGTCAAATAGGTAAATAGAATACTAGAAAAGTTAGATATGATAGATCTCTGGAGAAAACGTAATGGAGACAGAAATGGAGACACTTTCTTTTCAGCAATTCATGGAATCTATACAAAATTGACCACATATTAAGACATAAAAACCTCAAACTCAAATGCAGCAGAAATAATAAATGCATCCTTTTCAGACCATGATACAATGAAAATTACATTCATCAAAAAGCCAGGGGAAAGTAGACCAAAAAATAATTGGAAACTAAATAATCTCATACAAAAGAATGACTGGGTGAAACAGAAAATCATAGACATAATTAATAACTTCACCTAAGAAAACAATAATAATAATACATCATACCAAAATGTATGGGATATAGACAAAGCAGTAATAAGGGGAAATTTTATATCTCTAGAGGCCTATTTGCATAAAATAGAGAAAGAGAAGGTCAATGAATTGGGCTTGCAACTAAAAATGCTAGAAAAGGAAAAAAAAATTAAAATTCCCCAAATACTAAACTTGAAATTCTAAAAATAAAAGGAGAGATTAATAAAATTGAAAGTAAAAAAACCTATTGAATTAATTAATAAAACTAAGAGTTGGTTCTAGGAAAAAAACAACAAAATAGACAAACCCTTAGTAAATCTGATTAAAAAAAGGAAAGAGGAAAATCAAATTGTTAGTCTTAAAAAATGAAAAGGGAGAACTCGCCACTAATGAAGAGGAAATTAGAGCAATAATTAGAAGTTATTTGCCCAACTTTATGCCAATAAATTTGACAACTTAAATGAAATAGAAGAATACCTCCAAAAATATAGCTTGCCCAAACTAACAGAGGAAAAAGTAAATATCCTAAAGAGTCCCATCTCAGAAAAAGAAATAGAACAAACTATCAACCAACTTCCTAAGAAAAAATCCCCAGGACCAGATGGATTTACATGTGAATTCTACCAAACATTTAAAGAACAATTAACTCCAATGTTATATAAACTATTTGAAAAAATAGGGATCGAAGGAGTCCTACCAAACTCCTTTTATGACACAGACATGGTACTGATACCTAAACCAGGTAGGCTGAAAACAGAGAAAGAAAATTATAGACCAATCTCCCTAATGAATATTGATGCTAAAATCTTAAATAAAGTATTAGCAAAAAGATTACAGAAAATCGTCACCAGGATAATACGCTATGACCAAGTAGGATTTATACCAGGAATGCAGGGCTGGTTCAATATTAGGAAAACTATTAGCATAATTGACTATATCAATAACCAAACAAACAAAAACCATATGATCATCTCAATAGATGCAGAAAAAGCATTTGATAAAATCCAACATCCATTCCTAATAAAAACACTTGAGAGCATAGGAATAAATGGACTTTTCCTTAAAATAGTCAGGAGCATATATTTAAAACCATCATCAGTAAGCATCATATGCAATGGGGAAAGACTGGAACCTTTCCCAGTAAGATCTGGAGTGAAGCAAGGTTGCCCACTATTACCATTCAATATTGTATTAGAAACACTAGCCTCTGCAATAAGAGTCGAGAAAGAGATTAAAGGAATTAGAGTAGGCAATGAGGAAACCAAACTATCACTCTTTGCAGATGATATGATGGTATACCTAGAGAACCCCAGAGATTCTACTAAAAAGCTATTAGAAATAATTCATAACTTTAGCAAAGTAACAGGATACAAAATAAATACCCATAAATCCTCAGCATTTTTATACATCGACCAACAAAATCCAACAGCAAGAGATACAAAGAGAAATTCCATTCAAAATAACTGTTGACAGCATAAAATATTTGGGAATCTATCTACCAAAGGAAAGTCAGGAATTATATGAGCAAAATTATAAAAAAACTTTCCACATAAATAAAGTCAGACTTAAATAATTGGAAAAATATTAAGTGCTCTTGGATAGGCTGAGCAAATATAATAAAGATGACAACACTCCCTAAACTAATCTAATTATTTAGTGCTATACCAATCAGACTTCCAAGAAAATATTTTAATGATCTAGAAAAAACAACAACAAAATTCATATGGAACAATAAAAAGTCGAGAATCTCAAGGGAATTAATGAAAAAAAAAATCCAATGAAGGTGGCCTAGCTGTACCTGATCTAAAATTATATTATAAAGCAGCAGTCACCAACGCTATTTGGCATTAGCTAAGAAATAGATTAGTTGATGAGTGGAATAGGTTAGGTTCACAAGACAGTATAGTCAACTATAGCTATCTAGTGTTTAACAAACCCAAAGATCCTAACTTTTGGGATAAGAATTCATTATTTGATAAAAACTGCTGGGATAACTGGAAATTAGTATGGCAGAAATTAGGCATGGACCCACACTTGACACCATATACCAAGATAAGATCAAAATGGTCCATTATTTTGGCATAAAGTATGAGATTATAAGTAAATTAGAGGAACATAGGATAGTTTATCTCTCAGACTTGTGGAGGAGAAAGAAATTTGTGACCAAAGATGAACTAGAAACCATTACTGATCACAAAATAGAAAATTTTGATTATATCAAATTAAAAAGCCTTTGTACAAACAAAACTAATGCAAACAAGATTAGAAGGGAATCAACAAACTGGGATAACATCTTCACAGTTAAAGGTTCTGATAAAGGGCCCATTTCTAAAATATATAGAGAATTGACTCTAATTTATAAGAAATCAAGCCATTCTCTAATTGATAAATGGTCAAAGGATATGAACAGACAATTTTCAGATGATGAAATTGAAACTATTTCCATTCATATGAAAGAGTGTTCCAAATCACTATTGATCAGAGAAATGCAAAGTAAGACAACTCTGAGATACCACTACACACCTGTCAGATTGGCTAAAATAACAGGAAAAAATAATGATGAATGTTGGAGGGGATGCCAGAAAACTGGGACACTGATGCATTGTTGGTGGAGCTGTGAACAAATCCAACCATTCTGGAGAGCAATCTGGAATTATGCCCAAAAAGTTATCACACTGTGCATACCTTTGATCCAGCAGTGCTACTGCTGGGCATATTCCCCAAAGAGATACTAAAGAAGGGAAAGGGACCTGTATGTGCCAAAATGTTTGGGGCAGCCCTGTTTGTAGTGGCTGGAAATTGGAAAATGAATGGATGGATGCCCATCAATTGGAGAACGGTTGGGTAAATTGTGGTATATGAATGTTATGTAATATTATTGTTCTGTAAGAAATGACCAGCAGGATGAATACAGAGAGGCTTGGAGAGACTTACATGAACTGATGCTAAGTGAAATGAGCAGAACCAGGAGATAATTATATACTTCAACAATGATACTGTATGAGAATGTATTCTGATGGAAGTGGATTTCTTTGACAAAGAGATCTACATTAGTTCCAACTGATCAATGATGGACAGAAGCAGCTACAGCCAAAGAAAGAACACTGGGAAACGAATGTGAACTGTTTGCATTTTTGTTTTTCTTCCTGGGTTATTTCTATCTTCTGAATCCAATTCTCCCTGTGCAACAAGAGAACTGTTCGGTTCTGCACGCATATATTGTACCTAGGATATGCTGCGACATATTTAACATATATAGGACTGCTTGCCATCTAGGGGAGAAGATGGAGGGAGGGAGGGGGAAAATCGGAACAGAAATGAGTGCAAGGGATAATGTAAAAAAAATTACCCTGGCATGAATTCTGTCAATATAAAGTTATTATTAAATAAAATAAAATAAAATATTAAAAAAAGAAAATTTTGCTTTAAAAATGAGACTCAATAGAAACATAATAAGAAAAACATGATAGGGAAATTTCAAGGCACATTTAAACAATTTGCATTTTTATCTATCAGTTCTAGATTGAGAGTCAGGAAGTTTCATCTCCCTGAATTCAAATGTGACCTTAACCACTAGCTGAGTAACAACAATAGACAAGACCCAAAACTCTATTTGTTTCACTTTCTTCATCTTTAAAATAACCTAAAGAAGGAAATAGCAAGCCATTCTAGTATTTTTGCCAAGAAAACCCCAAATAGGGGTCATGATGTGTCAGTCAGTCATGCTAAAATAACTGAATATTAATATTTACATTTCTATTAATTACTAAATTATGTAACTACTAAGAATGTTGAAAGGAGGATACATAGAGGGCACTTCTGTGAGTTGATTATTGGAATGATCAAAAAACTGTATGGATGAAAAATAGTTCACTGGGAAAAGGGAGAAAAAGAATAAAAAAGAGGTAAATAAGGATATGCTTTTAAAAAGGAGGGGAAAATGTTTGGGGGGAGAGTGGAGAATTGAACCTAATTCTCATCTGATTTCATTTAAATTGGGAAGACTCTATTTATACATTCAATCAGGTACAGAAATCTGTTTTGTTGAATAGATCCCATTTGGGGACCTTTGGGGAAACTATAACATCATTGATGGTTTCCAGAGGTTTCCAGACCTCTCAGTTTACAGTTTACAGACACCAAAAACAACTTGGAAAGTCAGCAGGAACAATTTTTCTCACTAGGGTGAGAGGACCTTGGGAAATCAGCAGACCAAGTATGAGCATTGGAAGCCACTGAATTATCAGTGATGGTTGTGTCAGCATTTAGAGAGATAGCTGAAAGAGTTCTCAGCTCATTTGAGGTGAAGGGATTGAATAGCTAGTCAGAAAAAGGTCTCTTTACAAGCACTGGCAGGACTGTTGCTTTGTCCATATTCAGATCAAGGATGTGGTTCTGGCTCATAGTCCCAGAGTGAGGATAAGTACTGCCATAATAGAAATTACAGCCAGAGAGGAATCTCATCACATTAACAGTTTAGAAAAGATTGATTATGATAACTCATTGACCAGAAAAAAGGACAAAAGAGTAGTAAACATCCTTTTTCTTGGATTATACCAATTTGGAAAAGCTAAAAATTTAGAGGTCCAAAGAAGGATCTCTGAAAAAATCTGCATAAAATTCTTGAAGTTTGAAACATTGTGCTCTCTACCCTAGAAACAGATCCCTACTTTAACAAAGTGTTAAAAGTATAGTGAAAGGCTGAAAAAATGAGCAAACAACAGAAAAAGATTTTTGACCATAATAAGACCAATGACAAGGTGACAAGGAAGATCAAAACATATACTCAGAAGAAAATAAAGTCAAAGTGCCTACATCCATAGCCTCCCCCAAAATAGCCTGAGGTCAGGCTATTGAAGAGCTCAAAAAGTATTTTGAAAATCAAGGAAGAGAGGTCAAAGAAAAATTGGGAATATAAATGAGATTCATGCACAAAAATCATGAAAAACAAGTCACAAGCTTGAAATTGAAAGAATTTTACCAGTTATTTCCTGAAAGATAGCTCAAGATGAAAACTTCCAGGAATATTGTAGCCAAATTTCAGAACACACAGATCAAAGAAAAAATATTGCAAACAACCAAAAGGAAACAATTTAAACATAATAGAGCCATAGTCAGGAAAACACAAGAGAGAGCAGCTTCTACATTAGAGAATTAGAAGGCTTATTCTTCAATTGATAAATGATCAAAGGATATGAATAGACAATTTTCAGATGAAGAAATTAAAGCATTTATAATAATATGAAAAAATGCTATGTCATTATTGATCAGAGAAATGCAAATTAAGACAACTCTAAGGTATTACTGTATACCTCTCAGATTGGCTAAGATGACAGGAAAAGATAATGATGGATGTTGGAGGGGATGTGGTAAAACTAGGACACTAATGCATTTTTGGTACAGTTGTGAACTGATTCAACCATTCTGGAGAGGATTTTGGAGGGCCTGAGGGCCTATTAAACTGTACATACCCTTTGATCCAGTCTGTCTCTACTCAGCTTGTATCCCAAAGAGATCCTAAAGGAGGGAAGGAGACCATCATGTGCAAAAATGTTTGTACCAGCCCTTTTTGTAGTGGCAAGAAACTGGAAACTTAGTGGATGCCCATCAATTGGAGAATGGCTGAATATGTTACGGCATATGAATGTTATGGAATATTATAGTTCCATAAGAAATGATCAGCAGCATGATTTCAGACAGGCCTGGAGAGACTTACAGGAACTGATGCTAAATGCAATGAGGAGAACCAGGAGATCACTGTACATGGCAACAACAAGCTTATATGATGATAAATTTTGATGGGCATGGCTCTTTTTAACAGCAAGGTCATTTAGGCAATTCCAATAGTCTTGTGATGAAGTGAGCCATCTGCACTCAGAGAGAGGATTGTGGGAACTGAGTGTGGATGAGAACATAGTATTTTCAGTCTTTTTGTTGTTGTTTGACTTTGATTTTCTTTATCTTTTCTTTTTCCTTTTTTATCTGATTTTTCTTGTGCAGCAAGAAAATATGTATAGAAGAATTGAAAATATTTAACATGTATTGGATTATTTTCTTTCTAGGGGTGGGGATTAGAGGAAAGGAAGGAAAAAAATTTGGAACATAAAGTTTTGCAAGGGTGAATGTTGAAAATTATCTATGCATATGTTTTGAAAATAAAAAAAAAACTTTAATAAAAAAGGGGATTAGAGGCTCACAATATGGTATTCCAAAGAGTAAGGGAGATAAAATTATAACCAAGAATCACTTACCCAGCAAAACTGAGTATAATCCTTCAGGGGAAAGGAGGATATTCAATGAAATAGAGCATTCATGATGAAAAGGTCAGAGCTGAATAGAAAATTTGACTTGCAACTATAGGGTTCAGGAAAGGAATAAAGGAATAACTAGTAAAGGAAAACAAGAAGGGACTTAATAAGTTTAGTTTGTTTGTATTTCTATATTAAAGGAAGAAACATAACTCTTTGTCATTATTATGACAGCTAGAAGGAGAATATGTAGAGAAATGACACAGGTCTGAATTAAATATGAAGGAATAATATCTAACAAAAAATAAAATAAATGAATGAGTACTGGGAGACAGAAAAAGCAAGAGTTGAAATGGAATAAGTGATCTGACATAAAAGAGGCAAGAAAAAGCTTTTACAGTGGAGGGAAAGATGGAGAAAGGAGGAGGAGTGAGTGAACATTGCTGTCATCAGAATTGAATCAAAAAGAAAAATAACAAACACCCAATATGGGAATACAAATCTATCTTGCCTTGTAGGAAAATGGGAGGAGAAGAGGATTAAAGGAAAAGAGAATATAATGTCCAGGGGCTAGCTCTCTGGAGGATCTCAAGATCAATCTGAATCAGGATCAGTCAAAATCCTTGGTCTTTAGGAGGAGAAGTGAAGGAGGCAGGCAAGCTGCCACTTGGCTGATTAAAGCTGAATTTTGGATTGTTGAGTTTGGACCCTGAAGTCTCTCCTCAGCCTGCTGTGGATAGAGAAGCTCTGATCTCTTTTCTTCAGCCCTCCAATTCTTGCCTATGATTTTCTCACCACCACACATTCAGCAAATGCCAATAGTGAGGAGAGCCATTACATTACCATATCATCTAATTATATGCTTATAGAACCATTATCTCACATTGAGTAGGAAATTAGCCTTAAGTGCTCTGCTCAAGTGCTCAAGTACACCTTTTCAAAGTTCCAGTCCTCTCCAGGAGAATAGAAAGGAGGACATATTGGAGGTGCAAGTGGTCAGAAGCAAAAAGAGTTTTGAGGAGGGAGGAGTTTTAAGGACAGAAAGAATAGAATAAAGAGGGGGAAATAGAGTTAGTAATGGCAAGTTTTTCTGATGAAGGCCTCATTTCTCACTTATATAGGAAATAGAATCAAATATACCCACCCACCCACCCACAAACACACACACACACACACACACATACACATGAACCATGCCTCAAATGACAAATGATCAAAAGATATGAACAGTTTTCAGATAAATTAATTAAACTATTTATAACCATATGAAAACAATACTGTATGTCAATATTGATTGGAGAAAAGCAATGTAAAAATTCTGAGCTACTACTTCATACCTATTAGTTTAACCAATTTGTCAGAAAAGGAAAATGAGAAATGATGGAGCAAAGGAAGAAAAGATGAGACATTAATGCATTGCTGGTGGAATGGTAAACTAATTCAACTTTTCTGTAGAGCAATTTAGAACTATTCCCAAAGTGTTATAAAATCATGTATAGCTTTTGACCTAACAATACTACTGGTAGGCATGTATCTCTAAAGAGATTTTTTAAAGGAAAATGACATTTATGTATAAAAATATTTAGAGCAGTTCTTTTCTCAGGGCAAATAAATGGAAATTAAGGAGATGCCCATCTTTTGAGGAATAGCTGAGTAAGTTGTGGTATGTAATTGTCATGGGATACTCTCAGATTCACATGGAAAATCTTCCATGAGCTTATGGGAAATGAAATGCATTGTGTACAAAGCAAAAGTGATGTTTTAGGATGATCAGCTGTGAATGACATGATGAAAAATGTCATCCATACCCAGAGAAAGAATTTATTGTGTCTGAATACAGACTGAAGCATATTTTGTCAGTTTATATTCTTTGAGGTTTTTTTTTTCCCTTTTTAGTGGGGGAGAGATCTATGTTTTCTCTTGCAACATAATTTTATGGAAATGTTTTGCATAACTTCCCTTGTGCTTTCTCAATGAGGATGTCTAGAGGAGGAAGAAAGAATCTGGAACTCAGTGTTTAAAAACAAAAAAGTTTTAAAAAATGTTTTACATGTAACTGGGGAAGATAAAATATTAAATCTAAATGAAAAAAGAGAAAAAATAAGACAATTTACAAAATATTGTGACATGCAGCCATGTTTTATAAGGGAATTTATAATTCTAATTGCTTAAGTCAATAAAAAAGAACTTAGTGTTGAATTAGATGTACAAATAACAATCCTAGAAAAAGAACCAATTAAAACTCTCAATTAAATGTCAATATGGAAACCCTGATTATTCTAAGGAAAAGTTAATGAAATTGAAAGTAAATTAACACAAATAAAATTAAGACCTGTTTTTATGAAAAGAACAAAAAACATAATTTATTGGTCAATTTGATTTAAAATGAAGAAAATGAAATTGCTAGTGTCAAAAATTATGAAGTGAATTCACAAAATCAAAGATTATATTATTTATTGAGACATTTCATTTAATTATATGACAGTGAAACTGACAATCTAAGGGAAATTTACACACATATTTACAAAAATATAAATTATGCAGATTAATAAAAAGCAAAATAGAATACTAAAACAACCTAATTTTAGAAAAAAAGAAATTGAACACTCTATAAAGGAACTTCCTAAGAAAAAGTCTTTTGCACCAGAAGTTTTTAAAATTGAATTCTATCAAATATTTAAGGAGCAATTAATCCTAATACTACATAAATTGTTTGGAAAAACAAATTAAGAAGGAATCCTACAATATTATTGTTCTGTAAGGAATGACCAGCAGGATGAATACAGAGAGGACTGGCGAGACTTACATGAACTGATGCTGAGTGAAATGAGCAGGACCAGGAGATCATTATATACCTCAACAACGATACTGTTTGAGGATGTATTCTGATGGAAGTGGATCTCTTCGATAAAGAGAGCCTTAATTGATCAAAGATGGACAGAAGCAGCTACACCCAGAGAAAGAACACTGGGAAATGAATATAAATTGCTTGCATCTTTGTTTTTCTTCTCGGATTATTTATACCTTCTGAATTCAATTCTCCCTGTGCAACAAGAAAACTGTTCGGTTCTGCACACATATATTGTTTCCAGGATATACTGTAACCTATTCAACATGTAAAGGACTGCTTGCCATCTGGGGGAAAGGGTGGAGGGAGGGAGGGGAAAAATCGGAACAGAAGTGAATTCAAGGGATAATGCTGTAAAAAATTACCCTGGCATGCGTTCTATCAATAAAAAGTTATTAAAAAATTAAAAAAAAAGAAGGAATCCTACCTAATTTCTTTTATGACACAGTTTTGATTTCTAAACCAGAGAAAACAAACAAAAAAAGAAGAGGAATTAAACTATAGGCTAACTTTTTTTGTTGTTGTTGCTGAGTCAACTGGGCTTAAGTGATTTGCCCAGAGTCACACAGCTAGGAAGTGTTAATTGTTTGAAGCCAGATTTGAACTTGCATCCTCCAGACTTCAGGACTGGTGCTCCATCCACTGCGCCACTTAGCTGTCCCTATAGGCTAACTTTTAAAAATAAGATATTAACCAGGAGATTTTAACAGTATATTAAATGCCATATGCTATGATTGTATAGAATTAATACTAGAAATTAAGGACTGATTCAGTTTTGGAAAAACTATTAGCACAATTGATCATATCAATTGCAAAAACTACAAAAAATACTATGATAATCTCAGTTGATGCAGAAAAAGGTTTTAACAAAATACAACAGGTATTCCTATTAAAAATAGTAGAAATCTAGGAATATGTGAAAACTTTCCTTTTTTTAAGTGAAAACTTTCTTTAAAAGATGGTAGTATCCATCTGAAACCAAGATAAAGCAATTTATATAATATGGATAAACTTGAAACTTTCACCATAAGATCATGGATTAAGCAAAATGTCTATTATCACCACTCTTATTCAATATTGTATTCAAAATACTAGCTATAACAATAGGACAAGAAAAATAAATTGAAAGAATGAAAAAACAAACAATGAGGAATAAAATTGTCATTCTTTATAAATGATGGAATTGCAAAGTTAGAGAAGCCTAGAAATTCAACTTAAAATAAAACCCCCACAAAGTAGTTGAAATGATTTAACAATTTTAATGAATTTGTGTGATATATATAAAATCCACATAAATAAATAGCATGTCTACATGTTATGCACAAAATCCACCAAAGAGAGACAGAAAAATAAATTCTCTTTCAAATAATTGCAGAATTTTTGAAATATTTGAAAGGTCATCTACCAAAACAAACCCTTTGAGTGTAATATAAATACAATTACAAAACACTTTTCATTTAAATAAAGACAAGCCATAAAAGTGGAGAGAAATTAATTACTTATTGGGAGGCTGAGACAATTCAATAACAATGACAGTACTATCTAAATTAATTTACTCATTCACCATCACACCAATCAAAATACCCATAAATTATTTTATAGAGCTAGAAAGAAATAGAATTGTAACAAAATTCATCTGGAGAATGTGTAGGTCAAACAAGGATATCAAGAGTCATGCCAACTTTTAAACTTTTTTTTTATTACAAAGAGTGAACAACAAAACAATGTAGTACTGACTGAAAAATAGAGTGATGAATCAGTGGAATGAATTATGTACATATTACACAGTAGTGAATGAACAAAGTTATCTAGTGTTTCATAAATCCAAAGATTTGAGGTTGGAGGTGGGGTGGGGCGGCAAGCTCACTATATGACAAAAATTACTGAGAAATCTGGAAAGCAGTTTTGCAGAAACTAGGCACAGATCAATACCTCATACCACATACCAATATAAGATCAAAATAGATCCATGATTGAAATGAAATCCTTGAAAAATTTCCCTTTAGGTCTGTGGATAAGGAAATAATTTATAACTAAAGAAGAGATAGAGATGATCACAAGAAAGAAAATAGAATCATTTTAATTACAGAAAAAAACATTAAAAACAAAATTTTGCATAAACAAAATTATTTTATCTAAAAATATATTGAAAGAAGGAAAATGGGAAATTTTTACCAAAAAAAATTCTCTCACAAAATCTTTATTTGTCAAAATCTTTATTTGTCAACTCTATGATGAATTAAACTATTTTTTAAAGAACCAATCCTCAATTCATAAATGGTTTAAAATATGAATAGGCAATTTTCAGAACAAGAAATCAAAACAATCACCAAGTAAACTGAAAAAAAAAATTCTGTGATTCACTATTTATTAGAGAAATGCAAATTAAAACAACTCTTTTGTGCCCTCATATGTCTATCATATTGGCTAAAAATTCAAAATCAAAGAAAAAGCATGTGAAAAAATTGGGACACATGTTCTATTGGTAAAGTTTTGAAATTAATGCAACTATTTTGGCAAAAAAATTGGAACTTCATCCAGAGGACTATTGAATTGTGCAAATTCTTTAATCAAGAGATGCCATGCTGTCTATATCACAAAGAAATCAAAGAAAAGGGGAAAAATCTATTTGTACAAAAATATTTATTGAACCTTTTTGTGGCGGCAGAGAATTACAAATTGAGGTTTTGATAATCAATAAAGGAATGGTTGAATAAATTACAATGCATGATTGTAATAGAATGCTATTGTAGTATAAGAAATACTAAGTAGGGTGATTACAGAAGGAAAAAAAAAAAAAAAAACTAGAAACACTTAAATGAACTGATGTAAAGTGAAATGAATAGAACCAGGAGAACATTGTGCAGAATAACAGCAATTTTGTAATAATGATAAAACATGAAAAATTGGCTATTCTCATCCAAACAATGATCCAAGACAGTTCCAAAGAATCTACAATAAAAAATGCTTAAAGATTACAACAATCCATTACAAAGATTATGCATTCAAACAGCATTTGTACCATGAATACAGTGATTTTTAATATAAAAAAACTATTAACATAATTGATTACATCAATAATAAAAGTTCAGAAAAAACATTTTGATAAAATTCCACACCCATTTTCACTAAAAAGACACTTGAAAATAATGGCACAAATGGATTTTTCCTAATATTGATAAAAAGTGCCTAAACCACCAACAAGCATTATTTATGATGGAAATAAACCAAAGCCTCCTTAGTAAGTCCAAGCACAAAACTAGAATGGCCACTGCCACTGATATTATTCAATATTGTCCAGGAAATCCTAGCAATACCGATAAAAGAAGAAAAAAAAAATAGAAGGAATCATAATAGGAAATGATGTAATAAAACTATCTTTTTTTACAGATGACATGACATGAAAAATTCCAGACTCAACTAAAAATTCAAAGATTTCAACAATTTGAAAAATTAATAATTTTATCAAAGTAGCAGGATATAAAGTAAATCCTGTATGTTACAGCATACATGCACACACACATACACAAATGCACACACAGTCTGCAAAAAAGAGAGAGCAAAAAACAAAAATATCTTATTTAAAATAACAGTAGACTCTATAAACTACTTGGGAATACACCTGTGAAAGCAAATCTAGGAACTATAAAAACAAAACTATTTTTTTAAACTACACATTTTATACAAATAAAATTAGATTTAAATAAATTGAGAAAAATTAATTGCTCATAGACAATCAGGATCAATATAATAATAATGTGAGTTTTACCCCAATTAATTTATATATTCAATGTCATTGCAGTTAAATTACCATATTTTTAATAAATAAAAATGACAAAATTAATTCAGAAAAAAAATCAAGGGGAGATATGAGCTGGTCCCCATTTCACAAGTCTTTGTTGGAAGATTACGTAAAGGATTTTACAAGAGAATTTGAAGAAAAATGGGGAAATGAAATGAGATCATTGCAAAAGGAAATGGAAAAAGGACATAATGCCCTACAAAAGAGATATGGAAAGGACACCAATTCATTTAAACAAAATTTGTGAAATGGAGAAAAAAATGCAATGAACAAAATAATTCAATTGGTCAATTACAAAAGGAGTTTTAAAAAAAGGTAATTGAAGAAAAGAATACACTAAAAATTAGAATTGAACAAATGGAAGTCAATAACTCAATAAGACTTCAAGAATCAGTCAAACAAAAATAAAAAAAAAAGGAAAAAAATAGAAGAAAATATGAAACACTTCCTAGGAAAAACAATTGACTTGGAAAAAAGAGATTGAGGATAGACAATCTAAAGATTATTAGACTTTCTGAAACCCATGATTAAAAAAAAAAAAACAAACCAAACCTAGAGATTATCTCACAAGAGATCATCAAAAAAAAAAAAAAAAAAAAAAAAAAAAAAAAACCTTGCCCTGATATTTTAGAATCAGACAGTAAAATACAATCACCTCCTGAAAGAGACCCCCAATTTAAATCCCCAAGGAATACCATGGCTAAATTTCAGAATTATCACACCAAGGAAAAGATATTGCAAGCAGCCAGAAAGAAACAATTTAGATACTGAGGAGCCACTATTAGGATTACCCAGGACCTAGCAGCTTCCACTTTAAAGGACTGAAGGTGTAGAGGGCTGAAACTATTGGGTTGATGCATTGAGGTCGGGACTGCTGAGCACTTGAGGCTAACTACTGATTGGACAATATTCTGTGGGCATATGCTTGGAAAATGGTCCTTTCCACTATCTGTACTGGCTCAATGATTGGTGTATAGAGGATTGTAGGAGAGACTAGGGAGTGGAGTATAAGGAGCGAGGGTCACAATCTTAACTGTAGACGAGGGAGAAGCGGTTGTGGAGATTCTGCTTCCATCCTGTTCAATCCTGCTTCTAAGACTAAGAATAAAGGCTAAGGACTTTTGCTTATCCTGACTCTGGCTGATTCTGGGGTGTCCTGGGTACTAGCATGGTCATTACAGAAAGGCCTGGAATCTGCTATTCCAAAAAAAAAAAGGAACTTGTATTACACCCAAGAATAAGCTCTCCAGCTAAAATGAGCATTATCTTTTTAGGGAAGAAGATGGACATGCAATGATATAGAGTGAATTTCACCTATTTCTAATGAAAATACCAGAAGTGAACAAAAAATTTCATCCCCCAACACAGAATTCAAGAGAATCATAAAAAGGTAAAAAGAAAAGAACTCTGGAGAACTTATTTTTGTTATGGGTATACTTAGAGAATGCAGGTATAATTTAATTTTATTATGATAATACGAAAAAGAGGGAAAGGTGATAGCACTGGAAAAAAGAGGGAAAAGGAGAAAAAATAAGGGAAATTACATCTCATGATGAGAGGAAAGAAAACCTATTATAATTGAGGGAAAGAAAGCAAGGGGATGAGCATTGTGTGAATCTTACTCTCATCAGATTTGGCATTAAGAAAGAATATCAGACATATTTGGTTTCACAGATTAACTTTTATCACATTTTCAGGAAGTAGGAGGAAAAGGGAGGAAAGAAAGGGAAAAACTAATAGAAGGAAAAACAGAAGTATTAGGGGAATGGTGTAAAAACAGGGGAGGGGCTTTAAATGGGGGAGGACTGTTTGAGGGAGGTGACCATCCAAAGCAAAATACTGTGGAGGAGAGAAGGGGTAAAGGAAAAAGAAAAGCATACCTTCAGTATGCTTTAGGATGGGAGGAAATACAGAATTAGTTATTTTAACTGTGAATGTTAATGGGATGAACTCTCCCATAAAATGAAAGCAGATAAACTGGATTAAAAACCAGAGTGTTACAATATGTTGTTTACAAGAAACACATTAAAGCATAGTGATACATACAGAATGAAGGTAAAGGGCTGGAGCAGAATCTATTTTGCTTCAGGTGAAGAAAAAAAGGCAGGGGCAATTCTGATATCAGATCAAGTAAAATCAAAGATATATCTAATTAAAAGAGATAAGGAAGAAAACTGTATTTTACTAAAGGCTACCACAGAAAATGAAGCAATATTAATACTAAATATATATGCAAAAAGAGGTATAGCATCCAAATTCCTAGAGAAGTTAAGAGAAATGAAAGATGTTTAAAATAGACAGCAAAACTCATACTAATGGGAGATCTCAAACTTGCTCTCGCAGAACTAGATAAATTGAACCACAAATAAATAAATAAGAAGTTAAGAACATAAACAAAATGTTAGAAAAATTAGGTATGGTAAATATTGGGAGAAATTTGAATGAGGATAGAAAGGAGTTTACTTTTTTCTCAGCAGTTCATGGAACTTATACATGTATTAGGGCATTAAAAACCTGAAAATCAATTGCAGAAGAAGAGAAATAATTAATTAATTTTTTTCTAGATCATGATACAATAAATATCACATGCAGTATAAGGCCAGGAAAACTATACAACAAGATATTTGGAAATTAAATAATCTAATCCTAAAGAATGATCAGATGAAAAAGCAAATCATAGACACAATTAATAAATTCATCTAAGAAAATGACAATAATGGGACAACATACCAAAATTTATGGGATGAAGCCAAAGTGGTTATAAGGGAAATTTTATATCTCTAGATGCTTACTTGCATAAAATAGAGAAAAAGAAGATCAATGAATTGAGCTTACAATTAAAAAAAGCTAAAAAAAAAAAAAGAACATATTAAAAACCCTCAATTAAATACCAAATTTGAAATTCTGAAAATAAAAGGGGAGATTAATAAAATTGAAAATAAAAAAACTATTGAATTAATAAATAAAACTGAGTTTTTTTGAAAAAACAACAAAACAAACCTTCAATTAATTTTATTAGAAAAAGGAAAGAAGAAAATCAAATTATTAGTCTCAAAAATGAAGAGAGAGAACTTTTCACCAATGAAGAGGAAATTAGGAGTTGTTTTGTCCAATTATATGCCAATAAATTTAATAATCTAAATAAAATGGAAAAAATATCTGCAAAAATATAGATTGCACTGGTTAACAGAAAAAGCAATAGAACAAGCTATTAATCAACTCCCTAAGAAAAAAATCTCCAAGACCAGATGGATTTACATGTGAATTCTACCAAACCTTCAAAAAACAATTAATTCAAATACTATATAAACCATTTGGAAAAATAGGGAAAGAAGGAATCCTACCAAATTCCTTTTATGACACAGCTAAACCAGGTAGCTAAACCAGGTAGGATGAAAACAGAGAAAGAAAATTATAGACCAATTTCCCTGATGAATATTGATGCAAAAATCTTAAGTAAAATATTAGCAATGAGATTACAGAAAGTCATCCCCAGGATAATACACCATGAGCAAGTAGGATTTATATGAGGAATGTAGGGCTGGTTCAATATTAGGAAAACTATTAGCATAATTAATGATATCAATAACCAAACTAACAAAAAGCATATGATTATTTCAATAGATGCATAAAAAAAATGATAAATCCAACACCCATTCTTATTACAAACGCTGGAGAGTATAGGAATAAATGGACTTTTCCTTAAAATGATCAACATCATATTTAAAACCATCAGCAAGCATCATATGTATTGGGGACAAACAACAATTCCCAATAACATCAGGAGTGAAACAAGGCTGCCACTGTCACCATTACTATTCAATATTGTATTAGAAATGCTAGCTTTTCCAATGAGAGAAGGAAAAAAAAAAAGAGATGAAGGGAATTAGAGTAGGTCACAGGAAACCAAATTTTCATTCTTTGCAGATTCTATGATGGTATAGTTAGAAAAGCAAAGAAAATCAACTAAAAAATACTAGAAGAGTCAGCCAAGTGGTCCAGTGGATAGAATACTAGCCCTGAAGTCAGGTGGACCTGAATTCAAATCTGATCACAGACAGAGAACTTAACACTTCCTAGCTGTGTGACCTTGGGCAAGTCTTAATTGCCTCATAAAGCAAAAGAAAACAAAACAAAAAACTACTAGAAACAATTTACAGCTTTAACAAAGTTGCAGGATACAAAAGAAATCCACAAAAATCATCAACATTTTCATATATTACCAACAAAGTTCAGCAGCATGAGAGTCAAAAAGAAATTCCATTCAAAATAACTGTCGATAGAATAAAATATTTGGAAATATATCCACCAAGGGAAATTAATTATGCAAACACAATTACAAAACACTTTCCACACAAATAAAGTTATTTCTAATCAGCTGAAAAAATATCAAGTGCTCATGGGTAGACCAAGTAAATATAATAAAAATGACTACTATTTAATCTACTTATTTAGTCCCTTACTAATCAAATTCCCAAGAAATTATTTTGCAGATTTAGAAAAAAAATAATAGCAAAGATCATCTGGAAAAACAAAAGGTCAAGAATTTCAAGGGAATTAATGAAAAAAAAAATACTAATGAAGGCGGCCTAGCTGTGCCAGATCTAAAACTATATTATAAAGCAGCAGTCATCAAAATGACTGCACTGGCTAAGAAATAGAGTAGTCGACCAGTACAATAGGCTAGGATCAGAGGACAATATACTCAATAACTATAACAATCTAGTGTTTGACAAACCCAAAGATCCCAGCATTTGGAATACGAACTCACTATTTGACAGAAACTGCTGGGAAAATTGGAAACTGTTCTGGCAGAAATTAGGTCTTGACCCACACTTAACAGCCCATACCAAGATAATTTCAAAATGGATTCATGATTTAGACATAATGAATGATATTATAAGCAAATTAAAGGAGCATGGAATAGCTTGCTTCTTAGATCTGTGGAGAAGGAAAGAATTTGTGTCCAAAGAAGTGGAACTCATAATTGAACACCAGATAGATAATTTTGATTATATTAAATTAAAAAGGTTTTATACAAACAAAACAAATGCAAACACAACCAGAAGGGAAGCAATAAATTGGGAAATCATTTTTACATTTAAGGGTTCTGATAACTCATTTCTGATATATATGGAGAATTGACTCAAATTTATAAGAATTCAACCATTCTCTTATTTGATAAATGGCCAAAGGAGAAATATGAACAATTTTCAGATTAAGAAATTAAAATTATTTCTAATCATATGAGAAGATGTTCTAAATTGTAAAGGGCTTAAACTCTGAGTTGATGCACTGACATCGAACAACAGAGCACTTAAGGCTAATTACTGATTGGACAATACTCTATTAGCATATGCTTGGAAAATGACTCTTCCTACTATTCTGTGGTAGTTCAATCTTTTGGTGTATACAGAGAATTGTGGGAAGGATTAGAGGGTGGAGTAAGAAAAGCCAGAATCACTTTGGCAGTAGACAAAGAAAAGGAAGGTTGTGGAAATCCTGCTTCCATCCTCTTCACTTCTACCCCTAAAGACCAAGAATAAAGATCAAGGACTTTTGCTTATCCTGACTCTGGCTGATTCTAAGACATCCAGGGTGCTAACTCGGTCTTCACATTTGGTGCCCAACATGTGGATCAAGGACCGTAATTTCACTGAAGAAGTCCCCGGTGACAAGTGTGATGACTGCATTTAGCACCCAGAGTATATTAAAATCAGCCAGAGTCAGAATAAGGGAAAATCCTTGCTCTTTATTTTTTGTGGAAGTGAAGGGGAATGGTGATATGAAGTGAGAGCAGTTGCAACACGAATCTGGCCAGCAGTGCTCTGCCTCTCCCACTCCACCCACCAAATCATCTCTAAGTCATCTCTTATACAACACATCAAAACTTGCACAGAGAGTGGGTGGGGCCATTCTTTCTCCAAGCATATATTAATAGAATATTGTCCAATTGCTATTTAGCCTCACATGCTTGGGACCTCAGTGCAATGATTCAAGCGTTTCAGCCCGTTACAGACCAGGAAATAGGGTAAGTATTTTAATAGACAAACAGGGAACTTACTTTGTTAAGGGCTAAACTAGTAACCTTTTCTAGCTGAAATGGGGCAGATATTAGGAAAAGATTCTCCCTATCCCCAGCCCCACTCCCACCTCCTTGCTCGAAGGGGGAGCTATAGAAAGCATACTTACATTGATCACGGGACAAGTCTTAATTGTAACTTGGGAGCAGATCGCTAGACTCTTGGGTACATTAGAAGGCACATCCCCTTGGTTCTTAAAAGAAGAAGATATAGGGCCAGATAATTGGAAACTAGTAGATCAACTATGTGAATACTACAATGATAAAGGTCCTGGTTCAATTTCCAAGGAAACGTTCTATATATACAACAAAATACAATTGGCCTTAAAGAATCCTGCAAGTTATAGAAAAAAGAAAAGTTTTAAGAACAGCCAGATGTAGGAAGTGAGGAAAAAGAAGAAAACAAAGGACCGATTAATGGCAATATTACCAGAGGGCATGAGGAGTTGGGCAAACCTAAAGGGTGTGGTGATTCTTGCTCTCACAAGGCAGCTTCAACCCTGCCTAAACTGGAACTGATTCTTGACGCATCCCCATCAACTCTACCTTCTGGGGTGGAGGGAGGAGGAGTAGTGAGAGGGGCAGTGATAATACCAGCTTGGTCTTTATCTGAAGATATTTGGGGAAAAGGAATAGGAATCTATATATTCTAAAATGTTTATAGTTAGTCTCTTTGTGGTAGTAAAGAATTTGTAATTGCAAGATTGCCCATCAATTGGGTAATGGCTGAACAACCTGTGGTGTATATATACATACATATATATATATATATATATATGATTGTGATGGAATACAACTGTGGTTCTAGAAAGGATGAGCTTAGTAGTTTTAGAGGGAAAAACATGAAAAGACTTGCATAAAATAATGAAGAGTAAAATGAGTAGAACCAAGAGGGCATACTATACTGTAACAGCAATATTGCTTTAAGAACAACTTTGAACAAATAAGTTATTTTGACTATTGTAAGTATAAATATAGCTGTAAAGCACATAGGAAGAAAGACACTATCTGAATCCGGGGGGGGGGGGAAATTGATCAATAGAAGTATATAAAGAATAATTTTACACAAAACTTATCTACATACACATACACATATACGTGTATGTATGTGTTTGAATGCGTATGGGTTTGTATGCTGTGTTTGTGTACTCTTATTTTTCCAAGGGGTACCTATCTCTAGGATGGAAACTGGTTAGGAAGAAAAAACATTTATGAAAATTTTGTTATTTATTTGGACTGAATAGCAAATTGTGCAGAGTAGGTATGTAGTTTCTTTGCAATTATCTTTTTATTGTGTTGTGTTATATTGTTTCACTATTTTCAGACTTTTTCTCCTTGTTTTTGAAACAAAGCATATGAAAGGAATTGTATATGAAAGGAACTATTTGCAATTAATTATTCAGTCAACATTAGCTTAAAACTAACTATTGTAGCATTTCCTCTATTCTTTTCTTCTCATAATAAGCATTTGCTGACTTCTCAGTTCAACCATTTTTCTAGTATTGGTACACAAATAAATGGTTAAATATTTGTTAAAATATTTTTTATTTTATCTTTAGGATATATTTGAAATATCTTTAGGATATTCTGAAACAAAAGAAAAAGCTTTCATTTTAATTTAAAACTATATCGCTCTAAGACCAAGAATGAAGTTAGACATTTTCAACCAAAAGTGAAGCATTTTCAGGAACTTTCGAAGATCTAAAAGTAAAGGTTATAATGATACCAGTCTGGCAACCTAATATGTAGCTTTTCCTGGCCTGAATTATATTATTTGATGATGTGTGTTCTTTCCAACCCATCAACCAGCATACTAATATGCTTAAAAATATTATAATGAGATGATGAAGCAATACTTTATTTTCTTAAATTTTATTTGTATTTTCAATGTAGTCAAGCTTTTTAGAACATTTCTTCACTAATGGTTAAAATGACTCCTAAAAAAAAGCTTTTGGGAACCAATTGCTTGTAATTTTATAGTTGTTGATTCCATCATTTTTTCAAACATTAGCATGTTTGAAGAATTAGACAGTTCCCATTTGACACAGAGTTCTTATATTATGAATTATTTTAAAAAGTAAATACCAGGATATATCAAATTATTTTGATCATTACTTTTGTGGTAGCAATAAAATATAAACATAATATAGGTACATTAGTCAGTAAACAAATATTATTAAATACTCTGTATTTAATACAGGCCCTATATGGTGATTTCTGAGGATACAAATAAAGACAAAGATAGTTTTTGCCCTTGTGACTCTCACAATCACTTGGGGAAGAGCTAAAAAAATTGTTGTATGCAGAAGCAACAGTCATTATATTGGAAGATACCACTAATAAAAGGTTTCAATAAAACCAAAACCTAGTGAAAAGTGAAGCAAGCCAAAAAATGCAATGATCATAATTGCCTCCAGAAGAACTAATCATAAAACATGTTTCTTCACTTTATTTGGAAAGATGGTTTACAATTTGTATGCGATGAGGCATATACTAATTTCATGGCATGGTCAAGAGATATTATAAGGCAGGCTTTTCTTTAGAGTTTATCTTTGGGAATAAGAACAATGTTGTTTTTAACAAGATATGAATAAAATATATTTTTATAAAAGTGAATGGGAAGAAGCAAAAATAGAAATATTCTCTTCCAGTATTGTTCAAGCTATCAATAAGGTGGTTCTCATCTTCAAGTTGTTTAATAGAGAATGGTTAGAAACTAATTTACATTGCTCAGTATTGTCTATTGGTCTATTAGTTTTTCTTGAATATATCAGAGCCATATGTAAATTATTTCAGTTTCCTGGATAATTATTTTTCAACATCATTTCACATATTTTAGAAAAGTTACTAGACAAATTCTCATAATATTTTTCAGGCTGAGCTCTTGGAATTTCTAATAAAATAATATTTGCATAATGATAGGATCACCTTGCCAGAGACAAGCCCCAGAATGTCTGATATTATACATGTCTGTATTCATGCTGTTCATATCTTGGGAGGTAAATCACTATTGGTCAATTTTAAGCTCTCTCGCTGTTCTATTCAGTTATAATCAGCACAACTGGGACTGAAAAAGCTGACTGAAAACTGTGGGTTTGTCTGCATGCTGCTCATGCTAAAGAACTGTCTGCACAGTGTAGTCTTAGAAATTACAATGGATGTGGAGGAAAATGAGCTCAGATTTTTAGGTTTCCTTTCGGCAGATTTACAATGAGCTCATGTGGAAATTCTTTAGGGCATCAGTGAATTTCAAATAGTGAACTGGAGTACATCATCTCATTTGCAGGATCAAGAAAGAATAATTTTAGCATTAAAACTAGGCATGCATAGAAAATAAAAACATGATATTAACCATGATATACTACAAATATACTAGCAATGTTTTTTTTTTCCTTCTTCAATCTGAAGCATAAAGCATAAAAATCAGTTAAAGTATTTGAATGAAAGTGTAATATGTTTTTCACACTAATTTTAATGATCAGTATTTCATTTCTTTCTAATAGCAGCCTGGGCACATTTTTATGATGCCAGAATTTGGGGTATAGTTTTGGATGGGGCAGGCATGGCAAAATAGGAAGTATAGTATAATTTTAAATGTCCTCCTCAACACATATTTGAAATAGTGGTGTATGTGATCATATCATGAGATTTAAAACAGGAATAGTATCATACACATGTCTTCTCTGAAGAAACTTTTTTCTAAAGTTATATCTATACAATAATGTTAAACATATTTCCACATTACTCATATTATGAAAGAAAAATCAAAACAAAAAGGAAAAACCATAAGAAAGAACAACAAAAAAGTGAAAATTGTATATTTCAATCTGCAAGCAGACTCAATAGTTTTTTCTCTGGATATAGATAGTATTTTATATGAGAATCTTTTGTAATTGTGTTTGATGATTGTATTGCTGAGAAGAGTTATCTATCATAGTTATCATCATACAGTGCTACTTTTGTTATGTTCAGTGTTCTCCTTGTTCATTCCACATTAGTTCATGTAAGACTTTCCAGGTTTTTCTGAAATCTGCTAGCTCATCTTTTATTATTGAATATTAGTATTCCAATTCCTTCATATACCACCACTTGTTTAGCCATTCCTCAATTAAAGAGCATCCTCTCAATTTCCAATTCTTTACCATCATAAAAAGAGCTATTATAAATGTTTTTGTATATGTATGCTCTTTTCCCTGTTTTATGATCTCTTTGGGATATAGCCCTACTAGTAATATTGCTAGATCAAAGGACCTACATAGTTTTATAGCCCTTTGGGGGTAGTTACAAATTGCTCTCCAGAATGGAGAGAATGTTAATTCTTTGAAAAACCATTAGGTAAAGCCTGCAAAATCCTTTTGCATGACATCAGAAGAACAATTGTACTTTTTTTTTTTTTTTTTTTGTTCTTCTAAGGGAAATCCTTCTTGATCTAAGAACAGTGATAAAGTACAAATATATCCTTCACTGCATTGTTCTAATACTTCATTTTTCTGTTCAGAAAAAAAATCCTAGATATTTTAAAAACAAACACAAAACTTTGTATGCTGCAAGAAACTTTTTCATTCTTTCCTCATTTCCATATGTTAGGTGTTTAGTGTTTGTGAAATAGAAATGGAAAAAAAAAAAGTCATACTTTTCTCACCCACCACTCAGATAGGTTTTTCCCCCCACATTTTAGCTAGTCTTTGGTGTTATTAGAAAGTTGGTCCATCTGATTTCTCAGAATTCTTCTCCCTCACAACAAATTTGAAATTTTTTAACTGAAGTTTTTCCTTTCATAATTGAAGAGTTAAAGAAATCTATTGAACTATTTATTGAACATCTATTGTACTATTAGAAATGCAGGGACATAAAAAAACAACAAACAATTAAAAAAACACATGACTCAAACCCTTTCTACAAAGACATTAGTTTTTGCTTGTGGTGGGGGGTTGAGGATGACATATATACAGATATACAGATAACTATGATACATAGTTCATTGTAAGGGGAAGCAGAGAAACAAAGTGTTCTAGAAAAAATAAAATGGGAGAAAACACTCAGCATGCTTCATATCTGGAAATTTGAAATTCTTTAAGAAGTAATCAATGAACTGAATTTTGAAGGAAGAAAAAGATTTTGACAATCTGAGATAATGAAAAAGAATGATGCAAACACAGGGTTTCTTAGGAGTAAGAGATAATATTGTGAAAACATTTCACGTGAAAACATGAAAACATAAGTCATAGAAACAAACTATATGAAAAAGAAATTGATTGGAAAGATAAGATGAGTCCAGCTCTGAAAGAGCTGTAAGAGAAAGCAATGGATTTCACACTTGTGAGCCAATGGAGGTTTTAAGCAGGGAGGTAATAAGTTTAACCTTTAAAGTGGGAAGTAGACTAGGCCAAGGCTTTTGGATCTGGTTCTTTCTTGACCTGATGTGATTAAAACTGAGACTTTTGTTACTGGAAAAGTCTGAAAGCCAATAACACATGGTTTTGCTATTATTTTTGTGTTGGTTATCTCTATTCTGATTTTATGTGAAGGAAATTAGAGATGGATGTTGTGAGTTTTAAAAGGTTGATAAAAAGATTTAACAATATGTTTAGGGATGGAGTTCATGTTAAGATTTTTAATGGGCCAATCAATTAGTGAAGTCTTTTTTGCAGTAATGTGAAGGACTTAACCCAATAGTAGCTTGAAACAAGGACTAATATAATGGCCATGATACCTTTGGAAGTAAACCTGGTGAGAATATTTTATAGCAATTGTTACTTATAAGCCAACCTCTCAGACACTTAAGTAAAGATAGAATATACCACCTGGTTATTGAGTGAAATATATGAATTGATTAAATTAAACTATAACACAGATGAATTGATGGGAATAGTAGAGGTGTGAAGGGAAAGCACCATACTGGAAAATGCACTATGAAATCAATGAATTTCCACTGCCCATCATCATACCTTTCCAGAAGCAGACTCCCCAATCTATTCTATGTAGATTACATAAACCCTATTTTTACATAAAATTGAAGTATTTGTCTTACAAGTTTTCCTATGCCTTTTTTGCAGAATTCAGAATAAGAATGGTCTCAGTACTCTTTCAAATTCCCTGCAGTCTTATCATTTTCCCACAAATTTTAACTTTCCACATCTCTACCCCCTTAGTGCCAGTTTTGAACTACTTGGCAGAAAAAAGAAAAGAAGATTCCTAGTTCACGGATTCTGAAGGTTTATTGAGTAATTCAATTAAATAACAACATAATAAATGCATTCCATATACAAAGGCATTAAAGGAGAGTTTCTTCCTCAAGGGATCTTACATTCTATGGGATGAAGATATGACTTATACATAGATGTATATAATAATAATGGCTCAGATTTAGCTTCTTTTTTTCCATTCAATTTTATTTTCAATTTCATATTTTCTTTCTATCACTTTTCCCATCTACTGAGCAGATGAGAAATACTGATTTTTTTTTTACAAATATGAAGTTATATCAAAAAAAAATTCCATTAATAAGGAAAAAAGTCTTAAATGTGCACCCTGAATCAATTTGCTCTCTATCTGGAGTTAGATGGCAATTTTTATCATTTAGAGATTCGGTGGGTTAATATGTTGATGATGGTTACTAGGTTTTTCAATGCTGATTATTTTTACCATATTATTATTATTTAAATTGTTCTCCTGGTTTTATTCACTGCAATTTGCATTAGTTCATATGAGTCTTTTCAGCTTTTTATAAATCCATTTTCTTCATTACTTCTTACAAAACAATAATATTCCATTATATTAACATGCAACTTCTTCAGTCATTCCCCAATTAATGTTTAACCCTTAGTTTTCAAATCTTTGTCTATCTTTGAGCTGCTATAAATATTTTTGAATATATAAGCCCCTTTCCTCTTTAAAGGGCCTTTAAAAGGTCAATGGATATGCAAAATTTAATAACAGGGAAAATAATTCAAAATTGTTTTCCATAAAAGTTGGACTAGTTCACAACTCCATCAGTAGCACATTAGCTTGCTTGTTTTCCAAAAGTCCCTCTAGCTTTATTATTTTCTTTTTTTTTTTTTTTGTCATTTTAGCCAATCTGATAAGAGAAGTAATATTTTAGGTTTCTTTAAATTTGTATTTCTCTAATTATGGTTTATGTGGTTTAGAACTCTTTCCTCATATGATTATGTTTGATTTCTTAGCCTGTTAATTTTTTTTTTTTTTTTAGCATTTATAAATCGGGAAATTGCTCTTATTCTTATAAAGTTGGCTCTGTTCTTAATATATGTGAGTATTGAAAATGCAATAAAATTTTCTGCAAAGATTTTTCTCTCTTCCTGTTTCCACTGTTTCTTTCAATTATAGTTTGCAATAGAAAAGTTTGTGTGCAAAAACTTTTTATTCTATGTAATAAAAACATCCATTTTACCTTTTATGAATGTGTCTATCTCTTGTTTGGTTATGAACTTTCAGAGCATGAGACTCTTAATCTCAGGGTCGTGGGTTCGAGCCCCACGTTGGGCGCCAAAATGTGGTGATCTTTTTCTTCTCAAAACGCAGCCAGGTGATAAAAGTTCAGATCTTTTATTTTCCCAATATAGCCCGGTTAGCTTAGAGGCCTATCTCTCTGCTTGGTTCCAAGAGCTCTCTCCAAATGTCTTTAAATCCAAAGGTCTGGTCCTTCAGCCTCTGCCTCTGCTTTCTTCAGCCTCCAGCCAGCTCCAACTCTTCATGTCATTCCGGTGAAATCTCGACTTGTAGCGTCTTCCTCTCTCGAACTCTCTGACTGGCCCATTGGCCTATTTATGCTCCTTCCAGAGAGAGGGATTATGGGTAGTTCTACTTAGTACCTTGTTTCAGGTTCTGCCCAAAACATCTTTTTGTAAGATTAGATCAACTCTAACTACTTAGCAGTTAGTAAGGATTCCAACAAGATCCAACAATTAATTTCTTTCATGCTCCACTAATTTGCTTATGAAACCACCTTTTCTGTCTAAATCATATAAATTTTAGCTTGTTATGTTAGATGGTGGCAGATATTGCCATAATTTTTGCCAGATAATTTTACAGTTTTTCCAGTAGTTTTTGTCAAATAGTGAGTTATTCTGATCAAATCTGAGATAATGAAGCTTAACAAACAGTAGTTTATTATGTTCTTTGTGTTTTGTACTTCTGTATATTATATATCTAATCTAATATACCTAATCTGTTGATATGCCATTCTATTTCTTATTTGGTATCAAATTGCTTTGACAAGTATAACTTTGATATCTGTTACCACTAACTCTATATTCTTCCCATTTTGCCCCATTGATTCACCTAATCTTGACCTTTTTTTTCTCCAGACAAATTTTGTTATCTTTTCTATCTCAATAAAATACTTCTTTGGTAATTTGATTATTATGGCATAGAATTAATAAATATACATTGTATTGTCATTTATCTTGTATTGTCTCTATCAAAGAACATATATTTCTCCAATAATTTTTTTTGAGTGAAAAATGTTTCAGAATGGTGTCATGTTATTCCTGGTTTGTAAGCAGATTTCCACTTTAAAAAAAAAAAAAAAACATTTTTTTTAGTTATTTTAAATAGAATTTCTCTTTCTATTTCTTGCTGCTGGATTTTTTTTGGTAGTATATAGGCTTATATAGATTTATTTTATATTCTACATCTTTGCTGAAGTTTTTATTTATTTCAATTAGGCTTTTAGTTTGCTCTCTAAAGTTCTCTAAGTATACCAAAATATCATTTTCAAAAGCTGATTTATATTACCTCATTTTCTTTGTTTGTTGCTTCAGCTTCTTTTTCTTTTTTATTGTCATAGTTAATATTTCTATGAAATATTTTATAATAGTGGTGAAAATGGGCATTGCTTCATACCTAATATTAACGAAAGGTGTTTCTTGCTTTTGGTTTTAGATAAACATACTGATTGTTTTAAGAAAAGTTCAGTTGATTTCTACATTTTCCGGTCTTTTGGGGAAGAATGAGTATTTTATTTTGTCAAAATATTTTTCTGTACATTGAAAAACAATTAATTGATTTTTGTTGTTTCTATTATTGTTTTGGCCAATTATGTTGATTTTTTTTCTAATATTAAATTAACCAGCATTTTTGGTATAAATTCCATTTAATTATAGCAAGTGGTCTTTGAGATCCAGTGTTGTGATTTTCTTCCTAGTATGTTATTTAATATTTTTGTATTAATATTCTTTGTTGTTGTTATTTTCATTCTTTGTTTTCATTGTTTCTAGTTTAGTTATCAAGACCAAATTAGTATCATAGAAGGATTTTAATAGGATTCTTTCTTTGCCTATATATTTTTTTTCAAATAACTTATATAGTATTAGAATTGTTTTTTTTTTAATGTTTCATAGAATTTACTTGTAAATACATCTGGTTCTGGATTATTTTTCTCCACTTACATATCTTATTTATGGTTTGTTCAATTTATTTTTCTAAGTTAGGGTTATTTAAATATTCTATATCTTGTTGTATTAATCCGGATAATGTATAGATATATTTTTAAAACGTCATCCAAGTTACTGAGCTTATCAGTTTTATTGCCATGAAGTTGAACAAAATAGTTCTTAAAAATTACTTTTATTTTGCCTGCATTAGTTGTGAAATCATTTTTTGAATTTTTATACTGTCTCATTTATTTCTTTAAAAATATCATATTGTTGCTTTCTGGTTTTTAATTCACTTTGTCATCTTCTTCCATCTAATGGTTAAGTTCCTTCAGTTTGGGCTAAAGGGTGTGTTCAGGTAAGACTAATACCTCTGGTATGAAGACCAATTTCCAGCAGTCCTCTGGAAGTCTGAGCTGTTCTTGAGAGTGAACTCAGCAGGTATCAAATCCAACTTGCAACCTTGAATGAATCGAGTATGGCCAATGAAAGCAACCTTAACTGAAGCTGCAACTGGGTACACATTTTTCTGGGCTGGCTGGCATAAAGGGGAGTGCTCTAAAGCTTGTGTCGGTTTTACATTCAAAACTAATCTAGTCAATAAGCTTTTCTATCTACAAAAAGGACTGAATGATAGGCTCATGACAATGTGATTTCCACTTGAAGTAAACTACCACTCCATTGTCATTAATGCATATGATCTGACCAAAATGAACCATAGTATTCATAATGACATTAAGAGGTGAAAAAAAAATTTTTTTTTTTATGAAGACCTGGAGACCTTCATCATTAATGTTATAAAAAGGACAAACATTATTCTAGGTGACTTTAATGTAAGAATAGGCACAGACTACCAGACTTGGCAAGGAGTCGGGGAGAAATGAAGTCACAAACAGTAATGCCAATAGTCACTTATTGTTGAGGACTTTTACATTTTATACTCTTTTCATCATCAACTCTGTCTCTCATTTACCTAAATACAATGAAACTTCATCCCTTTTCAGCAAACATTAGAATTTAATAGACAGTCAGTTGATATTTTAATAATATAATTCTATGACCCTCTCTGCCTAATAACAATTTTCCATATTTTTGTAGTGCTTTCTAAGTTACCAAATTAATTCTTTATATTTACATAATTTAATTTCATCAATATCTCAATAATATTGAATAAGAATCTACAATATCTATATATTCAGTAATTTTTAAATCAGTGTTATATCCATTGAGTTTTATTTTCTCTTAACAACTTTTGAGTAGATAGCAAATTGCTAAGAAAAACTTCATAGATGTCTATTTCATTCTATAACTCATTGCTGACTTTTTTCTACATAGAATGTTAAAACTGAGTCTCCTGAATTTTTACTGTATCTCAATTGCTAATTTACAAATCTCTTAATTGAATCTGTTTCTAAAAGAAAAGTCAAAATATACCAGTTCAGTAATTGTTCTACAAAAAATTAAAGAATTAAGCTTTAATTCCTGTGAATTCCAGAGTATATCTATAAGTGCTAGAAGCAAAAAGCACAAGGTCATGTGTATAATTGCTATTATAAGAGTAGAGAAAAAATTGCCAACTGAAGTTAACAAAAAAAAAAAAAAATTCAGGCAGTTATTACTCTGGGGGAGAATGAACACCCATGTTTATGACAAGATTTAAATGTTAACTTTCTTACTTTTACTTTCCTGTTTCTAGCTAATACAAATGGAAAAAAAAATGTACAACCTCATTTATAAAAGAAGTCATCAATGTTTTCAAGAAATCCGAGATGGTATTGTTTTATGCCTCTTTTACCCTGTGCTAGACTTGCTGCTTTACTGAAATCTCAAATTTTATTTCTCTGTATACTGAATTAATTACTTTCCATATGAATTATGCTTTTCTGATCTCCACAACACCAATGAGTTCTTGCCAAATTAATTTTCTGTTTGTAGATAGTCCATTAGCTACAATATAAAGTCTCTGTCCCTTAGGCAAGAAATCAAAGAATACATTTATTCTATGCTTTGCAATGGTGGATCAAGTGGAGAGAAAGTTTATGCTTCTATTCTCAACTTTGACCACATCAAAACCTTGGTGTTTTTTAGCTTCTGTTTATAGGTTCTCAGTTGAATAGTTTGGCTAACTGATGTGTACATTTATGTACACATAGAATAAATACACCCAAACATACACATGCACACATATATGCATATAAATGTATATGTGCACAGCTGTGTATCATGTAGCCCATATATATGCAAATTGTACATATACATACATACTTGGACATATTTAAACATACATATGTATGCTATATCTTTATATAGTTCTACCTATTTAACATCTATTTGGCTTTATTGTTTCAGTGAAAATGATGTCCATTTATATTCTCAGTCAATTTACATTAGCATGTAAAGTTCTTGAGAGTACAGACTGGTTTAACATTTTTTTTTTGCATTCCCAGCATTTAGCTGATTTCTGAATAAATACTAAGTACTGATTGATGTTTGTTGACTAATTCTAAGGGCTAGCCATTTTCTTTGTAATCCTAGCACCCAAATTGATTATTTGAATTTAGTATGCACTTTAAAATGTGGTAAATGAAGAAAATATTTAGTAAATAATTACTGATTTCCATACTTTCCAAATTCCAATAGAATATGACCTTATCTCTCCAGTCTCCACAACTGATTTCTCAGGGACCAGATAATTGATGTACAATATTAGTTGTTTTTTTTTTTTTTAAGTTACTATTATAATTTCTGTGATAGGACTATTTTGTCAGATTGCAGCAAACTTCTTTTCATTTTTTTAGGGTAAATTGTAGGAAAACTTGGATTCAGAAGTTAAACTTCAATGACTTTGATACTGCCACCCCCCCCCCAAAAAAAATGATAATTACCCCTATAAAGAAATCTTTTTTAAATAAAAAGGCCTATAACTATAATATTTTAATTCCTTTTATTATTCATTTATTCATTCATTGTTAATACTGATTTCAAATTTACTAATATGCTCATTATAATCACTTTGGATTAGCAGTTATCAATGATTGTCCAATTGGCTAAAATTATTTTCAATATGAACAATATATAAAGGGAGAAACTGGGACAATTAGGCAGGTGTTATTTTTAGATAGCTCAACAAGTAAGAAATTTTAATTCTTTGAGAGAAAGTACTAGAGCCTAAATCTTCTTTTGTGCAAAGAAAGATAATCTAATTAGTAAAACCAAGCTAAGGGATGTAGCTTTAAAGAAATGCCCTGAAGCAAGGCACTAAACTAAAGGCTTTAGCCTATACTTAATCAGTTTGTAAGGTGACATTCCCCTATTATGACTTTGTATGTTTGTTGCCTGAGGATCCTTGACATTTTTATATTTTGATGGCATGACTCCTTTCAAAAAAAAAAAGTAAAGTAAGTTTGTAAACTATGCCAAAAATGACAAAAACTGTCACTAATGTCCAGACTTGTAAGGAAGGCAAGGCAATAGGCCCAAATGTATTGAATTTAGTAGATGCTGACCCCACTAGTAGAAATCTGTAGTAGAAAAACTACAGAACTTAGAGCTTAGCCAGAATAATTGTATAAAGAGAATTACTGGAGTGGATTCTGCTAATTCCCCCCCCCCCATCCTAGCCTGTTTACTCCCTCTGCCACTCTGTAAAGAGCATATTTCAAGTCATATACCCCCATAGAAATTTTTGCTGTCTGACAAGACAGTAAATTTTTCTAGTTATGTTCCTCTGATGTTATGTCTCATGAAAAGCATCTTACCAAAAACAATAGACTGTCTTATGAAATCAAGAATGGATTTTATTTTACATTCTTGCAAGAGGGAGTGTCTAAGCTATTAGGCACACTTAAAACCAATAAGGCATGCCTTTTTCTATCCTTTCCATGAAATTCAAGTCCCTCCCCTGATTCCATATTGATTGGATACTACACAAGTTAAAATCTATCTGGAGTAACTAATTCCCCCACTGTGATTGTGAGTCCCCAATCCTGATTACATAAAATAAATTTCTTATTCTAATTCATGACTTCTTCCAAAGTTTTATTTCCCTTGTTCCATGTCAACCTAACTTTTAGATTTCATTTCTTCAGTTTTAATTTCATTTTTTTGATTTGTTTAATTTTCTGTATTTCTCTAACTTAAGTTTTGTAACTGTGGAAGTTATACTTTCATCCAATTATCATATACTTGCATCTAGGATTGTAAAAGATTCAAAGTCTCTCCGCACTAATTTATGATCATAGCTAATTTTTTTTAATCATTTATTTATTTTTTTAAAATTTTGAGTTCCCCTCTTCTTCTTCTCCTCCACCCATTGACAAAGTAAACAATATAATGTCCATTATACATGTGAGTCATGCAGAACATATTTCTATATTAGCCATGTTACAAAAAAACAAGAAAAACAAAGAAAATGAAAAACAATATATTTTAATCTGTACCTAATAACTGCATCAAATGGTATACACAATTTTTTATAGTCTTTTGGGCATACACACATACATTCTTTTTTTTTTCCCTGAGGCAATTGAGATTAAGTAACCTGCCCAGGGTCACATATCTAGGAAGTGTTAAGTGTCTGTCATATTTGAACTCAAGTCCTTCTGTCTTTAGAGCTGTACTACCTAGCTACCACCACACATACATTCTTACTCATGGTACAATACTTCCTAAAATGATATTTCATCATTTTTTTATTTTTTTACAGAAACCATTTCGGTTATGATCCTTTTTCTGAAGTTCTTATTAGATTTAGTGTTTTTTAAATTTTTACTTTAAACAATGTAAACAAATTTAACAGAATCCCATTGTTTTCATGAATCACAGAGAAGATAAAGAAAGTAAACCCCTGACCTTAGTGTTGTTTTTATTTTATTAAAGCTTTTTATTTACCAAACATATTCATGGGGAATTTTTCAACATAGACCATTGCAAAACTTCTGTTCCAAATTTTCCCCTCCTTCCCCCAACTCCCTCCCCTAGATGGCAGGTAGTCCAATACATGTTAAATATGTTAAAATATACAATAAATCCAACATATGTATACATAGTAATATAGTTATTTTGCTGCACAAGAAAAATCAGATTAAGAAAAAAAAAAACTAAGAAAGGAATCAAAATGCAAGCAAATGATAATATAAAGTGTCAGAATACCATGTTAGGGTCCACACTCAGTTCCCACAGTTCTCTCTGGTTGTAAATGGCTCTTTTCATCATTGAGCAATTGGAACTGGTATGAATCATCTCATTGTTGAAGTGAGCCACGTCCATCAGATTGATCATCATATAATCTAGTTGTTACTGTGTATAATGATCTCTTGGTTCAGTTCATTTCACTTAGCATCAGTTCATGTAAGTCTCTCTAGGCCTCTCTAAAATCATCCTGGTGGTCATTTCTTATAACAATAATATTCCATAACATTCATATATCATAATTTATTTAGCCATTCTCCAATTGATGGGCATCCATTCAGTTTCCAGGTTCTTACCATTACAAAAAGAGGCACCACAAACATTTTTGCCTGTGTGGATTGCTTTCCATCCCTGAAGATCCCAATAGAAATACTGCTGGGTCAAAGGGTATGCACAGTTTGATAACTTCTTGAGCATAGTTCCAAATTGCTCTCCAGAATGGAGAATGCATTCATACTTTCACCAACTATATATCAGTGTCCCAGTTTTTCCATATCTCCTCCAACATTCAATATTATCTTCTCCTTTCATTTTAGCCTATCTCATAAGGTGTGTAGTAGTATCTCAGAGTTGTCTTAATTTGCATTTCTCTAATCGATAGTGATTTGGAGCACCTTTTTCAAATGACTACAAATAATCTCAGTTTCTTCATCTGGAAATTGTCTGTTTCATTTTACCATTTATCAACTGGAGAATGGCTTGAATTATTATAAATTTGAATCAATTCTCTATATATTTTAGATATGAAGCCTTTATCAGAACTTTGAATGTAAAAATGTTTTCCCAGTTTATTGTTTCCCTTCTAATCTTGTCTGCATTAGTTTTACTTGTGTAAACCCTTTTTAATTTAATATAATCAAAATTATCTCTTTTGTGATCAATAATCATCTCTATTTCTTCTTTAGTCACAAATTTCATCCTTTTCCAAAGATGTGAGAGGTAAACACTACTATGTTCTTCTAATTTATTTATAATATCATTCTTTATGTCAAGATCATGAATCCATTTCAACCTTATCTTGGTATACAATGTTAGGTGTGGGTTAATGCTAAATTTCTGCCATACTAGTTTCTAATTTTCCCAGCAGTTTTTGTCAAATAGTGAATTCTTATCCCAAAAGTTGGAGTCTTTGGATTTGTTGAACACTAGACTTCTATAGTCATTGACTATTTTGATCAGTGAACATAACCTATTCCACTGATCAACTAGACTATTTCTTAGCCAGTACCAAATGGTTTTGATGACCACTGCTTTATAATATAGTTTTAGATTCAGTACAGCTAGGCTGCCTTCATTAGCATTTCCCCCCATTAATTCCCTTGAAATTCTTGACCTTTTGTTCTTCCATGAAATGTATTATTTTTTCTAGGTCAGTAAAATAGTTTCTTCGGAGTCTGATTGGTATAGCATTAAATAAATAGATTAGTTTAGATAGTATTGTCATCTTTATTATATTTGCTCAACCTATCCAAGAGCATCTGATATTTTTCCATTTGTTTAGATCTGCCTTTATTTGTGTGGAAAGTGTTTTGTAGTTTTGCTTATATAGTTCCTGAATTTCCTTTGGCAAATAGATTCCCAAATATTTTATACTATTGTTAGTTATTTTAAATGGACTTTCTCTTTGTATCTATTGCTGTTGGATTTTGTTAGTGATGTATAAAAATGTTGATGATTTATATGGATTTATTTTATATATTGAAACTTTGCTAAAGTTGTGGATTATTTCTAATAGCTTTTTAGTTGATTCTCTAGGTTTCTCCAAGTATATCATCATATCATTTGCAAAGAGGGATAATTTAGTTTCCTCATTACCAACTCTAATTCCTTTAATCTTTTTTTATTCTCTTATTGCCAAAGATAGAATTTCTAATTCAATATTAAATAGTAATAGTGATACTGGGCAAATTTATTTCACTCCTGATCTTATTGGGAATGGTTCCAGTTTATCCCCATTACATATGACGCTTACTAATAGTTTAAAATAGATACTACTGACTATTTTAAAGTCCATTTTTTTCCTATACTCTCGAGTGTTTTTAATTGGAATGGATGTTGGATTTTATGAAATGCTTTTTCTGCATCTATTGAGATAATCATATGGTTTTTGTTAATTTGGTTATTGATAGAATTGATTATGCTAATAATTTTTCTAATATTGAACTAGCCTTGTATTCCTGTTATAAATCCTTCTTGGTCATGGTGTATTATCTGGGAGATGATTTTCTGTAATCTCTTTGCTAATATTTTATTTAAGATTTTTGTATCAATATTTATTAAGAAGATTGGTCTATAATTTTCTTTCTTTTTTTTCATCCTACCTGGTTTAGGTATTAGTGCCATATCTGTGTCATAAAAGGAATTTGACACGAGTCTTTCATTCCCTATTTTTTCAAATAGTTTATATAGTATTGGAGTAAATTGTTCTTTAAATGTTTGGTTGAATTCACATGTAAATTCATCTGGGGATTTTTTCTTAGGGAGTTGATTAATAGCTTGTTATATTTCTTTTTCTAAAATGGGACTTTTAAGTAATTTATTTCTTCTTCTGTTAACGTAGGCAATTCATACTTTTGCAGGTTTTCCTCCATTTGACTTAGGTTATCAAATTTATTGGATTAAAGTTTGGCAAAATAACTTCTAATTATTGCTTTAATTTCCTCTTCATTGGTGAAAAGTTCTCCCTTTTCATTTTTGAGATTAACAATTTGATTTTCCTCTTTCTTTTTTCTAAACAAGTTAACTAAAGGTTTATCTATTTTGTTGGTTTTTGTTTCCACTTAATTTTATTTATTAATTGCATAGTTTTTTTTTTTTTAAACTTTCAGTTTTATTAATCTCTCCTTTCATTTTTAGAATTTCAAGTTTGGTATTTGATTGAAGGTTTTTAATTTGTTTTTTTTTTTAAGCTTTTTTTAGTTGCAAACTCAATTCATTGACCTTCTCTTTCTCTATTTTATACAAGTAAGCATCTAGAAATATAAAATTTCCTCTTATTAACACTTTGGCTGCATCCCACAAATTTTGATGTTGTCTCTTTAGTGTCATTTGTTATGAGCCAGAACTTTAAACAAGGTACTAAGTGGAATTGAGGAGACAGTGGTTAAATCTAGTTTATTTAATCTTACAACAAATAATGGTTCCTAGTGATAAAATGATTGATTTATACTCAGTGTAGAGCATATAAAATATTAGAGTGAAGAAGCTCTCAGGGCCAGGGAAGACAAGCACACTAGAAGCTCTGGGAGGCTAAGACAGATTCATTCCATCTTCCATTTTTGTGGTGACTAAAGGCTGAAGCACAAACCTTTGGATTTGGAGAGATTCAGAGGGCAGAGAAGGAGGCAGGAATTCAAGCCCGAGAGATAGGCTTCTAAGAAAGCTAACTGGGCCCCAGGAAAGGAGACAAGATTTTGAAGGAGACAATAAAGGATTTAACGCCTGGCTGCGCTTGTGGTGATTTCTGAACTGAAACAAAGGCTGCTCCCAGAAACCCCAAGAAAATTCAACAGAGAGCATTACATTTCAGAGAGAACATTGCAGTCATCCTCTTGGATGAAATTATTAATTGTGTCTATGATTTGCTGTTTCATGCATTCATTCTTTAGGATGAGATTATTTAGTTTCCAATTACTTTTTGTTCTATTTTCCCCTGGTCTTTTATTGAGTGTAATTTTTATTGTGTCACAATCTGAAAAAAATGCATTTATTATTTCTGTCTTTTTGTATTTGATTTTGAGGTCTTTATGTCCTAATACATGGTCAGTTTTTGTATAGGCTCCATGAATTGCTGAGAAGAAAGTAGACTCCTTTCTGTTTCCCTTCAATTTTCTCCAAAGATCTATCATACCTAACTTTTCTAGTTTTCTATTTACCTCTTTAACATCTTTCTTATTTATTTTATGATTTGATTTATCTATTTCTGAGAGAACAAGGTTGAAATCTCCCACTATTATAATTTTGCTATCTATTGTCTTCTTGTAGCTCTCTTAACTTCTCCTTTGGGAATTTCCATGCTATACCACTTAGTGCATATATGTTTAGTATTGATATTGCTTCATTATCTATGGTACCTTTTACCAAGATAGTTTCCATCCTTATCTCTTTTAATTAAGTCATGTTTTGCTTTTGCTTGATCTGAGATCAGAATGGCTATCTCCTGAAGCATAATAGAATCTGCTTCAGCTTTTTACCTTTACTCTGTATTTATTGCTCTGCTTTAAATGCATTTCTTATAAAGAACATATTATAAGGTTCTGGCTTTTAAATCAGTCTGCTATCTGCTTAGTTTTATGGGAGAGTTCACCCCATGCACATTTACAGTTAAAACTATTAATTCTGTATTTCCTGCCATCTTATTAACCCTGAATTACATTTTTCTCTTTTCTTTTTCCCATTTCCTTCCTCCCCAGTATTTTACTTATTAGCACCACTTGCCTCAAGAAGCCCTCCCTTGTTAGAGTCCCTCCCCATTTCTTATACCTTTCCCCTACTATTTCTGTTTTCACTTCTATTTTGCCTACACCTTCTCTTTTTCCTTTCCACTTTTTGATAAGGTGAGAGAAGTTTCTCTGTGAAAAAAATATATGACTAATATTTTCTCTTTGAGCCAAATCTGATGAGAGTAAGATTCACACAATATTCATCTCCCTCCTTTCTATGCCTCAAATATAATATATTTCCTTTGCCTCTTCTTGAGATGAAATTTCCCTCATTTTACCTCCACTTCCCCATTTTTCTGGGACAATCCTTTTTCCACTTCTAGTTTCTTTCTTTCTTTTTTTTTATAATAGTAAGATCAAATTGCACATGCACTCACTATGTATATCCATAACAGAAATACAGTTCACAAGAGTTCTTTCATTTTGACCTTTTTATGATCCTCTTGAGTTCTATATTTGGAGGTGAAATTTTTTCATTAGCTCTTGTATTTTCATTAGAAATAAATAGAATTCATTTATTTCATTGACTGTCCATATTCTTTCCTGATAGAAAATGCTCAGTTTATTGGGGTAATTTGTACTTGGCAACATTCCAAATTCCTTTACCTTTTGGGAATATCAGATTCCAGGCCCTCCTATCCTTTAAGATGGAAGCTGCTAGGTCCTGGATAAACCTTATTGTGGCTCCTTGTTATTTGATATTTTTTTTTCCCTGGCTGCTTGTAATATTTTTTCCTTGGTCTGATTGATCTGAAATTTAGCCATGATATTCCTTGGAGTTTTAATTTGGGGGTCTCTTTCAAGAAGTGGTCAATAAATTCTTTCATTGGTTATTTTACCTTCTGATTTTCTGACAGCCAAGCAGTTCTCTTTGATGATTTCCTGAAAAATAGTGTCTTGCTGTTTTTTTTTTTTAATCATGATTTTCAGGAAGTCCAATAACCCTTAGATTGTCTCTCCTAGATCTATTTTCCAGG
Organism: Antechinus flavipes; assembly: GCF_016432865.1. Lineage (NCBI taxonomy): Eukaryota > Metazoa > Chordata > Mammalia > Dasyuromorphia > Dasyuridae > Antechinus > Antechinus flavipes. The sequence continues at coordinate 401,641,675 of NC_067400.1, forward strand.
TCAGTTATTTTCCCAAGTAGGTATTTTCTATTTTTTCAATTTTTGGTTTTGCTTGACTGATTCTTGATGTTTCATTGAGTCACTGATTTCCATTTGTTCAGGCCTGATTTTTACTGAATTATTTTCTTCATTTACTTTTTTACTTCTTTTTGTATTTTTCCAATTGTTTTGGATTCTTTTTTTTTTAATTTCACAAATTCTTTTTTTGTAAGGAGTTATTTTCCTTTTCCATTTCCCAAATTCCGTTTTTTGGGACTTGTTTTCTTTTTTTATTTTGTCAACTCTGTTTTTAAGGAGTTATATGTTTCCATTTTACTGTCTATTTTGTGGTAAAGTTTCTTTAGATAATTTCTGATTTTTCTTTTCCAAACCCTCTTGTAAAGTTCTCATTTCCTTTCCCCATTTTTCTTCAAGCTCTCTTTTAAGATCTTTTATAGTTTCTTCTAGGAGAGTCTTGTGTGATGGGGACAAATTTATATCATCCTTTGGAGCTTCATCTGGAGGCTATCTGCTTTTAGTCTCCTCAGGATTTGAAATCTGTTCTTCTCTTTCACCATTAAAAACTATTTATGCTCAAAGCTCTTTTTGCTTTGTTACTCATTTTTTTTTTAAGTTCAGATCTGTTTTTAGGACAAGGTAGTTTGTCCAAGCTTCCTTAACAAGTGGCAATAGATGCACTGAGTCTATGCTGACCCACTTCTGGTGCTAGGTGGTATGGCCTGGTCCCATGGTGTTTCTGGGTTCACAATTTACCTTTTGTGTCTGTGTTGGATATTTTAGAACTTCTCTGCTGATCTATTGGCTTGCAACCAGTTCAGAGTAGCCCATACTACTCTAGATTCCTCCCCATAGATTTTCCAGTGTGAGAAGCCTACACCAGCCCAGGTCTGCACTGCCTGCACTGACATCTATGTTTGGCCTGCTTGCACTTGGTCTGCCTTCCTCAATGCTGATTGCAACAGAATTTTTCTGGTGATTTTGGAAATTATCTTCTACTGATAATTTGTGGCACTCCCAATATTTGTGGGTTCTGCCAGTCCAGAACTAATTCAGAGGCTGGATTTGTTAATTAGTGTGAGGGTCATGGGAGAAAGTCAGAAATAAATTTGTGTCCTCTCCACTATTTTGCCTCCACCCCCATAATAGATAGTTTTGCATTTGTCAAAGCATTGTGTTGAGAAGTTATTTTGGAAGAACTCAAGATAATTCCAAAAGCCTTGATAACATACAACTTCACAGTATAAAAGTAGGAAAGGGATGGGTAAAATGTCACTTAACAGGAAAAAAAAAAAACCTAAATCATGGCAATGTGAAATCATTTTTAATCTTACTATGGTTGGTCAGGGAAGCAAGGCTCAAATCAAGGACTTCCTAGGTTTTGTTAGTGAGTATTGTTATTTGATTAGTAAGTAGAAAAATTTCTGAAATCAAATAATTATGAGGATACATTCTTTCCTAATCTATCTCAAAAATAGATAGAAGTTAATATTATAATATAATGGAAAGAATATTTCATTTGGAGAGAAGATCTGAACAAAATCATAGTTATAAACTTTGAATATGACCTTGAATTTACACAAGGCAAATGCTCACAAGGTGTTCAGAAAAAGTGATACAAAGATACTCAATACAAAGATACAAAAAGTGATATAAAGATACAAAGACAGTCTCTCTTTGGAACTTTAGAATTGATTGTAGGACATGGGAGACACTGGCATTGGACTGCCCAGCATGGTGTGTTCTCATCAGAGAAGGTGCTGGGCTCTAGCAGCAAAGCAGAATTGAATTAGCTCAGAAGAATCTTGAGATGTGCAAAGTTAGAAAATCAAATTGTTCTTGGGGACTATTTGTATCTGACAGATAGCAGAGCATTCCACTCTTGTATTAGTCTGATGAACCACAGTCAGATACATTAACTTGATTCTAACATAGTTATGTCATTTTATCCTCTTTGAGAATGAAGGACAACAACCAACTGACCAACAAACCAAATATTGAAGTCATATAAATGCTAATAATGATGGTGATGATAATGATATGGTATTATGTTCTGCTTATGTAGAGTACAAGAGAAGTAACTCCCTTTAATCTAGATTCGATGTCTGAGGAAATAAAAATCTGTCTCCTATTCTGGCAAAGTCACCAGGTTATTGGTGACTGACTAAACATACAGATTAGTAAAAAAAAAAATATATATATATATATTAAGTATTTCATAAGTACCTGATACTGTGCTCATAAACACTGCATATCAATGCAAAAGAGTTTCTGAGTGGATGCCCATCAATTGGAAAATGACTGAATAAATTGTGGCATATGAATATTATGGAATATTATTGTTCAGTAAGAAATGACCAACAGGATGATTTCAGAAAGGCCTGGAATGACTTACATGAACTGATGCTGAGCAAAATTATATACTTCAACAACAATATTATATGATGATCAATTCTGATGGACGTGGCCAGCTACAGCAATGAGATGAACCAAATTAGTTCCAATAGAGCAGTGTTGAATTGAACCAGCTACACCCAGCGAAAGAACTCAGGGAGATGACTATGAATCACTACTTAGAATACCCAATCCCTATATTTTTGTGTGCTTGTATTTTTGATTTCCTTCACAGGCTAATTGTACACTATTTCAAAGTCTGATTCTTTTTGTACAGCAAAATAACTATTTGGGCATATATATTTATATTGTATTTAATTTGTACTTTAACATATTTAACATGTATTGGTCAACCTGCCATCTGGGGGAAGGGGTGGGGGGGAAGGAGGGGAAAAATGGAACAAAAGGTTTGGCAATTATCAATGCTGTGAAATTACCCATGCATATAACCTGTAAATAAAAAGATATAATAATAAAAAAAAGAAAAAAGTCTGCCATGAAAACATTTTTTCAGCATAAGTTATTAGACATTTACCAGCACACTTGTATTTACAAATTTAATATTCTGCGATTTTCTTTGAATAGCTAGATGAGTCACAGATGAATCAAAGTATAGTAACTACAAACTAAAACTACAAAAAGAATTAACAAAGGGGAAAAACAACAATGAAAAAATCTATTGGATAATTTTGCTGCCAATAATATTAATCAAATCTAATACAGAAATCAGAAAATTTTAGAACTGAACTGGCCTGTAGATATAAATTAATCTTCATCTTCATTTTTAAAGAAAAGAGTGCATTGATACCTAGTGATGAGATATAACTTAAATGAAATTATACGGCTAGTTACTGGTCTAAGCCACTCTAGGACACAATTTTTTTTTTTAACAATGTATATTTATATAATATCAATTTTGTTTTAAAGCTTAATATAAATACTATACATGCAGTTTTATTAGCCCAGAGTGTGTGGGAGTTGTTGCGCCTTATGAGTTATAGTCCCTTATATATAAGTGATTCCTTTAATATTCCAAAGAATATATCTTAATCTAGGACTACATTAATGTTATTACTGACACCCAAGATTGTACACAATTTTTCATTTTTTTTATTGTAGTAAGTTTATTTTTAATACATTTATATTAATACATTATGTTAATACATGATGTTTTATGAATCATATTGTAGAGAAAAATTGAAGCAAAAAGGAAAAAAAAACATAGGAGAGATTAAAAAAAAAAAAAACAGAAAAAGAAAGTGAACATACCATGTGTTGATTTACATCCAGTATCCTTAGATTTTTTTCTGGATATAGATAACATTTTCTGTCCAAAGTCTATTGGAGTTGCATCAGAACATTGAACCACTAAGAAGAGTCAAGCCTTTCATAGTTGATCATTGAACATTCTTGCTGTTATTGTGTACAATACATTCCTGAGTCTGCTTCTTTTGCTCAGCATCAGTTCATGTAAATCTTTCCACGCCTTGTTCATCATTTCTTATAGAACAATAATATGCCATTATTTGCACGTGCAACATCTTATTCAGCCATTTCCCAGTTGATGGGCATCCCTCCATTTTCAATTCTTTGCTATTACAAAAAGAACTGCTACAAATATTTTTGCATGTGTAGGTCCTTTCCCCTCCTTTATGGTTTCCTTTGAATACAGACTCAGTAATAGCACTGCTGGATCAAAGGATATGCATATTTTTATAGTCCTTTGGGCATAGTTCCAGATTACTCTCCAGAATGGTGGGATCATTTCACAACTCTACAAACAATACATTAGTGTACCCGTTTTTCCTCAACACCTTCAATATTAATCATTATCTTTTCCTGCCAATCTGAGAGGTATGAAGGGATACCTCAGAATTGTTTTAATTTGCTTTTCTCTAATCAGTAGTGATTCAGAGCATTTTTTTTCATTTTTACTATAGAAGGCTTTTGTTTCATTATCTGAAAATTGTCAGTTCATATCATTTGACCATTTAATCAAAGTTGTCCATTTTGCCTTTCATAATGTTCTTTATTTCCTCTCTGGTCATAAATTCATCCTTTCTCCAAAGATCTGATAGGTAAATTATCCTTTGTTCTACTAATTTGTTTATGGTATCATACTTTATGCCCAAATTCTATATTCACTTTGATCTTATTTTGGTTTAGGGTGTAAGATGCAGGTCTATCCTGAGTTTTTGATATTTTATTTCCTAGTTTTCCAGCAATTTTTGTGAAATTATGAGTTCTTATTCCAGAAGCTGGAGTTTGGGGACTCATCAAATAGTAGGTTGCTATAGGCTTTGATTATTGTGTTATTTATCTAATCTATTCCACTGGTGTACTACTCTCTTTCTTAGCCAGTACCAAAAGATTTGGATTACTGTTGCTTTATAATATAGTTTTAGGTTTTGTACTACTAAGTGCTCTGTGCTTTATCAAATTATCTTTTACATACTTATCTTTTTTTCAATAAAATATATTTTAATAGAACCAAATTTGATAACTTTCATAGCTATTATCAGAGATAAAATTCTTAATAAGGGATAGAAGTGATCATAAAATATAAAATAAATAACTTCAATTACATGAAACTGAAATATTTTCACAAACAAAAGCAATAAAACTAGAATAAGCAAAGCTGTGGAGTGAAAAAATCCTTGCATCAAATCTCTCTCCCTCTCTTTTAACTCTTAAATTTTTATTTTTTATTGAAATTTTTATTTTCAAAACATATACAAGGATAATTTTTTCAACATTGATCCTTGAAAAACCTTGTGTTCAAATTTCCCCCTTCCCACCCAGAATGCATGCAATCAAATATATCTTAAACATGGTAAAAGTATCACTTACTTCTCTTTATTAATGTTATATGTATGCCAGTATTGAGAATACAAATTTCATGAGTGTAGAAACAATCTATCACAGAAAAAGGAGTATAATTTCTGGTATCAGAAGAGCTGTTTTCATATACCACCTCTGATGCTTACCACTCACCTGACATTGTTCAAGTCCCTTAATCTCCTTGGATATTTATATCCTAATTAGTAAAATGTGTATGTGTTCGCAGTAGATAAAGGCTGAGATTCCATCTAGATATAAATCTGATGAAATATTTCATTTTGTCTCTGCATTCTCAGTGCTTAGCAGAATACCTTGCACACAGTAGGAACTTAATTAAAACCTTATTTAATTGATTCTTGACATCTTCCAGTCTGAAGCCATTCAGAGACTAATATTTGCCTTATTTTACCATGAATCCTGGGAGCATGCTACAGGAACTGTAAATCTGGTTATAGATAAGAGATTAATTCAAAATCCTTAGTGTATTTGCTTTTCTGTGGAAGAAGAAGCATCACTTCCTTGCAATATATGGAAGCATATGTTTTATTAAATTCACACAGAAACACACATAATGTGTGTGTGTGTGTGTGTGTGTGTGTGTGTGTGTGTGTGTGTGTGTGTGTATATATATATATATATATATACTTGCATATGTATGGGTCTATATAATTATATTCAATATGTATATATATAAACACACAGGCATACATACACACATTAAATAACAGGGTTTAGACTGAGTAGGTAACTTGTCATTTGCCCTTTTACAATCTTTCACCCCCTGCTTTCTCCCTTTCAAGAACAATAACTTTCTAGATAAATCTCTAGATACTATGCTCCTCACATATGGATCATTTATCCATGCAACATTAAAACTTTGTTCTAGGACGGCATTTCTTGATTAACTGATCAATGAGTAAAAATTCATCTTAGTCCATTCTATTTAGCAAGTCCCATGCAATGTATTACTTTTTATAGAACCATTCACCAAGATACCAGGATCTTGCCATCCACCCTGACTCTACATACATAGCTTCAATCTTCCTTTTCAGCTCTTATGTTCATCAAGATTATTATTGATACTGAAAGGGCATGATGATATATTGTCCCTGACTGTCTAGATGAAAAACTCCCTTCCCTGGAGACCACTCTACTATATTGTAATAGACTTCATTATATTATAAGTTTTATGAAGGCCAAGACTCTCACTTTTGAATTAGTTTTTGAATTATCCAAGTGTCTAATACATGATAAATACTTGATAAACACTAATTGACTAATGTGTTAATAAACATTTGGAATAAAATGAAGACTATAATGGCACAAGAGTTAATAAAAACTTTACTATAAAATTGAAATCATTTTTTTCCTCTACTTTCTATTGTTGATTATCTTGATCCATTCCTTGTTGCATCTCAGCCTCAGAAGCTGCATTGAGTACACAATAATCTGCAAATAAAAATCATATACCAACACTCCCTCCACTTTAGTTTTCTCATGTACCCTTTTCAAATTACAAAATTCACCATCAGTGTTGTAGCTGATTTTATTGAGTTCTCTTCCATATAGTTTGCCTTTAATAAAATATCCTTTATTCGACATCTTACTATTAATAGCTCATTATTAATTAATAATAATAATGTATTAAATAAATTTTTATTAAAATGGACAATACTGCAAAGGCTTGTATCTTTTTCCATCTAATTTATTACTATCTTGAAAGAAAAAGAAATAAAAGAAAAAAAATCTGTTTATGATTATATAGAAAATGTTTCTGTATATACAGTCTCAGATATTTACACATGTACACACTAGTAAAGACTATATAAATGAATAGTACATTATATACCTACATTAAATCAAGTTAGATAATATTACCAAATAATTACATGATTTAGCTTATTATTTCTATTATAAAATATATATCTGAATTACATTTTCATTAACTAATTTTAACATGGTGATGTTCTTTATTAAAATTAATAATTATAAAGAGTTGTAGTTGCTAATAATGAATAATTTAAATAGTGAATACTAAGATGAATAAAATCCATTGTACTTAAACATTTTTATGAATTTTAGCTTACAAACTAATCATCTCTATCATCTCTTTTCTTTCTCTTTCTCTTTCCCTTGATGATCTCATTATTCAATTATCTTTATATTAATAATGCTCAAATCATTTATCAACTCTAATCACCCTCCAAGCCTGTATTTTCACATCTCTATTGGCCTACTGAACATTTTGAATTGGCTTTTCTATAGATATCTTAAACTCAACATGTCTAAAACTGAACTCTTTACTTTTACTTCAAATCTTTATATTCTTACTGCTTTCCTGTTATTGTAAAAGGTAGACCCATCCTCCTAATCATTTGACTTGCAAATCACATATCATTCTTTTCTCATTCTCTCATTTACTATATCCAATTTGTTTCCAAGACCTCTAAATTTTACTTTTTTAGTATCTTTCACATATATCACATCTATTCTTTAAGATTGCTACTGTCCTAGTACAGAGTACTCCAGTATCACCTATGTTTTCATTATTGTAATAGTCTTCTGGTTGGTTTCCTGGACATAAATTTCTCCTTACTTCAGTTAATCCTCCACTAACTAACCTCTTCCTCCATTTTTGAACTTTCTTGACCTCTTTCCAATCTCAGTTAAAATTCTTCCTCCCACAGGAAGCCCTTTCCAATATCACTTAATTCTATTGCTTTCCCTAAGTTGAATATTTCCAATTTATTCTATTATTACTATTTTGCATATATTTGTTTGCCTTTTCTCTCCCCTACTAAGCTGAGTTTCAAAAAAAGCAGGGGATATTTTTTATTATAGCTTTTTATTTACAAGATATATGCATGGGTAGTTTTGTTTCAACTTTTCTTCTCCTTATCCCCCTCCCTCCCCCAGATAGCAGGTAAATCAATAATGTCAAATATGTTAAAGTATATGTTAAATACAATATATGTGTACATATCCATACAATTATTTTGCTGCATGAGAAGAATCAAACTTTGAAATGATGTAAAATTAACTTGAGAAAAAAATCAAAAATGCAGGCAGACAAAAACAGAGGGATTGGAAATGCTATGCAGTGGTTCACACTCATTTCCCAGAGTTCTTTTGCTGAGTGTAGCTGGTTCTATTCATTATTGAACAAATGGAACTGATTTGATTCATATCATTGTTGAAGAGAGCTATGTCCATCAGAATTGATCATCATATAGTATTGTTGTTATATAATGATCTCATGGTCCTGCTCATTTCACTCAGCATCAGTTCATGTAAGTTTCTCCAGGCCTTTCTGAAATCCTCCTGCTGATTATTTCTTACAGAACAATAATATTCCATAACATTCATATACCACAATTTATTCAGACATTCTCCAATTGATGGGCATCCACTTAATTTACAGTTTCTATCCACTACAAAGAGGGCTGCCACAAACATTTTTGCACATACAAGTCCCATTAGCAGGGAATATTTTTTTAACCTTTCTTTGTGTCTTTAGTGCTCAACACAGTTTTGGTAAATAATGGACACAATAAATTTTTATTGATTGACTATGGATCCAGTTTGCTGATACTAGTTGTATATTCTCACATTTGATGGGAAAATAGTTCAAGAACTATAGAACACTAGTGCAGTTTCCCAGTGGTTTTATACATTTGCTAATTTAGACTAAACTTTTAAATTTTATGAGATCATTTGGCATTGTCTATTTCTTTGGATTAGGGTGAACATAGCAAAATCTTACTGAATTTGGATCTGAATATTAATCATTTTGAAAAGTTTCATATGTGTTTATGTAATACATATGTTTATATACATATATATCTATATATATATCTACATAAATACATATATGTGTGTACATGCATATATGTATATATACATACACACAGATATCTGTAGCATACAGCTATTAGGACAGCAAGGGCAAAGATCTTGGTATGGTGCATATGAAAACAAAAAAATGATTTCCTTGAGTGCTTTGTTCAGTCCCACAGTTGAAGACAAACTACTTTTAAGTCAGAAAGTTTATATTATTTTGGTGCTTGAATTCTTGCTACCTGTCAGAGTAATTCATATATAAAAATATATATAATTTAAAAAGAAAGTTTGTTGAATTGAATTTGAACTTATTGATTGTATTTTACCTAAATGAGTTTTCCTTATAAATTCGTGTTACAAATTATATTTCTTATACAGTCTAATGAATTTAAAATAATATGTCCTTAAATATAAACTATAATTCTATGATTCAAAGAGATATCTGAGTCCTGGTTATCATAATTTCCATTTACTGAATGATGTTATTTGATAAGAATTCAACCTATTTCTTTAGATTGCTACATATTCATTCATAGTCAGAATTATGATTATTGTGATGCTTTTATAATAAGAATGGCAGTAATTTTCATAAGGATTTCCATTCATAACAAAATGAGGTCATTTCAATGGAATATTTCTTTAGTACATAGTACATTTAGTACATAGGCAGCAAGGAATGAAATAGCTTGAACTGAAAAGAATAGACAACACAATACTATTCTTTGACTTCTAAAGTAGAATATTTTTGCATAAGTACTTACAGAAGTTCTGCTTCCCAATAAAATTTTATTCTTATCCACTATGAATTTTATACTGTATTTCTAGTAAAATCCATGATCTTTTCCCCAATATAAATGGGGGAGTCAAATGATATCAACAGTTCTCAAAATACAAATTATTAACCATATGAAATCTATTTCAAATGACTAAAAAGAAATATTCAAATTGCAAAGAAAACTTAGATGTGTCATGTTTTGTCTATCAAATTAGTAAATATGGGAAAAAGATGGGAATAGAGTATGTTGCATGGATTAAGGAAAGATGCACTCACTAATTCACTCTAGGTAGTACTCTGAATTGATCTGATCATTTTGGAAAGCAACATGGAATTTTGTAAAGAAACTGCTTAAAATGTGCATATCTTTTAAATTATCCATCATATTTCTAGGCATGTAGCCTAAGTCCCATGTAAACTAATAAAAAAGAGAAAAACTTCATATATACAAAAATATTTATAGCAGCATTTTGATTAGCATTAAAACATTGTAAGTAAAGTAGATGATGATCTATTAGAAAATGGAAAATCAATCTGTAATACTTAAATAAAATGGAATATATACTGCATATTTCCGTATATGTCTGTGATTTAAGATGAATAGTGAAAAAATAGAGGATTTATATTCATTGGTACAAAGTGAAGAAAGCAAAACTAATAAAACAATATATTTTTGTTGTTTTTCAGTGATGTCTGACTTTTTGATTCAATTTTATGGTTTTCTTGATAAAAATACTAGAGTGGTTTGCCATTTCCTTCTCCTACTCATTTTACAGATGATTAAACTAAGGAAAATGTGAGTAAGTAATTTTCCCAGGGTCACATAACTAGTAAGCATCTGAGAATAGATTTGAACTCAGTAATATAAGTCTTCCTGATTTCCAGATCTGGCATTTTAAGTACTGCACCATCAAGCTGCATCCTACACACACTATACACACACATACAAACAATATACATAACATACACACACATATATATTTGACTATTAAGGAAGAAAAATATGGATAGAACACTGCATATTATATCAAGTGATTTGTTGTACTGGTTAGGTTTGCTGATTCTCCACTCCCCACCCTCTTTTTGGGGGCAGGTTCTCTGAGAAGGGATGATAGAGTGATTTATTGGAACATACAAATTATTTATTAAAATAAAATCTATGATCTCTTAAAAATATATGCCTGTTCATTCTAGAAGTAGAGGATGCTTCCCTATAAAATAAGTCATATAGACAGCTCCCCAGTCTGGAACCAATATCACCTTTATCAAAACTTATTGTAATGTTTTATAATTTTTTCCAATCTATATCTTGTGCAGTGGACCATTCAAAGGCTGAGAGTGAAGTTTTGTAATTTATTTAATAAAAGCACATTTAACAACTCCTAAATAAAAGCATTTATAACTTTTGATAAAGTTGCCCAAGGCATTACTTTTAATTTTTTAAAAAGTTGATCAGTATGGTTAGTGGGAAGACAGATTGATAAAAATCGTTGACAAAGAATCATGAATAGCAATATCAAAAAAGACATCATATTTTGAAAAAAAGACAAAAACAACCTCACCCAGTATTATTATATTAAACCTTTTATTACAAATCCCTATGTGCTTTGTATCATTTCTATGTTATATTTGATATTATTTTATAATTATATTAATAAAATTTCTATATATTCTAAAATAAAAGTTAACTCAGGGAAATGAAAGCAGTGTACAAGGATATCTACTGGGGTTTCCAAAAGTCATCATCATGTTTTCTTGCCCAAGGAGCCTATGGCTGTATGACAGGTTAATCATTTGTGTTTCTCAGTCATGTCACTAAGAGCCTTGGCATTCTGCAAGACAATAATCAGTCTTGATGCTCACAATCCATTAGTACTTTCTCCCTCTGGGACTTCTTTGATTGGAAGTAGAAGTACTTAGCTCCTACCCAAATCTCCATTTCATAAGAGTGCTGAGGCCAGGCATTACTTCATTTCTCATTTGGCTCCAAACCTTTGGATTTTTCCATAATGCCTCCAAGATGTGTACCTTTTTTTCCCCTATGCTCCTGTTCTTCAACTTCCTTTGGTATTTGCCTTCCTTGTTTAGATTGTAAGCTCCATGAGAATAGGAACAATATTTATTTTTTTATATTTATATTCCTCAGCACTTACCAATTTGGCTTATATATAGCAGTTGCTAAATAAAATATTTATTGGTTGATATTCTTAATAGTTTCATTTACAGATGCAGATATTCTGAAATGGTTCAAAGGTGGTGTCAGAAATATTGACCCTATTCTTTGTGCATTTAGGTATCACTTCTAATTAATACCTCATATATAATCTGGGAAAAATAAAATGAAATAACTAAAAATGGACATTAATTTCCTAGTGTGGTCCCCAAATGAACTTGATCTTTTAGTATTCTCACACATTGTAATTTAATTAAAAACTGAGTTCTCCTTTTGAAGTCCCAATAAATTTACAAGATTCTCTAATCATGTCACAAAATTAAGAACTGAATCTTTGAAAGCTTGGAAATTTGAGTATAGGACAGTTTTTACTCTTGAAATAGTACTTAATTAGAGTAGGAAGAGCACTGGCTCTGTAGTCAAGAGATCTGAATTCATGACTTGGATCCAGTAATGACTATATATGGGATCTTGATCAAATGACTTTACCTCCCTGAGACTTTCATCTTTTGTAAAATGGAAATAATTATATATATATGTGTGTGTGTGTGTGTGTGTATACATATATATATAAATATATAAACTATATATTATATAGTTTATATATTTTTAATAAATAATAGGATTGTTGTGAGGAACAGAAGGAAAAATATATAGATGGCAATGTATACATTTTAAAAATATAGAAATAGAAGTATTATTATTCAACATAACTTTCATCATATCAAATATAATATCTAATTTTATGTGTGGTATTAATAAATTTATTGGTCCTTGTTCTTTGTGTGGTATAATTCTAGCAACATTATGGGATGACAACGATGCCCTAAATTTATCCAGTGCTCTATGTGTAAATTGTCTCAGTCCTCATCCATATAACATATTAGTAATTGTTAGCTATTTTCAACTCAAGTATACCATCCTTCAAATTTCATCTTTGACATATGTTAATTGTACATTTCCTGGCAAGTCACCTAATAATAAGAGATGACATGCCTATATATAAAATTTGTGTCTATAAAACATATATAGTGTGTATGATATGAATAAAGTGATGGAAGCAAATGAATAGCCCACATATAGGGAGATTTTTTTTCAAGAAAATATATGAAGGACTATATACTAGAAAGTTACAACACATATTTGACATGGATTTTAAACATGGATATTACATTTTATTTGGATCAAGAAATCCTGCATTTTCTCATGCAAAACAATTTAAAAGATAGTTTTTAATCATTTATGTTTTCTTTGGCCCAGCTATGAGTTAGAAAAAGAAAATTTTGAATTTTCATATTAGGAGAATTGTTTTTTATTCTAGTCCTCAAATATTTTGATTTATATTTTATTCTTTGTTATTTTAACAGCAACAACACAAGCAAAACAATTAAAATCTGTAATTCATTGACATTCAAAATGATAATTGCTAATATTAATTTAGCAATTTAATTTTTGGAAAATATTTTAGAAAGGTTATTTTAATTTAAACCATGAAATCTTTGTGAAATACAACTATACCCATTTTACAGACAAGAAAACTGAAATTTAAAGAGACTTGAAACTTGACCATGAAGAAACAGTTAGCAAGAGATCTGCAATTTAAATCAAAGTTTCTCTTGTCTCCTATTCAAAAGCTCTTTTAGCTTTATTATGGTTGTTTTTTAAACTTAAAAAAGGATTCCACTTCTGTTTTTATTTCTCATGTGACCTGCACCAACCAATGACAGTACATTTTTTTTTTTTGCTTCACTTACTCTTAAAAAAAAAAAAAAATCAGTGCTTTTTGAAATTAGGTGTTCAAGAAATAGTCTACATCTCAGATCTGTGAAGAAGGGAGGAATTTTTGGCCAAAGAAGAACTAGAGAATATTCTGAAATGCAAAATGGATAATTACATTAAATTAAAAAGGTTTTGCACAAACAAAATCAATGCAGTCAAGATGAGAAAGGAAGCAGGAAGCTGGGAAACAGTTTTTATACCCAGGGTTTCTGATAAAGACATGATTTCCAAAATATATGCAAAATTGACTCAACTGTAAGGCTACAAGTCATTCCCCAATTGATAAATGGTCAAAAAGATATGAACAGACCGTATTCAGATAAAGAAATTAAAGCTATTTCTAGTCATATGAAAAAAATACTTTAAATCACTATTGATTAGAGAAATGAAAATTAAGACAACCCTGAGGTATTACTTCACACTTCTCAGATTGGCGATGATAGCAGGAAAATATAATCTTTATGTAGTTTATCAATAAACATCAATAATTCTTTCTTTTCTGTAGGATCAAACAAAAAATACCTCATTAAAAAAGCCTTTCTAAAGCTCTGTTTCCACTGTAAGTACAGTTTTCAAAGGATGGTGGGATAAATGACTTATGGTTCTCCAGCAAGCAGTCTAGGCTAGTATTTTCTTAAGTGACAATGAAACTGGAAAGACAAAGCTAAGGTGGCAAAATAAAGAGAACATTCTAGCAAAACTAGTTCAACACCCCTCTCTAAAACTACTTTAAAATAATGGCCAAAAATTGAATTCTTAAGTGTGATAATTAAAAAACGGTTGAGGGTGAGGTATTTTTTTTTTCCCATTCCAGGACATCTTAGTCGATTAAGAGAAACTTGTGATACTGGAATGAGGTTTAGCTTGGAACACAGTGGGGCAACAACATCAGCTGTGGACACTGGAAATAATGATGCTATAAACATCAGTACCAGAAGTTCTCAGTGCCCAGAGACTATAAGATAATTGAATGCCTGGTCAAAAATAGATTATAGGAATATTCTCTGTGCTATAGATTCTCAACTGGGCACCAATATTTAGCAACTCTAACATCCATTTCCCTGTTGCAGGTCACAGTTCCAGAGCAGACAGGAGTACTAGTGGTTTGCAATTTCAAGGGAGCAATATTTTTTTCTGGGAAGGGCCAAACCATCAATGATTATATTTCTGCCAATATAACACCATCTTAGAAGCACCCAAAACTTAAAGCCTCCCAGAACTAGTTGTCAAAACAGTGGGAGTAAAAGGCCTGAACTCAATTCTGTGAGTTGCTCCATTCTTCTTGCTTTCCCTGCTCCCAACCCCAGCCCCGCCAGAAATATACAAAACACAACTCTAACATAAAATTCAAAGGAAAAAAAAACTGGAAAATGAGCCAAAACAAACAAAAATCAAAATAAAACAAACAAACACAGAATAATCTAACCATTATATCTATGATGTTGATAGGAAACCTCAAGACACATTTAAGACAATGATATACAAAGTATATACATTCAAAACATTAAAGAAAAATTCTTAGAAGAGTCTAAAAAAAAAGAGCTAAAATGCTTTTTGAATTAAATGAAAACAGTAGAGGAAGGATTGGGCAAATAAACAAAAAACAATGCTAGAAAATTGTAAAAAAAAAAAAAAATTAACATCTTTGTAAAAGAAGCCCAATAAAATACTAATGAAAATAACTCTTTAAAAAAGCAGAATTGGCCAAATGGAAAAGAAGTTAAAAAATTTCATTGAGGCAAATAATTCTTTAATCTTTACAAGATCAAGTGTAAGGTAATGACATTGAGAGAAACAAAAATAATAAAGCAAAAACAAAAGAATGACAAAAATGGAACAAAATATAAGATATATTTTGGGGAAAACAACAATCTGAAAAATAGATTGAGGAAAGAATATAAGTCATTTAAAAACTTGAAAGTTATGATTTAAAATAAGATCAGTAAATCAATTTAACCTTATACAGAATTAAATGAGCACAATAATCAAGAGTTTGATAAACCCAAAGAGTTAAACTTTGAGAGCAAAAATTTACAATTCAAAAAAAAAAAAAAAAAAAAAAACTTGTGAGGGAAACAGGAAAGTAATCTTGCAGGAATTAAGCATAAAGCAAGACCTCGTTTATGCTATAAAATCAAAGTGATAAGGTCATAATTTAGACATAAAAAGTAATATAAACAATTTAGAGGAGCACAGAAAAACCTTTCTGTCAACTATATGAAAAAGAAAAACTTTTTAATTAAATAAAAGCAAGAGAGGTTCATGGCATGTAAAATGTGTAATTTTTAAAATTACATGAAATTCAATCTTCTTTATGCATAATCAAAACCAATGCAGCCAAAATTTAAAATGAAATAGAAAAGTGGGGAATAGGTGGATAAAAACTCCAGTGTTTCTTTTATAAAGGTCTCACTTCTCAAATATAAAAGACACTGAACCAAATCTATAAAAGAAGCAGCCATTCTCCATGTGATAAATTGTCAAAGGATATGAACAAGAAGTTTTGAGATAAAGAAATCAAAATTATCAATGATCATATTAAAAAATCTCTCCCCACACAAAAAAGAAAAAAATTAAAATACTAATAATCAAAGCAATCAAGCTAAAAATTGATAATTAAAATATAAAAAAAGACTGGATATTTGAATTTAGATTTAAATTTAGGCTCAAATAATTTAAATAAATAATTGAATTGCACAGCCTTTAAATGAAGGATATTAAAACAACTCTGAAATACCAACTAACACTCAGATTGGTTGTGGTCATAGAAAAAGAAAATGATAAATGCTGATGTTGAAAAACACATATATTAATGCATTATTTGTAAATTTGTGAACTGATATATTCATTCTGAACTCTGCCCACATGGTTATAAAAAAACAAACTATTTACCCTTGGATTACTACTACTCACTCTTTATGCCAAAGAAATAGAATAAAAAGAAAAATGACTTACATATAGAAAAATATTTATATCAGCTTTCTTATGGTGGTGAAGAATTAGAAATTGATGGAATGCCCATCAGTTTAGGATTGTGTTCTAATACTATTATGCTGTATTTATAATGATAAAGTGCATTGTTCCATAGAAATCTGTGAAGTTTCATGTAAACTTATGCAAGTGAAGTGAGTAGTATGAAGGTTATGTTGTACTCAGGAAAATAAATATTCTAATGATAATAGTATGAATAACTCATTTATTCTGGCCAATATAATTATCCATGAGATTCCAAAGAACTCATGTTGCAAAAAAATGTTATCCACCTTCAGAAATCACCTTAAAGTCAGAGTATATATTGAAACATATTATTTTTCATTCTTTTTCTTACTTTTTTGACATAGCTAATATAGAAATGTGTTTTGCATTGCTTCAAATATGTCACTGGTATCTCATGGATTGCCTTTTAAATGGGTGGCAGAGGAGCTAAAAGGAAAAAAGAGAATTTGGAAAATAAAATGAAAAAGGATGTGTTAAAAAAAAAAAAAAGATGACTCTCTTCTAGAGATTTATCTGATTTGAGGAAGTAAAATTCAAGTTGTTTTTATGGAAGCTTCTTGATAATCTGTATCCAAAAATGGATAATTCATGAGTGATTGGACCTCCTTCCTTGGGCTTTTAACTATAGGCTAGAAACATGATTAGAATTCACAAAATAAAGAACTGTTTTTAGCTAAATCAAAGTTTCACCTTATCAGACATCTGTATTCTAGGAATATACTTTCCCTACTATCATTAAATAAGCTTTCTTTTCTTAAATGTTTACTATATTATTATTTGTTACTCTTCCAGCATTTGAATTTGAGCTACACAGTCAAGCAACAAAACTTGATAAATACGATCAACTAATAAGAGTTTGAAAAACTCAAAAAGTTAAACTTTGAAGATAGGAATTTACAATTTGACAAGAATTGAGGGGGAAAATAGGAAAGCATGTTAAAATCACCTAAGATAGAGGAATTTATATGAGCAATGCTTAGGACCTGCTTCTTAGAAAAGAAAGTCGATGCTTCACCACCATGTGGTTAGGAGTAACAGCCTTCCATTAGCTGCATACCCAAAACTGATTTTTTAGAATATACCATCAGGTTTCATCTCTCTCTCTTTCTGTCTCTCTATCCCATTCCTCTTTTCCTCCCTCCCTTTCTCTCTTTGTGTGTGTGTGTGTGTGTGTGTGTGTGTGTGTGTGCATCTGTTTGCATGCACAGCTGAATGGGGATGACTCTAAAAAGCAGATAGGAATAGGTAATTTTTAAAAGGAATTCTTTCCTTAAATTCCATGGTTCCCCAAAATAGACGTGGGCATTTATGAGGACTAGTTTATTTGTAATTTTTTTTTTTTAGTTCCAGATACAGAACACACATCATAGTAATCTTGGAGTCCAGGGATATAGATTATATATTTCAACCATCTCATAAGTCCTGAAAAATTATAGTCTCAGGATGCAAACCTAGAAGGCACTTTGAATTTGGAATTTGATGAGATTAAGGCTATATAGGAACTGACTTAATACCCATCTTCTGAGAGCAATGTGAGACCATGTCTTTGGGTTAGGGGAAAATTCTGTGCTTATTTGTAATGTCCAGGTTAGCTCTTTAGGGGATCTCTGGACGAACTTTGGTCTTTAGGTGGAGAAGTGATGAAGGCAGGAGGGCTAGCATGAGGCTGGTCAAAGATGGAGTCCCGACTCTTCTCTGTGTCTGTGTTTGTAACTGAGAGAGTTCTTTGTGTCTGTGGCTGAGAGGCTCTTTCCCAGTCCTTCCAGCCCTTAAATATTTCAGTACAATTACATTATTACAGCAACTGAGCAACCATTACATCACCATCACATTAAGTATATGTTTAGAGAATCATTATTTCACACTGAGTAGGTGCTTAACTATAAGCACCCTGCTGTTTTTTATTTAAGTATACCTTTCCAGAGTTCTGACTCTCAACACTTATTATAAGTTTCATTTTTTTTTTCTGTTAAAAATGTTGTCTTATGAAAGGATTCTAATAAGATGGTGGAGTAGATTAGAAAATTCTAAGCTCTCTAGATTTTCCCACAAACAAACACAATGAACAAAACAAAATTACACCTTAAAGCAAACAGAGACCAGTGACAACCAAATAAGGCTTGGGTCAAAACAGGGATTCTCCTGGGAAGACAAGAAATCTCCACTAGCTGGGTTTAAGCAGTGGGAAGTGGAAACCACCTTTAGGCTAGTTCCTTTGAAACAGCAAGCAGAGAGCCTTGGGGATAGCTGGATTCAGAGGTAGCCATAGCCCCAACCACAGAAACTTTCATCTTTGGGACAGGGGAAAGTGAACTGTCTCAGTCCAAGAAGACTGAGAGAACTTTGGCTTGTTAGGAATGCCAGACCCTGCTATGTTTCAGAAACTCAGCTCTGGATGGAAAGGAACCAGCATATCTGGTGAGTGCAGAAGCAGTGGGTCAGGAAAGCTTCTGGCTGCTTGTGGGAAGGTGGGATTTTTGGTTTGGTTTGGTTTGGTTCAGAGAACTGAAGTGAAGCCAGAGCAACATCCACTTAAGGATTAGGGATATGTACACTAATTGTCCTCATTAAAAAAAAAAAAAATAGTCAGGCAAAGAAGAAAGAAGCAAAGACAGAAACATACTATGGGAATAGGGAAGAACAGGGTTCCTCTTCAGAGGAAGATATCTTCAGCAATGTAAAAATGTCTTTTTTACCCCAAAGAGTAACATTAAAAATGCTACCTACTCAGAGAGAATTTATCAAAGTACTGAAAAAAGACTTTAAAAATCAAATGCAAGAGTTTGAGGATAAACTAAAAAAAAAAAAAAAAATCCAAGAAAAACAAGTTTATGAAAGTTAACTATCTCATAAAGGAGAGAATCTTAATGAAGAATATAATTCTCTGAAAATTAGAATTGGGCAAGACAGTTAAGGTATAAGAGACCAAGAAATAGCAAAACAAAGAAAAAAAATAGACGACTATGTGAAATATCTTGCAAGAAAAACAACAGATCTAGAAAATAAATCATGAAGAGAGAACATAAGAATAATTGAACTATCTGAAAGCTGTTACCAAAAAAAAAGAACATTGACACAATAATATAAGAATTAGTCAAATAAAATTTTCTTGTAGTGATAGAACATAAAGGGAAAATAGAAACAGAAAAAATTCACTGATCATCACCTTAAAGGGATGCTATAAAGAAAACATGGGGATATTATTGCTAAATTAAAAAAAAAACCTGGATCAATGAGAAAATTCTATAAGAAACAAATACAAAACAATTCAAATATACTGGAATTATAATTAGAATTGTATAGAATCTATTAGCAGCTACAATAAAAGCTTCTAGACCCTGAAATAATTTATAAGGACAATCTAAAGAACTAGGTCAGCAAGCTAACCATAAAAATTGAATGAAAAAAAGTGAACATTCACCAAATTCACAGATTTTCAGGACTTTGGCTCAATCAAACCTGAATGTAATAGAAAATTATATATATATATATTACATATATATATATATATATATATATACACACACACACACACACACACACATATATATTATATATATATATATATATATATATATAAATTTATATATATAAACCAAAATCAAAAATTAATTTCACAGGACTCAATGAAGACAAATTGCTTTTTTTTTACTTGGAAATATAAATAATATGTTTATATTACTTGACATCTGTAATTGGATAGTTCAAAAAAAAGATTGGAGCACAGCTGAATGGGATGACTCTAAAAAGCAGAACTGTCTAGGAATAGGTAAAAATATTAATTATGTTATACAAATGTGGTGCAGAAGAAAAATTAGAGGGAGGAGGATGACTGGTAGTTCTGAAAACTTATCCATAATGAGAATGGGTTAAATAAGGCACAGTGCATAAATATACCATGAAGAAGATAGCATCATCCAAAATCTATAAAGAAATAAAGGAGAGGGATTAGGATAAGGTGGAGTATAGAAGGCTGTATAGATTTACTGAAGTGAGACAAGATGTGTAGATAAGTGAGAAAGGGATCAAAAAGGAGAGAAACAGTGGCATAAGATAAGATGGGGCACAGAAGGGTGTTTAGATGAACAGGAGTTGGATAATGTATGTAGGAAAATAGGGAAGGGAGCTATAGGTGGCAGGAGGTTAAATAATAGCAAGATAAATTAAGAAGTAGAACTAAAGTAAAGAGTTACTAGAGATAGGAAATGAGATATACACAAATAAGGATCAAGGATCAAGAGTAGAATTTATTAGGGGAAAAAAAGCTAGTAATTATTGAGCTCAGACCAAGACAAACTTAAAGATATAATCAAGTGAGAAATCTACAGTATATGTGAGCCACATTAATATTGTTTTAGATTCATGTATACATATATATAAGCATGTGTGCATATATTGTATATGTGTATGTATATATGCAGTACACACACACACACACACATATATACACACATTTACATGCACACATATGCACATGCATCATATATATCATGCTTAACTGTAGTCTGCTTGAGGGAAGATGGAAGTTGAAAGTGGAAGAATAAAGTAAAAATGTTCACAGCAGAAAACAAAAATAACAACCTGAAAGGAAACACAGAAAAGATGGATATTAATGAATATAATCTCTTCTATTATTATACATTTTTTCCCCCTGAGGCAATTGGAGTTAAGTGATTTGCTCAGGGTCACACAGCAAGGAAGTATTAAATGTCTGAGACCAGATTTGAACTCAGATCCTCCTGACTTCAGGGCTGGTACTCTATCCATTGCACCACCTAGCTGACCCTATATATGTTTTCTTAAAATAGAAATTTATTTTTACATATTTTGAATTCTCTGATATTCTGCTGGGCACATGACAATGTTCTTTTTTTCATGGAGGTTCTAATTTTAGGATGGCGTTTAGTCTATATAAGACTTTGACATAATAGGTTAATTATTCAATGCACCATTCTTTTTTTTTTTCATTAAATTACATTTCAAAATGCAAAACAAAATATGTCTTATGAAAAGCATTAAATGAAACTGCATTGCCTAGAGATACAACACACTTTTGCATCTGTGAAACTTTCACTATGTCCCCAGAAAGGTACTATTTTTTCATTTCCTTTTGCCTTATCTTCCTTCATTGGAATGTAAGATTGTCTCTTGCCTGTTTTAGTATCCCCATTGCTTAGAATAATGCCTGACACATAATAGCTACTTCATAAATGTTTATCAAGTTGATTGTAGAATGAAGTAAGTACTATGCACGTGGAATTCCATCTCCATTTTTATCTTTATTTTGTATAATCTCTCCTTCCCTTCAAATCCAAATTCAAATTCAACCTCCTAATGAGGCCTTTTCAAGCCTTCAAATAACTAATATCCCACACCACAATTATGTGGAATTCATTTTGAATGTGTATTAACATTACTTAAATGTCAAATTTAAAATAATGTGCTATTTTCCAAGAAACATTTCAAACTCTTTAGGATAAGAGATAATTTAATTTTTGCCATGATATCATTAATGTCTAATATGCTGACTATTATATAGTAGGAATCTAATACATGCTTTTTTATTTTGGTAATGAGGATTTTTTTGTTTTCTACCCTTTTTTCCCTCAATTATTGTTTTTAATTGTTTTTAATACTGTAAATTTCTTGTGACCCTATTTGAGGTATTCTTGGCAAAGTTATTAGAGTTACTTTCCATTTCCTTTTTCAGTTCATTTTACTGATGAGGAAACTGAGACAAATAAGGTGACTTGGTCAGGGTCCCTCATTGTTTGAGAGCATATTAGAAAGTAGGAAGATGAGTGTTTTTACTTCAGGTTTAGCACTTTGTCCACTGTACCATCTAGTTGTCCCTTGTTTTCAGAATCTAGCACAATTCCTGGAACTGAGCCAATTAGGTAACACTAAATGGTTATAGTACTGGACCTAGAGTCAAGAAGATCTAAGTTCAAATATAACCTCAGAAAGCAAAGATCTGTATGACCATGGGCAAATCACGTAATACCAGTTTGATAGATTCCTCATTTATAAAGTAAGGATAATATTATCATTCAATATTCCAGGGATGTTGTGAGAACTAAATGAAATGACATTTGTAAAATACCTAGCATATAGTAAGAACTTAACAAACATTTATTTCATTCCTTCTTATCTAGAATGTAGTAATTTAAAAAAAATACTTACTGAACTGAATAGGTAAAATCCATTGAATAATTTAATGTCTTTAGTAGTTTAAAATTATTTAAATACATTTTACAGTATCATTGAGAAGAGACAACAATAACACAAAGAAACAACTGAGTTGTCTTAGTTATGACAATTTCAAATAAGTTGGAAATGAGAAAGTTGTAAATCCCTTCCCGCATAGCAGTTTCTCCCTATCCACTGCAAATAGCAGTCAAATTCATTTAGTGTAGTATAATCTCTTTATATCATGTGAATTATGAGTCAAATAAAGTTATTGTCCCCTATACAATTTCATTATGATTTTTTTCTGACCAGTAAAAACTCTGATCTATAGATACACACATACATATATAGAACATATATATATATATATATATACATACATAACATGCATATATGTGTGTGTGTGTGTGTGTGTGTGTACACATGTGTGTATGTGTGTATTTGCAGAATTGCTGGTAGGATTCTAGCAGGTAGATTGCCAAATTTAATATCCTCCTGGTGCCATATAAAAAAAATTATTAAAGAAAACAGAAAAATTTAAAAAGCAAAAAATAAAGCATCTTACTATGTACAACTAGAAAATAAGTGTAGAGGAAGGTCAGGGAAAGATAGGCAGGGGAAAATATTGTCAGAAATGATATCTGTATTTTTCAATTGGCATCCAGGTCAACAGGCACTGTACTATGCCCTAGGAATACCAATCTAAGCAAAAAGAAAAACAACCATTGGCCTTATGGAGATTATAATGCAATGAACGAAGACAGGATATAAAAGACATTGAAAAAACATGAGAGGATATACCTTCTTTTTTCTCCCTATTTTTTTTATTTTTTCATAATTATAACTTTTTATTGACAGAATCCATGCCTGGATAATTTTTTACAACACTATCCCTTGCACTCACTTCTGTTCTGACTTTTCCCCTCCCTCCCTTCACCCCCCACACACACAGATGTCAAACAGCCCTATACATATTAAATATGTCACAGTATAGGATATACTTTCTTGATGGAGAAGGAAATCCAAAGAGTCAGGAGTGGATTCCAAAGTAGAATCAAGAAATGGATATGGCTAGCTCAGGCAGTTCTTTAAAAGAAAGATTCTACAAAGAATTTACTCATTGAGGAAGAGGAGGCATAAGAAGAGGGATATTTAATGGTAAGAAGATTGTTGGAAAATGGGGACAAAGGAGATAATCAGTTTTCAAAAGGAGAAATGAAAACTCTACTGCTATATATAAAAATTCTTGAAAAAACCTAATCATATAATAAATTCCACTAAAACAGTTCTCTGGTTTCATCTTTTTATTGATTCTGATGTTAAAAAAAATGACAAAAAGAAACAAAAAGCTAATATTATTGGAACACTAATAAAATGTTGATGGAGTTGTAAATTGTTATCAAATGATGGAAAATAATTTGGAACAGTGGAAGACAATAAATTGTTCCTCTCCTTTTTTTCCCTAGAGATCCTACCACT
This sequence comes from Antechinus flavipes, assembly GCF_016432865.1. Classification (NCBI taxonomy): domain Eukaryota; kingdom Metazoa; phylum Chordata; class Mammalia; order Dasyuromorphia; family Dasyuridae; genus Antechinus; species Antechinus flavipes. The sequence goes on from NC_067400.1 coordinate 401,666,139, forward strand.
GGATTTATTGTAAGGATGAAGAAAGGGCTTACATGTATGAAACTAGTAATAATAGTAATAATAGTAATAATAGTATGAAAGTAAAGTGATTATCTATAAATACTAAATTGGATGTTAGAGCTTAGAATTTTTGCTTCATAGTTTCAACCTTCAAGGTACAAGGGTCATCTCTGTACCACCATGAGACATCAACGAAGGACTTTCAGGATATGGGAGAACAGTATGTATGGGAAAATCATTGAACAAAATCTTTTTGTTCTTTTTGAATCTTTCTAAGGGATTAGAAAACCATGTAGAAGCTTTCTAAGAGATTAGAAAGTCATACATAAGCTTTTTCTACATTATTCCAAACTTAAGAGTGAATTCATTTATTTCAATGAAAAAATAAGGCAAACGATTGATGGTTTCTTGTATATATTTTAAATGATTATTTTAGCATTTTACATGCATATTTATATAATTCAATATAATTTGTATAAGAAAAATAAAATATATTTAAATATTATCTAATTCAGTTTGATTTGGATTTAGAAAAAAAGTAGTATCCAACACATTTGCTATAAATAAAGTATACAATACACTAAATTCAAATATTTCAAATGCGAAGTCTTATAAAACTGGCCTTTCAAGGTAGCTTGTGGACTTTTTCCTATAAAGATTCACCCAAAATACATATCATTATGATATTTCTCTTTATATCCAATAATTTGTTAATGTGAACTTTTAAGATTTTCAAATATAATTCTGAGCATTTGAATTGTTAAATGGGTAGAAGTTTTTACTATTTATTATTATTTTTCCCTCCTCTCCAATTTTCCATTAATGTGTAAAAAAAAAAAAAGAGTCTTATCATCTCTAGATATTTTTTCCTATTTTTATAGAAAAATTTTGCTAATCCAGTCTACAATTCTAAATAACTTATTAAATCTGGAACTAGAGTCTGTTAGACATGCAGAATTTAGTTCAATTGTATAATGGGTTTTTTCATGTACAATAAGTGTGACCAAAACTTCTGTTAAGTACTTTTGGTTCACAATATAAGACTTATATTGAGGAAAGGCAGTCAAATTTAGACTGCTAATCTTGCATGCAATATTTCTTGTGAAGGATTCATGAAATTATTAAGAAATATAAAGTCCTTGCCTAAGCTATGGTATATAGTAATTGAATAGGGCAGAGAAGTCTGGTCCAATGCAGCCTTAAATTAATGGAGTAGGTTAGGTTTGGAGGGAAACAACAACAGTAGCATTTTCTTGCTAGAATTTAAAATAAAATTTTCAGATGCTCTTGGTCTAACCCATTTCCAACATACTATCTTTTATTCATGTACCTATTTTCAATTTTCTGGGTCAGACTAAAACCAGACAGGGCAGAGCAAAGGTAAATAAGAATTTCTTGGATCTAATAATCATTTTCCTTTCCTTCTCTCCTTATTGTTCACTATGAAATGTAGGCTAAGGATAAAAGATGCTATTTTCACTATATTGAAAACACTAAAATGAAGTTATACAATTATGGAATTGCAGGGAATTCTCTTCAATGGAATCTTCAACGTGGTTAAAAATGAGTGGATGAGAAGGGAACAAACATTTATCACTCACCTATTATGTGCCAGGCATTGTAGTGAGTAGTAAACAAATATTATCTAATTTGATATTCACAGCACTGAGAGGTAGATTGCTATTATGAGCAGAAACAGAGGCTTTTAACTTTCTTAGAACTTTTTAACTTGTCCAGTGTCATACTTCTCATAAGGATTTGAGACCAGAGTTGAACTCAGAACTTCAGAAGCTGACTCAATGAACACCTTTAAAATTGGTAATTAATTCCTAATTAGAATCTTTTAAGGGATGTTCATGCAGGCAGGACTAGCACCTTTGTTGTGAGGTCTTTCCAAGATCCTTTTCAGAATCGCTCATTGACCCTCACTGTCTTCCTGACACTCGGCTTTCACCTGTAGCTTCAAAAGGCTACAGCAGGAACAGTGGCCACACCTTGGTAAACCATCTAGGCAGATACTAAATCAGTTTGGGGTAACCACAAGTCTTTAAGCCCACTGGTGAGTTAGAGAGATGTCTATCTCAATCTGGTAAAGACAAACTTCCCCAAGTAGACTGAGTAGAAGAGAACAATTTGTTGTTCAGATCCAGTCTCAGACACAACATTAACTAGTTGTGTGACTGAGGGTAAGTCACTTAACCCAACTTAGGCCCATTTTCTCACAAAAACAATTACTGAAATAGGCTCTATGGAGCATTTTAATCTTGGTCAGGGTACTGAAGATATCAAGGTAAGCCACTGCATCCTGGGTCATTGCCAGTCATCCTAATTTTTGTCTTGCCACTGGACTTTGATGTTTTAGGAAGAGATGAGTGACACTGATAGCTTTGTGCAGCTCTATTTACTTAGATCTAGTTCATGAGCAAGTCAGGACAAGATATCACCTGCAATGTTCTCTTCAAAATTAAAGATAACAAGAAGAAACTTTTGAAAAATTTATGAGTAACTGCATAAACTAATGGCTAAAGAAATTATTTTTTAAGTTGAGGATATCAATGTCCAAATTTTCTTTCTGATGTTTATTAGCTATATGACTAGAGAGAGACACATTCCTAACCCCCTAAGAAGCACAATAAGATAAGGATTGTTGATCTTGTATCTGTAACTTTTAAAATAATTGTATTTTAACATAATTGATTTTATTTGTAATTCTATGCATTTTATTTTATGTATTTTAAAACATTATGCTGTGAAGGGATATACCAGACTAACAAAAGAGTCCATAACATCTCAAGATAGTCCATAATGGCAGAATAGATATAACTATGGACCTGGAGTGAAGACAATCTGGTTTTAAATCTAGTTATATATACTTCTTTCTTACCTCTGTCCCTTGGCAAGTCATTTAACCTTCATCTGTCTCAGCTTCCTCATTTGTCATATGAGAATCTTAATGAGGATCAAATGAAATAATATTTATAAAATATTTTTCAAACCTAAGAGTGATGTATTAGTGCTGAATATATTTACGCAAAATAAAATAAAATAAAAATCCTGATCTTAGACATAAATTGTCCCCAAGACTTATTTCTTCTTTTGCGTGGTTACATTTATAACTTTAGATTAAAAAAAAAAAAAAAAAAAAAACAAACAACAACCCATAAGTGTAGCTAATGTTTGTTTTGAACCAGTCACATTAACAGACTTTTTTGGAATGGTACTTTGATAACTGAATTGTGAAGACTAAGAAGTAAGCAACCATTCAGTTATAATGTTTTCTTTCTGTAAGGTAAGTAATAAAAAGTTGTTCCATAATGCAACGGGAAACATGTTCTAGTCTTCACAGAACTTCTAGCCTTTTGAGAAGTTTTCTAGAATCCTTGTTACTTGAATTTTTGCTCAGATTGATTTGTAATTTATTGAAATGGAAAGTAAGAAGAAAACTATGAAGGCAGCAGGTCTAATATTTCTTGTGTTTTTGATTAACCATAGTTTCTCCATAAATATGTGAATATCTAAAACTCTCTGATTTTTTTTTCATTTTATACATTTAGTCACAATAGCATATAGACTTAATGAGAGGAGAAATCTTGTTTCCCCCATTATACTGAAAATTATTCAACAAGTTTCCTTGATAGCAAAAAGAAAAACAAAAACAATCTATTAATAAGCAAAATAATTTTTAAGGCATACTTTTAAATTTTATATATTGACTGAAAGGAAAATATTAGTTATATGCCAAAAAACAAGTTATTAAATCATTTTAATTTTATTAAATTTATTAAATATTTTAAATTTAATAATTTTAAATCAATTATATTTATTATATTTAATTTTATATATTTATGATAATTTATATTATTATATATTATTTATTTATTAAATATAATTAAATTGGGGCAGCTACGTGACACAGTGGATAGAGCACCAGCTCTGAAGTCAGGAGGACCTGAATTCAAATCTGGTCTCAGACACTTCACACTTCCTAGCTGTGTGATTCTGAGCAAGTTCCTTATCCCCGATTGCCTCAGCAAAAAAAAAAAAAAAAAAAAATCATTAAATTAAATTAGATTTTTAAATCACAAGTATATAAAATATGTAAATAATAAAATTGTATATAATTTGATACTTAATTGTTTTATATATTTAAACATATATTAGTGGAGAGATAATCAGCTTTTTTGTTTGTTTTGTTTTAATTTGTTTTTCTTATGATTTAAATGGAATATAGTCAATCCTGATGTAGGAAATCTATTTGACCATGAAAAATCATAAGTTTTTCATAAATTGTAGCCTTAGAATTGTTGGGTAATATTTATAGGCTATGTAAGGGAAGTGCTCAATGTTCCAAAGCCAATGTTTGTCAAACACATGGATTAATACCAAATCTAGCTCATTATTTACTACACCAAGTTGCCTTTGAAAAATATCAGCCTGTATGTGTGTGCATGTATGCATATATACATGTATGCATACCTAGATTCAAGTCCTGTCTTGTTACTAATATATAGTGATTACAGGAAACAACATAAAAGAATTTCATTGATTTTAATCAGCCAAGTTCTACCTTCTCATGTACCTACCGCATTCTATCCCTATTGAGAACACAAAAAACTCAAAACATATTACAATACTGTATAGTAAATAAAACCAAATTTTCACATGAGCAATGTCAAAAATATTTCTCTCATTTTGCTTCTGAGCTTTTCCCTTAATCCCTGAAATCCTGTTTGATATTTACATATTTACATAGAGTTTAGCATAATAAACTTGGTCCATAGTATAAGTATAGTTAGTATAAGTATAAGAGAATATAACAATATTGGAAATATATTTCCAATGCCCACAGGCAACTCTCTAAAACTAGAGATGCATTTATACTCTTATTCCCCCACTTACCACCTGTTCAATTCGTCCTAAAACCCATAATACATAACAGATCAATGGAAAGAATGATCATTACCAATTACTTTTTGCCAGGAGAAATAGGCTTCCCTCTTTCTGTTTGTCCCTGCCCGTTTTCTCTACCTAGAATACTCAAACATAACCAAGCCATTTAGCTCCTCACAAAGTTTAGAAGAAAGTTTGTGTGTGTGTGTGTTAAGATGAAAGATCACAAAGCCTCACCATCTATTCTATAGACTACTGTACTGAAACATTTGTTGGCTGTGTGACTGCTGGGCAAATTACTCAGTCCCTCTGTTCTTTACACAACTTTAAGATTTTAAGTGACAAAGAAGGAATGGAGTTTCATAAATAGGAAGAGTCCTATACTAATGAAATTAGAGGTCCATTTACTCTATTTACAAAACACTGTGCATACTTAATTTCATCACTGAATATTTGTTTATTGTTTCTGCTTTCTCTTCAAAGTATTATTCTGTTGATGTGAAACAGAATTAATCTCCTTTAATGAGACTGAGTTTACAAAGAATACAACTTTATTTCTGCTTTTAACTGATTTGACAGCAGGTGCCTAATCAAGAAATATATTTTGCTAAGTAAGACTAGAAATGGAAAAGAAAGTAATTGCTTAAATGAATACACAATATTTCCTTTAGGTAATTTTATACAGCATGATTTGTTCATGTTTGTTTGAACAAGAGTTTAAAATAATAATCATTTAACCATCACTCTTACTGGCACTGAGGAAATGTATACCTGTGAAAGGAGGAGGGGAAGATCTCTCCTCTCTCTGTCATTTTCCCTATCTCTGAATTTCCCCTATCTCTGTGTCTAGCTCTATCTGTTTCCTCTCTCTGTCTCTATCTTTCTGTCTCTATCGCTCTGTCTCTGTCTCTGTCTTTTCTGTCTTTGTCTCTGTCTTTCTGTCTTTGTTTCTCTGTCTTGCTCACACTCTCTGACATCATCTGTGTCAGGACTATTTGATATGAATTTGTATTCCTAGCACCCAATAGTTTCCTCCACCTTTTAATGGTGCTAGTTGAATTTAATTTTAATATTAAACATAAGTGAATAAAGCAAATATTTTTAATGCAACTCTGAAGCACTTATAGGTACATACAAGTATGGAAGCTATGTGGTCTGAACTTGAATATGTCCTTTGAAGAGATTGCATGCATTGTTTAATATTTTTATATTTGGAATATTTAATCTTCTTAATCCTTTCAGATTATACTAACATTCTTAGTATTTTTATTTCAATATTTTGATATCCAGACAAGATGAGAAAATATTTATTTTTTTCTTTTTAACAATTTTAATGTCATTGTCATTTGAACATATAGCTATTCCTTTGAAACACAAAAATTGCAGACCAAATAGTCACTTGTAGTCTTTCTACATAAATTTCTCATTCTTTTTCTCTAAAAGATCATTAATCTAAGTGCCTGTATAAGTAACAGGGGGTGATCAAAAATAACTTAATAAATCTGTGAAGCATATTGATATATATATTTTACCCAATTATAAATCCTTACACTCACACTTAGTATAAAAGTGGAGACAAGATGGTACAATAGATAGATCACTGGGCCTGGGGTCAGTAACACCTGAATTTAAATCCAGCCTGTGACACTTATTAACTACCTGAGCAAGTCATTTAATCTTGTTTGCTTCGGTTTTCTCATCTGTGAAATGAGCAGGAGAAGCAAATCATAAAACATTCCACTATCTTTGCCAAGTAAACCCAAATATGGTCATAGAGAGTTGGACACAACTGAACAACAAAATATGAAAGCATGAAAGCATTATCTGCTTTAGAGAAGGTTTCCTTCTCTAGAATTTTTCCTTTATTTTGATTTATCAGGGATTTCTTTTATCTAAGGACAAAATAAGTCATTTATCTTCTCTGGCTCCCAGTTTCCTTTTTTGTAAAACAATTAGAACTCTTAGATCTCATATTATATATAGGCTTTAAATCTATAGTACTATGAGTTCATATTGTGTGTGTTTATGTGTGCATATGAAATCATGTATAAAATGAATAAAATTTCAAAATAGTAAATATGAGGGTTTTTTTTTGCAGCAAACATCTATTTATTTTGTATTTCAATATGCATGTAAAATTAGAATTAAAAGATCTTATAGGCAATTTACTTCAACACTCTTATTTTGATTAAGTGAAAGTTGAGTATCAGGAAGATGAGACTTCCTTGATGTTCCAAATCACAGAGCTAGAAAAAGGCAGAAGTAGAATTTTAATGGAGGTTGTCTGCCATTAAATTTATTGTTCTTTCAACTGTGCTGTACTGACACTTAGAATACTACTACCTTCAAAGAGTTGCTTCTTTGTTAAGTAAACTCTAGGGAAATCCTTTACTTCATTGAAGGGTATCTCATAGCAGGAAGCAGAGAATAACCCATTGGTTCTAGAGCCAAGGTGATATAATAAATAAAATACTTCTTTTGGAATTTGGCAGATCTGAGTGAACCCTGTCTTAGGTAATTAATAATAATTGTGTGATTGTAGATAGCACCTCGCCTCACTGTTTTCTTATAGATAAAATAAAAAGTGTAACAACTATTTCTTCTTAAAATGATTATATTATTGTGTCATTATTATTACATATGGTGTATAAGTCTTCCTGGACACCCCCACATAATAACCACTTCTTCCATCATGTTTATTTCCCTTTCATATAAAGCTTCAACCCAGACTCCTTGGACACCTATGCTTGAATAGGTGAGCTTTGGAGTTATTTTGTCTGTTTTTTATAGCATTTCTCCATCATCTCCACAACACACCACTATGTGAGATCTATGTTTGAACTACATCTTTTAATTCCTCTTTAATTCCTTAATTTTCCTGGACTCAGAATCCCAACTTCTCAGCTGTTGAGGAGGTGAAAGTTGCTGTCATTGAGACTAAGGCTTCCTTTTAACCCAGCTATCCACAAACTCTCTGCTTGATTTTTCAAGGGAGCTCACCAGGAGGTGTTTATGTTTGACATTAGTCAAAGTTTGATCCTAGTCTTCTAATGTTGTCCTAAGAAGACCCCTGTTCTGCCCCAGATTCTTCAGTTCTATGTTTACCCTGAGATGCAATTTTCTTTTTATTCTGGGGAAAATCTGGAGAGCTTGGAGTTTTCCAACCTACTCCTCCATCTTCCCAGAATCCTCTCTTTAGTAAAATTTTAACTATTATATTGTATGATGCTACCTGAATCTATCAATCTATGTTACGTATCTTTCTATCTACACACATATACATATTACATATGTATATATATACTATATATATAATATGGTACTATAATATAATAAATGGTATTATTTCAAATTAGTACCATTTATTATATTATAGTACCATATTATTATAATACCATAATTATTATAATTATTATATATTACCATTATATAAATGTATATATAGTATCATAATATATTATATGTATATTATATTATATTGATATTTTAAAATTAATTTCTAAATTAACTTTATTGAAAAAACCCTAAGCTGTGTGCAGAAAATGCACACTATCCAAAAATAGCTTTAAAGATTATAGTTTTGATAATTGGCATTAAAGATGGACTTTGAGCGCATTTTCCCTAAGGGTTTTCCAAATCAAAAGAAAAAAAATGCAGTGTTCTAAGTTTCTAAGTCAAAATAGACAGATTTAGAGATTTTCCCCAGATATGGCTGGCAAAGTGAGAGCAGAACTTCCTAAGAAATAAAAGATAATCTACTAAGCTCAGAAAATCTACAAGGAAGAGAAAAAGTAAAACCTGACATGAATTTTGAATGATTAAAAAAAAAAAACAAAAACAACTCCAGAGATTGTATTATTCTATTTTTAACTTACTCACCATTCCTGATTTCCCCTATGATACACAACAGATAGAATTATTTTATGTAGAAGAACTAAATAAAACTAATTTTTTTTCCTTTCTTATATTGTTTGACAAAATGACTTACTGTATATGTGTTTCTATCCATGTTTCATAATGTATTATTTGTATTTCAAAAGTAATGGGAAATATCTGTATATCAAGTGCAGTTGCCATTTTGTTAACTGTTTTATACTGCATTTTATTAGAAGGGGCTTAAATGTGAATGCTTCAAGGATGTTAATTAGATATTCCACTCAGAGAGGAAATTTTTTTCTTTTTATTCTTTTAGCAAATCACCCAAAAAATTCTTTTAAGTTTTAATTTTTCCCACCCCCTCAGAATACAACCCAGAAAACATACATTACAATTAAAATCTTTCTGCATTCATCTATACCAGCTTGTGCAGTCTATGGATTTATTGAATTTTGTTGCAGTATGGTGTTTTGTTTCTATAATTTGCATTCAAAACTTTTGTGTGTGTGTGTGTGTGTGTGTGTGTGTGTGTGTGTGTGTGAAAACTCACTAGTAAATGATTTAACATACATAGATTAGAAAGATTAATCATTGCCCACACTAATTTATTAAGAGGAGAATTATCCAGTTTCTCAAAATCTTTATCCATTGAAAATAGTAACAGTGTTTGAAATCCATGATAGAGTAAAAATAAGGGTAAAGTGGGAAAAGCAAGTTAAATATATATATATATATATATTTTTTTTTTTTGTTTTCTATTGACAAGTAGACAGAATGATTTGTATCTACAATGGAGAGGTGCCTATCACTTCTTTTCACACATCTAATAATTTATTTTAAGAACTGATTCTCAGGCTTTCTTTTCATTAAGTTTTAACTAAATTTTCACTCACTGTTCCTACAAACTAAACGTATCCCAAATTAAGCTTATTCTCTTTTTCCAAACCTCTTCCTCCTTTTAACATTTTTATCCAATCCATTTATCAAGAAGCAATGAAATTCTAAGCATTGTGGTAAGCACTGAGATCATAATTAACTAAAATAAAAACAGTCCCTTCTCTTAAGGACCTTAAAATCTAATGGGGAAGACAACATATAAAAGGGGGTAGGAAGTAGAGGGGTGATAATGGAGAATGTGTCTTGTTTATTGGAGTTATTACCAAGCAGAATAGAAAATGCAAAGTGGAGGAGGATGAATCTAGTTAATACCCTCCATAAAGGAAGATATCAGAAGGAATGTACATTTAAATGTTATCATAGCATATAATTCTTAAGCATATTAATCAAACACATCAAAATAGCATTAATTGAACAATGTCAACTGTTTCCAAGACTTTGTGATAACTGGACTAGCATCTACTACAATCATGCATTATTACTTTCTATTGGTATAAAACAGTTACTAAAATGGCAACTCTATTAATATAAAGACATTTTTCCCTTACTTCTGAAAGGTATATTCTACCCTTAAGACCTCCAGTAAGAGGGGAGAGGATGCCTAGTGGGATAATGTCATTCAAGGGCTTAAGTTGGAAGGATGGTGGTTGCGTGTACAAATGATGAAGTTTTCTTAAAAAAGGAATTTTGTTCATTAGAATTTAGACCAGGCATAGCAGCAGATTCTGTTGCCCTCTTTGACTCTCCTATTCTCTAATGAAAATTTGCACTTTGAAATTTATATTCTTAAAGAATAGTTTAGAACTTTGATTGCTTAAGATCCTTGCTTAGAAGGAAGAGACTGGAAATGGTTTTTTTCTCACTCAGAGACCAATTATCTATCTGTAGTGGGCCAAAACTCTAGAGAATATACTTGAAACAAATATTGTTACAACAAGGTGTTAACTCAGTGGAACTGATAAGACAATGGTTATCTAATTTAGCATGTGAGTTCTCTAGTTCAGTATGACTGATTTAATCTTAGAAGAAATAATGGTTCCCTAGTGATACAATGATTGGTTTATACTCAGTATAATGAATTGATTTAATTGTAATAGAGTATATAAACTGGGGACAAACTCAGCTACAGAGAGAAGACTTGACCACCATCCTGGTGGCTCTCCTGCATCCTGTATTCTTCCACTGAAACCAAGACCCATTCTGGAAGACCTCCAGAAAGCTAGGCTGGCCCCAGGCAAAGGAGACATACTGTAAATGAGATAATAAAGACTTAGGACTTTATTCCTGACTATTTTTGTAGTGATTATTCTGCTGAAACCAAGGCCCATTTGGAGGACCTCCAGAAAGCTAACCAGAACATTACATTTATCTATTATCCAACAGAACATAACTTATTTATAATTTACAATTTCTCATTTCATTCTCATTGTTACCTTTATCATATAGGTTCTCATTGACAGTCTCCTGAATTATAAAATTAGTTATTCCTTCCATATCACAATTTTTTCCATTTTTTTTTTTTTTTTGTATCTTGGGTTGTAATAAAAAATTAAATGGGAATTTGGGGGGAGTTTTATGGAAGACTCAGACAACACATGAAGGACAGAAAATGCCACAGAAAATATTTAAAAACTCAGACATGCGTAAAATATGTGTATAATATTTTATAATATCAGCATACTTTGTCTTTCAATACCATAATAATTCAGACTTCTTCTCTGGTATGCAAGGTGGGTTCAAATTTTTATGTGAAGTTTACAGATCATGGGGATACTATGCCTTTAACTCCTTTGCTAGTGGAAGGGATAACTATTCTCTGAAGTCTTTCTGTCATGATTCAGAGGCAGCTAGATGATACAATAGATAGAACACTGTTCTTAAGAGTTAGGAAGATTTAATTTCAAATATGGTCTCAGACACTTATTAGCAGTAAGAACTTGCCAAACCACTGAACCTCTGTTTGTCTCAGTTTCTTCAACTATAAAATGGAGATAACATTATTAATCCCACAGAGTTGTTATGAGGATTAAATGAGATAATATTAGTAAAGTACTTATAAAGGATGCCTGGACCTTAGGCATCTGAATAAAGGCTTGTTCCTTACTCTTTATTTTCTTCATTTTCCAATATCCATTCATTTGATAACCTTTTTTAAAGAATTTACTCTATATTATAATATATATATATACATACATATATATGTATATATATACTTGTTCCTTTTCCTTTTTTTAAAATTTCTGTTTATTTCAAAAACTGAATAGAAAAAAAAAGACAGTGGAGAAAAATAAAACAAACAAATAAAAAAAGGATATTGTCAGCAGAACATCAGGGAGAATTCAAAATATGTAAAAATAAATTTCCAGTTCAAGAATGAGTATATAATAGTAGAAGAAATTATATTCATGAGAGTCCATCTTTTCTTTGCTTCCCTGTAGGCTGTTCTTTTATTCTCTGCTAAACACATTTTTTACTTTATTCTTTTCCCCCTTTTCATCCCTCAAGCAGGCTATAATTAAGCAAAGATATATTTATATGTACATATATAGATTTATACATCCATACAGACCTAACAACTGACTCCCAAACATATACATATATCTATATATACACAGACATAAAACAATATTCACAAATTTTGCCTCTTCATATACATACATATATATGCATATATATACATACACACATTTGCCTATAATATATAAATATGGACATAAAATAATATTAGTATGGCTGACAGATAATGTAGATTTCTCTCTTGATTGAATCTTTGCCTTTGTCTAAGATCAATATCTTTGATTTAGACAAGACTAGGCAAGATGAATAACTGTCAAAAATCAATTATCTGTGTTTTATTTCCCTTCTAAATGCTACTCCTAATTCGTGTTGTAGTATTTGTGTTTACTCTTTTTTTCTATACCTGCTAATTCTTGTACTTTAATTCTGCTCAACTTTCCTTGCTATTACTTAACCTCCCTCCCCAACCCCATGAATCCCTCCCTTTTCTTTTTCTCCCTCATTTGTTTTCTCCTCTGCCCATCCTTTCCACCTTATTCTTTATAGATTATGGAGAGAGCTATACTCTTCATGACAAATGTAGTGTTGTCTATTTAACTCATGAGCTCTCCTCCATTTCTAATGTATGTGTCTATTCTTACTCTGCATCTCATTTGTATAACATAATTACCACTTTTACCTTTTTCTAGGCAGTTTTGTTTTGTAGAGTCAGATCATATTTAACCCTGCCCCAGTTATTCTTTGGAGCTATTCAGCTGTTGATATCAATCTTAAATATATGCAATATATTCCCATGTAAAAAGCACAAATAATTTGGCCACATTAGGTTCTTTGAAATTAATATTTGATTTTGGTTCTTATATTACATTTTCTATTGAGTTAAGATTTAGTTGAAAGAAAATCCTGAAAAATCTGTAAATTTGTTACTTTCCCATTTTTTTCATTCACTGTTATGGATAATTTTCCTGGATATGATATTTTTGGCCACAGACCTAGTTCTTTTGATTGCCAGTAAATGTGATTTGAGGACCTGTGGTCTTTTATTGTAGCTGCTGATAAATCCTGTACAATTCTAATTGTAACTCCAGTGTATTTGGACTGTTTTTTCTTGTTTCTTGCAAAATGTTCTCTTTGATCTGGGGTTTCAAAATTCTTCTGTGTTTTTTTTTTTTTCAAAGGATTTCTTGAGATGGTAATCAGTGGATATTTTCTATTTCTACTATCACCTAATATTCTATCACTTAGGCAATTTTCCTTGATTATTTCTTGCATTATTGTGTCGTTTCTTTTTTTGGTCACAGCTTCCAGGTAGTCCAATTATTCTTATATTTTCTCTTCTTGATTTGTCTTTCAGATGTTGTTTTCCTTATAAAAAGGTTTCACATTCTGTTTTTTGTTTTCATTCTTTATATTCTGTTTTGTTATTTCTAGATCTCATATAGGTATACGATGAGTCCCTTGCTCTTGCCCAATTCCAATTTTCAAAGAGTTATTTTCATCTTTAAGATTCTGTATCTCCTTTTTCATTGATTAACGTCTTTCATAATTTTGATTTTTTTGAATGTTTTTATTTTATTTTATTTTTTACTATTTCCTCAATGTCTCTCATTTGATTTTTTTGAGTTTACAGTTTTTAGACAGAGAGCCATTTTACATTACTTTTTGGGGCAAAAAAAGTTTTTTTTTTTTTTAATTTCCATGTCTTTTTCTGAAGATGAACCCTGGTCTTCCCTGTTCCCATGTCAAGTTTTTATGGTTGGATGTTTTTTTTTTTTTTTTTCCTTTGCTGGTCCATTTTTTTTTTAATGAGAAATATCTGTGTAAGAACCTCTAATAGTGGTTTGAGGGGATGGTGACTCTCACTTCACTTTGCTTCTCCCTTTTGACCTGAACCCCGACCAAAAGCTCCTTCTGCAAATGCTGCCAGTCAGTAGCACATCTGTCCCTTGCTTTTGTACTCATCAGATATGCTGGTGATTCTCACTCAGAATCATGTGTCTGTGACACAGCTGGACCTGGCATTCATAATCAGCAGAGGTTCCCTCAGTCTTTCTAGGTTCAAATGCCTGACTCTACACAACAGTTGAAAGTATGGTTCCTGCTGAAGCTTTAACCAAACCCAGTCATTCATAGGGGTCTCCACTTCCTAGTCTTGCTAGTCTGGAGGTGGTTTGCATTTTACATAGGTTAATTCCCAGCTTGGGTTCTTTCTTCAAATCTACATGGGTTGTGCTAGGAGGGAACCTGTACTGCCCCATCTTCTTTTCATCAGTCCATGTTCACCCTGAGGTGCAAATTTGTTCCATTTGTGGGGAAAATATGGAGAGCTTTAAATTTACTGACCTACTCTGCCATTTTCCCCCAATCCCCCCTCTTTATTTTGTCCATTTCCCAGCCTTTGTTAGGAATCTACTATGGGCCAGGTACTGTGTTTGATGCTAATACAAAACTAACTCCTGTTCCCTGGAAGTTTATATTCTTTTAGAGATAAAACCAACAGATAGAGCCTTAATTTTAATGGATATATGGGAGACACTTTATTTAAGTTGTGCTTTGAAGACTATACTTTCTTGAGATGAATATTTTTAAGTCACTAAACAATGTGAAATCATATATTTTCTAAAATATCTCATTTTGGATTATTATTTGGAGTTTAAAGATGTGGTCTGCTAAAGAATTTATTTGAAAGCTAATTAATAGCCTTCTCATGCTTTACTGAGAATACCTTAAAATCTTGCAAAATCCATTCTTATATCAAATTATAAGTATTCAGATTCAAGTGCATGATTCAGCATATATATATATATATATATATATATATATCCAATTCTTACAGGTGAGGATACACACACACATATTGTACTTATCTGCCTATTCTGCTGGGGAAAGTTTCCAAATCTTTGGGTAGACATTCCCCATTTTACCAACTAACATCTTGGTTATTCTCAAACCATCTGCCAAGATAGTTTAGCAAGATGTGGTCCTATGTGTGTTACATCTTTATGGAGATATGACACCAAAGGTGGATGAAGAACCCTGAAATGGGCTCAATAAGCCATCACATCACAGATATTAGTTCTCCTGGAACTTTTATTCATACATGTAATAACTACATCCATAAGAAACACACCAGACATAAATTCCAAATATCATATTTCCACATCACTGGTAATCATGTATGATAATAAAAATTAAGAATTGATTGATTTTACTTGGCATCTATTTGTTCTATTTCTGGGAATTTCAAAAAAGGTTTTCTGATTTGTTCTAGTTCTATCCCATGTCAATTTCTTTACAGTTTGGTTTTCTTCTCTACTATTTGTTTGCTATTTACTTAATGAAATAACACTGATTATAATATTTTATTTACTACAATATTTTCAAATGTCTTTGTACTCCAAATTGTGAGTTTTTCCTGGCTATCCTGATTTTTCCTTTGGCAAAGAGATTGTGGGCTTATTGGTTAAAGTACTTTGAATTATTTTTCTTTGAATTTTTTTTCTTTGTAACTTTTGTGTCAGTTAATCCTCTCTAGGAAAATGGGAATATCATAATTATACTTACCTTTGACTATACATTTTTGAAGATAAATGTTTATTTAAATAAAGTGCCTCAAAGTTATGACAAGTTTGGATAGAAGCTATAAAATATGTAAAAAAAAAAAATCTGCCAATTTGATAGCCAGGATTATTGAGGAAAGATAAACCAGCAAGTGTATAACTGGGGATTACATTTTGATCTGTCTAAATGATCTGTTTTTTATTGCTGCTTTTCCATCCTCTTGCACAAATGTGGGGAAATCTGATATGGACTATACTGGGGCTTATCAACTACAAACTGAGGGCCATATTTTGCAGTATCATTTGCAAATGATTTCAACTTTAAAATGATTCAATTCGGAAAGTGTCATAATAAGTAATTTCCACATATGGAGCATACCATACCTATGTAGTTTTTATTGAAAAAAAAAAACTCCTCAATTACAAGTCCCTAGTTTTTTTTTTGTTTGTTTTTGATAGAATTATTATGTCCATAGTATTTATGGTTGCTCACCTTTATTTTAATAAAGTCAGGGACACTTCTATCTACCTTATCTATCTCATAATTCAATTCATTGTGTCTCATGGAACCTTGTTTCAGACAATTCCTTTACCATTTTCCTTTAACAAAACTTTACCTTCTGAAATGTATAAAACATTCAAAACTTCTAATAATCTGTCCTGAAAACTCTTCATCTCTAACCAACTCCTTTTTTATCTTACCCCAATAACAGACTTCAACAGAAGTGAATTGCCCCCAAAGTCTAAGATATCTAAATTTCAGTATTTGAGCTATCTTTTTTCTATGCCTTCAGATATCTCACTCAGACCTCAAGAGCTTATTGTTAGCGTTCCAGGGGTGGAGTCAAGATGATGGAGTAAGGGCAGAAGCTGCTTGAGCTTGCCCACTTTTCCTCAAAAACCACATGAAGCAGCCTCTGAATAATATGACAGAATGAAACCCCTCTCCAGCTCAAGATAGACTGAAAAAAAACCTTCAAGAAAGGTCAGTTTCACTGGGAGGAAAAGGGTGTTCAGCCCAGGTTAGATATACTCTGAAAAAGCTAGTGAGAGGCTCTTAACTACAGAAAAAAGCAACTAAGACCTCAGAACTGGCTCAGTGGAGAAGAAAATCAATAGGGCACTAGTACCAGCTCAGAAGGCAATCCCAGGAAACCAGACTGTTTCCTGGAAAGAATAGTCAAGTTAGCTCCTACAACAAAAGGGGCCCCTGTCCTCAAAGCCAAAGCTCAGAGCTGCACAGGAAGCTTGGGACAATGTTCCCTTTACCCCAGGAGCAGAGCTCCACCTTAAAAAAAAAAGAGGAAATATCAAAAGAAAAGGAAAGAGAATGAACAAGAAACAGAAAAGAACCTTGATCACAGAAAGCTATTATGGTGACAGGGCAGACCAAAACACAAACTCAGATGAGGACAGAATGTCCACAGAAGAAACCTCAAAGAGTGAGATAAATTGGTCTCAAGCCCAAAGAGGCTTCTTGGAAATTCTCATAAAAGGCTTCAAAAAGTAAATAAGAGAGGTAGAAGAAAAATGAGAAAAGAAATAAGAGGTATGCATGAGTCAACAGTTTGGAAAAGGAAAGAAAACATTTTCTGAAGAAAATAACTCCTTAAACAGTAATAGACACAATGGAAAACAAGATAAAAAATAATTGAAGAAAATCACACATTAAAAACTAGAATAGGGCAAATGGAAGCTAATGAATTTGTGAGACAGCAAGAATCAGTCAAACAAACTAAAAAGGAAAGAAATACTTCATTGGCAAACAGCTGACCTGCAAAATAGATCCAGAAGAAAAAATTTAAAAAATATTAACCTACCTGAAGGCCATAACCAAAAGAAGAGCCTGAATAGCATTCTACAAGAGGTCATTCAAGAAAATTGCTCCAATATTCTAGAAACAAAGGGAAATACTCATTAAAGGAATCCAGCGATTACTTCTAGAAAGAGATCCTATAAGGAAAATCCCAAAGAACATTGTTGTGAAACTTCAAAAGTATAATCTTAAGGAAAAAATACTCCAAATTGCCAGATAAAATAAGTCAAATATTGAGGAGAAACAGGATCTGGCAGCTTCTACAATAAAGGACTGGAGGATTTGGAATACCATATTTCAGAAGGCAAAAGACATGGGGTTACAACCAAGAATTAGTTATCCAGCAAGTCTCAGCATAATCTTTCAGAGGAGGAGATGGAGTTTCAATAAAGTAAGAAACTTTCAATCATTTCTATTGAAAAAAACAGAATTAAACAAAAAAATTTAAACATAGGAAGAAGAGAACCATAATAAGGTAAACAGACGAAAATATATTTATGGTTACATTCTTGGATAGGAAAATAATATCTATAACTCTTGAGAACTGTATCTGTCAATGAGGCAGACAAAGAATGACATCATATGGACTGAGGATGTGGTTGTGAATGGTCTCTGATGTGATGATATCAAAGAAAAAGACATTAAAGGGTGGCACTATACTGGAAAAAAGAGGACAGGGAATATATAATGGTACAATTAGTTCACATGAAGAGGAGCAAAAGACCTATTATAATAAAGAGAAAGAAGAGAATGGGATAAGCATTGTCTGAAGGTTGATCTCATGCGTTTTGACTTTAAGAGGGAATAATTTAATCATTTATTTGGGTATGGAAATTTATCTAACCCTATAAAGAAGTAGGAGGAGAAAGAGGAAAAGAAAAGGTAAGGACAGATTAGAAGGGAGGGCAGAAACATTAGGGGGAAAGGTAAGAGAAAGAAGAAAGTGTTGTTAGAAGATAAGGTGAAGTGGTTTAAAAAACACTATTAAGAGAATGAGAAGGGTAATAGCAGATAAGGTATTGAATGGTATAGGTAAGAAGAATACATGATTGTGTTCAGGTTGGAAAGAGAGAACAAAAGTATATACAGGGGAGAAAATAGTGTGGAGGGAAATACAGAGCTGGCAATCATAACTGTGAATGTGATTGGGATGAACTCTCCTATAAACTGGAAACCTATACCATTCAATACCTTATCCTGTAAATGAGAGGATTAAAAACCAGAATCCTACAATATGTTGATTACAAGAAACACAATTGACACTGAGTAAATGTAAAAGGTTGGAACAGAATTTATTTATGCTTCAGCTGTGAAAAAAAAAAAAAAAAAACAGGGGTAGCAATTCTGATCTCAAATAAAGCAAAAGTAAAGATGCAAAAATACATCTTATTAAAAGAGATAAGGAGGAAAAGTACACCTTCATAAAAGGTACTGTAAATAATGAAGTAGTAACAATACTAAATGTGTATACACCAAAGATAAAGTAGGCAAATTCCTAGATATTTAAATCCAGTTACAGGAAGAAATAGACTACAAAACTATTTCAGTGGGGGTATGTTAAACTTCTCCTCTCAGAATCACATAAATCTAACTATAAAACAAATAAAAAAGAAATGAGGGAGGTTAACAGGAACCTGGAAAACTAGAGATCTTAGACTTCTGGAACAAATTGAATAAGGATAAAAAGGAATACACCTTTTTCTCATCAGGAAAGAGTACTTCACAAATATTGACCATATGTTAGGGCATAAAAATCTTAATCAAATGTAAAGAGGCAGAAATAGTAAATACTTCCTTTTCAGACCAATATACAATAAAAATTATATTCAATAAAGGGCAAGGAAAAGATAGACTAAAAACCCATGGGAAATCAAATAATCTAATTCTATATAATGAGTGAGTCAAACAACAAATAACAAAAACAATCCATAATTTCCTCCAAGAGAATGACAATAATAGACAATATACCAAAATCTATGGCATGCAGCCAAAGTAATTCTCAGGGGAAATTTTATATCTCTAAATACTACATCTGTAAAATAGAGAAAGAGGAAATCAATGAATTATATATGCAACTAAAAAAGCTAGAAAAATAAAAAAAAAATAAAGACATGCAATTAAATATCAAATTAAAAAATTTGAAACTCAAAGGAGAGATTAATAAAATAGAACCTCCCCCCCCAAAAAAAAAAAACTATTGAATTAATAAACAAAAGTAAAAGTTGGTTTTATGAAAAAAAAAAAAAACTAACAAAAGTAGATAAACCTTTGGTTAATTTAAAAAGAAAAAGGAAAGGAAAAAAAAAAAAAAAAACTAAATCACCAGCATCAAAAATGACGGGAACTATTTTGCCCAACTCAATGACAGTAATTTTGACAATCTAACTGATATGAATGGATATTTACAAAAAATATAAATTGCCCAGGTTAATAGAAGAGGAACTAACATACATAAACAGTTCCATTTTAGAAAAAGAAATTCAACAAGTCATTAGTGAACTCCTTAAGAAAAAGTCTACAAGACCAGATGGATTCACAAGTGTATTCTATATAGCATTTAAAGAATAATTAATTTCCATACCAGGTAAACTATTTGGAAAAAATAGGTAAAGAAGGCATACTGCTAAATTACTCCAATGACCTAAATATTACACTGATATCTAAACCAAGAAGGGCCAAAATACAGAAAGATAATTGTAATGACGGCGTATTTAAAATCAGCCGGAGTCAGGAATTCAGGTTAAGGGGAAAATCTTCAATCTTTATTGAAGTGAAGAGGTGAAAAAAGATTGCGATAGCAATATGGGCAGCTGTGACAGGAAGCCAGCTAGCAGATAGAGACCTGAGCTGAAAAGCCATCGCAATTGCAATCGCAAAATGCTCCCAGTCTCTCCTTCCCCTTCCTTTTTCACTCCCCTGCCTCCACCCACCAAAATCATCATTTCCTATACAACACATCAGGACTTGCACAAAGAGTGGGTGGGGGCCAT
This sequence comes from Antechinus flavipes, assembly GCF_016432865.1. Taxonomy (NCBI): domain Eukaryota; kingdom Metazoa; phylum Chordata; class Mammalia; order Dasyuromorphia; family Dasyuridae; genus Antechinus; species Antechinus flavipes. The sequence continues at coordinate 401,686,685 of NC_067400.1, forward strand.
TCTTTCTCCAAGCTTATATATTAATAGAGTATGGTCCAATTACTATTTAGCTTCATGTGCTTGGGGCCTCAGTGCATCAACTCAAGCCTCAGCCCATTACATCTCCCACTTTCTTTTGTTTTAGAACACAGGTGGTCATGCCATCCCTGACTCCTCAGGGAAGTCAGAGCCCCCAAGGGGAGGTGATCACACCCTTCCTGACTTCTCAGGAAAGGAGGTGAAAGCACCGAAAAGGAGGTGATCACGATTCTCCTGACTTCTCAGGAAGGGAGGTGAAAGCACTAAAAAGGAGATAATCATGCCCTTCTTGACATCTCAGGAAGGGAGATGAAAAGCACCAAAGGGAAGTGGGGGTTGCTAGCAGGTTTCTGGGCTGAAGGGTCTTATTATGCACAAACCCATCAGCATGGGAGGTATTACACAAGCACATAGCAACAATGCAGAGGCTATTAGTGATGACTCTCCCCACATTCAGTGCAGGCTTGATGTAGTGTAACAAACATGAATTATACACCTAAGTAACGGTATAACAAACAATATAAATCAACATTATGATGTAAAAGATTGCCAGAAGTCCTAGAAGGAGAGTATGTAAACAGCAGTCACACATACACCTTCTTCAGCAGCAAAGAGATAGTCCAAAACCAATCTATTGTCCATTGCTTCACATATCAGGGAATCCAATGATTCCCCCAAGTTTTTGAAGTCCAGCAAAAGTCTTTTTATGTCTTAGGGAATCCAATGATTCCAGCAGATTTTGAAGTCCTGTAACAGTCTTATCATTTCTCAGAAAATCCAATGATTCCTGAGGGCTTTCAAGTCTTATGTCTCAAAGAATCCAATGATTCCTGAGGGATTTAAAGTCCTACAACAATCTAATGTCTCAGAGAATCCAATGATTTCTGAGGGTTTTGAAGTCCAATGATTTTTTATGTCCATGAGTCAAACGCCATAACTGCCACTCTCTTTCAATGGTGAGCACAATCAGCAACAGGACCACTTGATATTTCTTGGGTCTTCTCCTTCGTTTCAAGGGTCTGCTCCATCTCTCTGCGATGGACAAGATGAATACGGCTCGTTGGCACCCATCTGATTCCTTCTCCACCTGTAGAGATACAAGCAAATCCTCTCCCCCAAGCAGTTAGCCTATCTGGTCCCTTCCATTCACCACTTTCTGGGTCTCTCCACATCACCAGGCAATTATCTAAAGATAGTGGAGCTGCTCGCACTGGACACTGCCCTTCCGGTGCGTTATAAAACCTGTCTGCCGGAGCCAGTGCATCTTTGTCAAAAATCAAGAAGTTAATAGTATAAAGAGCTAGATTTAGAAGCTCTCTAGGGTTACATGTGGCTCCCCCTTTCTTTTGTTTTTGGAGCAGCGTCTTAATGTCTCTGTTTCTCCTCTCTACTATTGCCTGTCCTTGAGGATTAAAGGGTATGCCAGTGGTGTGTAAAATCTTATACTGTGCACAAAAGTGTGCAAAATGTTTGGAGGTGTATGCAGGACCATTATCTGTTTTTATTTCTTGTGGCACACCCATAATGGCAAATGCTTGCAGGAGGAATTCAGTGACCACTCAGGCTGTCTCTTTTGCTGCTGGTATGGCAAAAGTGAATCCTGAAAAGGTGTCTACCACAATGTGGATAAAAGACAGATGACCAAAAGATTTATAATGGGTCACATCCATTTGCCAGATTTCATTGGGTCTCAAACCACGAGGGTTCTTCCCTGGAGGCAGTGTAGGAGCGTGGAAAGGAAGGCAAACTGTATAGGCTTTAACTATGCTCCTAGCTTCTTCTTTTGTTATCCCAAATTGTAGACGCAAAGCTCGAGCAGCCTGATGGTATTTAGAATGGGATTCCTGGGCCTCTTGAAATAAAGGTGTACTGGCTAACATAGTTAAAAGGCTATCTGCTTTTGAATTCCCATCAAAAATAGGGCCTGGAAGTCCACTATGTGAGTGGACATGAAGGATATAAATCTTTCCTGGATGCTTTCTCACTTGCTCCTGAAGTTCCTTAAAGAGCTGATATATATTAGAAGCTGCAAATTTTATTTGGGCTGTGGCAATTCTTTGTACCACACCTACTGAATAGGCCAAATCAGATATTATATTTATGTCTCCTGGGTAATAAGTGAGAGCTAGCATGATAGCATATAATTCGTTCTGCTGAGTAGACTGAAAAGGAGTTCTGACTACTCTCTTTATAGTTAAGTCATGAGAGTATACAGCACAAATATTGTGTTTGGATGCATCTGTAAAGATAGTTGGTCCTTTAAGAGGAACTTTAGAAACTTTTTCTTCAAGAATCCATCGCCAATTATGTAAAAATCTGGTTATCTTTAATGGAGACCCATGTATAAAATTTGGAGCCATGGCTAATAAAATTTGCCACACTGGGATGGTCTCACAATACACATTAATTTGTGTATTGGTGTAAAAGGTGTATATCTTATCAGGTCTTACCCCAGATAATTGTACTGCTTGCTTAATGGCCTTTAATAAAATTCTAGCCACAAGCACTGGGTAAGGAGTAAGGCTTTGTTCTGGTTGTGCCAGGAGGTTCTCCCACTCTATCACACTGTATCCTTGATGAAGTACTGCTGTGGGTGCCTCTTGTGTGGCAAAAACTGATATTTCCAAGGGTTTTTGAGTGACTCTTTCAACCACATTGGATAAAGCCAGTTCAACTTTTCTCAAAGCCTCTTGAGCTTCTTTTGTAAGCTGGAGTGGTGAATTTAAAGCACTGTCTCCCCTTAAAATGTCATATAATGGTTGTAACTGATAGGTAGTCAAGCCTAACACTGGTCCCATCCATTGGATATCTCCTATCAATTTCTGAAAATCATTTAAGGTGTTTAGCTTCTCTGTTCTTAAGGACAGTTTTTTTATTGTAAGCACCTTAGGGTATACTTCATATCCTAAATATTGAAAAGGAGCATGTCTTTGAATTTTCTCTTCAGCTATGTATAATTTGTAGTATCTTAGTGTTTCTATGGTCTTTTGTAGACATGCTTCTAGCATTTGTTCCTCAGGTGCACATCCCAATATATCATTCATATACTGTAATAGCATAACTTTTGGAAATGCTTTTCTTACTGGAGCAAGAGCAGCAGCAACATACATTTGACACATAGTGGGGCTCTTTTTCATTCCCTGTGGCAAAATTGTCCATTCATATCTTTTATAAGGCTCAGCTAAGTTAACGCTGGGCACTGAAAAGGCAAATCTTTTCATATCCTCCTTATCCAGAGGGATAGAATAGAAACAATCCTTAATATCGATGACCCAAAGAGGCCACTCTCTAGGCAATTGAGTAGGAGATGGAAGTCCAGGCTGAAGAGTTCCCATAGTTTCCATCTGTTCATTTACTTTTCTTAAATCAGTGAGCATCCTCCATTTTCCTGATTTCTTTTTTACAACGAACACTGGGGAATTCCAAGGACTTAGAGAAGGTTGTAAATGTCCTTGTTCAAGCTGCTCCTGTACTATATCTAATAAGGCCTGAATTTTATCGCTACTTAAGGGCCACTGTTCTATCCACACTGGTGTATCAGTTTTCCATTGGATAGGAACAGGTGAAAGTGTTGGCAGGCCTTCAACAGTAGCCCTGCTTAAAAAACCGAAGTACTCATTTTTAACCCTAATTGTTGTAAAACGTCTCTTCCCCACCAATTGATAGGGATTTTTTCAACTATAAAAGGAGTAAAAACTCCTGTTTTGCCTTCAAAAGTCCATCTCATAGGGGCAGTACTAACTTCAGCTGCTATTGATCCTCCTACTCCAGACATATAGGTGTCTGCTTTAATCTTTGGCCAGTGACTGGGCCAATTGGCACCTCTAATAACTGTACGATCCGCACCTGTGTCTACCAATCCTTCCAATGGTAGGCCATTTATATAGATCGTGAGCATAGATCGGTCAGCTGTTACAGCTGCTGTCCAGTATATTTCTGGATTTTGTGGTCTGGAGTCAGAATCTGGGTGACTATCACGAGGTTGCTTATTAGGATTCTGTATGAGTAAACCTGATGCTACTACATCTCCTGGGTGATAAGTCACACATTGTCTACCTGTATTAGTGACTGGGATATTATCTACACATTCCCCAGTTTCCCACATCAGTGTGTGGATGGACACTGTTTTGTACATACAAGGAGGTGAAATGGTCAAGCCTACTGTGCCTGGAGGTAAGGGATCCATAGGCTGGAGAGGAACAGATTTCACCCTCTCCAGGGGGTATCTCAGTTGTCCCAGCTGCATACAGCTCTATTCTCCCCAATTGTAATTCCCTTCTGCCATCAGGTTGCTTCCTGGCTGGTTGACTGTGTAATCCCCTTCTCCCATCATATGGCTTTCTGGCTGATTGGTCATGTCTGGGTACTGGACTTCTAGGCACTCTCTGGGTGCACCATTGGCTGCATCATGCTCCAAGTGTTTTTTGCCTTGGGCCCTGGGGCTGGGCCCCTCATCCCGTTTCCCTGAATCTGTCTACATTCTGAGGCCCAATGGAAGCCTCTGTTGCATTTTGGACATGGGGTTTGGGGTCTTGTTCTCCCACCCTGTTTTCCCATTCTATCTCTATACCAACATTGAACTTTCAGATGCCCTACTTTTCCACACTGAAAGCATATACGAGTCTCTCTGGAAGTCCCTTGCCAAGAGGGATTCTGTCTTCTCATGTTTGGATTTTGGGAAGTCTGCATCATAGCCTGGCTATAAAAGGCACCTGTGCCCACTGTGGCACAGTGTCTTATGAGCTCCTCTAAAGGAGCATCCTTGCGCAGTCCTAGTATAATTCTTCTGCAAACTTCATTAGCATTTTCCTTAGCAAGTTGCCTTATCAAAATGTCTGTTATTGCATTTTCTCCATTTGTTCTTGTGATAGCTGTCTGCAAACGTCCCACAAAGTCAGCAAAGGGTTCATTTGGCTCTTGTGTTATTTTTGTGAAGGCCCCCCCCCCCCTTGTCGTCTTTATTGTGAAGAGAAGCCCACGCTTTGATAGCATTATCAGCAATTTGCTGATATGCTGCTACAGAATAACCAATTTGTGCTGCAACATCTGCATAAGGACCTGTACCTGTTAGTAGGTCACAGGTGATTGCAGTATGAACTCCACTTTGACTATTTTGTTGGGCTTGTATCCTACAGAGCTCACTATATTCAGAAAGCCACAAGTAGTTCTGTCCAGGTTCTAGGCATATTCTTGCTATAGATTTCCAGTCATTAGGGGTCAAGATTTCAAAAGACAAATTTTGTAATAGCATCTTAACATAAGCTGATGTAGCCCCATAAAGAGTACAAGCTTTTTTCAGGTCTTTGAGGATTTCTATGTCAAAAGGTGAGTATCTTCTACTTTCTTGACCTGAAGAATTAAACTGTTGAATTACAGGAAAAATGTGATGTTGAAATTCTGATACATTTTTCCCTTCTTCTCTGGCCTTAATTAGTCCCTTTTGCAATCTACTCATAGGAGCAGCTGGATGCTGGGGGGGAGGTGCTGGATGCTGGGGGGGAGGTGCTGGATGGTGGGGGGGAGGTGCTGGTGCTGTCACTGCCCCCTTCACTACCCCTCCTCCCTCCATTCCGGAGGGTGGAGTTGATGGAGGAGAGTCAATTACCTGCTCCTCAGGTGGGGCTGAGGCTGCCTCAGATTCACCCCACCCTTGAGCCTTACTTAAGTCTCCCTGCCCTGTGGGTATATGGCCATTAATCTGTTCTTTGTCTTCCTCCTTTATCTCAGGCTTCCCCATTTGGCTATTCCTAGAGCCTTTTCCTTTTCTTCTAGAACTTATAGGGTATCTTAAGGCCAACTGTATCATATTGTATAAATAGAATGCCTCAAAGGAAATTGAATGAGGACCATTTTCATTGTTATATGCGGAGAGCTGTTGACAATCAATGCCCAGTTATCTAAGGAGATTTGCTCTTCCTCTAAGAACCAAGAGGAGGTGAGTTTTAATGTACCCAGAAGTTTGGCTGCATGTTCCTAAGTTACAAGTATCCCTTGATCTTCTATCAGCTTAAGCAGGCTTTCTATAGCACCACTCCTGGGTGGGGCTGGGAGTGGGTGTTTGGGGTGGGGGATGGAGAATCTTTAGCTAGGATCTGTCCCATTTCAGCCAAAAAGTTACTGCTTTAGTCTTTAAGAAAATAAGTTCCCTGTTTGTCTTATACTCACCTAAGTTCCTGGTCACTGGAGACTTCTTCAGTGAAAGTAGGGTCCTTGGTTCCCACGCTTAGGCGCCAAATGTAATGACCGCGTATTTAAAATCAGCCGGAGTCAGGAATTCAGGTTAAGGGGAAAATCTTCAATCTTTATTGAAGTGAAGAGCTGAAAAAAGATTGCAATAGCAATATGGGCAGCTGTGACAGGAAGCCAGCTAGCAGATAGAGACCTGAGCTGAAAAGCCATCACAATCGCAAAATGCTCCCAGTCTCTCCTTCCCCTTCCTTTTCCACTCCCCTGCCTCCACCCACCAAAATCGTAATTTCCTATACAACACATCAGGACTTGCACAAAGAGTGGATGGGGGCCATTCTTTCTCCAAGCTAATATATTAATAGAGTATGGTCCAATTACTATTTAGCCTCATGTGCTTGGGACCTCAGTGCATCAACTCAAGCCTCAGCCCATTACAGATAATCACAGACCAATCTCCCTAATGAATATGGAGGCAAAAATTTTAAATAAAATATTAGCAAAGTTATTACAGCAAATTCTCCACAGGAGAATACACTATGACCAACTGGGATTTATACCAAGAGTGCAGGGGTGGTTCAACATCAGGAAAACTATTAATATAATTCACCACATCAATAGAAAAAACCAACCGAAATCATATGATAATCTCAATAGATGCAGACAAAGCTTTTGACAAATTATAGCATTTATTTCTATAGGCATAAAGGAAGCTTTTCCTAAAATAATAAGTAGTATCTATCTAAAAGAAATCATTATGTGTAATGCAGAAGTTAGATGCATTTCCAGTAAGATCAAAGATGAAACAAGGATGCCCATAAACACCACTATTATTCCACATTATAATAGAAAATGTTGGCTTTAGCAATAAGAAAATAAGAAATTTTTAAAAAATAGAATAATTTAACGCTTCCTAACTGTGTGACTCTGGACAAGTCACTTAACCTCAATTGCTTCAGCAAGAAAAAAAAAAAATAGAATAGTCGGTGAGAAAATAAAACTATTACTCTTTGCAGATGATATGATGATGTACTTAGAGAATCCTAAAAAAATCATCCAAAAATCTACTGGAAACAATTAACAGTGTCAGCAAAGTTGCAGGAGATAAAATAAACTCACACAAATCATCAGCATTTTTATATATTAATGACAAAGCCCATCAGCAAGAGATAGAAAGAGAAATTCCATTTAAAATTACTGTAGACAAAATAAAATACTTGGGAGTCTCCCTACCAAGACAAATCCAAGAGCTATATGAAAACAATTACAAAACACTTCACACACAAAGTCAGATCTAAACAATTGAAAAAAATGTCAATTCTTCATGGTTACATTGAGCTAATATAATAAAAATGACAATTCTCCTAAATTGATCTACTTGTTCAGTTCAATACGAATAAAATTGCCAAAATATTATTTTATAGAACTAGAAATAAATAACAAAATTAATCTGGAAGAACAAAAGGTAAAGAATATCAAGGGAATTAATGAAAAAAAAAAAAAAAACACATAGGATAGTAGATTAGCAGTACCAAACCTAAAACTATGTCATAAAGCAGCAGTAATCAAAAACATTTGGTACTGAATAAGAAATAGAGTGGTAGATCAGTGGAATAGATTAGATACACATGAAACAATAATCAAAGCCTATAGCAATGTAATATTTGATATTCCTAAATTCCAGCTTCTGGAATAAGAACTCACTATTTGACAAAAAATGCTGGGAAAATTGGAAAATAATATTTCAGAAAATTATCATGGACCTACATCTCACACCCTGTATGAAAATAAGACCAAAATGGAAACATGATTTAAGCATAAAAGAGGAAACTATAAACAAATTAGGAGAACAAGGGAGAATTTACTTATAAGATTTTATAGAAGGAAAAATTTATGACCAAAGAAGAACTAGAGAACATTATGAAAGACAAAATAGACAACTTTGATTACATTAAATTAAAAAAGGTTTTGCACAAACAATATCAATAGAAACAAGATTAAAAGGGAACTAAAAAGCTGGAGGAAAATTAATACAGCTAGTCTTTCTGAAAAAGGTCTCATTTATAAAATATATAAAGAATTGTGTTAAATTTATAAGAATGCAAGTCATTCCCCAAATGATAAATAGTAAAATGATATGAATAGACAATTTTCAGATGACAAAATTAAAGCCATTTATAGTTACATGAAAAAATTCTCTAAATCACTATTGATTACAGAAATGTAAATTAAAACAACTCTGAGGTACTACCTCACACCTCTCAAATTGACTAAGATGACAGGAAAAGATAATGATAAATGTTGAAGGAGATATGGGAAAACTGGGCTGTAATGGGCTGAGGCTTGAGTTGATGCACTGAGTCCCAAGCACATTAGGCTAAATAGTAATTGGACCTACTCTATTAATATATAAGCTTGGAGAAAGAATGGCCCCCGCCCACTCTTTGTGCAAGTCCTGATGTGTTGTATAGGAAATGACGATTTTGGTGGGTGGAGGCAGGGAAGTGGAAAAGGAAGGGGAAGGAGAGGTTTTTGGCACTGCTATTGCGATGGTTGGCTCAGCTCAGATCTCTCTCTGTTATCTGGCTTCCTGTCACAGCTGCCCATTTTGCTATAGCAATCTTTCTTGCCCATATTGCTATCACAATCTTTATTCACCTCTTCACTTCAATAAATATTGAAGATTGTTTCCTTAACCGGAATTCCTGAGTCCAGCTGATTTTAAATACGTGGTCATTACACTGGGCTACTAATGCATTGTTTCTGGAGTTGTGAAATGATCCAACCATTCTGGAGAGCATTCTGAAATTATGCCCAAAGAGCTGTAAAACTGTGTATACCCTTTGATCCAGCAGTACCATTACTAGTTCTATATCCCAAGGAAATTATAAAGGAGGGGAAAGGAACCCACTGTGCAAAACTATTTGTAGCATCTCTTTTTGTGATAGCAAAGAATTGAAAATGGAATCAATGCCCATCAATTGGAAAATAGCTAAACAAGTTTTGTACATGAAAGTGATGGAATATTATTGTTCTTTAAAAAATGAAAAACAAGCTGATTACAGAAAAGTATAGAAAGATTTCCATGATTTGATGTTGAGTGAAACAAGTAGAACCAGGAATAATACATTGTACAAAATAATAGCAAGAATGAGTGAAGATCAATTATGAAAGCCTTCATCTTCTTAGTAGTTCAGTGATCCAAAACAATCCCAATGGACTTTGGACGGCAAATGCCCCCTGCTCCAAAAAAAAGAACAAAAAAATAGGAAATATAAATCAACACATGCTATGTTTCTGTTTTTTATCTTTCCCATGATTTTTCCCTTTTGCTCTGATTTTTCTATCCCAGCATGATTCATAAAGCATTATGTATTAAAAATAAATACAATTACTACAATAATAAATAAGTTTATTTTTAAAATTTTCAATATGAGCATTTATACCATGAAAATATTTAATCCTATAGTTGAGGCTTAATTTATTGTCTTGTTTATCTAGACTTAAGAAAGTAATGGAAAAATGTTAAAGAAAATGTTAACATTATTGAGTTAATTTTAAAGCATCATGATTTTTAAAATGTATGTTAAAAATGCTTTAAAAAGTTTTTATTGGCTTCGCTTTCCTCACAATAATTCTGGGTATCAAATAGGGCATATTTTTCATATTCCATCTAAACTTTCTATAACTTTGACACACTTAATTCAAACATTTAGGTGCAAAAATATATAGTCAAAAATAAGAATAATTACTATATTCACATTTTCCCCTGGTGAGCTGCTTTTAACTCACTCCATTTTCCCACAAACAACTCTCTAAAGTCTAAAAAAAAATTCCTCCTTATCATCTTGACTATTAGGACTTGTACTTTAATTTTACCCAAGAAACATATGCCTCCAGATCTTCTACCATTTCCCATCTGTAAATTCTTCTCCTTGGGTAATCTTTATGCAGTGGGAAGAGGAGCCAGGAAGGCAGAAAGAAGATAGAATGTTATCTAAGTTCTCCCTAGTATCTATTGAAATCAACACTAGATTGAGACTCTGAACAATTTTTGAAGAGATAGAATTGACAGACATTCAGAGTGAAATAATTTTTCAGCTTAAGAAAGCTTGGAAGGACTTCAGAAAAAGTCTGTCTCACTCGGGCAGGGAGGAATGCAGTTTAGCACAGGGTTTGTGTGGGAAATACTAGCCAAAGGACAGTAGAGATTCCTCTGTCTTGGTTCAACAGGCCAAGCAGAGTAGGCAAATTCTGAGCCCCTGAATACTGGCATAACAGGCAGGACTAGCCCAGAACAACTTTGCATACTGGGAAAACTGCCAGCACTTCTGGCAACAGTGAGGAGAATAAGTGTCCCCCTGCAAAAGATGCATGTGAAAAACTTTTCTCTGCCTGAGTGGCAGAACTCAACTCTAAAAAAGGAGCAAAAAAGCAAAAAGAGCCCTGGCCATAGAAAGATAGTATGATGATAGGTACACAGAGCACAAACCCAAAAGAAGGCAAAAAGCCTGCATGTGAAGACTGAAAGAGGGATATAAACTGATCTCCAGTTCAAAAATTTCTCTGAAAAGAGTTCAAAAAGGATTTTAAAAATAAAGGAAGACAGATAGAAAAACTGGGGAAAATGTGAGATGCAAGAAAACTATGGAAAAAAGCCAACAATTTTTAAAAATAGCTTTTTATTTACAAGTTATATGCATGGGTAATTTTATAGCATTGACAATTGCTAAACCTTTTGTTCCAATTTTTCCCCTCCTTCCCTCCACCCCCTCCCCTAGATGGCAGGATGACCAGTAGATGTTAAATATGTTAAAGTATAAATTAAATACAAATTAAGTACACATGACCAAACTGTTATTTTGCTGTACAAAAAGAATCGGACTCTGAAATACTGTACAGTTAGCCTGTGTAGGAAATTCAAAGTGCCGGTAAGCAAAAATATAGGGATTGGGAATTCAATGTAATGGTTCTTAGTCATCTCCCAGAGTTCTTTCACTGGGTGTAGCTGGTTCCATTCATTACTGCTCTATTGGAACTGATTTGGTTCATCTCATTGTTGAAGATGGCCACGGCCATCAGAATTGATCAAGTATTGTTGTTGAAGTATATAATGACCTCCTGGTCTTGCTCATTTCACTCAGCATCAGTTCTTGTAAGTCTCTCCAGGCCTTTCTGAAATCATCCTATTGGTCATTTCTTACCAAACAACAATATTCCATAATATTTATATAACACAATTTATTCAGCCATTCTCCAATTGATGGACATCTACTCTATTTCCAGTTTCTGGCCACTACAAAGAGGACTGCCACAAACATTTTGGCACATACAGGTACCTTTCCCTTCTTTATGATCTCTTTGGGATATAAGCCCAGTAGTCACACTGCTGGATCAAAGGGTATGTGCAGTTTGATAACTTTTTGGGCATAGTTCCAAATTGCTCTCCAGAATGGTTGACTATATTCACAATTTCACCAACAATGTATTAGTGTCCCTGTTTTCCCACTTCCCCTCCAACATCCTGTATTATCTTTCCCTGTCATTCTAGCCAGTTTGACAGGTTGTAGTGGTATCTCAGAGTTGTCTTAATTAGCATTTCTCTGATTAATAATGACTTGGAGCATCTTTTCATATGGCTAGAAATAGTTTCAATTGCTTTGTCTGAGAATTGTATGTTCATATCCTTTGATCATTTGTCAATTGGAGAATGAAAGGCAACAATTTGTAAAGGAAAGGCAACAACTTGAAAAAGAAAGCATAGAAACTAATGAAAGAAAATAACTCTGAAAAATAGAATTGATGTAAACAACTACTTTAAAAGCACAATTGACCAACTAGAAAAGGAGGTAAAAAAGCTAACTGAAGAAAATGATTCATTAAAAATTAAAATAGGATAAATGCAAGTAATGACTCAAGGAGACATCAAGATTAATCAAAGAAAATAAATAAAATGAAAAAAGACGAAAAGGTAAAATATCTCATTTGCAAAATTAACTGACCTAGAAAATAGCTTAGGATAGGCGATTTAAGATTTATTGGATTGCCTGAAAGTCATGTCTAAGAAAAAAAAAAAGATCTTGGACAATATCTTTAAAGAAATCATTTAGGAAAACTGCCTGAACTAAGAAAAAAAAGGAAACTGCTCTGATAGCCTAAAATCAGATGGTAAAATGATCATTGAAAGGCTCCTCCAATCACCTCCTGAAAAGGATCCCCAAAATGAAAACTCTTAGAAATATTGTAACTAAATTCCGGAATTATCAGACTGAGAGAAAATATTGCAAGCAGCCAGAAAGAAACAATTTCAATATTGAGGAGTCAGCATCTTCCACATGGAATCTGATATTCTGGAAATCAAAGGAGCTTGTTACAAGTTAGAATTAAATACCCAGCAAAACTGAGCATAATCTTTCAGGGGAAAAGATGAACATTCAATGAAATAGTTTTTTTTTTTTTTTTTTTTTTTTAAATTTTCTGATGAAAAGACAGAAAATTTGACCTTACAGTATAAGATTCAAAAGAAGTATAAAAAGATAAACAGGAAAGAAAAAAAAAAGGTTATTTAAAGTTAAAAATTTTTATATTCCTATATGGGAAGATGACACATGTATCTTGAGAATTATACTTTTGTTAGGGCTATAAGAAAAGCAATTACATGACCACTGCTTGATTGATTTCCTTTACCTACAGATTGGAGATAATATTAAAAATAATTAACAACCTATCTGAGGAATTGTTTGAAGGATCAAATGAGATGTTATTTCTAAAGCACTCTAAAAGCCCTAAAATGTTATATAAATGGTAGCTATTATAATTGTAACAATAATTTTTATCATTAATTTCATTTATTATCTTTGCCATATTTAGGGAAATATAGAAAAGGAGACAAAATATGTGAAATTAGAGTATTTCTTTTCAAAAGATGATATCAAACAAACTTTGCAAGGAAAAGCAATTATCAATTCTTACAATATCTATTTCAATTTTAAAATCTAATTATTTGTTCTTTTTTTTTTGGTAAGTGCTATGAATTGATTTTATTCTCGGTCAAAAACTCAAAATAGGATCAAAATTCAGATTCACAATGATTTTTGGACATATGGTTGTAAATAGAAACAACACTTGTGAATTATTAATTTTATTTTCCAATATACACAGTAACATGGATCATTTATATACATATTATAAGGAGAAAAATCTAAAATAATGTTTTTTAATTTTCCTTTTTGTCAAATCAATTTAATAGGAAGAAAATATTTCTGTTAGGCAACAGTGAGAATGTGTATAAGCTTATTTTTGTGCTATTGATATTCAAATTCAAAATACTGCATATTTGCTTATAAGTGATATTTCATGTTATACTTTTTGGAAAGAATCAAATATTTATAAACATTAGAATGTTAGGCTAACAAACTTGAACTAGATACCCAATGTTTATCCATTAATTAGGAACACTGAAATAATTTTAATGCATTATTTTTTTCTATTCCTGACCCTGGATTTGCCCTCTGAAAACACTCTTTTCTTTATAGATGAGATATAATATATTTTCCACATTAAGTCTTGTTAGATGTTTTGTAGCTATAATATTGCACAAAGTTGTGGTTATACACTAGAGATTGTTGTCTGCAGCAAATTGAGCATTATGATCTCTATTTCACTTAGATCTTCCACTTTAGATAGTTGAGAAAAATAAAAGGCCATTTAAAAATCTATAACTGCATCTTTTTTTTTTTATTTTAATGTCTGCTTGTTTAATTTCAGTTTAGTTTCACTTTGTTTTTGCTTTTCAGGTGAGCCAAAAGCCATCTTATGATGGCTTAGAATTGCCCAAGATCCATTAGCCCTTCTGATCAAGTACACAAAGATAAATGAGCCTGCTGTTTGGTAGTCATTAACAAACAGATGGTGGATGAACAAGATTTCATTAGCCAATTTTCTTCTTAAGGTGAAGAGATGAGCATCTGCTCTTCACCATTTCACTAACAGCTTATCACCATAGTGTTGCTTTTTACAAAAAAAAAAAAAAAAAGTAAAGACATTTTATTTAAACATGTACGTGGTTTATACCAATTTTAATGTGTCAAAAGCAACTGAACTAAACAAATGAGTCAGCAATTCTGAAATGTGGAATAATGCTATGGGAATTGTTTTAGCTGAAATGTTTCAACATATTTTCATCTCTATTTTGACTTCTGAGATATTTTCAGAGGGAAAAAGTATCCCTATTTTACACTTTTGTGATTTAACAATATAATATATCATACCTGTCTCTCAATTCAGCTGTGTTTTTATCCATTTAGAAAGTCATAGATAAGGTGACATTATATTTGAATGGGAAAATCACTGATGAGCATCAAGAGACTTTGTTTATAGCTGTGTAATCCAGGATTCAGGCTCAGGCATTTGCTTAAGATTTTCTTTACTGATGAAAAGAATAGTTATGTGATATGCTGTGCTTTCAAGAGGGATAGAGTTTGCATGAGAGATGATAGTTCCTTGTTTTTTCCAGGTTCAAGAAAGGATAAATATGGTTTCAGATTCTCTTAAGGTAGAGGTTAAGGGAGAGAGACACTTTAAAAAGAAACTAGTATTGGGGGGAAACCAGTGTCTTGAATACTATTTCCAGTTTGCTGCACAAGAAACTGAGGAATTTCTGCTTGGGTAAGACTGAGAGCACAACCTTTCTCTTATTTGAACTTTCTCCCAATGTAAGACATGTATTTGTGTGTGTGTATTTATCTGTATGTGGATGGACTGTCTGGTATATATGAATTTATGTAAATATTCTGTTATTTGCTAATGGCTTATGAAAATGAGTTTATTTTTCATTCTATATGTTGGTTCCTATAAATGGCATCTGGAGTGAAAGGAGTTGAACCTTCAGAAATAACTTGGAGGTACCCTTTCTTATCATGACATACCTATAAATCCCTTTTCCTTAGACTTTTTTCTGGAGTCAGAAAAATATAATTCTAGTTTGGAAACACCCCTCACTAAGAAGAACAAATTAAGTCAACTTAGTGGCTCTTATCTTCTCCTTTCTTGCAGGAATCAAAGTCTACTTTGGAGTGGAGTGGCTGAGATTCCACTTTCCTATAAACTGCACTTAGATAAACCATCTGGATATATCTATCAGGATAAAATATACATAAATACTTATTCTAATATTGAATTATGTGTATAATTTGAATAAGTCATTTAACCTCTCTAAGATTGTTTTCTCACCTGAAATATTAAGGGTGATAAATCACATAAAACATTTAAGATCCTGTTAAGTCCTAAAGACAGTTTAGAATACAAAATATTTGACTTTGTATCTAGAGATGATTTTTAATGAAAAACCATAGAAGAAAATAAATAATTCTGGGACAGATGAAAGGTTGTCATGGTTTAATAGAAAACAAGCCTTAGTTAGAAAGAGCTGCCTTTAAGTTTCTTTCCCAACTTATACAGGTTATGTGACCCTTGCCAAATCATTTAATCCATAAATGCCCCAGACAATACTCTAAATCTCTGAATTGGAAAGCAAGTATAGATTATGTTCTTTGTTGGAGAGGGTCATAGAGATATGACTCATGAATATATTTATTTATAGAATAAATATAATTCAATAAGTAACAATTAAATACTCTTTATGGAGGAAGTAAGAAATATATTTTATAATTTCTGTACCTCTTGTATTTTGTTTATATTTAAATCTTTTAAAAATTTAGACAGGTTTAATGTATGACATCATTGTGAGCCAAATGTCCTGAAGATATCAAAGGAAGAAAGTTTCGACATATATTAAGGTAGAGCAGCACAATTTCTTTTGGTAGCATAGAATTAGAAAAAAAGACATCTGTTCATCAATTCAAGATTAACTAAACAAATTGTGTTAGATTAATGTAATAAAATAGTACTACAGTCTAAAGAAATGACTTCATTGAAATAGAGAAAAGCTTATATGAGCTCTTACAGAGTAAAATAAATTGAAAAAAGGAAACTGAAATAGACAATAAATGAGGAAACTACATGGCATGGTGGATAGAGTACTAGGCATGGAATCAAGAAGGTTGAAAGTCAGTTAATCTCTACCTTAGTTTCCTAAACTGTAAAATAAGAATTGTACTTACCATGGTTGGTAAAGGGATCAAATAAGATAATTGTAAAAAAAAAAAAAAAAAGCCCTTAGCACAGTGTCTGCCACATACAAAATGCTATATAAATGCTCATTCTTTCCCTCCACTCAATTAGAAAGAAATGCAAAATGGAATTGAACCAGATAAAGTATAATGCCTAAAATTGTCCTTAGAAAGATTGTAAAACACACTTACACATTTTAATTAAAAAGTAGGGGATTGTAGATATGAAAAATTATATCTATTGTCAGACATGAACAATGTGTTAATTTAGCTAAATTGTGTGTTTTTTTTTCCTTTGTAGTTTTAATTACAAAGAATTATTTACCAGGAAAGAAAAAGGACACGTACAGAAAAATAAAAAAGATATTTTTAAAAATTCTAAAATCAGATCTTGATACCTAGAAAAAATATTTTTAAAAATAAAAGAGAAAAGGCATGATTATGAAAATCATCAAACAATGAAAAAATCATAAAAATAATTTGATTCTATACAATTAAAAAATTCAAGAATGAAATCAATGAAAACTATTACAAAAAGAGTGGTACAGTGGGCATAGTATTTGTGTAAAATACACTTGATAAAAATGTGATATCTAAGCTAGATGTATAATCGACACAAATATTTTACAAAGGCATTCCCACATAGCTCATTGATCAATGATGTATTGCCAAATGTAATCATCATATAAGTATTTTTTTACCAAATTGTTTTCTTTTTGCAAGGGGCCTTTTTCTCATAATTAGGGTCTTGCCCTTTCTTGTATTTTCAGATTTTTCCACATAAAAGTACTTAATAAATGCATATTGGTTTGCTAGAGACATAAAAAGCAATGTTTGAAATAAATGATCTTTGTAAGTCACCTTCAGAGGCGATGACTAAAACTGAGGCATGAACAGTAAGTAGCTCAAGGCAAGGTGAAGAATAGATGGAAGACGTAAGAGTAGAATCTGCAATTTTAAAGGGTTTTAAATATAGATGTTATTGTGACCAAATAATAAGTGAAAAAATATCAAAGTTAAAACTCTTGATGGAAAACTCTGAGGACCTTTCCATACTGACATTGTTTTGGTTTGGGGAGGAATTAATAACGAGCCTTATATTTTTGAGCAGAAAGAGTATATTCAGAGTTGGATTAAAGTAGTTTGAAGGAATAAACTGCAATAACTTATTTGGCAGAAACTCAATGACCTGATGTGTATGGGGAGAAGGAAAATGTTGTGTGAGTCTGTATGTTTGAATGTGTTTCTGCATGTGTGTTTACATATATGCATTGCAGTGGATGCTTTCCTTTTTCTTCCCATAAAAAGGAAAAGAATTATCAATTAAGAGCTTTGAAGCAAATGAGAAAATGACCATGAAGCAAACTAGAAGAACCATCTGTGCCTATAAGAGTAGAATGAACCATTGGAATAAAAGGTGGAAAACTAGAAGAAAAATCACTTGTGCCTTCCAGGAGAAGAGAAAAAATAACCTAAAGGCTAAAAGGGAGACTACTTGGGGAGTAAGTAGAGATGATGAAATAACTTTCTCTTTTCTGGGCAATAGGAAAATAAGCATAGGACTTTCCTGCAGGTCCATGTCAAACAAATACAGGATGAAGGAGGTAAGCACAAGTTCCATGTAGATCTAAAACCCATAAACCTTAAGATTTTAGGCTATGTGTGGGATGAACAAAGTGAGGTTTCTATCCTAGACTGTAGAATTCCAGTTCTGAAGCTTTTACTATGACCTTAGTTACATTCAGGTCTCTGGTTCTTCTTTGGTCACAAATGCCTCTATTCTCCAAATGTTTGATAGGTAAACTATCCCTGGCTCTCTAATTTGCTTATAGTGTCACCTTTTATGGCAAAATCATGAACCCATTTCAACTTTATCTTGGTATAGAGTATGAGGTTTGTTTATACCTAGTTTTTGCCATAGTTTTCCAGTTTTCCCAGCAATTTTTGTCAAATAGTGAGTTCTTATCTCAGAAGCTGGAGCCTTTAGGTCTTTTTCTTCATTGGTAGCTCACTCATTTCCTTTTTTTAATGGAAAAAAAGGAAAAACATCCACTGTGCACATGTGTACATGCAGCACACACACACACACACACACACACACACACACGGACATCTGGCTTGTGCTGAATAAGTTATTACGTCTGTTCCTTTGTACTATTTTCATCCAACTCTGAATATATTTATTTCGCTCAAACCTATGAGACTCATTATTAATTTCTTTCCCCAAAAGGACAGAGAGAATAATATAAACAAAGGGAAATGGGATAGAGGGAAATAGTTAGTAATAGTACTGAAAAAAATATTCAAACAAATTTCTCTGATAAACGTTTCATTTTTTAACATACAGAGAACTGAGCCAAATTTGTAAAAATAAGACCCATGCCCCAATTGACAAATGAACAAAAGATATGAAGTTTTCAGCTGAAATAGTCAAAACTGTCTATAGACTATCTATAGACATGGCTATCTATATGGAAAAATGTTCTAATTAATTGATTGAAAAAATGCAAATTAAAACTATTCTAATGTACCACTTCATACATATTAAATTGACTACTAGGAAAAAAAATAAAAAATAAATTAAAAAAAATAAATAAAAAAAATAATAAATTGACTACTAGGACTGAAAAAAATTATAAATGGTGTAGGGAATGTGGGGGAATGAGACATTAATACTGTATTGGTGAAGCTGTAAACTGTTTCAACTGTTCTTTCAAACAATTTGGAACTATATCCAAAGGTCTATAAGTCTATGCATACTTTTGACATAACGATATTCAAAAGCAATCAAAAAAAAAGTTTCAATGAGAAAGGACATTTATGTAAAAAATATTTACAGTAACTCTTTTTTTGGGAACAAAGAATTAGAAATTGAGAGGATTTCCATCAATTGGTAAATGACTAAACAAATTGAATCTTTTCTAATCACCCAGATCTAAATCTTGCCACTGGAAACAGATGGCTCTGGGGGAGAAAGTGAAGCTGGTGACTTTTTACAATCTTGTTTTACCTAAATCCAATTCACTTGCAAGGTTTTCTTTGAGAATGAAGGATAAAAAAACAAGCTAAAAGTTAACAACAATGCAATAACTATGTAAATAGTCACTAGAGCAAAAAGGAACACAAATCAATTTGAATTTAGCTACTCTGTAAGAATTGGTAAGTTAAATAAAAATTAGCAGAAAAAACAAATAATTTAATTAAAGATGATGAAAGTAATGTAACAATATACCAGAAAAATGGGAATACAAGCAAATGAATCCATAGAGGATAATTTATATCTTTAAAGTCTTTAGAAAGACCATATCAAGGAAGAGACTATGCAACTAAAACTAGAGCAAATAAATAACTTGAAAATTTTTAGTAAAATAGAAAAATTTGCAAGATGTTTGTAATGGGCTGAGGCTTGAGTTGATGCGCTGAGGTCCCAAGCACGTGAGGCTAAATAGTAATTGGACCATACTCTATCAATATATATGCTTGGAGAAAGAATGGCCCCCGCCCACTCTTTGTGCAAGTCCTGATGTGTTGTATAGGAAATGACGATTTTGGAGGGTGGAGGCAGGAGAATGGAGAGGGAAGTGGAAAGAGAGACTGCTGGCTGGTGTCTTGACACAGCTGCTCGCATTGCTATCCCAACTGTCCTTCACCTCTAATCCCCCTCTGCTAGCTGGTTTTCTGTTTACCCATATTGTTATTGCAATTCTTCTTCACCTTTTCACTTCAATAAAGATTAAAGATTTTTCCCTTAATCTGAATTCCTGAATCCGGCTGATTTTAAATACATGGTCATCACAAATGTTGACAAAAAAGAAATCCAAAATTGAATTATCAAATAAAATATTTTCTAAATTAATGTAATGCATAAAATAAGCAATTAATTATTTAAAAGGAAGAAATAAAATGATTCATATCAAAAATAAAAAGGAAATTCACAACAAATCAAGAAAAATTAAGCATATGATTAAAAAACTCTCAAGACGGAATAAAAATGAATTTTATCAAACATTCCAAGAGCAATCAGTGCTTCAAAATAATTTACAAAAATAGCAAAAGAATGAATCCTACAAAATTCCTTCTATGAAAGATATGGTCTTGACATGTGAATCAGAGAAAATGTAAACAGAAAATTTAGAGAAATATCCCTAATGAATATTGGCATAAATATTAGCAAAATGACAAACAAAATATGACAAAGATTATATACTATGACCAGGTTAAATGTATGGCAAGAATAAAGTCTGATTGAATGTTAGGAAAATCATAAATATAGTTATCTTTGTTAATAACAAAATCAGCAAAATCAGCAAAAATACATGGTTTCATCAACAGATGTAAAAATATGACCATATAAAATAATTATTTCTGGTTTAAAACATTAGAAAATCAAGAGTAAATAAACCTTTCCTTTCAATAATAATATCTATACATATGAATCAATATGCATAGATTGATTCATATACCAAGCAAGAAGAGAAATGTAGAAACTCCTCTTGAAATAAATATAAAATTATTAAAATACTTGGGAAAATATCTACTAAAAAATACACAAGAACTCTGAATGAAACTATAATCTATATGAAGAGACTGAAAAAAATGGATACAATTAGTCATCAAAATAAGAATGACAATACTATTTAAATTTCTTATTTAATGTTATTTCAAAGAACTGAAGTATTACTTCATGTAACTAGAATATTTCAAAATCCATGTAAGGGCATACAAGTTAAAGAAGTACAAGGGAAATAATTAAAAAGTAAGTAAAAGGGGAACTTAATAGCAGATCAGAAACTATAATACAAAGTAGTAATTCTCAAAATAATAGTTAAGAACTACTTAAAAATAAAGTGGTAAACCAGTGTATCAGATCAAATATACGATTACAGATTGAGAGAAAAGTCTTCGCCATAAAATGCAGACTTCAGGATTGATAAAATAACTTCCTATTAAGAAATCTATTAGCTTAATGCAGGGCTTCTTAAATTTTTTCCACTTACGGTACTTTTTTTGCCTAAGAAGTTTTACTAGGCCTGGGCAGTATAAAGATACAAGACAGATATAGAAATCAAACATAACTGATAGTAAATTCCATGACTGCCACATTCAGTTATGCAATTCCCTATGGCGTTACAATCCATAGTTTAAGAAACTTTGGCCTAATGTTTAATAAAAACATTCCTGATAATAAATTTCCAGTAGTAAAACAATATTTTGGTATTGTGACAAGGTCTTAGTATATGATAAATTACAAGTAAAAAAATTAATATTATGGAAGAAATAAAATTTAATACATACCTTATATGTTATAGGGCAAGATAAATTCCAATTGTATGTGTAAACTAGTTGAAACAGTTCCAACCATAGGCATATTAAAGAAAAATGGAAAATATATAACAGATCTATGGATGAAAGAAAAATACAGGAAAAATATATAAATCACAGAAAACAAAATAGGTAATTTTTTGTATAAAATTTATTTTTATACACAAACTAATCAAACAAAGCTGAGCTGAAAAGGAAAAATGTAGGGAGAATTTTTACAGCATATCTCTATTAAAGGTATAATTTTTGATATCAATTCAAATGTATTAGAATAAGAACTGTGCCTCAGTGGATAAATGGTCTAAGGATATGAAAAATTTTGTTCTTATGAGAAGTAATTCAGTTTCTCTATAGCCATATGAATAAGAAATGCCTTCTTATTAGTAAGTTCATTTCAAACCATTTCAAGTACGTGACTCCCTCCATGGGAACCTAGTTTTTCTTTAACCCTATGAGACAGGGAACATGCCACATGTGTTTGGCTTCACTTTTACAATCCCAGGAACTAGCCACTCCATGTGACACAATGGATGTCAGGGAGGGTTGACTCCCTCCCTGACATCTACATTAATCAAGTCATATCTTGGAAGCCCATCTGGCATTTCCTTCTCCTATACCTAACTTTCTATGTGTAAGCAAGTTGGCTCTGTGCTGACTTTGTTTTCAAGCACTATAAATTCAGGCCAGTTTTGATCGTAGCTGGAACCTCACCCACCTGGGATCTCTCCCGTTTGGAACTCAATGGCCGTTCACTAGAGGTTTTCCCCAGCCTGCTGCAACTTAGAGATGGTGCTCCTTCAAACAGTGATGATATCTGCTTGGGTTTCTATTTTAATCATATTTCTTCTTTTTCTTTGTCTTTTATGTATTATTTACTGTGTTGGTTGTTATTGTAGGCAATCTATTCCATGTATTGTATAATTAAATTTTACTTTTGCTTAAACTGAGTCAGAAAGCGTCATTTATAGGAGCAAATCCAAACCATTCTTAAATTCACATAACATATTTTAAAAAATGTTCCAAAATACTTTTAATAAGAAAAGTACAGATTAAAGCCATTATGAAGTTTTACCCCATCTCCATTACATTATGGAAAAAGAAAAAAATGACAGGTGCTTTGGGAAAATAGACATACTGAAGTATTGCTTTGTGCAAATGAAAAAGCGACCAGGAATTATAAACAGGAAGTTCCTAAATAGCATATAACCTTTTGAATAGCTATTCCATTGTTTGACCAATTTTTAAAGGAGATCAGGGAGGCAACAACCTGGAAACCTAGAAGATAGTCATCAACTAGAAAGACACTAAACAGATTGTGCTAATGAATGTAATATGTACTATTGTACATATTGTAATGATTTCAATGGGACCTGGAAAGCCTTCCCCCACCCCCCAAATTTTATTCAATAAGAAACATATCTCTATAGTTTTTATAGAGGAAGTTGACTATGTCCATGGACAAATCCACCTCTAAATTGGAATTCTGCTACTGTTACAACCCCAGACTCAGTCTTCTTGTCAGCACAAGGGGGAATAACACTTTGTGTCTCTGTCAGCTTCATCCTGAGTAAATCGGAAAGGTTGCTCACATCCCAGACCTTTACTTTTAGCCATCCTATCTCAGGATGATTTCTTCAGAGCATGGAAGGCACCGTCTCAGAGGGCAGATGAAGGTGATGCCACAGGTACTGAATGCCATCATTGGTGAAATACTAATAGAAATGATTCCATGCAAACTGCAACTTAACATAACCACAAGACTTTAGAGAATGCATGACTTTCATGACATAGAGATTGGGCACATTCTTCAGGATGCTTGGGCATGAAATCACCCTTTTTCTTCTTAAAAATGAGTTAATGGGTGGCAATTTATTCTTCTTTGCCATCAACATCTCAGGGGAGTAAGGGGTGCTGCTCAAGACAGAGTCGAGAATGGAAAGATAACATGGAAAGAGTTATGAATTGGTAAAGAGTGAATTCAACAGAACTAGAAGAATGATTCATGCAATATTTCAGGGACAAACTTTGAAAGATGTAAGAACTTTGTCATGTGATGATTATCTTGCATTTCAGAAGACTAATGATGAAGTAAACTATCAATTTCTGATAGAGAAGAGATTATTTTAGGGTACAGAATTTATATATATATATATATATCCATGAGGAAGCTTGTTTTCTTGAACTATGCAATTAACTTGTTTTTTCTTAATTTTTCTTTTCAAGGGGGTAGGAAATAGAAGGGAGAAAAAATAGATTTCTATTATTTTGTTAAAATTCATTTTTTAAAGAATGATTTAATAAAGATAATGGTATTGAAAATTCAGCAAAGGTGTCCCTGAGAAGGTCCTTGTTCTTGATGTTGATATGGCTCTGCTCACTTCATTTTGCATAGTTCATGTAGTTCTTACCAAGTTTAAACCAAGCTCTCATTATTTCTCATAGCACAATATTATTGCATTGAAATCATATACTATAACTTGTTCAGCCATTCTTCAAAAGATGAGCATCTCCTCATTTTTCAATTCTTTGTTGTCACAAAAAACTGGTAGAGAATATTTTTATACATAGAAGTCTTTTTGATTTTCCTTTAATTTATTTTTGGAACATAGACTTAGAAAATGTATTTCTTAATCTAAAATTTAAAATAATGAACAAATTTGTAGGCCTTTGGACAGTTTCAAATTATTCTCCAGAATGTTCAGACTAGTTCAAAACTTCACCAACAGTACATTAGTGTACAAATTTTCTTTCATTCCCTCTAATATTTGTTATTTTTGATAGATATGAGATGGTTGTCTTAATTTTCAATTCTTTAATCAATAGTGAGTTAGAGCCTTATTTCATATATCTATAGATACCTTTGATTTCTTCTTCT
The DNA here is from genome assembly GCF_016432865.1 of Antechinus flavipes. Lineage (NCBI taxonomy): Eukaryota > Metazoa > Chordata > Mammalia > Dasyuromorphia > Dasyuridae > Antechinus > Antechinus flavipes. The sequence goes on from NC_067400.1 coordinate 401,711,216, forward strand.
GAAAACTTCTTGTTTATATTATTTGACCATTTATTATTTGAGGAATGGCTTTTATTTTTTATAAATTTGGCTTAGGTACCTACATAGTTGAGAAATGAGGCCATATTTGAGAAATGAAAAATTTGCTGTAATTTTTTTATATTACTTTATTGTATATGGCATACCTTTAATTGAAATTCAATAGCCCTGATTATCTCTTTCATTAGGAATTTTGCTTTTGCATTGTCTGAAACCATGATTGCTACTGTTGTCCTCTTTACTTTGGCTAAAGCATACTAGATTCTGCTCCAGTTCTTGTTTTAACTCAATGTGTATGTCTTCCTATTTCAAGTCTGTCTCTCATAAATAACATATGGTTGGAGTCAGTTCACACCCATGATCTGTGTCAATATAGATTTCTTATAATCATCTAATTCATGATAATGTTAGTAAGTAATTACATATATAACCTTGGCATATAAGAATGCAAAGAGTTTGAATTTGCTGAGTTCCGTTTAATTTCTTTTTCATATTTACCATTTTATGCTTTTACTGAGTCTTGTGTTTGAATGTCACATTTTCTATTCAGCTCTGATCTTTTCATCAGAAATGCTTAAAAGTCTTCTTTTTGATTAAATGTCATTTCATCCCCTGAAGAATTATGTTAAATTTTACTTGTTTGATTATTATTGGTTGTAATTCTCATTCTTTTGCTTTCAGAAATAACAAATTCCAAGTCTTCTGTGCTTTTAATGTAGAAGATGCTAAGTCTTGTGTGATACTGACTATGGTTCCATGATATTTGATTATTTCTTTTTGGCCTTTTATATTATCTTCTCTTGACTTGGGAGTTGTGAAATTTGGCAGTAGTATTCCTGGGAATTTTTATTTTGAGATTTCTTTCTAGTGATCATTTTAATTTCTTTTTAAAAATAATTCAGTGGTTTTTTTTTTTTTTTTGTGGTATGGGAATTTGCTGTTTGTTTTTTTATTTTTTTATTTTATTTTATTTTTTTTAATTTTTATTTAATAATTACTTTATATTGACACTCGTTTCTGTTCCGATTTTTTTTTCCCTCCCTACCTCCACCCCCTCCCCTAGATGGCAAGCAGTCCTTTATATGTTGGATATGTTGCAGTATATCCTAGATACAATATATGTTTGCAGAACCGAACAGTTCTCTTGTTGCATAGGGAGAATTGGATTCAGAAGGTATAAATAACCCAGGAAGAAAAACAAAAATGCAGATAGTTCACATTCGTTTCCCAGTGTTCTTTCTTTGGGTGTAGCTGCTTTTGTCCATCATTTATCAATTGAAACTCAGGTCTCTTTGTCAAAGAAATCCACTTCCATCAAAATATGTCCTCATACAATATCGTTGTCGAAGTATATAATGCTCTCCTGGTTCTGCTCATTTCACTTAGCATCAGTTCATGTAAGTCTCGCCAGTCCTCTCTGTATTCATCCTGCTGGTCATTTCTTACAGAACAATAATATTCCATAACATTCATATACCACAATTTACCCGGCCATTCTCCAATTGATGGGCATCCATTCATTTTCCAGTTTCTAGCCACTACAAACAGGGCTGCTACAAACATTTTGGCACATACAGGTCCCTTTCCCTTCTTTAGTATTTCTTTGGGATATAAGCCCAATAGAAACACTGCTGGATCAAAGGGCATGCACAATTTGATAATTTTTTGGGCATAATTCCAGATTGCTCTCCAGAATGGTTGGATTCGTTCACAACTCCACCAACAATGCATTAGTGTCCCAGTTTTCCCGCATCCCCTCCAACATTCATCATTATTTTTTCCTGTCATCTTAGCCAATCTGACAGGTGTGTAGTGGTATCTCAGAGTTGTCTTAATTTGCATTTCTCTGATCAATAATGATTTGGAACACTCTTTCATATGAGTGGTAATAGTTTCAATTTCATCCTCTGAAAATTGTCTGTTCATATCCTTTGACCATTTATCAATTGGAGAATGGCTTGATTTCTTATAAATTTGAGTCAGTTCTCTATATATTTTGGAAATGAGGCCTTTATCAGAACCTTTAACTGTGAAAATGTTTTCCCAGTTTGTTGCTTCCCTTCTAATCTTGTTTGCATTAGTTTTATTTGTACAAAGGCTTTTTAATTTGATGTAATCAAAATTTTCTATTTTGTGATCAGTAATGGTCTCTACTTCATCTTTGGTCACAAATTTCTTTCTCCTCCACAAGTCTGAGAGATAAACTATTCTATGTTCCTCTAATTTATTTATAATCTCATTCTTTATGCCTAGGTCATAGACCCATTTTGATCTTATCTTGGTATATGGTGTTAAGTGTGGGTCCATGCCTAATTTCTGCCATACTAATTTCCAATTATCCTAGCAGTTTTTATCAAATAATGAATTCTTTTCCCATAAGTTAGGGTCTTTGGGTTTGTCAAACACTAGATTGCTATAGTTGACTATTTTGTCTTGTGAACCTAGCCTTTTCCACTGATCTACTAATCTATTTCTTAGCCAATACCAAATGGTTTTGGTGACTGCTGCTTTATAATATAATTTTAGATCAGGTACAGCTAGGCCACCTTCATTTGATTTTTTTTCATTAATTCCCTTGAGATTCTCGACTTTTTATTGTTCCATATGAATTTTGTTGTTATTTTTTCTAGATCAATAAAATATTTTCTTGGAAGTCTGATTGGTATAGCACTAAATAAATAGATTAGTTTAGGGAGTATTGTCATCTTTATTATGTTCGCTCGGCCGATCCAAGAGCACTTAATATTTTTCCAATTATTTAAGTCTGACTTTATTTGTGTGGAGACTTTTTTATAATTTTGCTCATATAATTCCTGACTTTCCTTTGGTAGATAGATTCCCAAATATTTTATGGTATCAACAGTTATTCTGAATGGAATTTCTCTTTGTATCTCTTGCTGTTGGGTTTTGTTGGTGGTGTATAAAAATGCTGAGGATTTATGGGGATTTATTTTGTAACCAGCTACTTTGCTAAAATTATGAATTATTTCCAATAGCTTTTTAGTAGAATCTCTGGGGTTCTCTAGGTATACCATCATATCATCTGCAAAGAGTGATAGTTTGGTTTCCTCATTGCCTACTCTAATTCCTTTAATATCTTTCTCGACTCTTATTGCCGAGGCTAGTGTTTCTAATACGATATTAAATAATAATGGTGATAGTGGGCAACCTTGCTTCACTCCAGATCTTACTGGGAAAGGTTCCAGTTTATTTGTTTTTTTTTAACATTCTTTTATTTTTTAAAGTTTGAGTTCCAGATTTTCTCTTTTCTTTATAACCACTCCCACATCCACTGAGAAGTTAATCAGTATGATATAAATTATATTTGTGAAGTCACTCAAACATTTCTGTCCAAAGGTGCAATAAAAATTAAAAAAAAGTAAGAAAATTTTATTTCTTCTTGCATTAAGAATTCATCAGTTTTCTTTCCTTCTCTTTTTTTCATCATATATTTGTTTGATCATTTTCCCAGCCTACTTCTTGACTTTGAACTTTTTGTTAAAGTAGGACTCTGCTCACTTGGAATGGTAAGGCACTGTGAGGAACTTCAGGCATTATGGTACTGTTATTTATTTATTATTTTGCTGAGGCAATAGGGGTTAAGTGACTTGTCTAAGGTCACACAGCAAGGAAGTATTAAGTGTTTGAGGCCAGATTTGAACTCAGGTCCTCCTGAGGGTTGGTGGTCTATCCAGTATACCAACTAGCTGCCGTGGTGCTGCTATTTTTAAAACTAATTCTGGTGGTTTTTTAGTTTTGAGTGTTTCCAAAAAGGTGTTATTCTGGAAAGATACAATCACTGCTTTCTTGGTCAATGCTCTGGATTTTCCCCAGGAAATATTCCTGATTCCCTGCAGCTCCAAGCAAGAAACATCCTCCTTTTCCGTAGAACTGTGACCAGGTTAATTGTTTCATTGTGATTGATCACAAGCATTCCTCTCTGTCCTGAGAAGTATTACCTAGAACTTACTTATGGGCATTAAAGTTGCAAATCAGTGTCAGGTACAACCATAGTTCCCTGTAATATCTTTTAATCAATTATCTAATACTTTTACTGTCTCTGGGCTGATATCTCTACTGTAGACATCACAAAACATCTTAAGTTAAAAAAATTGCTTCCTGCAATCTTTTATTGACTCTGCAACCCCAAAATTATAGTTGCTTGGAGGAGAATGCTGAGAGATTCAGTTGGGTACTATTCTGTACTCTGTCATCTTCCAATTGTGTTTTTTAATATGTTATTTTCATCAGTAATTTTGGGCTTCTTTTAACAATCTGTTACCTTTAAACACTTTTATCTTTTTGTCCAAGAATTTTTTGTTGGGATTGTGTCCAATTAGTGTCTTTCTTTTAATCTTTGCTTGGAGCTGTTTTCACACTTGTGTCTTTTTTTTTTTTTTTTTTTGTGTGTGAGTGTGTGTGTGTGTGTGTGTGTGTGTGTGTGTGTGTGTGTTGGACTTCCCTACCTCTGTGGCAGCTTTTTTTGGTCAAGTTCTTTTATTTTTATTTTATCATCTTTCCACCACATACTTTTAAGATAGTGTGATCCAGAAAGAAGGATGTTCAATGCTTTCCTGATCTGCAATGTTTTTCCTTTTTTTTATTTTTTTAACTTGGAAGAGCCTCTGTTCCCTGCAGCAGGGAATGCTTGTATTTCTCTAAGTTCTGGAACTGTATTGTGGCTACTCTCTACTACAGCCATTGGCTCTCACACTTCTGGAACTGTGACCCATGTTCCTGTCCCATTATGACAATTGACAAGCACTCTTCTCTGCTCTAGAACTGTGTATGGGCAAGAGTTGTCAGAGAGTGCCAAGATTATACACACAGGGCCAATAAAAACTCCCTTATAATCTCTTTTTAACCAGTTTTTCAAACTCCTTACCATCTTTGGCCCAAGAACTCCTCAAGCTGCTACTGCTACTGTTGGCATTGCCTCTCCATGGCCCTCTGTTGGTGCTGCAGCTGAGTGAGTTACAAGCTATCTCGATTACAGATTCATTGACCTTTCTAAGTTTTCTTTAGGCTGGAAAAATGTTTTACCTCAACCTTTTGTTAGAGTTGTTTCCCAGAATTTGATTTGAGACGTATTTTAAAATATTTTTCAAAAGGGAATATTGGGAGATTTTCCTTGGGTTGCTGCCTGTACTCTATCATCTTGGCTCTCCCTCTACAGGGAAGCTTTTAAAAGAGCTATTTGCTTAAAGAAGAGGGAATGCCTTAAAAAAAAAAAATGATGTATGGAGTGTTTCCCCTCAGTCATGAAGTGGTGGCAGTATAAACATTACTTCTTAAGAAACCCACATCTCTGAGAATATTGGAAAAATTATAAGGAATAAGTAGAAAGGCACAAGACCTTTTTTTAAATCTTGGATTCTAGGTCAAGTAGCTCAAGTGCTAAAGGGAAAAAATACCAAAAAAAATGTTTTTTCTCATCCACCGCCCCTGGATTACTTCAGTAAGGAAGAAATAAACTTACTTCAGGGGAAAGAAATAAACATTTATTAAGCATTGGCTTAGTAAATGCTAAGTACTTTACAGATATGTATTTCTCATTATAACCCTACAAGAGAAATACTATTAATATTGTCATTTTACAGTTGAGGAAACTGATCCAAAGAGATATTAAGTGACTTGCTGAGGATCATACAGCTAGGAAATTTCAGAGGCTGAATCTGAGCTCCAATCTTCCTGGCTCTCAGAGTTTTATCCGTTGTTTCATCTACATATCTCTGTTTGTTGTTCAGTCCTGTTTTACTCTTTGTGATGCTGTGGACCAGAGCATGACATCCATGGAGTTTTCTCAGCAAATATAGTGGTTTGACATGTTATTCTGTTCTCCTGTGGATTAAAGTAAACAGTAGTTAACTTTAATCCATAGGAGAAAGGAATAACAAACCAAACAAATCTCTTGTGTCCAGGATAACACAGCTAGTGACTGAGGCTGGATTTGAACTCATGTCTTCCTAATGCCCGGTACAGTGCTTCAACCATTGAGCCATCTAGCTGCCTCCCAGATGCTTCTGAGTGCAACTGACACTCATTTCTAAATGTGTGTTTTTTTCATTCTGTCAAAAAATACACTTAAGTGATATAATGTTCTTTTTTACACCCAATGCTTATTCTATGTGTTACATTCCCTTATATTCTTTTTTATAGCATAGAAACCCAGGGTAAGTGTAAGAGAAATATGGGAGACTTTGACCTTCCAAAAGATAAGGCTTGAGTCCCAACCTTCAGCCCTTTATAGTGAATTTTCTCTCTCTAACTGGGGGGCATAATCATGAGCCACTTATATTTCAAAATTATACTTCCAAGAGCAGAATTTTCATCCATATCAAATCTTTCCTATCAGAATATAAACCAAAATATTTTCCCCAAAGTAGTGTTATAATAATTTTCCTGCTTAGTCTGCTCACTGCATTAGCCCATCTCTCACATTTCATTTTCTATTACAGATACACAGAGTATATACTTATTAAAATTGACTTGAAATATACACAATGACAAAGAAACTCAGAAAAGGGAACATAATCTGGGAGAAAGGAGATTTGCTGAAAATAAGGTAGGGAGTACATTACTTGCAATGTGGATGTAATCATTTTTTCATTTGTGAATTAACCTTCCTATTCTCTATTTCCAAGGAAAAAAACTCTTCTATTTCTAGTAACATGAACAATACCTCATCACTCAGCCAGTTATTATGCTATTAGGAAGTATTTGGATATTTACTTGGAGCTTGAGGACATAGTATTTTCTATATTTCCCATCAGCTATCCTGCTTTTAGTGTTTTTTGGTCTTCTCTGTAATTCCCTTGCTCTAATATCTATGCTCCCTCTCCCCTTTTCCCCCAAAATTCTTTTGTGTGATGTCTTCTACTATTAGATTTAAGTTTCTTGAGAGCAAGGACTGTCTTGTTTAAACTTATATTTACATTTCCAGAGCTTAGCATTGTGCTTGGGATGCAACAGGGGCCTAATAAATGTTTATTGACTGATTGGTTGTCCTCTTGATACGTTCAAATAATTCCTCCTAAGTCTTAATCACTGATGTATGATACTATTGTGGATAATAATGTTATATCATACTGTTATATGAAAATGTTGTATACTGTTGCATAATCAAATGTTGCAATCATTTATTCATTGTTGTATGCCTGTGATACTGGACAGTAGATTAGTGTCCTGCTAGAAAACTGAATTCCTTCAATTTGAATTATCTTTGGAAGAATCTGAATCACGTGACAGAATAAGATACCAGACAATAGTCTTTTCTTATCTAAACTGTCAAGAAGAGAACACGGTTCAGATGGATTGGCCAAGTTTGAATGCCAAATATATGCTTGCCAAAAAGACAACTTTATGAAGAATTCATACAGGGGAAGCACCCATATTATGGTCAGAAAAAAAGCAATCAAAAGACACTTTTAAGAACTTTGCTTATGTGACATGGAAAACACTGACACAGGACCATCCAGCATGGCATACCTTCATAGAGAAAGTGCTGTGTTCCATGCACAAAAATGTTTGTGGCAGCCCTTTTTGTAGTGGCAAAAAAACTGGAAACTGAGTGGATGCCCATCAGTTGGAAAATGGCTGAATAAGTTATAGTATGTGAACCTTATGGAATATTATTGTTTTATAAGAATAGATCAGTAAGATTATTTTAGAAAGCCCTGGAGAGACTTACATGAACTAATGCTAAGTGAAATGAGCAGAAACAGATCATTGTACAGGGAAACAATAAGATTATTTGAAGATCAATTCTGATAGATATGGCTTTTTCCAACAACAAGATTATTGAGATTAGTTTCAATAATCTTGTGATGAAGAGAGTCATCTATACCCAGAGAAAGGACTGTGGGAATTGAATATGGACCACAACATAGCATTTTCACTTTTTCTGTTGTTGTTCTCTTGCTTTTTTGTTTCCTTTCTCAGTTTTTTTTCCTTCTTGATTTTATTTTTCTTATGTAGCAAGATAACTGTATACACACACACATATACACATATATTGGATTTAACATATATTTTAACATATTTAACATGTATTGGATTACCTTCTATTTAGGGGAAGGGGTAGGGAGAAGGATGGGAAAATTTGAAATACAAGATTTTGCAAGGGTCAATGTTGAAAAATTGCCCATGCATATGTTTAAAAAATTAAAAGGGTTAATAAAAATAAAATCAGCTTAAATTCCCCCAAAATGTGCTGTCCTCTATGAGCAAAGAATTGAAGTATCTCAAAAGAAATATGAGATACTCAAAGATAGAGAATTCAAACCAAATGTTCATATGGACTATTTGTGCCTTCCTCTGCCAGAGCAGCCACAGTCAGGCACATTATAACTTTAGAGGACAAAGGACAACAACCAATTAACCAATGGTTCTAAGTGATTTTTAGCTTAATTTTTTTCACAAGTTTAATGAATTAGGGCAAGTAACAGGTTTTTTTTTTTTTTCAATTTACAAATAAGGAAATTTAGAACCAAAACATCTGGATGGTCTATCCACATTTATGTTTTTGATAAAAAAATGACCTGTGTTCTTTTCACTTTCCACATTTCTATACTTTCTATACTTCCATTCAAAATTTCCTAGAGGTAGAATATCCTCAACTTCCTTAAGTAAGTTTTTCCCATCGCTTGAACACACTTGGTGTTAAAAAAAATCATATTGCTATAATTCTTTCTTTCTCTTCCTTTACTTCTTATTCTTCTCATTCTTAGTCTGTTTCTATCATCTCCTCCTCCTTTTCCTTTCTACGCTTCCTTTCTTCTGTCTGTAGTCTACTTTTTTCTCCATCCTTGTGTTTTGTTACTGTCCTCCATGTATGTTCATGCTTTTAGTTTCAATGAACTTTTCCTGATGAAGCATAAGTCAACTTTTTTTTTTTTTTTTTTTGGTCAAGAGCCTACGTTGTTGCAGACATTGTTATATGCCAGGGATTATGAAAATCATTACCTACTCTGCAGCTTACAGTCAAATGGGAATCTTACAGTCTAATATAAACAAGTATGCACAAACTTATCTCTCAGTCTATCCATCTATGTCTATTTTTAGGGCAGCTAGGTGGCAGCTAGGTAGAGAGCTGGAGCTGGAATCAGGAAAATTCAACTTCATAACTTAAAATCTATTTTCAGTTACTAATTGTGTAATGCTAAGTAGGCATATATATGTATGAATAATTGGAAATAGTCAGTGGATAGCATTATCATTAAAGGGACTTGAAAAAAGCTTTTTTATACAAAATGGGACTTTAGTTGAGACTTGAAGACAGCCCAAAAAGATGGTAACATGAATCATGATCAATCATTATTCTGATTTGGTGAAGTAACTCAAAATTCTGATGTTATTCACCTTTGTATTCATTTCCAGTCCTACATAACATAAGTGGAATGAAAAAAATGAGAGTAGGGTACACTGGGTACACTGGTAATTAGGAAAATGAAGGACTTTTTATGCATATGTGCCCTCTCACAGCTCAGAATTTTAGAAAGCCTGAGCAAGGAATGTGTGTCACTCTTCTTGATCATAATGAATGGAGACATTTTCATTAACATTATTACATGGTACTCTTGTTTTTTATCTTGTTTATTTAACAACAGCTTGCAACTCATCTGGGGGAATTGGTGCTATGACTTTTTTTCCTTTTGTTATCAAGAATTCATTGGGAGGGAGACTCACAACATTTTTCACCTGGAAAAGAGTTGAAAGCAATAATAAATAAATCATTAAAAGTGTCCTTTTGTTCTTGTGTGCAAATTTCACTTTGTTTAAATATTTATAGTTAATCTTATTTTTACTGAAGTGCAATGAAATTTTAATTAGCTTTGTGTAACCCAGGTAACCGTATTGATTAATATAAAAAAATCCAAAGTAGTACGATTACTGTAACATAATCAGCAGCACTGTAATAATGCATTTGTCACCTCATATAGTTCATTAATAATTAACTTGTAAACCTGGAGCTTATTCAAATTGCAACACCAAAACAGAATGATTAACAGTTTACAAATCAATTTGAAAAAGTATTTTAAGAATTTAATGAAACCTATCTGCAGCTGTTTATTCTTAGATTTATGAGCTCCTTGAGCAGGATCATTTTGTTTGTTTTCCATCTGTGATTTGTTTATTTCACTGTAAAATAATGAGTATACAAAATCCTGAGTAGGAGTTTGGAAATGTGCAAAGAAAACTGCTAAATTTGTTTCATGTGGTGGTTTCTGTGAGGTTATGACAAACAAGTAACTAGTTCTTCAGCAGCTAAACAATGATGAATTGAACTCAGAGTCCAAAAGGCATAGAGAGAGAGGAGCATATTTTGCATAAGAATTTATAGGAGATGATAAATACTTAAGTTTTAACCTGTATGAATACAGTATGCATATGTATGTGTTTTTCGTTATTAGCAATTTGGTAAATAATTCTTCAAAAACATAATAAAATTATTTGACTCTGAAAAATGCTAAGTTCAAATCATATACTGATGTCTTCTTCTTATTATTATTTATTATAGCTTTTTATTTACAAGATATATGCATGGGTAATTTTTCAGCATTGACAATTGCAAAACCTTTTGTTCCAATTTTTCCTCTCCTTTCCACCACCCCTTCCCCGAGATGGCAGGTTAACCAATACACATTAAATATGTTAAAGTATAAGTTAAATACAATATATCATATACTGATGTCTTAAGGAAAAAAAAACTTGGGGAGAGTCATTTAACTATAGAATTATAATAATTAAGAAAGAATCTTAGATTGTATCAAGCCCAAATGAAAATGCATTCTTCTATTTTGCTTCAATCAGTTAGCCAACTAATAACTATCAGGCACTTATTATGTGCAAGGTATTGTGCAAAGTGCTGGAGATACAAAAAGAAGCAAAAGACAGTCGCTGCTTTAAAAAAGCTCATAATCTAATGGAGGAGACAACAAATAAATATATACAAGCAAGCTAAAATACAGGGAAAATTGGAAATGAAAGAGAGATATGGTACTAGGATTAAAAAGAGTTAGAAAATTCTGTAGATGAGATTTTAATTGAGATTTTCCTTTTCCCTTCCTCTTGAATTCCAGAACTTCTCCCCCATTTAATTACTCTGTATCAGTTTTTGATTTTATAAACATTCATATGACATAATTATTCTTTTTATTTTTTTCTACATGATTCTGTTTTTTAGCATCACATTATACTGAACTCTACACAAATCATTCTTTCAAACTATCCTATTATTAATGATAATCTCAGACATATTGTTTATATTTCCCTCATATAAAATGTAACTTTTGTCCATATTGAGTCCTTTGAAATTAATCTTTGATATTTACCTTAAGTTCTCTTGGATTTTATATGGCACATTTTCTATTAGATTCAAGTTTTTTGGCCACAAAATCTTGAAAATGTGGCAATTCACTGAATGTCCTTCCCCCTGCCTCCAATTCAGCATTATGTTTAACTTTGCTGAATATAATAATTAAGTTATAACTACAGTTCTTTTAATTGTAGATATAGAGTATTCTAATATAAATGTACATGTGTATTAATGCAGAGCTTTAACATTTTTTATCTGTGTGACCTTAAAAGCAAAATATTTCATTACTATAGCCTCAGTTTACTTATTTACAATGAAGAAATTAGGTGATGACCAAGGGTATTTGGGATCTTCACCTAAATACATATATATGAACATGTATTTTTATCCTCAGAGTTTTTTACCTGGCATATAGTTGACATTTAATATATATATATTCATTGACTAGTTGATATATGCACTACATATATGCAAATATATAAAATATATTCATGAATACAAAAATAAAGCAAAGACAATCCGTGCTACTAAAATGCTCAAGTTTAATGGAGAAAACAACATGTAAATAACTATGTGAAGAAAAGATATATAAGGAATGAATTAGAGATATACTATAAAGATAATTCACTAGCATTAAGGGATATTTGGAAAGGTTCCTTGAAAAAAGGTCAGGTTATACCTGGAAGTACAAAGAATTCAGGAATGTCTGGAATAAGAAATGAGGAAAAAAAATGCCTGGAGTTGGATGTCATGTCTTATACAAGGATTTTCAAGGATATCAGTGTTATAGAATCACAAAAAAAATATAGGAATAAGTAAAGTGGAAGAGTACTTCCAGCTATGTGTTGGAGCAGATTATAAAGAACTTTAAAAACCAAACAGAAGCTGGTGTATTTTATCCCGCAAGTGATAAGAGCCTAGTTTTTTTTTTTTTTTTAATGTAGGAAGCTTTAAGAAGATCGATTTGACATCTCATGGGAGACTGGATTGGAATAGACATTGACTCTTGACCAAAAAAAAAGAACTCTTGCATTCATCTAGCAATGAGGTGATGAGGACCTGTAAGAGGTTAGAAAAAAGAAGGAGATATATTCAAAAGATATTACAAAGGCAAAATCAGTAAGACGACAACAGATTGGATATTAGAAGGGTAAACATGATTTAATAATTAAGAATGACATCTATGATTTGAGTGTGGATGTCTAGGAGGATAGTTTTATTCTCATCAGTACTAAGAAGTTGGGAAGGAAGAAAGAATTAAGGTGGAAAAACAACAAATTCAATTTAGGTATGTTGAGCTTAAGATTTCTATAGGACATTCAGTTAAAAATGTCCAAAGGGCATTTGGACATGAAGGAAAAGATATCAGGAGAAAAGGTTATGGTTACATAAATTCATCTGAGAATCATCTACATAGAGATGATGATTGAATTCATGGTAGCTTGTGTAAATACCAAATGAAATAATATAAAGATAGAAGGAACAAAAGAAGGTCCAGCACAGAGAACTGGGGAATAAACATTGTTATTAGGTGTAATTCACACAAAGATTCAGCAAAGGAATTGAGGAGTAATCATGTAGGTAAAACCATTCTACAAAGTATAACATTACAAAAAAAAAGCATATCAATTGCTGAGTGAAGTGAGTGGAACTAGAGGGACATTCTACATAGTAGCAGCAAAATTATGTGATGATCAACTATGATCGACTTAGCTCTTCTCAGCAATATAGAAATCCAAGAAAATTCAATAATGGAATGGAAAATACCATCTGCATCCAGAGAGAAAACTATGGAGACTGAAGATAGAAATGTACCTTTTTAAAAATTTTTTGTAACTTTTCCCTTTTCTTCTGATTTTTCCTTTACAACACGATTAACATGGAAACATGTTTAAAATAATTGTACATATATTACCTATATTATATACATGCTTTTTTTTTTCTTGGAAGGGGTGAGGTAAAGGAAGAGAGGGAGAATAAATTGGAACTCTAAAATCTTATGGATATTGGAGACTATCTTTCTTGTAATAAATAAAATATTATTGAATAAAGTATATCAGTGACAAAGGCTGTAGAAAAGGATAAGAATTAAGAAAAGTTTATATGTAGCAATTAAGAGATCATTTGTAACTTTAGAGAGTGCAATATTGATTGAATGTTGAGGTCTGAATCTAGATGATAGGTGGTAGGGAAGACTTTGAAAGGAGAGGAAGTGTAAATATTTTTTTGGTAAATGGCCTTCTCAAGGATGCTCACCACAAAAGCAAGTAATTATATAAGATAATGGCCCATGGGAAATTCATTTGGAAGATCAAGGAAGCATGGGCATTTCCGTAGTATATAAAGAAGTAACCATTAGAAATGGAAAGATGAAAGATAATCAAAAATGCACAGGTTATAAAGAGGGAAATATCCTGAAGAAGACATGATGAAAGATGAAATGAAATCACTTATTTATTTAGAGGGATTTTTTTGTCAAGGAAAAGCATTACTTCTTCTTTTTTTTTTTTTTTTCTGAGTCAATTGGGGTTAAGTGACTTGCCCAAAGTCATGCAGCTAGGAGATGTTAAGTTTCTAAGGCCAGATTTGAACTCAGGTCCTTCTGACTTCTCAGGGTTGGTATTCTAACCACTGTACCACCTAGCTGCCCCAAGCATTACTTCCTTAAGGGAGAAAAAGTGAAAGTGAAGATGGAAGAGTTTGGATAACTGGGTGGAAGATAGATAGATCTAAGTTCATTTAATTTCTGCACTTCTCATACTGAAAGTACTCTCCATCCCTGTATCTTCAGCTGAATATTTCTTCACATTTTTCCATTGCAAAGAATAAAAAAGGTCAACAATAATTTCATTCTTCTTCATGTTGCAGTTTTGACTCTCTAAATAGCTTTTATGAGCCACACAAAGCTATTCATGCAAGGATTTCCCCTGTATTCTTCTTTACTTGAAGTACCTTGGAATGGATGGCATATTCCAATACTTCTAGTGGAATGGTTTTCTGAGCTCTTTTCAGGATTTCTCATCCCTCTTCGCAGTCTATCTTCATCCAACCCTTAGCTGTTGCATTACCAATGACCATACTATGGTAAAATGTCTTGGCAAACAGGCTAAAACAAGGTGAGAGTAATTGAGAGACCTCAAACCTGTTGATAAGTTAGGGACATGTTTACCCCAAGTCTTTTACTGGCAAAATGGGTTTGATAATAATTTGTTTCAATACCCATGAAGGTAGCTAAAGCAGGCTCTGTGGGGTGCTTAGAGCATGGTCAGACATCAGAGACATCAAGGTCAACCACTTATTCCTGGGGCATTGACAGTCATCTTGAGTTTTGTCTTGCCATTGGACTTCAATGACTCTGGAAGAGAAAGTAAGGCTAACAATTGTGTGCAATTCTGGTTCACCTTAAACCAATTCATTCGCATCCCTCTTAATGTCAATGATCTTCTTCAAAAATGAAGGATGAACGACAATAACCTTGGTCTCTGTGGCCTTTCTTTTCTAGTTATGGCTTCATACCACAATGTCCATTTTAATGAGAATGTTTAGTCAGCCATACCCTTATTCCTCTTGAAGATTTACTCCTGAATCTTGACTTTCTCTACCATTGTCCAGCATTGAGTACCCTCCTTCCCCTATTTTTAATTCCTTTTATGTATTTTCTCTCTCATTACAATGTGAACCCCAGAGAAGCCAACACAGCAAAGACAAGGACTCACAAAAGCTCTTTCCAAAACCTTGCAAATGCCTTTAGATAAAGACTGTAAACAAATTTTAGAGCATTAGAACACACCAAGAGACAGAGTGAAGTAATTTTCCAGGAAAAGACAACTCTGAAAGCCAGCAGGAAAGCTGTTTTGTGAGGGTGAGAGAGCAGCACAGTCCAGGACAAGCTGTGCCAGGATGGCCTGGCCCCAGCAAATGCAGGTGCTGAGGCTTCTGATTCAATGACTACCAGGGGTTTCCAGACCCCTTAGCTCATAGACACCAAAGATAATGTGGAAAGATGTCAGAAAACATTTGTTACCCTAGGATGTGAAGGGAGCAAGGCAGGAGACTTGGGAGCCACTGAATCAGCAGTGGTGGCAGCAGCAGCAGCAGAAGCAGCAATCTTTGAGGATCTCAGTGCACAGAGAGTAAGGGGGTTGAACAACTGGTCAGGAGGAGATTATGAGGGTCTCTTTGCTAAAACTGAGTGAGAACTGTTGCTTTGAGTGTTCTTAGAGCCAGGTTGCAGTGCTGCTTCACAATCCCAAGGTAAGAAGGAACACTAGAGCACTAGTACCATAGACCATGTAGCCACAGTGAAGCAGGGAAACACACCCAGAAAATAATGGATTCAAAGATGCTATATCTAAACACTGAAAGAAAAAAAAAATAAGAATTGCTCTCAGGCCATGGAAGAACTTAAAAAAAGGATTTTGAAAATCAAGGAATAGAAGTAAAGAAAAAAATGGAAAGAGAAATGAGTGATGAAAAAAAGAGTACAAAAAGATAATGAGGAAAAAATGCCTTAAAATATAAAATTGGCTAAATGGAAAAGAAGGTACAATTTCTTACTGAGGAAAATGATTCCTTAAAAATAAGAACTGAGTTTCCAGGGGTGGAATCAAGATAGTGGAAAATATGCAGGTTTTTATCTGAGTTCTTCCTGGCTTCCTTTAGGTCACACTAGATCAGGTTTCTGAATTGGTTTTGGAGTGTCAGAACCCACAAATGTTGGGAGTGTAACAAATTTGAAGCAGAAGATATTTTGAAAGAACTTTAGAAAAGATCTGTTTCAATTAGGCAGCAGGTATATGTGTGGGAAGCAGCTAAGCACAGGCTCAGCACAGAAAGAAGGAATCCCACCAAATTCTTTTTCTGACAGACACAGACATAGTGCCAATACCTAAACTGTCAAAACAGGCCAAAGAAAATTATGGACCAATTTTCCTAACGGATATTGATGCAAAGATATTAAATAAACTGTTAGGAAAGAGATTATAGAAAATTTTCTCCAGAATAATAAATTATCACCCAGTACAATTTATACCAGTAATGCAGGACTGGTTCAATGTTTGGAAAACTATTAGTAAAATTGACATATCAATAATTAAACTAACAAAAATCATACAATTATCTCAATAGATGCAGAAAAAGCAATAGACAAAATCCAACACCCAATCCTATAGAAAACACTAGAGAGCATAGGAAAAAATGGAGTTTTCTTTAAAATGATCAGTAGCATCTATTTAAAACCATCGGCAAGCATTATATGTAATGGGGACAAACCAGAACCATTCAAAGTAAGATTAGGCATGAAACAGCATTGCTCAGTATCACCATTACTATTCAATATTGTATTAGAAATGTTAGCTTTGGCATATGAAAAGAAAAGAGATGAAAGGTAGTAGAGTAGGTAATGAGGAAACCAAATTATTCTCTTTGCAGATGATATGAGGTATTCTTAAAGAACCTTAGATAATCAACTAAAAACTACTAGAAACAATTTACAACTTTAAAAACGTTGAAGGATACAAAATTAATCCACATAAATCATCAGCATTTTAAAATCTTACCAACAAGGGCCAGAAACAAAAGCTACAAAGAGAAATTCCATTTAAAATAACTGTAGACAATATAAAATATTTGGGAGTCTTATCTGCCAAGAGAAAATCAGGAATTATACTAACATAATTCCAAAACAGTTTACACACAAATAAAGTCATATCTAATCAATTGGAAAAATATCAAGTGCTTATTGGTAGACTGAGCTAACATAATAAAAAGGACAATACGGCCTAAATTAATCTACTTATTCAGTGCCATACCAACCAAACTTCCAAGAAATTATTTTACAGAGCTAGAAAAAATAATGACAAAGTTCATCTGGAAGAACAAAAGATTAAAGATTTCAAAGAATTAATGAAAAAAAAGTGCAAATGAATGTGGCCTAGCTGTACCAAATGTAAAATTATGCTATAAAGCAGCAGTCATCAAAACAATTTGATACTAGCTAAGAAATAGAATAGCCAATCAGTAGAATAGGTTAAGTTCACAAAACACAATAGTCAATGATTATAGTCATCTAGATGACTAGATGACCAAAGACCCCAGCTTCTGGGATAAGAAGTTACTATTTTATAAAAATTGCTGGCAAAATTGGAAATATTAGTATGGCAGAAATTAGGCACTGACCCACACCTAATACCCTATAACAAGATGAGATTGAAATGGATTTGTGATCTAGACATAAAGAATGATATTATAAACAAATTAGAAGAACAAAGGATAGTTTATTTCTCATATTTGTGGGGAAAGAAGGAATTTGTGGCCAAAGAAGAACTGGAGTGCATTTTGGAATGCAAAATGTATAATTTTGATTATATTAACTTAAAAAGTTTTTTGTAAAAATAAAACCAATACAGACAAGTTTATAAGAAGTAATAAAGTGGGAAAAAATTTTTCAAAAGTTCTATTAAAGACTTCATTTCTAAATATATAGAGAATTGATTCAAATTTATAATAATTCAAGTCATTCTCCAACTGATAAATGGTCAAAGGATACAGACAATTTTCAGATGAAAAAATTAATTTCTAATTATATGAAAATGTGCTCCAACTCACTATTGATTAGAGAAAGGGAAATTAAGACAACTATGAGATATCACTACATGCTTCTCAGATTGGCTAAGATGACAGTAAAAGATAATTATGAATATTGGAGGGGATGTTGGTAAACTGAGACACTAATACAATATGTACATATATACAATAATACCACATATGTAAAATAATATAATATGTTTGTATAGGTGTAAACTGATTCAACCAAGCCTGAGTGTAATTTGGAGCTATACCCAAAGGGCTATCAAAATATGCATACCATTTGATCTAGTAGTGTCTCTACTGTTCCTGTATTCCAGAGAGATCGCAAATGAGGGAAATAGACCATATATGAAAAAATGTTTGTGGCAGCCCTTTTATAGTGGCAAAAAACTGACAACTGAGTGAATGCCCATCAGTTTGAGAATGGTTCAATAAGTTATGGTGTATCAATGTTATTGAACATATTGCTCTATAAGAAATGATCAATGGCATGATTTCAGAGGGGTCTGCAAAGACTGGCATGAATTGATGCTAATTGAAATGAGGAGAACAAGGAGATCATTGTATATGGCAATAGCAAGATTATACAATCATCAATTATGATGGACATGGATCTTTTCAGCAATGAGATCATTCAGGACAATTCCAATGGTCTTGTGAGGAAGAGAGCCATCTGCACTCAGAGAGTGGGCTGTGGGAACTGAATGTGGATCATAACTTAGTATTTTCACTCCTTTTGTTGTTGTTTGCTTGCATTTTGTTTTCTTTCTCTTTTTTAAAATCTTTGATCTGCTTTTTCTTGTGTAGCATGATAATTGTGGAAATATGTATAGAACAATCGTACATGTTTAATATCTATCTATCTATAAGTAGATAGATAGATAGATAGATAGACATAGATTTGATTACTTTCCATCTAGGGGAGAGGATGGGAGTAAAGAGAGAAAATAATTTTGAACACAAGATTGTACAAGGATGATGCTGAAAGTTATTTGTGCATATGTCTTGAAAATAAAAAAAAAAGCTTTAATAATAATAAAAACATCAAAAAAGTTAGAATTGAGCATATTAAGCCTAATGGCTATGAGAAAATAATAAATCAAAAATTAATGAAAAATAGAAAACAATATGAAATATGTCATTGGATATGGGAAAATTGATCTAGGAGAGAGAATTTTAAATGATTTTTCTACCTGAGCAAAAACAAAGCAATTATCATCTTTCAAGGAATTATCAAGGAAAATTGACCTGATTTTCTAGAACCAGAGGTAAAATAGAAATAGAAAGGATCCATCTCTTGCCTCATGAAAGAGGCAATGAAAACTCTTAGATATATTATAGTTAAATTCCAGAACTCTCAGGTCAAGGAATAAATATTGCAAGCATCTAGAAAGAAACAATTTAAGTATAGTGGAGCCACAGTCAGGGTAAGTTAGGATTTAGCAGTTTCAGCCTTAAAGAATCAGAGGGCTTGGAATATGATACTCTGAAGAACAATGGAGCTAGGATTAAAGCCCAAAATACCCTACCCATCAAACTTGAGTATAAACCCCCAGGGTAAAAGGTAGATATTTAATGAAATAGAGGACTTTCAAGCATTTTTGATGAAAAGCCCATGGCTGAAAATGTTTGTGGCAACCCTGTTTATAATGGCTAGAAACTGGAAAATGAATGGATGCCCAGCAATTGGGGAATGGTTGGGTAAATTGTAGTATATGAATGTTATGGAATATTATTATTCTGTAAGAAATGACCAGCAGGATAAATACAGAGAGGCTTGGAGAGACTTAAATGAACTAAGTGAAAGGAGCAGAACCAGGAGATCATTATATATTTCAACAACGATACTGAATGAGGATGTATTCTGATGGAAGTGGATTTCTTTGATAAAGAGAAGCTCTAACTCAGTTTCAATTGATCAATGAGGGACAAAAGCAGCTACACCCAAAGAAAGAACACTGGAAAATGAATGTAAACTGTTTCCATTTTGGTTCTTCTTCCCAGGTTATTTTTATCTTGTGAATTCAATTCTTCCTGTGCAACAAGAGAACTGTTTGGTTCTGCACACATATATTGTATCTAGAATATACTGTGGCATATTTAACATATATAGAACTACTTGCCATCTTGGGGGAGGGGTGGAGGGAGGGAGAAGAAAAGTCAGAACAGAAGTGAGTGCAAGGGATCATGTTGTAAAAAATTACCCAGGCATGGGTTCTGTCAATAAAAAGTTATAATTATATAAAAAAAAGAAAAGACATTGGCTGGATAGAAAATTTGACTTTCAAATACATAACTCAGAAGAAGCATAAGAAGGAAATCAGGAAAGGGAAGTAATAATGAACTTAATAAGGTTTATCTGTTAATATTCCTATGATTATATTTGTAACTCAGAAGATCATTCTCATGATTATAGCAAGTAGAAGGATTATATATGAAGAGAACATAGGTGCAAGTTGAGTATGAAGGAATAATATCCAAAAATAAATTTAAGGAGTGAGAGAAGAATGTACTTGGAGAAAGGGAAAGAGAGGTAGAATTGGATAAATAATCTACCAAAAAAAAAAACAGAAGAAAAAGATTTTACAATGGTCAGGATGAGGAGAAGGGGAAATGATTGAATGAATCTTACTCTCATCAGAATTTTCTCGAAGAGGTCATTATGGGTATAAAAACTTATCTTGTAGGAAAGTTGGAGGGAAAGAAGACAGAAGCACCAGAGGAGAGTAATTGCAGAGTGAGCATATTGGCAAGGGGAAGAGGAAGTATTTGTCAGAAGCAAAACATTCTTTAGGACCAACAGGGTGAGAGAATAGAATAAATAGGAGAAATAGTTTGCAGTAGTAATTGTGAAGCAAGTTTCTCTGAGGAAGGCCTCTTTTCTCAAATGTATAGGGAGTTGAGTCAAATTGTAAATAAATAAATAAATAAATAAATAAAGAGCCATTCCTCAATTGAAAAATGATCAAAAGATATGAAGTTTTCAGATAACCTAATCAAGCTTAAAATGCTCTCATATTAAAATATACTCTAAAAATACTCTAATTGACTATTGACTGGAAAGATGCAACTTAAAACAATTTTGAGGTATTACCTCATATGTATTACATTGACTAGTGGGGCCAGAAAAAGTGAATTATAAATGTTGGAGGGACTGTGGGGAAAATGAGACAATAATGCATTGTGGGCAGAAATGTGAACTGATTCGACAATTCTGTAGAGAAGTTTGGAACTAAGCCCAAAAGGTTATAAAATCATGCATGCCCTTTGACCCAACAATACCAATATCTGGTATGTATCCCCACAAAAAAGATTTAAAAAGGAAAAATGTCTGTATCTTCTAAAATATTCAGCAAGGAATTGAAAATTGAGGGGGGGAGTGGTGCTATCATTTGGGAAATGGCCAAAAAAATTATGGTATATGTTTATGATGGAATACTATTGCTCTATAAGAAACTATGAGTAGGATGCTCTCAGAAAAACCTGAAAAGTTCTACATGAGCTCATGCAATTGAAATGTTTTGTGTACAAACTAATAATATTTGTGGGATGAACAGCTATTGCTATTCTTTGTGATACAATAATCCAAGACTACTCTGAAGACTTATGATGAAAAATGCTATGCATACACAGTGAAAGAACTGATTGTGTTTGAAGCATACTTTTTATATTTTATATTTCTTGCAGATTTTTTTGGGGGGAGATTTATCTTTTCTTTTGAAATATAGCTTTTATGGAATTGTTTTGTATAACTTTGTATGTGTTTCCTCAATGGAAGGATGGGGAGAGAGGAAGGGAAATAATCTGGAACTCAAAGTTTAAAAAAGTGTAAAAACTTGTTTTATAAGTAACTAGGAAAATATTAATTTAAAAATAATGTGAGCCCCTTGAGATGAAGAACTAGTTGTTCTGCTTGTGTTTGTATTTGGACAATGCATGGTATAGTTACTAACAAATGTTTTTTGACTTGATTTGACTTGTAGACACTTGAAGCATGTAGACCAAGTAGAAGGCTATTAATATAATCTTAGCAAGAGGTCATTAAAGCACATTCAAGAGTTGTGGCAATATCAGAGGAAAGCCCAGGCATTATATTAAAAAATATTATGAAGACAAAACCAACAGAATTTGAATACATATTGGATAAGTAGGTAAGAGTCAAGCCTTGATGATGCCACTTAGTTTACTAATCTGGCTACTATGAATGTGACAATACCTTTTTCATTAATACAAAAGTTGAAAAAAAAAGGAGGGTTTAGGTGAGTAGAAGAGGAATAATCATTCAATTTTTGACATGTTGAGTTTGTGCCGTCTATGGAACAGTCAGTGCAAGAGATCTAATAGAAAGCTTGAAATGTGAGACTCAAAGTCAGGAGAGAAGTTAAGGTTAGAAAAAATAGATCTAAGTATCCTCTGCATAAATGTAATGATTGAATATATGAGAATTTTTGTGATCAGCAAATGAAATAGCATAAAAGGACAAGAGGACCGTGCACAGGGTACTTGTGAAAAATTCATCAGTAACAAATATGATGCAAATGAAGATGAAGCAAAAATACTGAAAAGAAGAACCAATAAGAAGAACTAGGAATGATCAAAATAATGTAACAAAAAGCAAGAAAGAACTGAATGTCTATATGGATCGACATTACAAAAAACAAAAATGAAACAATCTCTGGCTGACAGAAGCTTAATTAATATCTACCAGGGATAGGTCAGGGAAAATCACATAAATGTGAACAGGAAATATCTTAAACTGGAGGTTCTTTAAGCATCTAAAACTCAATATGTTCATCTTCTTCATTCCCAAAACTCTTGCCAACTTTCCTAAAACTGTCTACAACACCATGGTCTCATTTGTCACTGGCCTTTTCAACTTTGGTATCATTCTTGAGTCCTCATTCTTATGTGACATACCCAATATGTTATAAAATTCTGTCATCTCTCCTATACAATCATTCTTCTATATATATATATATATATATATATATATATATATATATATATATATACACACACACATAATACATATATATATATACATATATGTATATATATGTATGTATACACACATACACATTTATGTATGTATTTGTGTATGTATATGTGTGTATAGATAAAGAATAATTTGTGTGTTTCTTTCTCTTGCTTTCTCTGTCTTTCAACTCAAAGTCATCATTGTATTTCCCTAGACTACCAGAATAACTTTTTGAATTGTTTCCTTGTCTCAAGCATATCCTTCTTCCCACCCCATTCACTGAGCTTTCCAGAATGCCTAATTATAGGTAACAAACTTGATTTTATCTTTACCTTTTATTTATTTATTTTTCCATCTTCTTGTAATTTCTGATGACGTAGTATTGGTCACACTCTCTATTTCTTATCATTATTCACTTATACTGCTTGAATCAAGGTGGGGATAATTGAAATACTCTTTGCTCCCAGATGCAACTTCTGACTGTAAAACAAATATTCAACAATCTCTCTTATATTAATAAGGTCATTTAATCAATATTTATCATTCAATCAAGATTCTAGCAGTTGTTATCTATTGATCACCAGGACAACTTTCATCTTTCCTCAATGTATTTAGTGCTTAGCTACTACTACTTTTCTCCTCTCCACATTCTGCCTATATATTAGGGGATTTTAAATATATATATTCCCTCACAACCCTAACTTCTTAGTTTTTTAATTTAATCATTTCACATGTCCTACTTTTTATTTTACCTCTATTTTCTCCCTTGTCATCACCCTCAAGCATTCTACTTCTATATTTTTGAATTTTTGAATTTCTTAATCTGACCATAACCTTTTGTCATTCTGCACACACTTGGCAGGAACCAAAGAAATGGTTTTGGAGAGAAAGGCTTCTATAGGGAAAATCTTAGTCATAGTCATTTTGTGGGGAAGAGGCAGCTTGTTTGCTGAGGATAATCTAGAGAATGACTTTGTAAACTTGTTTGGTAGACAATTTAATACCTCTTCTCTCCCACACTTTCCTTTGGAGTTGTCAAACACTTAGCTATGTTTTTATCAACTTCATCATCTATGTGTACATCCCCTGAAATGCATAGTGTCAATGTAAGTGAACGTGTACGTAGCTTTCAAAATTTGCTGATTTACAATAACCAATAAATCTAAGTTAATGTTCTGAATTAATTGTATGATGCTGGCTAGTGAAGACACTTCCTTTTCTTGATGTTAATACACATTTCTCCAGTTGCCAATAGAGTGAAACAAGGCTGTGTGCATGCTCCCATGCTTTTTAGCTTTGTTTTTTGGTGATTTTTTCCCCCAGAAATATTGTCTTTCAATAAGGATAAAAATTATTGTATTTCTGGTAAGTAAATTGAAAAGAATACTAGCTAAGTCAAAAGAGGAGGAAGAATTGGTGCATGAATTTTTGTTTGCAAATAATAGAATATAGAATTCAGTGTAGTCTATGAGGCTGAGATTCAATAAAGTATAGATAGAGTCTCTACTGCTTGTGCCAATTTTGGTCTAACATTACAATTCACACACACAGACACTCACAGACACATATACACATATACATATATATATATATATATATGTATATATATATATATATATATATATATATATATATATACACATATATATATATATATGTAAAAATTGTCTGGGATATGATTAGTAAAAAAAGCGTTGGGTCAAAATATGCTGGAAATAAAACAGGTGCAATTCTGAAAGTTAAATACTTCCTGAGTAGTATATATTTGTATATATGTGTATGCGTGTCCATGTGTGCACTAGACAAAGAGGCAGATAGAGAGCAAGTACAGCCAATTTTAACAATGGCAAAAACTAAAATTTAGAATGATTAAAACTAAATAAATAAATAAACCAAACTTAAAAAAAATACTAAAAAGTGTTTTAAAGCAACATTATGATTTTAGTTTATTATCAGACAAGGAGAAGGAACTTTTCAAAAGACAGGTAATTGAAAGCCTCAGTAGTAAGGAACACTGGGGTCACTCTCTTATATCTGTTTGTGTGTTTTTCTGTGGCTATGTTTGTATATCTCTCAGAGTCTATCTGAAATTGTGTGAATAGAAATTAGAAGGGGAAAAAACAGACCTCACTAACAAATCTATCTCTGTTTCTTATTAACTAACCTTAGCCATATTGCCAAAAAAGTGAGAATATTATAGTTCAGTTTGCACAGAGTATATCAATTAATTCTCTGAAAGAAGATAAAATTTTTCATCATGAATGTTTTGGAATTTTATTGGATAATTGTATTGACAGAGGTTCTAAGAATTTCATAGTTAATCATCATTATAACACTGTACTGTTTACAATGATCTATAAGGTTGCCATATTTTCCCCCTTAAATCCTTCCCTCATCATTTATCTCCCCACTTAATATTATTTGACTTTTTCCCAATTACATGCAAAGATAGCTTTTGATATTTACTTTTATAAAATGCTAAGTTCCAATTTCTTTCAGGTAAAGGTTATATCTATAAAATCATGTTAAACATTTCTCCATTCTTCATGTTATGAAAGAAGAATCAGAAAAAGTAAAAAGCATGAGAAAGAAAAACAACAATAACAACACCAAAGGGAAAATGATATACATTAATCTGCATTCCACCATGAGTCTTCTGGAATTGTCTTAGATTATTGTATTTCTAAGAAGAGCAAAGTTTATCAAAGTTGATCATGACACAATGATGTTGTCATTATGAACAATGTTCTCCTGGTTCTGCCCAATTCACTCATCATCAGTTCATGTAAGTCTTTCCAGTTTTTTACTGAAATCTCCCTTACAGCACAATAATATTCCATTACAATCATAAATAATGATTGTTCAGCCATTCCCCAATTGCTAGACAAACTCCTCAATTTCCAATTCTTTGTCATCATAAAGAAAATTGCTGTAAACATTTTTGGACATGTGGATACTTTTTCATTTTTAATTATCTCCTTGTGATAGTTCTAGTAGTAGTACTGCTGAATCAAGATATACTCAGATTGCTTTTGGGACATATTTCCATATTGCTCTCCACAATAGTTGGATCAGCTCACAACTCTACCAACAATGCCTTAATGTTCCAATTTGCCCATAGTATCTCCAACATTTATCATTTTCCTTTTCTGTCATTTTAGCCAATCTGACAGATATGAGGTGGTATATCAGAATTGTTTTAATTTGGATTTCTTTAATCAATAGTGATTTACAGAATTCTGGTGGTGGAGACAAGATGCCAGAGTGAAGCCAGGAAATTGCTTGAACTTTCTTAGTTTCCTTCAAAAACTACATGAAAACAAATTTCTGAACAGTAACAGAATTAAACTACTTTTTAGCTCAAGATAGATTGGAAGGACTTTAAGAAAGATCAGTCTTATAAGGGTAAAAGGGATGCTTATCTCATCTGAGATGGTGTCTGGGAAAGCCAATGAGAGCCTTAATCATAGCAGATCAGCAACTGAGACCCTCTGTTCTGGCTCAATAGCAGAGCAAATCAATTGGACAGCCTCTAGTATCAGCTCAAAAGGCAAATTGTCAGCTCGGGAAATCAGCTTGTTGAATAGAGAGGACAGAATTACTCCCTGTTGTGGGCAAGACACCAAACAGACAGGGCCCCTGTGATAAAAGCCAAGGTTCAGAGCTGCATAAGAAGTTTAGCGCAACACTCTATGTACCTAAGAAGCAAAGCTCAATTATAAAAGTCACAAAATAGGAAAAGAAAGAAAGAAAATGTGCAAGAAACAGAAAAGAACTTTAACTATAGATAGCTACTAGGGTGATAGGGAAGACCAAAACACTTTATCAGAAGAGGACAAAATGTCCACAGGGAAAATCTCAAAGAGTGATATGAATTAGTCTCAAGCTTGAAGAGATTTCTTGGAAGTACTTATAGAAAATTTTAAAAGGCAACTAAAAGAGGTAGAAGTAAAATTGGGAAAAGAAACAAGAGGTATTTAATACAGAGTCAACAGCTTGGAAAAGGAAGGATAAAAATTGGGTGAAGAAAACAATTCCTTAAAAAACATAATTGGACAAATGCAAAATAAAAAAAAATTCACTGAAGAAAACAATACCTTGAAAAGCAGAATTAATGAAGTGGAAAAAAGAAATATAAAAACTAACTGAAGAAAATCACACATTAAAAACTGCAACCCGGAAAATGGATGTTAATGACTGCATTAGGTATCAAGAATCAAACAAACTAAAAAGATTGAAACAAATGGAAGAAAATGTAAAATATGTCATTGAAAAAACAGCCAAACTGAGAATAGATCCAGAAGAGAACATTTAAAAATTATTGACCTACCTGAAAAAAGTGACCAAAAAATTGTGATTTAGAGCATTTTTCATTTAACTATAGTTAGCTTTAATTTCTTCATCTGAAAACTTCCTGTTCATATAATTTTACTATTATCAATTGAAGAATGATTTGAATCCTAGTGAATTAGATACCTTTCCATATATATATGTGTGTGTGTGTGTGTACACATACACAAATTTAGAAATGAGTCCTATATCAGAAACACTAGTTTTAAAAATTATTTGTTAGCTTTCAAATTCCCCTTCCTTTTTAATGTAATAAAAAAGATTCATTTAATATTTCATAATGTTCTATATCTACTATTTAGTCATAATTTCACTTCTCTATACATATGAAAGGTAAACAAGCTATTTTTTGCTGCCCTAAGATGCTTGTGGCGGTTCATGTCTAAATCATCCACCCATTCTAACCTTTTCTTGTGGGAAATGTTGGTGAATGCCAACTTTATACCATATTATATTTCAATTTTTTCAGCAGTGTTTCTCAAATAGTTTTTATCCTAGAAGCTGGAGTCTTTGAGTTTTGTCAAAAATAGTTTACTATAGTCATTGACTACTGTGTCTTGTATACCTAACCTATTCCAATGACTCACCATTCTATTTCTTATTCAGTATCAAATAGTTTTGATGATTGTCACTTTATATTTTGCATATTTATTCCTTTCTTTCTTTGATCGTTTTGATATTTTGTTCTTTACAATGAACTTTGCTATTACTTTTTCTAGTTTTATAATATGATTTTTTGGTAGTTTGATTGGTATGACTTTTCTTACTTTAGCAGACAGTTTCTGAGAAACTACATTGCTTGCCCCACACATATACATACACACACACACACACACACACACACACACACACATAAGGATATATGTAAGTATGTGTCTAAGTATATAGACATATAAATGTATATATATGCATATGCAAACATAAGGGTGTATTTGCATTCGTGTGCATATTATTTTCCTCCCAATAGAATGCAAACTCCTTGACTGGATACAACTTTTGAAATTTTAGTTTGTATTTCTAGGACTTTATATAGTCCCTAGACAAATACTAAGCACTTAATAAATGATTATTGATTTTAACTGAATTGGCTTGGTTTGGAATGAAACCACATTGAGTTGAGCTGAGTTGATTTGAATTGACTTCATTTTAAAGGTTGAAATAATTTTCTTAAAATTTTTTCTTTTATTATTTTCTCTGATTTTTAATGACCTGTTTCTAGTCCCTTATTCTCATTTCCCATTGCAATAAATAATTACTGAAGACTTTCTCTTTTTTAGCCTTTTGGCATTTCATAAGAGCCCTTGGGATCAGAAGACTCTGTCCAAAAATAAAATATTAGCCATATGTTTATTTCACAAATCAAAAACACAAGGTGCCTTTGAGTAGGCCTAAATAGCGCTCTGCATCATTCATTTGAGACATGTTGTCATCACTCTAAGACATTTTGGGAGCAAGATTATCCAGATCTAATTATAAATATGTCACTATTTCTGTAAAAATGACCTTAGCTCTCCAAACCCTCTTCCTTGAAGATTCCTAGAAAATTTTCAATGCTCAAGTATCTGAGACTATGCTTTTTAACTGACAAATATATTATAATAGCAGAGACATAGAAAAGATAAAGAGAAAGAGGAGGGAGGGCAAATGTTTCATGTAAAACTTTTTTCCCTGCAGATTGCATAAGGCATCTCAAAAATCGATAGGCATGATACAATTCACATTTATGCATTACTATTGAATATTTTGTGCTTATGAATTAAAAAATAAACTTTAAAAATCTAATAGAAGTAAAAATAAAATTTATAGGTATCATAGGTTAAAGTGTTTGCATACCATCTTGGATCTTTTTTGATGGTGAATAAATGAACTTAGGAAGCATCTGGGATTGTTCTCAAATAATAATAGCTGGACAAATTAAAATAAGATAAGGATTTATGAACCTAGTACTTCTCTAAAGTTATAAATAACAGAGTGGTCCTATTTTACATTTATAGACTGAAACTCATAAGCTTGTTTTTCTGCTTCATAAAATAAATGTAATTGAAAATTTCCTTTTATGATTTAACAAATTAATATCATCTTCATTAGCTTATATTTTCTTTCTGTAGTATTTGAAATCATGCATTTTCATGAATAACAATGCTTTGAGTTTGAAATTTGAAGGATAAAGAAGAGAAAGAAATTTTTTGTGTTATCACAATTCAGTTTATATACTTAGAAGATAATCTTAGAATACAAAATAGTAGGACATTTAATCTCTAATTTTCAATTTAAAGGAGAGGATTTTTCTATTGCAAGACTGACAGATAAATATTCACATTATTGAAGAGTTTAATATTTTATAAGACAGATTTTATTGATTAGTTCTGTTTATTAAAAAATAATAATATTGAGCCCCAAACTTCCTCTTTGTAATTTAAAATGCCTAAAATGAAACACATGTAATTGCAAGGGGAAAGAATTATAGTAAAATCCAATCAGTAAAACTTAAAAAAAAATGTCCTGAATCCTGGATTATGAAGGGTCTGGAATATCATTTGAGAAGGCAAAGGACAAGGGTTTACAACCAAGAATTAAATACTCAATGAGACTGAACATTATCTTTCAGGGGAAGAGATGAATCTTCAATGAAGTAAGAAACTTTCAGTCGTTTCTATTGAAAAAACAAAATTATTTGATCTTCAAATCAAAAGTAAAATTTTTTATCAGAAATCAAGAGAATAGAAAGGTAAACCTTGATATGATGATATCAAAGATAAAGACATTAAATGGTAGCAAAAAATGATTGTACTGGGAGAAGAGGAAATGGGGAGGTGAAATGAGACAAATTAGATCCCATGAAGAGGCACAAAAGACCTATTACCATACAGAGAAAGAAGATTGTCTGAAGCTTGATCTCATCAGTTTTGGCTCAAAGAGGGAATAAATCACTTGGTTATAGAAATGTATCTTACCATATAAGGAAGAAGGAAAATAAAGGGGATAGAAAAAGAAGGAACTGGAAAGAAGAGAGGGTAGAAATACTAGGAGAAAAGGGTCAGAGAAAGGAGGAGGAGTGATAGAAGAGAATGGAAGTAGCAGGTAAGATGAGTAAGAAACAAAACAGTACTAAGGAGAAACAGGGTAGAAAAAGAGAACAAAAGTATGTATAGGGGAGAAAATAGGATAGAAAGAAATACACTGTTGTTAATAATAACTGTGAATGTGATTGGGATGAACTCTATCACAAAACTGAAGAGAATAGCAGAGTGGATTAAAAAAAGAAAATCCCACAACATGTTATTTATAAGAAACACATTGAAACAGAGAGATGCATACAGAGTAAGGATAAAAGGCTGGCTTCAGCTGAACTAGGAAAAAAAAGTAGGGGTAGCAATTCTGATCTTAGAAAAAGCAAACGTAAAAATAAGTATAATTTAAAAAGATGAGGAAGGAAACTACATCTTGTTAAAGGGTACCATAGACAAAGAAGTGTTGTTGCTATTAAATGTATATGCACCAAGTGGTTGAGCATCCAAATTCTTTGAGAAATTAAGCCAGTTATAGGAAGAAATATACAGCAAAGCTATATTACTAGTGTACCTCAACATTTCCCTCTCAGAATTATATAAAATCAAACCACAAAAAATAAGAAAGAAACTAGGGAGGTTAGTATAATCATAAAAAAAAACTTAAAAATGATAGACCTCTGGGGAAAAAATGAGTAGGGACAAAAAAGAACACACATTTTTTCTCTCAGTAGTACATGGTAACTCACAAAAAATTGATCATGTATTAAGATTTAAAAACCTCATAATCAAATGCAAAAAGGCAGAAGCAGTAAATGCTTCCTTTTCAGACCATGATGCAATAAAAATTATATGCACTAAAGAGCCAGGAGAAAGTCATTTAGAAAATAAATAATCTAATTCTAAAGAATGAGGAGCTCAAACAACAAATCATAGAAAAAAATCAACAATTTCATCCAAAAGAATGACAATAATGAGACAAAACACCAAAACCAATGGGATGCAGTCAAAGCAGTTCTTAGGAAAAAAATTAATCTTTAAGGAGTTTTGTTAATAAATAGAGAAAGAGGAGATTAATGAATTGGGCATGCAACTAAAAAGCTACAAAAAGAATAAATTAAAACCCCACAATTAAATATCAAATTAGAAATTCTGAAACTCAAAGGAGAGATTAATAAAATTAAAACTAAGAAAATCATTGAACTAATTATAAAACTAAGAATAGGTTGTATGAAAAACAACAAAATAGATAATAAGTCTTTGATTAATTTGATTAGAAAAATGAAAGAAAAAAACCAAATTACACCATCAAAAAATGAAAAGGTTGCATTTAACACCAATGAAAAATGAATTAAAACAATAATTAGGAGCTATTTTGTCTAACTATATTTCAGCAAATCTAACAATGTAAATGAAATGGATGAATATTTACAAATATATAAATTGTACAGATTAGCAAAACAGTAAATACATTACTTAAATAGCTTCATATTAGAAAAAGAAATTGAGCAAATCATCCACAAATTCCCTAAGAAAAAATTTCCAGGGTTGGGTGAATTTGCAAGCAAATTCTATTAAACACTTAAAGAACAATTAATTTCAATACAATGTAAACGATTTGAAAAAATAGGTAAATACTGCCAAATTCCTCCTATGACACAAATATGGTACTGATACCTAAACCAGTAAGAGCCAAAACAGAGAAAGAAAATTACAGAACAATCTTCCTAATGGATATTGATGCAAATTTTTATATAAAATAATAACAAAGAGATTACAACACATCAACAGAATAAGGCACTATGACCAAGGATGATTTATACTAAAGAGTGTAGGGCTAATTCAATATCAGGAAAACTATTGTAGTAATTGACCATATCAATAACAAAACTAACTGAAATAATATGATATTCTCAATAGATGAAGAATACAAACCCATTTTTTGAGAAAATGCAACACCCATTTTTATCAAAAATACCTCAGAGCCTAAGAATAAAGTGAGTTTTCCTTAAAATAATGAGCAACCTCCATCTAAAACCATTTGCAAGCATGATTTATAATGGAGAAAAGCAGGAACATTGCCAAGAGAAACTCAGAACCTATATGAACACAATTACAAAACACTCCTTACACAAATAGGAGTCACATTTTTTTTTGTTTTGTTTTGTTTATTTACACAAAGTCAGATCTAAACAATTAGAAACATCAGTTGCTCATGGGTAGGCCAAATTACTATGATAGAAATGATAATTCTCCCTAAATTGTTATATTGTTCAGTGTCATACCAATCAAACTGCCAAAAAATTATTGTCTAGAGCTAGAAAAAAATAATAACAAAATCCAAGTGGAAGAACAAAAGGTCAAGAACATCAAGGGAATTAATGAAAAAAAAATACAAAAGATAAGGACCTAGCAGTACCAAACTTAAAACTATATTATAAAGCAACAGTTATTAAAGCCATTTGGTGGATCAGTGAAATAGGTTAGATTTTCCTGATTATCATGTGTTGGTGCACCATCCACAAAATAAACAAATCTATCTAAAAAGAATGTGAAATAATTTTGTGTCTACAAAATATTCCAAATGGTAATTAACTGAGAAAACTGGATAAATATTTTAAAGTTCATTAAGTAATCCTGAATGTTTAACTTCATCTTTGATTGAGTCCATCTCTTCTATCTAAATTGAATTTCATTCATCCTATTAAAAATTAAGGATTTGACTTTTTACTATAGATGGAATATTTTGATTATTTTTCCTTGCTTCAGACCAGATGAGTTAAATGTATAATCTAAAGGTGGCTTTAGACTTATAACACTCTTAAATGGAGCTCAAATCAGATTAAAATGTAATTGGAAAATATTGAGCAAAATAAATAAAAATGCAATACAATAGAATAAAATTTTAATATGGGTTTTTTCTAAATCAATATGTACTCACAGAGATTCTAATATATATAATGCAGTGATACTCACCTATATTTAAGTTTGACATTAATTGTCCAGATTTCATCATTAGACCCAGTGCCTGGTACATAGAAAATAATTAATGTTTATTGATTGGTTGATTGAGAAATTGATTCCCTGACTAGATAAAGATTAATTGGCAACCACTTTGTGATACAAATCTCACATGAAATGTTAGCACTTAGTGACCAACTAATGCTTTAACCAATTGAATACTCATGCGAAGAGGCCACATAAAATCTAGAAGATTTCAGAGAGCTGTAGTCAATGAATGAAATATATTCCAGTTACCCATAGAAAGAGATATCAATGTATTAAACAAATTATGGCACTTGCCTAACAAACTGGGACCACATTCTCTTAGCTTAAAACTAACTCCAAACAAAGGAAGAGATAAATTTTACACATTAAAACCAATTAACCATATAAGACTAAGAAATTAAAAGGAAATAAAATAATCAGTATATAAATTGAGTAATATGATTTCTAATTTGAGGAATAATTAGCAACTTTCTAATTTTTTCTTTGATTTTCAGGATTTCCATTTTGATTTTTAATTTGTTGGTTTTTAAGTTGCATGCCCAATTCAATGATCTGTTCTTTCTCATTTTTGTTGATATATGTGTTTAAAAATATAAAAATTCACCCAACTACTATTTGGCTGCAACCCCCCAAATTTGAAATGTAACTTCATGGGGTTATTAACTTTTACTTGACCAATTCTAATTTTTAAGAAATTGTTTTATTGAAGAATCTTTTGTTTTTTTTTAATTTCTTTTCATTTGACTAATTCTGCTTTTAAGGAGTTTTTTTTTCCCCTATAATAATATTCCTTGGCATTTTAGTTTTGGGGTCTCTTTCAGGAGGCAGTCAATGAATTCTTTCAATCGTCATTTTGCCTTCTGTTTGTATGATATGCGGGCAGTTCTCTTTGATGATTTCCTGAAAGATAGTGTTTAGATTCTTTTTTTTTTCATCATGAATCTCAGGGAGTTTAATAACCCTTAGATTGTCTCTCCTAGATCTATTTTCCACATCTGTTGTTTTCCAAATTGGTATTTTAAGTTCATTTTTCTTTTTTTTTTCAATTTTCCCATTCAAATTTGTGGACAATTCAAAGTCTATTCAGAGATTTAGAAAGCAATCCTACTAGGTAGGTGTAAATTTTGAAAACTCAACAGTGAACATTGGATTGGAAAAGATTAGTAAAGGATAGTAAAGGATGATATGGATAGTGTCATGATAACAATGAACATATTTTTTTGAGAACTTTCCCATCAATTTTTTTATTATAACTTTTTATTGACAGAACATATGCCTGAGTAATTTTTTACATTATCCCTTGCACTCACTTCTGGTCCAACTTTTCCCTTCCCTCCCTGCACCCCCTCCCCAGATGGCAAGCAATCTTATACATATTAAATATGCTATAGTTTATCCTAGATACAATATATATGTGTGTAGAACCTTATTGCACAGGAAGAATTGGATTCAGAAAGTAAAACATAACCTGGGAAGAAAAACAAAAATTCAAACAGTTTACACTCATTTCCCAGTGTTCCTTCTCTGGGTGTAGCTGCTTTTGTCCATCATTGATCAATTGGAACTGGATTAGATCTGCTCTTTGTTGAAAATAGTCACTTCCATCAGAATACATCCTCATACAGTATTGTTGTTGAAGTGTATAATGATCTCCTGGTTCTGCTCATTTCACTTAGCATCAGTTCATGTAAGTCTCTCCAAGCCTCTCTATATTCATCCTGCTGGTCATTTCTTACAGAACAATATTCCATAACATTCATATACCACAATTCATCCAGCCATTCTCTAAGTGATGGGCATCCAGTCATTTTCCAGTTTCTAACCACTACTAAAAGGGTTGCCACAAACATTTTGGCACGTACAGGTCTCTTTCCCTTCTTTAGTATCTCTTTGGGATATAAGCCCAGTGGTAACACTGCTGGATCAAAGGGTATGCACAGTTTGATAACTTTTGGGGCATAATTCCAGATTGCTCTCCAGAATGGTTGCATTCTTTCACAACTCTACCAACAATGCATCAATATCCCAGTTCATTGAACATAAAATTAAATAGACTTTGAGAGATGATGGAAGAGAGAGGTTTCTAGTGTGTTATGGTCCAGACTTCATTAAGAGTTGTATGTGAGTGAATGACTGAACAACATCAACAAAAGCTGATTTGTTGACTATCAACTCTGTATATGTGTGTATGTGTGTGCATACACACAATATACATATATATCCAATAAACACACATGTACATACATATATATGTGTATATATTTGTGTCTCTATATGTGTTGACATGTATAGGCATGTGTGTGTGTATATGTATGTATATAATTTTGCAGTCTTATAGAGAAAATTCCATAAGTTGTTTAGCTGTAATTTTTCCAGCAATTAGCTGGAAAATTTGTACATTTTATCTATTTAATGAAATCTTTCTATTAGTTTTGTTCAATCGGAGAGGAGTATTAAAACCTCTGTGTTAACATCTGTCTTGTAAAACAAAACAAATTAAACTAAAATCTGAGAAAAACAGAGGATCTTTGGATTCCTAAAAAATTTCATAACTGAAAAAGATTCTCCCTAAATGTTTCAAAAGAAATGATTCTTTTTTCTTTTCTCTCTTTCTCTTTCTTTTTTTTTTTTTCTGTTATTAAAAGATACTTTTTTATATTGAGTGGTAATCTAGGATAGGGAAGGAAAGGAATAGTAGAGGAAACTGAGGATGTAAAAAACAAACAAATAAACAGATATATTTGGATCCCTAACAATTAAGACTGGCATCAGCACGTAATAAAAAATTGAAAAGTGCTTCTTGACTGATGTGTTGACTGATGATAAATTTCTCTAATCTTTGCTAGGATTTTATTTAACTTTTGAAATCATCTTCATTAGTTATATTTTTCAATAATTTCATGTATTTACTTTATTAATCCATAATATTAGAGCCAGATGTATTACATCAATTATATAATGTATTGAACAATATTTAAGTCATTAAAGGAGCTTGGTATAATATATTTTTCTCAATTTTTGAGAGTAACTTGTTTAGTAGAATTATTAATTTAAAAAAAATTGATAATATTTCCTTTGTAAATCCATCTGGATCAGGGCCCACCATGCCCTTTCCACTTTGATAGTCCCTTTATAGATCCTTCAATTTCCTTTTCTGAAAAAGGTTCTCTAATATTTGTCATGGGGGTTCATTTATAATTGCTCAGCATAATTTACATAATTACTTTTTTAATTATTGGGGCCTGAAAAAAGAGTCAAGTGTTCTTTTGGGGGGGGAAGAGGGGGGCATGATTTAATAATAGGTGTATCAGTTAACAACAGCAAGTCATATTTTAATCCAATATTGTAAATCACTTGTAACTCACTGGGGCCATTTTGCTGACCATTTTTTCCATCTACTTTCCAGTGAGAGAGGGTGAAATTACTCCTTATATTCTCATTCCAAATCTTAATCAGCTGGATATAATAAGATGTAAGTTTTAATTATGATTTTTCCAAGGATGGCTAAGCAGAAAGACTTCTATCAGCCCTAGGTATCTTGAGACTGAAAAAGAAAAAGCTCATGGGATTAGCATATGATAGCT
This sequence comes from Antechinus flavipes, assembly GCF_016432865.1. Classification (NCBI taxonomy): domain Eukaryota; kingdom Metazoa; phylum Chordata; class Mammalia; order Dasyuromorphia; family Dasyuridae; genus Antechinus; species Antechinus flavipes. Next base: position 401,748,068 of record NC_067400.1, read on the forward strand.
CTCTTTAAGAATTTGAAGAGTTGTTATATGGAAAAGAAATTAAACTCTTTGTGGTTGGCTTTCTGAAGTAGAATTATAAGCAAATGGTAAAATTCACAGTCATATTTGTAGTTTGAAATGAGACAAATTGTTAAAATAGTTAAATAAGCCACCTCAGAAAGTATCAATTTTCCTATAACTGGAGTTTTTTTTTAGTGAAGTTTGAAAGACTCAAAGAGATCACAAGATCTTTAATCTAATAATTAAATAAATCTACTCTAACACTCTTATTTTAGAGATAAAGTCCTCAGAGAAGTAAAGTAAACAGTCAAAAGTCACAGAGCTATTAAATAACAGAGATAAGATACAAAAAAGGACTTTTGATTCCAAATCTAGAATTATTTACACTTCACATTGACTTCAAGTATTATAATGGAGATTCTAACATAAGCAATAGTTCTGTGAGATGACCTTCAAGGTATTTTCAGCTCTGAGATATGGGGCTTTGTGACCTCTAAGCTTTTGTAAAATCAATCCATCACTCAATAAGAATGAAATGAACCTAACATTGAAGAATTTATATTTTTCTGGGAGAAGTACCATGAACACACACACACACACACACACACACTTCACAGAATAAATAAAACTGAGATACCAGCAGTAGAGGAAGGACAGGTTGTGAGGTATGTACAAGCCAAATACAAGAGTTTGTATTAGGTCTCAAAGATAAAAGTTATGGGAGTTTCTTGATAAGGTGAGTGATATACTAAGATCTATGTTTTTGGAATATCCATTTGACCATGATATGAAGGGTAGATTACAGGAAAAATCTATAGGCAGGGAAATCAATTAGGGGATTATTGAAATAGTCTGGTTGAAAGATGATTACAGACTACAGTATGATGGTGGATATCTTGAGGACAGAGAAAGGAATGATGCCAGAAATTTTCTCGAGATAAATGATTTTTCAGTTGATTGATTTAATAGAACAGGTGTAAAAAATGATGATGGTGTGACCTTGGAAAGACACAGTAAAATTTGGAGGATGGCTGAGCTTAAAGAAAAAAGATGAGTTCTGAATTAGACAAATTGAGGGTGAAATGTCTATGAGATACTTATTTCAAAATGCCCAATAGAAAGACTTGTCAGATTGGAATTCAAGAGCTGACCTGTGGCAGAATATATACATTTGGGATTCATCTAATCAGAGCTGAAAATTGAAAACAAGAATTGTAGCGGTCTCTAAGACCTCTAAAAAAGATATAACATAGAGAGAGAAAAGGAGAGGGCTTAGGATAGTGTTGGAGAAAACTCACAGTTAGGGGGCAAGATATAGAAGATAATTCAGTATATAGTCAAGTACACAAAATTTTGAAACATACATATTTTGCATTTGTGCTTCTACAGTTTAGTTGAGCAAAATAATTCTATTTTGAATATTTCTTTTGAAATTCATTATTTACCTTTAGAATATAATAGATGATAATTATTAGAAAATTGAAGATGGGTCTCTAACAAGGATTTGCTTTAAAAAAAAAGAATAGGTGTTTTATCTCTTAATTTTTATATAAATGATTGTTCCATGCTCTGTTAGAAAATGCCTTTTAGCTATATTTTGGCCCAATATTCCAAACATTTGTTTTTTTGCATTTCAGCTGCTTAGACTCTCTTCTACCTCAGAAATGTCTGATTTAACAGAGTCTGTTAATAGTCAGATTTGACTCACTGATTCACACTTTTTCCTGTGCTTGACATTTTGAATGTGAGTGGTGGAGGTTGGGGGAAATAGTACAGTTACAAAGGGATGATTTCTTGAAAGTTTATTTTTTATCTCCTGCCCATTTTCATTTTTCCCATGAGTAACTCACTTTAACTTAATCAATCATAATCTGTTATTCTTTATTCTTATTCTTTGACAAACTGTGATTTTTATAGCTAACCCCATTCAGCCAAACACTTCTATAGTAAGACAAATAACAGGCATGACACATATTTATTTATTGCTAGTGATGGCAGAGCTCAGTGGGCTCTGCAGTTTTTAAACTTATAAAATATGTCACAGATTCACTCTGCTAGTGTTAAGATGTTAGAAAAGCATCAGCTTCATTTATATTTTATTTTTATGTATTTCATTTTAATTGGTTCTTCTATATATTACTCAAGAGATATTCAGAGTTTACTTATTTACCACAAACTGTACAAGAAATGGTTTCTAAAGGTATTATCACAGTTACTTTTCCTAGAAATAATCTACATCCATGCAACACAAGATTTTCTAGGCTGCCAAAAGCTCATATAAAAATGTTCACTTAAAAAAAAAAAAGATCGGCAAGAGACTGGAAAAAGTGGTAGATTAAAAAAGGTGTAGAGGTTGGTTCTCTCTCAATATCACTGCAAGCAAAGTTTAAGGACAATCACCAGAGTGAAAAGCAATAGAAAAATATTAAGAGAATCCATATCAGGTAATTTTTTTTCATCCACATCAGCACAGGGAGACAGCCAGAAGCCTCTGAGAACTAGGCAGATGTCCTGCCAGAAAGATTCACTAAGAGACTGGCAGTATGGAGTTATTTGGTGCAATATATCCAGGCAAGAACTGGTTCTAGATAGAATAAAGAGTAGAGAGGAGACATCATAAATGTATTGTTCATCCCAGAGGAGAATCCAAGATTTATCATATAAATGACTAAAGTAAGAGAGCATCACATTCAGATCAAAAGTGGAGCTGAAGTTGTTGATTCTCAAATTGTAGAATTTTAAAGTTAGATTATATGTGATTAACTTAGTAACTATTGTATGTCTAAAAAGGAGACAAGCCTCCATTGTTTGGGTCAGACTAAGGATAGGATTCAAAGTCTGAAATGTACAGTGCAAGACGGAAATGAGAAGATTTTGTCCTAAATCAGATTGTTGAAGATGTTCTGAAATTTTGATATTGTCTATTCTAAGTCATACCTATGATCTTTGAAAAACATAACACGCAGTACTTGGAGGAGGCAGAAGCCTCCATATTTCTTCCAGATACCTAGGTCCTGACCATAAAATAGAGCCAATTCAGGAAATAAGACTAGAAAAAATGAGTAAGCTAACCAAACAAAATAAGAACTCGTACCATACACAAAGCTATTCTCTAGCCAAAGACATCAAAACAAGGAGAGGAAAATCAATCTCAGATGTCTATAGGCAAAGATTCAAAGGAGAACAGTTTGGATAAAGGGTCACATAGAATTACTAGGGAAAATGAAGTGTAAATTTTTAAAGACTAGTTTAAAATATATAAATGAAGTTAAACTGTCAAAAGAAAAAATGAGAACTTATAGGGAAAGACTAGAGAAGAAGATTAATAACTTAGAACAAGAGATATAAAATTATAACAAGATAAAACTTCAAAATTATAATATGCCAATTAGATATTAGTTACTACATGGGACAATAACTATTTAAAAAAGTCAAAGACTTTAAAAATGGGAGAGAATACATACTATTTCATGCCAAAAACAACTAACTGCAATAGTCAGTGAAGCAGAAAATAAAAAGAATTAATATATGAAAGCCATGAACAAAAAGTGCCTTGATATTATTCCCTCCCCCCAAAAAAACATGAATAATAACTGCCCAGACCTTTTAGAATAAGAAAGCTAATTGAAAATAGAAACATTTGACTAATTGCCTTCCTAAAGAAACCCTGAAATGAAAACTCAGAGCATCATTGCCAAAATTCAGAACTTCCAGGGCAACAAAACATTAATTTCAATGTCTAGAATGAGAGTACAAATACTGAGGACTCATCAGCAGAATCAATTGTATCTTATGGTTTCTAACACTTTGAGAAAGCTGATGAGGTGGAATATAATATTGCATAAGATAAAGGATAAAACCTTGCAACCAAAATAGGGCTATCAATATAATATTCATCTATCTATGTCCACTGAATAGCATAACATCTAAATTCTTCAAGTAATGTTAAACAAGATATAGAGAGAAACAGGCAATAAAATCTTAATGGTTGGAAAACTCAGTACATTCCTTTTAGAACGAGAGAAGTCTATCAAAGAAAAAATAAAAGAATAGAATTTTAAGAAACTTAAATATAATGGGACTTTGGCGATTTCTAATTAAATGTTAAACAATTTTAACATCCTTTTAAAAATTTTGACTTCTAAATTCTTTTTCTCCCTTTCTTCCTCCCTCATTAAGAAAGGAAACAAATTAAAAAAAAGAAAAAGTATATTTGATCGATATTTAAGCTCTACCATTTCTTTCTCTGGAGATGGGCAGCAACTTTCATCATAAATTCTACAGAATTGTTTTAGATCATTGTATTGTTGAGAATAGGTGTTATTCATAGTGGAACATCACACAGTGTTGCTGTCTCTATGTATAATGTTCTCCAGGTCCTGATAATTTCAGTTTGAATAAATTCAGGTAAACCTTTGTTTTTCTAAAATCAATCTGCTCATCATTTCTTAAATCACAATAGTATTCCATTACAATCATATACAACAACTTATCTAATCATTCCCCAATTGATGGACATCTCCTCAATGGCCAAGTTTTTGCTACTATTAAAATAGCTTCTATAAATATCTTTTGCATGCATGTATTCTTTTCCTTTAAAAAAAAATCTACTTGAGACACAGACTTAGTAGTGGTATAGCTTGGCCAAATGAAGTTCACAGTTTTATACCCTTTGTGTACAGCTACAAATTGCTCTTCAGAATGATTGGATCAGTATACAATGTAATTAACAGTTTATTAGTATTTTAATTTCCCAACACTTTCTCCAAAATTTATCATTTTCCTTTTATTTCATATTGGACAATTTGACAGGAGTGAGGCAAAATATCTCAGAGATGTTTTCATTTGTATTTCTGTAATCAATAATTATTTATATCATTTTATGACTATAGAAAGTTTTGGTTACTTTGACTAAAAACTGTCTGTTTATACCCCTTAACCATTTGTCATTGGAGAAATGGTTCCTATTTCTATAACAGTTCATATGTTCAGTTTTCTATGTTTGAAAAATGAAGTCTTTTTTTTCCAATTTTTTATTAAAACTTTTTATTTTCAAAATATATGCATATCATATTCAAAAATCACCCTTGCAAAAGCTTGTATTCCAAACATTTTCCCTCCCTTCTCTTTTTTTTTCATCATATAATCTTTTGTTAAAATAATTATGACTTTTTATTGACAGAACCCATGCCTGGGTAATTTTTCACAACATTATCTCTTGCACTCACTTCTGTTTTGTTTTTCTTCCTCCCTCCCTCCACCCCCTCCCCAAGATGGCAAGCAGTCCTATACATGTTAAATATGTTATAGTATATCCAAGATACAATATATGTGTGGAGAACCGAACAGTTCTCTTGTTGAGCAGGAAGAATTGGATTCAGGAGGTAAAAATAACCTGGGAAGAAAAAACAAAAATGCTAACAGTTTACATTCATTTCCCAGTGTTCTTTCTTTGAGTGTAGCTGCTTCTGTCCATCATTGATCAATTGAAACTGAGTTAGATCTTCTCTTTGTCGAAGAAATTCACTTCCATCACTCTCCCTTCTCTTTACTCTGTTGCCTAGATGGCAAGTAATCCAATATATGTTAAACCTGGCCGATTCTTCTATATGTATTTCCACAATTATCATCTTCACAAGAAATATCAGATTAAAAAGGGAAAAATGAGAAAGAAAGCAAAATGTAAGCAAAGAACAATAAAAAGTGAAAATACTATGTTGTTGATCTATGCTCAGTCCCCACAGTCCTCTCTCTAGGTGCAGATGGTTTTCTTCCACAAGAACATTGGGACTGGCCTGAAGCACCTCACTATTGAGGAGAGCCATGTCTGTCAGAATATTGTGTAATCTTGCTTTTGAGGTTTGTAATGGAGACATGAAGACTTTATCTGAGAAAGTCACTATATAATTTTTCACAGTAATGATTACCAACTACAAATTTCCCTCCAACCCATTTTCCACCTGTTTTTCCTACTCTATTTTTTGGTCTATTCTGAAAAGCATTTTGCTTTTGAATTTCTCCTCCCCCAAAATGCCCTCCTTTCCATCAGCTTCCCCTCTTCTCTTATCTCCCTACTTTCCTGTATGGTAAGATACATTTCAATTGAATTTGTATATTATTTCCTCTTTGAGCCAATTCTGATGAGAGGAAGATTCATGTTCTCTATTCCTCCCCCCTCCCCCCCCATTTCCTGTTCCACTATAAAATCTCTTCAGTACTCTTTTATGTCAAATAATTTATCCCATTCTAGCTCTCTCTTTGTCCTTCTCCCAGTGCATTCTGTTTCTGGAGTTTAATTCTGGATTTTGATTTAGTTCTGGTCTTCTTATGAAAGTTTGAAATCCTTCTAGTTTACTGAATGACCACTTTTTTTCCTTCATATAGTATGCTTGATTTTTCTAGGTGATTAATGACTGTAGTACCAGTTCCTTTGACTCTACAAATATGTTCCATGATTTTGTAATGTTATGGAATATGAATGTAATGGGGATATATTATTGTTCTATAAGAAATGATGAGCAAGTTGATTTCAAAAACAACAACAACAACAACAACAACAACAAAAAAAAAAAAAAAAAAAAAAAAAAAAAAAAACTTGGAAAGCCTTACATGAACTGATGCTGAGTGAAATGAGCAAAATCAAAAACAAACAAACAAACAAACAAAAAAAAACATTGTATAGAGTAACAGCAAGATTATGTAAGATCAATTATAATACACTTAGTTCTTCTCAGGAATACAGTGATCCAAGACAATTCCAATAGACATGTAATAAAAAGAACCATTTCATCCAGAGAAAGAACTATGGAGACACAGAATACTTGTCAAAACATACTGCTTTCACTTTTTAATTTTTTGTTCATTTTCAGTTCTTTCAAGATGATATGATCAAAAAGAAGTTTACTACTCTTCTGATCTGGGGCAGGGGTGATGGGTGGTGGAGATGGAGGGGAGGGCTGTATTGACTCATCTTGCAGCAGACTATGTTCCATTTTCAGCCAGGTACAACAGATCACTCCTGCTGAACTTCTAAATTCTGGAAATTGTTTCACTCCTTTTTTTTTTTCACTACTTCAGCACCTCTGAGCCAAGAAGTTTAGAAATTGCTGTTTCTGCCATTGGCATAGTATCCCAAAGGATGCTCCTGATTTACCGGAGCCTGGTTTGTGTTGGTCTGTGCTGGTCTCTTATTCTTGTACAACAGACTTTTCCTGCTGACCTTCTAAGTTGTCTTGGACTAGAAAATTGGTTCATTTCATCTTTTTGTGAGTTCTGCTACTCTGGAATTTGTTTAGAGTAATTATTTAAGGGTATTTGTAGGGGTTTGTGGGAGAGCTCAGGTGAGTCTCTAACTGCCATCTTGGCTTCACCCTCCTCCATTTAAAAAAAAAAAAAAAAAAAAAAAAACTCTTTTTAGTTTACTCTTAGAAACAAAGCTGATACTCTAACCTCTGAAAACAAGCAGAACAATGCCAGGCACTTCACATTAGCTTTAAATGGTGTGGACTTTTAAACATTTAATCAAAAGGATATTTACTTCAAGTGTACACTTTCCCTATTTTTCCTGATCCACTAATTTATGGATGAAAGCATTCTTCACTCATAACATTCTACTCTCCAAAGCTTTTTTGGGGGGAATTTAGAATTCCATGTTGTCTATACATAGTCTATACATAGAGTGATTTGCTGTATGTGTGTGTGTGTGTGTGTGTGTGTGTGTGTGTGTGTGTAAGAACATGCACATATTTTTAACTTGTGAAACAATAAGGTAAATGTGCTCCAAAAAAAAGATATGATCAGTCTTGGACAACCAGTCAAGTATTTATTATTTACTATGTGCCAAATGTACAAAGTACTAGGTATTCAAAAAGAAGGTAAAAATATTTCAACTGGAGACATGTTTAGGAATTATTTGTTTAGAGGCAACATTTAAAGATAGCTGAAAATAAGATTGACAAGAAAGGATAGTGATAGGAGAAAAAGAGAAAACTTTTTGGACAATACAAGCAAAGAAGAATATGCTCTGATTTCCATCTGAAACTGTGCTGGATTTGAATTCCAGACACATGATGCCTCTCCCAGGATACACCCCAGCTTCCCAACTGCCTCAGCCTCCCCAACCAGTGATTGGAAGGTTGAGAAATGGAATACTACACTTCTCCCACTCTGAGTAGAGCTGCTGCCCTGGGGACCCAATTGGAAATGGTCAGTTAGAAAACTCCCTTCTTCCCTTTTCCTTCCTTCCTTCCTTCTTTCCTCCCTTCCTTCCTTCCTTCCTCCCTTCCTTCCTTCTTTTCTCCCTTCCTTCCTTCCTCCCTTCCTTCCTTCTTTCCTCCCTTCCTTCTTTCCTTCCTTTCTTCCTTCCTTCCTCCCTTCCTTCCTTCTTTCCTCTCTTCCTTTTTTCCTTCCTTCTTTCCTCTCTTCCTTCCTTTCTTTCTTTCCTCCCTTCCTTCCTTCCTTCCTCCCTCCCTCCCTTCCTTTCTTTCTTCTTTCCTTCTTTCTTTTCTTCCTTCCTTCCTTCCTTCCTTCCTTCCTTCCTTCCTTCCTTCCCTCTTTCCTCCATTCCTTATCCCTTCCTTTCCTTCTTCCTTTTCTCCTTTTTCCTCCCCTCTTTCCTTCTTTCCCTCCTTCTTTTCTTCCTTTATTTTCTTTCCTCCTTATCTTCTTCCAATTTTCCCTGCCTCCCTCACTTTCTCCCTCCCTTCCTCCTTCCCTTCCCTTCCTTCTTTCCTTCCCTTTCTAGCTCTTCCTTCCTCTTCCCTCTTTCCCTCCATTCCTCTCCAATGTCCACACAAGGTATTATACCTATATATGCAGATGTTCTTCAAACAGTTTTTTTGGAGTTGCTGAACCCCCTCCCCGAAGATATCTTGGGGTTTATTGATTATCTTTCTTAAGATCCATGCCTCAAACCCAAATCACTCTGATTCTCATTGATTGGCCAAGCCCCAGTTGGTCATCATTCTCCAATGTCTGTCCTGATTGCCCATGTCTTCTATCCATCTATCATCACAGACTTTATTACTTATATTTAAAAAATATTTTCCAGCATTAAGACATCTAGTTAATGGTGTATTCATTTTAGTTAACTCTAGTTATTTTTCCATTATACAATCAAGTGAACTGTTTTGCAATAAGAACAGCAGAAATGAAATTAAAAAACTACATTAATTCAGTTCTAAATTTACTAATATTAAATTTTGTTTATATTTATTTTAAAATTTACATTTTGTTAACAGTGAATTAGAAAATATTAATGTTTTTCTCTTTTATTTTTTAAATTTAATTTTGATTTTAACTCATTTAATCAAATGTACTTAAGGTGATATATGTATATGTGCATATATGTATGATGTAATTAAATAACATATGTATATGTGTGTACATTATAAGATAATATATGCATACACAGAAAATATACATCTATATAATTTGGAATAGAAATATGAATCTCCATATATTTTCCCCCAAATATCTTAATTTTTCTTAAAAAGGGTGTTACCAGATAAAATAAATCTCAGTGCACATTTTTACTAAAATTCAGAATTAAAACGTAGCCAGTTGAGTAAGTTATGATATAGTTAATGCTGGCATTGAGTGAAGTTTTGATATCTGTTCAGTGAATCATCACACAATTAATCTTAATTAAAAACCTATTTTCTAAATACAGACTTCCCTAGGCATCTTTTGAAAGGTTACTTGAAGATGAAGAAAACATTCCAAAAGTATTTTGTTGAAATTGCTTTATTCCCTGATGACATTTTTCTTTAAAAGGGCAAATTATGTAAATAAAATTATTGCCATTTATAAATAAAAAGTGGACAACTTAAGAAAAAAATAAGAGGTGATGACCCAGCATGCAATGAAATGACTATTAAATTATAAATCAATAGAAAATGATCCATGGCATTTTTAAGAGGGCCCAACAATGGCAAATAATTATATTCAAAATAAGATCGTTTTGTTTATCTTTTAGAATATTGTTTTTAGCACTGTCTTCTGTGTTAGAGTGTTCAGGGAAAATTGAAATATAATTGCGTATTTTGAGTCCTTATATGATATACTGTTTTTAGTACTTTCTTGTTAAACTGGAAATTGTTTTAAAGTTTGGCGTGTTTTATTTTTGCTGATGTTGTTCTTTTAGATGAAATGAGTGCCGCAGAGAATAAAACAAAGTATTTGATACCTTAACATTTTGGTGGTTATGAAATTATGACTTGCATCTGATGTAATATTTTTACCCACTTTTGTAGTATAATCATAAGTTCTTGAAAAAATTAATGTGTATCAATTTGTCTTAACTATTAAAATATCCTCCTCATTTGTTTCTATGTCTCCAATCATTCACAGCTTTCAAATTGATATGCCCAAAGTACAAATCCAACTCCATATAACTCCTTCAATCAAAGAGCTACACTGGTAATCTATTGCTCATAATATAAAATAAAAACCCCATTGATTGGCATGCCTTTGATAATTAGGCTTCAATCTGTCTTTCCAAATTAATTATAATGTCTACCCTTGTATACCCTATGTTCTAGTCTTGCATAGTCCCTGTTTCCTCTATTCAAAATACATAGTCTAATTCACTGATTTTGCACAGGCTATCTTCTGATGACTGAAATGCTTTACATCAACATCACAATACAGTATCCATGACTTTCTTCAAAGCACCGTTAATGGTCCACTTTTCATAGGTGATGCAATATTCCAAACCAATAATTTACAATATTCTAAAATAATTGAAGTTCATGTGGGTCTTAATATAGCAAATTCTTTAATATATCAGAAATTATTTGAACTTCAATTAATGTTTTTTTTTTTTACTATATTAAAAGGATGTTGTAATTTTAACTACTTCATCCAGCATTTATATTATCATCTACTATGGAGCTCATGTTTTATTGGGGGGTACATCATATTTGCCTACTGTATATAAATTTTTACATATAAAGATTATTATCTTTTTTACAAATGTAAATTATTTTACATATGTAAAATGTGTGTGAATATACATATATATGCATATATGGACTTACGTACATATTTAATAAACTTTTTAAAATGCCTATTTTATTAGGCACTTTGTTTAGCATGAAGGATACCCATAAGAAAAATAAATTCAATCTCTGCCCTCAAAGAGATTGCAATTTACAAGGGAAAGATGATGTACAAAAAAAAGCTAAAAAGGGGAGTGGCACTAGGGGTAGTCTCATCATGTAAAATTGAAAACAAGTATAGCAAAACAAGCATAGCTGTTATATTTGTTGTATATATTAGATAAGGAATCACGATTAGATATATAACTAAATTATGAAATTTAACAAAATCCACACTAAAATTTCTACCCAAGCACCTCTATATAACATTTAATTTTCTTCCATAATTTGACTTATATATGTGAATTTAGATGGATATATATATATATATATGTGTGTGTGTATGTATATGTATATATGTATATGTACATACACACACACACACACACACACACACACACACATATATATATATATATATATATATACACACAGAGAAAGAGAGAGAGAGAGAGAGAGAGAGAATATCTATGAATAGTGTGTATACTTGATATCTATGTGTACTATATAAATATGAATTATGCCTTGTTCTTCTTTCATTTTCTAAGAGAACCATTGACATCATGGGTGATGTCCTGAATTGAGTGTGAACTGGATTTAAGTGAGGCAGAACTGTGCAAAGTCTTTAGTCTCATTTTTCTCCAGAGGCATCAAAATACAGTGGCAAGACCAAAGTCAATATAATTGGTTATGGCCTGGGATGCAATCAGTGACCTTGATCTTTCTAAATTAGTCTTTTCAAGGTCTCAGTTTATCTGAGGCAACACTTATTTAATGACTATGTTTTAGAAAAGAATTGAGGCAAAAGATAACCTAACACATCATAAAAAAATGTATCAAACTGAAAAGGAAAGATCCTTAGATTTTCTGGCCAGAACAGAAAACAAATGTTATTTGCACTTATTCTAAGCCATTAAAATCTAAACAATGAGTCATGAGGGCTTGGGCTAGGGACTAACAATGAAAATGAGAGTGATTTAAAATTAAGTAGCTCCATTTGTGTATACAAATGGCTTTTCAAAAAACCTGTATTTTCAGAATTATATTTGAGAAATCATCAATGAACACTGCAAGGTGAACAAAAATATTCACATGTAAAAATATGGTGCCTTAAGTGGATATAGGGATCAAATGTGGAAAGGAAAGAAAAAGCAGGAGATAAAGAGATAAAATAAGATAAAGATACAAAAAGGAGGAGGAAGAGAAGAAAGAGAATAAGGATAGGAAGAGAAAGAGGAAGAAGAAGAGTAGTATTCTGTAACTTCTGTTCTAACTGGTAGGTAAGGTCAGCAAAGGGCAGGCACTATCAGTGTCAGAAAATTAGATACAATTCTTAGAGCCTGTGCTGCTTCTATTGTAATTCTTGAGTGCTATGTGTGTGTCTTTAAATATAAAAAATATGTCTTTATCATATAGATGCTTTTCCATGAATTTACATACATACAACACATTTATGTATATGTATATGCATATATATGCATAATGTGTTCATACAGGTACTGTGTAGGTATAGATGAATGTATATAAGCATTTATTAACTGCTCTCTATGTGCCTGGCACTGTGCTAGTCCTGGAGATTCAAAAAAAGGCAAAAGGCAATCCCTATTCTCAAAGAGCTCATGGCTTAATGAGTAAATATATATACAGAAAAAAATAATAATTAACTTAGGGAAGGAATTAGAATTAAGAGTTTCCTTTAGGAAAAACTTCCTTTAGAAAGAGATATTTTATCTAAGACTTGAAGGATGCCATAGAAGTCATGAGGCAGAGATGAAGATCATTCTAAACATGGGTGATATAGAAAATTGCCCAGGAGAACTGTATTGTCTTGTTCATTGAATGGCAAAAAGTTTGATGGATCAAAAATATGTGTATAACAGAAGATGGAAATTCTAAGACTGGAAAGTCAGGGATTGAGACTTAGTTACAAAGGATTTTGAATGTCAAAGGATTTTGTACTTGAGAGGGAATCACTGGGGAAAAAAAAAATTGGAGGTAATTGGGGTTAAGTGACTTACCCAAGGTCACACATTTAGGAAGCGTTAAGTGTCTGAGGCCAAATTTGAACCTCAAATCTTCCTGACTCCTAGCCAGTGCTCTCTCCATTCAATCATCTAGATGCTCCTGATTGGTTTGTTTGTTTTGTTTGTTTTTAATCACTATAATTTATTGACTAAAAAGGTAACATTGTTGGACTTATACTTTAAGAAAATCTCTTTGGTGACTTAGTAGACTGATGGGGAACAGATTTTTAGTAGGAAAAATATCCAACAGGCTATTGTAATATAGCTCAGGCATCAGGAATGAAGGCCTATTATAAGGTAGTAACAGTTTAAGAGAGAAGGAGATATATTGGCAGAATATTACAAAGCTGAATTGAAAATCCTTGACCAAAAATTTGATATAAGGGCTGAGAGGTAGTCAGGAGTTAATAATGACATGTAAATTGTGAGTTTGTGAGGCTTTTAAGAAAGTGCTATCCTCAAAAGTAAGAGAAGGATTTGAAAGAGATGGGGTTTTGAAGAAGAGAAATGAGTTCGGTTTTAGATACGTTGAATTTTAGATGTCTATTGGCCATGCAGTACAAGATGTCTGAAAGGCAGTTGAAAATGTTAACATCCAGAGAAAAAACTACTAGAATGAATATGGATTCAAGCATAGTATTTTACCTTTTTGTTTGTTTGTTTTTTTTTCCCTTTTGGAATGATTTTTCTTGCATAACATGACAAATATGGAAATGTTTTTTAAAGGATTGCACATTTTAATCTAAAGACTTGCTGTCTTGAGGAGGGAAAACAAAAAATCTGGAACACAAAGTCTTATAAAAATGAATATTGAAAATTATGTTTACATGTATTTGGAAAAAAATAAACTATTATTATAAAGAAATTGTTAATTAGAAAGATTAGCATAGAGATATATATTCTATATATTCATATTTATATACAAACATACATACACAAATATATACATGTTTATATGTGCATATAACTGGATGTGTGTAGATATAGACATCTAATTTCATTGGTGTTGAATATTTCCAGGAAGGGAACTTTTCCTACTAATGTAGATTAGCAGCAGTGTTGAAAATTATTAACTTAGAGCAGTGCCTATTGGCATTTAGAGGTTAGGTGACTTGCTCAGTGACACATAGTCAATTTGTTGGCTTGAACTGAGGTTTTATTTTTGCTTCTAAGAGATACAAAATACCTGTGAAGTCCATATTAAGTCATGCCTTTAGGGAAGAATCTTTTAAATAAGGTAGCAGAAAAGTTCACCTATGAAAAGTGGACCATTAGCTGTGCTTTGAAGAAAGCCATGGATACTGTATTGTTATGCTGATATAAAACATTTCAGGCATGAGAGACAGCCTGTGCAAAATCAATGAATTAAAATATGGATTTTGAATAAAAGAAACAGGAACTATGCAAGACTAGAACATAAGATATACAAGGGTAGATATAATAAATAATTTGGAAAGATAGGTTGAAGACTAATTATCAAAGGCATGCCAATCAATGGGGTTTTTATTTTATATTATGAGCAATGGATTACCAGTGTAGCTCTTTGATTGACGGAGTTATATGGAGTTGGATTTGCACTTTGGGCAAATCAATTTGGAAGCTGTGAACGATTGGAGACATAGAAACAAATGAGGAGGTTATTTTAATAGTTCAGCAAATGGTGATGAAGTTCTGAATTCTAGTGCAGAAGCTGTGTGATTATAGACAAGGAGATATAAATAAATGATATTGTTGAAGTAGACAGAATGGGGTTTAATAAATTATTGAATATGGACAGTAAAATAGAGAAGAGTCAAGGATGTACAGAGGTTGCAAATCTGGAGACACTAATTTTAAAAGCTGACAAATTCTGTATCACTCTAAAAAGGAAAGAGAAAAGATACAAAGAAAAGTGAAAATGTGTATATTCAAAACAATATAACTTAAACGAGTAGAAAGAATTGTTTACTTCTGAGATATGTGTGTATTGTGTGTGTTATTGTATGTGTTAATTCCATATATAACTATAGCTTAATCAAGGAATCAAAAGAATATTTTCTTAGTCTTCATTTCAGTTCCTATCATTTTGAGTTAAAGGAATTTGAAACAATTAGAGAGAATTAAGTTAGGTTGTATTTCATGATGCCTAAATCTGTCGTTAACCAATATTCCTTGAAGGGTTTAAGTCTAGGGAAATTTTATGGAACATATTAGTCACTCTTCAGCACAAGTTGTTCAGAGGAATGATTTCACTTATTTCAGTGATGAAAATGAAGTTATTAGTCACAAACCATGAAGTTTTGATCTGCAAAACTGTTGTTCCTTTCTTTGGTATATATAATGTACAGCCACAACTCATTTTATGTGAATGTGAATCCTATGAAAACACATGGGTATATCATTTTCCAAATATAATGTTCAACTCATCACTTTTTCATATCTGATATGTAATCAAACGAGGCAACCCATGTTAGTCAGTTTAGAAAATTCAGTGGAAAATTAATGTTTCTATAAAGGAATCGTTAAATCATTTATGAGTTAGAAAAGAACCCAGAAATCACATTGTCCAATTCATACCTGAGCAGTAATTACATCTTCTCCACCCAGTGACCACTGGAAAATCTCCATTTATGGGGAGTTCACCATTTCCTGAAGCAACCTGTTTTACTTTTGAACAACTCTAAAATTTGTCCCTCCCCCACTATTATTCTGAACTGAAATCTGTCTTGTTCTTTTACCTTGTGTTACTTGTTTTGATCTCTGGAATAATAATAACAAATATCTCTTCCACATAAATATTTCAAATACTTAAAATATAGTCATATAACACATTTCCTATGGCCCCTTCTCCCTTTCTAAAACAAAAACAAAAACAAAAACTTTTCTAAAGGCTAAACATACTCATTTCTTTTAATTGATCATTCCTTGCCACTATTCCATATTTTCAAGTTATCCTGTTAACTGCCTTCCTTCCCCCTCCCCCCAAAAAAATCAGCAATGTTTTTTTTTTCTAAATTGTGTTGTAAAGGTTCACATCTCTTGCTTTAAATGGATATTTTGTTTCTTCCCATTAACTTTTTTTTTTTTAACAATTTTATTATACTATCGATCCATGTTGAAATCTTTTTTTTTTTTCATTTGATCTGTGATCTAATCTAGTCTGCCCCATTTTTGGCTTCCGCAGTTTATTCTTGTAAGACAAATAAGGCTTTTATGTGTATCTCTATTAAATTTGGCAATGTATGTTTGTTGCATTGTTCCAGGTGCCAATATTTTTTTTGATCCCAATTCTGTTATCCAGTATGTTAACCATCTCCCATAGGATTCTGACATCTGTTAATGAGATAAACATTACATCTTTTCTGATAGGCAAGTTGTAAATAAAAACTGTGAAAGAGAAAAAAGCAAATGACAGATTCCTATAGCACTATGCTAGGTTGTGATTAATACACCAATCAATACTCTTCGGGTATGGTAACTTCTTTTCAATCTACTTACTTATCCTATTATCACTCATTGCTTGTCCTTCAATCCTATTCACAAAGATATCAAGAGAGATTTTGCTAAATGTCCCAAGGAACTCAAGGAATATGTATCTATGAGAGACATTAGTGGCTAGCCAGCTGGGCTTGGAATTGGGGAGATGCAGATTATAATCTACTCCAGGGATCCTCAAACTACAGCCCATGGGCCAGATGCAGTAGCTGAGCACGTTTATCCCCCTCACCCAGGGCTATCAAGTTTCTTTATTTAAAGGCCCACAAAACAAAATTTTTGTTTTTACTATAGTCCTGCCCTCCAACAGTCTGAGGGACAGTGAACTGGCCCCCTATTTAAAAAGTTTGAGGACCCCTGAGTCTAGACTCATATAAAATTATTTATGTGATCATATTCAATCCAGATAAGCTCTCAGCCTTTGTTTTCTGGCATGCAAAATGAGAATGATAATAGAATTTACCTCAGAGGCTTGCTATAAACAAATGTAGACACACACACACACAAGATAATGCAGTTAAATGCTTCACAAAACGTTGTGCTATAAAAATCTAAGTTATTATTGTCTCTAGTATTCCCAATCTACCAGTTTATTAACCCTGTCAAAAATCTGTCAAAGTAACTTCTGATATTTTATGCGTCTTTAATAGATAGCATAATATTTTTTGAATAGGACCTCTAAAGAAAGTTGAACTCAAAAAAACTTACTGGCATACCAATCAAAATTCCCCACACAATTTTGAAAAATAGTATGCAAAGGGATTTAAGTGAATCTGATCTTTAAAACTGCCAGATAACTATAAGAAAATATCAGATGTTTGATTAAGTCCTTTAGAGATTTATTCTAGCCTTGAAAGCTATAAGTATTACAAAGTAATATATCCCAATTAAAAGAAAAAGAACTTTATCAGATAAGAAATAAGAGCTAACATTTTATAGATGTTATTTATTTCAATCCTAAAAGTAGTATTTAATGACTTTTGCAGTGCTTTTACTAAGCAAGATTTTTTTAATGTGTATGTCTGCATTCATGTACTCATATAGTGAAAACTTTCAAAGGTCAAGGACTATTATATTTTCATCTTTCTATATCTATCTCTTAGTATAGTATCTTCCTCATAATAGTAGGCATTTACATGATTGGTGAATGGAATTGAATAAACTCTTATCCTAATTAGTAAGATTTTATTGAATATCCAAAAGAGTATATATTGATGTTTATAGTCAAGGTATAATTCTAAGTTTTATACTGTAAAGTTTATGTACAAATCAGATGAAATTCATAGATCATTGACCTTATTTGTCTTATCTGCTCAATAACTTAAGAATTGATTGATATTTAGGATATATTTTTGGAATATGGAACAATAAATAAAATCAAATAAATTAGATGGAACATTAGATTGAATCTAATCCTAATCCATTTGATTTATAGATGAAGAAACTGAGGCTTTACGCACAGTAACAGAAGGAAGCATTATAAGAGTTGAGAAGTTAACCAATTTTCTCTGATGCCAAATGCAGTTTTTTTTTTTTTATACTATGAGTTTACAGTGAAGCAGGCCCAGCATTTTTTTTTTATTTTATGATTCTAAATAGTTATATCTTAAACTGAGAAATATGACTCAGGATGCATAATGAAAAACATACTGTATTTTTGAATTAGCTAGATATAATATTTACATTTATCGAATATCAACCTTACTAGAATATAGTTCTTAACATTATAAAACCCAAATCTTTTAGGATGATCTTAACATGTGTGAGGGAATTAAGAATCTATTACATTTGTTAAATGGTCCTAATAAAATATAGAAACATATATTGGATGACTTCCCAAGATTCAAGTTAAAATAAAAAGTAAATTGAACGATACATTTGTCAGGACATTTTGATTATTCCAAAGATATTATTTCATTGAAGAGTTGATTTGGTAAGTAAATGAACCAAAGATTGAAGAAATAATTATACCAAATGAAAAAAACAGTTGATAAATCTATTGAAGGTGTACATAGATCATGTGGTAGTATATTCCAGGAGAGATTTTCTACATATTTACTACACTCCCACCTTGAAAGAATCACATAGGGGACATCCTGGATGTGAGTTACTCTTATAAAAATGTGATGGAAACTAAAAATCAGTCACATAACTTTTTTATCTCTCTCAGCAAATAATATAGCCAGTTCTGGTATATTTTCTCTCTAAATCCTAGCATAGGTTTAATGAAAATCAATAAAGAAGTGACATTCTAAATTAAAAGAATATAGGCCCTGATATCTGTCAGTGGTTTGATTGTTATCAGAAATAAAATTTATGATCAGTGTCTTCAAGCTTAAATTTTCCATTGAAGGCAGTCATTGAAAATATATGTTTATGCTTTATACTTTATTTAACATTTTGTTTCTCTGAATCCACCAAATCATTACACACATGCATATATTCATTTTGAGAAAACTATGGATGCTACCTGCCATATGTTTTAATATTGAATTAGAGGACTTTTAGGATACTTTGAGGTATTTACCTAAGGAATTTTTTCAAGCCAGCTTGCTTACTCCCTGAATCAACAAAAGAAAAATAATAGATATGTTACAATGTAAAGTCGATAGAGGAGGGAATAAAGAGACAGAAGAACTCATACAAATGAATTATGGTCTCTAGGTATGTGCTTCATTATGGGTCTCACTATAAACCAATAATAATTTTCATACTTATGTGTGTATATGTGTGTGTGTGTATGT
Source organism: Antechinus flavipes (assembly GCF_016432865.1). Taxonomy (NCBI): domain Eukaryota; kingdom Metazoa; phylum Chordata; class Mammalia; order Dasyuromorphia; family Dasyuridae; genus Antechinus; species Antechinus flavipes. The sequence goes on from NC_067400.1 coordinate 401,767,409, forward strand.
GTACACACACACACATTTGGGTGAAAGGTGTATCCAGAGAAAAATAGTATTTCTGGTGTTTGGGCTGCTTGAGCCCTTTTAAAGACTGTTTTTACACATTCGCTGTCCATCTGATTCACTCAACTTTCATCCGTGGCTTAAGAAATTAACATGTACAATGGTCAGATTCTGGTAAACCATTTTGACAAATTAGCTAATCCTGGTTAAGAGTAACAGGAAGAAGTCTCAAACTTTTCACTGATTTAGGGTAGTGTCACATGAGAGCAATTTGTCCCAGTAGCCATGGAGTTATCCTGAGCAGATGCTGTGAAGTGCTTAGAACTTGATTAGACCAAAGAAGCCAAGATCATCCAATGCATTCTGAATCATTACCATATTAGTTTTGTCTTACCACTAAATTCTTATGATGATGGGAAGAAGAATGAGTCTGACTTCATGCAACTTTGTCCCAATTAAATCTATGTACAGATCAAAAAACATCACCATATATTTTTAAACTATTTTTTACTTACTTCAAAGTTCTACAGAAATAGGCAAGTTTTGAAGCTGCAGATGAGGATAAACTGGAAGTTAGTCACAACACTATAATAAGTCACTCAGGCTATAGGGTTGTCTTCTCATTGGCTGAAGCAGCGTAGGATTCAGTAATTCCCTGGGTGTGTATGCAGCATTTTTAAATATTGTATTGTTCACCTCCAAATTTGAATAAGGGGCTAGAAAAGATGGTATAAATTGCAATGTTCTTGAGATAGAAAATAGCATCCACATTCAGAGAAAGAACTATAGAATTTGTAGGTGAATGGAAGCATAATATTTTAACTTTTTATGCTTGCTTTTTCTTTCTCACCTTCCCTTCCTTAGGTCTGATTTTTCTTGCACAACATAACAAATATGGAAATATGTATAAAACTATTGTACATGTATAATCAGACTGCTGTTTGGGGGAGGAGGGAGATAAGGGAAGGAAAGAGAAAAAAAATGATGAACAAAATCTTACAAAAATTAATGTTGAAAACTATCTTTACTGTATTTGGAAAACTAAAATACTGTTGAGAAAAAAAGAAAAGACGATTTAAAAATGTTCTCTTTCCACCAACCCAACCTGCTCATTGTGGTAGACAGGGCTCCCATCCTATGGTCAAAACCCATAGAAATGTTCAAAAACTTTGCAAAGATGATTCCACTCATCATTATTCTATGGAATGTGACCATGATTACGGACAACACAAAATACAGTATATCTGAAAGACAAACATTTCTTGTGAAAGAAATCAGACCCCCTTAGAGAAGATAAAATTTCCATCAAGAGCAGTTACTACACTAATGATAAATTATTTAATTTGAAAAATTACAAGCCAAAACAAAAATGGATGAAAAGTTGATAAATGCTTTTTGCTGTTGTTGTTGTTATTATTATTCTCAGATGACTGTATTCAAAACAGTTTTTTTTCAGTTTGAGATGCAATAAAGTATAAGTAGATTTGCAGCATATTTGTGATGATTTTGGGCTGACAATTAACACCAAGAAAACACAGGTTGTCCACAGTATCCCTACTGGAAATCTCTTACAGAAAATCTAGATATTTTGAATATCATGAACAAGTTCACTTGCCTTAGCAAGATACTTTCCAGGGACAAACATAGAGATGATGAGATTGATTCATGCATTGCTAGTGCTAGTTCAGTACCTATGAGGCTCTCAAGGAAAATGTTAGAGAGAAGAGGTAATATTCCCTATCAAACTGAAGGTCTGCAGAGCTGTCATATTGATTTCATTATTATATGTATATGAAACCTGGCATTCATCTTATCAGTTTTAGGAAATATTCTTAGGAATACCATTTATCTAATAATAGGCATTATTCATAGATCTTTTGATATCAGCTTCTTAATTATAATTACAATTACCTTTTTTTTTTTTTTTTTTTTTTTGCTAACCTATATCAATAAATTGAATCACTTCCATTTGAATTATTTTACCAATATTCTGAAGCTCACCTAGCAAAATGAGGTCCTTTCTCAAGTTGAACTGACAGGTATTTAAACTTTACTGCCCAACCACAATGTATAACATGTTTTTGGAATAACAAATGAAAGGGTACCTAAAAGATTATTTTATGTAAAACTCACACAATCAAGGTGCTCAAATGGAGAGCAGAAGAGGCAATACAAGAATACTCTTAAGGTCTCTCTGAAGAACTTTGGAATTGATTGTGTGACATGGGACATGCTGGCAAAGGAACACTCAATACAGTGTGCCCACACCAAAGAAGTCCCTGTGTTTTATGAGTGAAGCAGAATTTCAATAATTCAAAAGATGAGTGAGATGTGCTAATTTAGAGATATCTCCACTTCAAATCTTCATGTGGACTAATTGTGCCTTACCTGTGGTAGAGTTTTCCATATTCATATTGGTCTGATTAGTCATAGGTGGATACAATGTATCTTGCACTAACATAGTAATGTCATTTTGGTCCTCTTTGATAGCAAAGAACAACTAGCCAAACATGTACATATTCAAGTGTTGATATATAGTAATAATTATTTGTACATTCAAGTCAATTTGACAAGCATTGATTAAGCACACTTTTTTCATAAAAAAAAAATAGATCAAAGAATGAGTTACAAAACATATGATCTTAGTTCCAATGAAGCTTATGGCACACTAAGAGAGGCACAACAAATCAGTATATTCTATGATAAGCTTATAAAGAAAATATACTTCTTTAAGGATCTAGGAATAAGCAATATTATAGGATTCTATAGCCAAAGAACTTTTTGAGGAAAAATCATTTTTAAGAGGTAGGCTCCCCCACTGGAAGAAAAAAAATAATTTGACATTTAATAAAATAGATTTTCATAAGTTGGTCTATTTTAAAGGAAAAAAAGAAAAGTTAGATTCTTCTACAAAGAGTGAAGGCAATGTGGACAGGGAACACAAAGGTAGACCGCACTTACCCTACACATTTATTCTTCTTTACTGAGACAATTACCAAATGTCAAATTCTCTCACAATCTGTCCTCTTTATAAGTACAGAATAATATGTTGTTGTTATACGGATGATAACAATGGCATTCATCTTATCAGTTTTAGGAAATATTCTTAAGAATACCATTTATCTAATAATATGCATTCTTCATAGATCTTTTGATATCAGCTTCTTAATTATAATTACAATTACCTTTTCTTTTTGCTCAACATTTTCCAGAGACAGACATTTTTAAACCTTTTCATCATTATCTTCATTCTGATGTGATTATATCAGTTCTAAAATTGATATTCTTAGTATATTTTGTTTTGTGATTTCCCACATTTTATAATATACTTGCTAACCTTTTCTAGCCTTTCCTCTGGGCTCTATGTGAGCATTACCCTTATACCTGGTACATAAATTCAATGAATTCATAGCATTTTAATTTAATGGTTTGAAACATTTTCATTTAAGCTTATTTTCTGTTAAGGATATTAATGTCTATGTTTTTAAATTACATAGAAAAAACACAGAAATTGGGATGAATTCAGCAAGGTTTTATGTGTGTGTGTGATGGTATGTGTGAGGTATATTCAAATCCCTATTAAATTATATATTTTTATAATAGAAAGGCTTTGAGATACCCCAATTAATTTCAACTATTCAACTATGACAAAAAATACTAAGCACCTATTATATACAAAGCCTTGTGATATGAAACTATGACAAAAATCAAATAATATTTGCCTTCAAGAAGCTTCAAATACAATCAGGTATTTAAATTATATATATATATATATATATATATATATATATATATATATATGTGTGTGTGTGTGTGTGTATGTGTGTGTGTGTTGTACATTATATTGTGTGTGTGTGTGCATACACACACACACATATATAATGTCAGATACACATGTATAATGTCAGATACAATACTTGAGCCCAGGTCTTTTGAACACTCTAGTCTTTCTTCAACTTCCTCACTGCTAGTGCCTCATGTTTATTTCAATTTTGGCCCTTGTTATGAAGATAATCAATAAATACTAGCTGATTGATGGATTTCAGATGTAAAGATTGAACCAGATGATTACTGCATTTCTACAATTTTATTATCCTATTCTCTTAATTTCTCTAGAATGTGGGTGATTTTTTTATCTCTCATTTACATAGATTCCATAATGATGCAATAGAAGCTAAGGTTAAATCTTGGGATTATTAGCTGCCGGTCAAAGCATCTTAATCATGACTTGTAAGTGCTAAAAGTAGCTGGGAGAAAAATTCAATTCTGGACCTTATGCTAGGATTATTATGATCAGTTGTCTTAGAGAGTGTTCCATTTTCTTTATAAGTTGGAATACTGATCTTGGCCTTAGGATTTTCATTTTTCCCTAACCTAATCAGACACCTTGAGAAATTTGGAAAATGCCTTTATGAGCAATTATGTCTGAATTCTGGCTCCAATACTCAGTTAACCATGAGATTCTAGATAGTTTACTTATTCAAATATTATTAAATACTTATTATGTTCCAGTCAGTTATGTAGGCACTGGAGATACAAACACAACATCAACCAAACATATTCCTATTTTCAAGGAGCTTCCATTCTATTGGGGAAAGTAATACATAATGCATACATAACTACAAAATAAATCTTTTTCATAATTTAAAATGGGAAGAATGCTACTTCAACTCTCTTAGAAAAAATATTGTGAGAGAAGTACTTTTTATATCTTAAATGACTATGAAAAAGTGAATTATTATCTTAATCACCTCATTTAATCTTTTTTCTTTCTTTTCCTCTTTCTTTCTCTTCCTTCCTTCCCCTCTCTTTTTTCTTTCTTTCTCTTTTTCTTTCTTCTTTTTTTTTTGCTTTGTTTATTACTCCTGTTATTATAAATACTTATCTTTTTTCCCAATTTCTTTCTTATCTATGTTGTCACACATTTCCAATTTTTGTTGTTAAAAGAATATGCAAGTCTGACAATGATGCCTAAGGCTAAAATAATATATCAGAGCAGCTGCATGATGTTGTGGATAGAGTGACACATTAAGAATCAGAAAACTCACCCTCATTTGTTCAAATCTGTTGCTACACATTAACTGTGTGACCCTGGGCAAGTCTCTTAACCCTATTATTCTTAGGTCCATATCTATAAAATGAATTAGAGAAGGAAATAAAAAATCATTCCAGTATCTTTGTCAAGAAAACCCCAAATGGGATTGTGAAAAAATCAGACACAATAAATAGAAAGGTAATATATCAAAGTATATCAATAAAATTTTTAATTTCCAGACTTGATAGTTTTGTAATTTTTGAAGGATAGCTTTAAGGCAAGCTCTCTAATTAAGGTTTTCCAGGATCAAGTTGCTTTTACAATATTCAATAACCTTGTAGTGACTAGCTTCTGATATCACCAGAAGAAAAAAAAAGTGTGTTTTCCATAGTCCCATAACATCACACTTTAAAAATAAAATACAACCTACACTCTAAAGCTGCATAAATTAATTATCACAGATCCCATCTGACGTATCTTTGGGAAGGATGTCCTTGTCCTTATGGTTCATGCAGGTAACAACCTAACTATGCCTACATAACCAGTTGAGGGAACAGAATGCATCCTAAAATTTTGGAATGCCAGACTATTTACAAAAATCTACAAAGATTGTTTAATATGTGTATTCATGGTGGTTAAGAAATATGTATTTTGGGGAGCAGAGTCAAGATGGTGGAGAGTACACAGGCCTTTATCTGAGTTCATCCTAGTATCCTCAGTTCATCCTAGCATTTTCAGATCAACAACAGATTAAGCCACTGAACTGGTTTTGGAGTGACAGAACCCATAAATATTTGGAGTATAAAAATTTTCCAGCAAAAGATATTTTGGAATAACTTAAGAAAAAAGTTCTGTTTCAACTGGGCATAAGGGACAGGTTGGAGAGAGAGCATGGGTGACCAAGTGCAGGGGCAGTGTGGTATGGCATCTGCTAGCCAGGGAATCTACTGGAAGGCTCTTATCTTTGGCTACTCTGTCCTGGTTACAAGTCATTGAATGAGTAGATTAGTTGTAAGACATCCAAGGCAAATACAAAAGGCAAATAGTGAGTCTCTGAACCCCAGAAAAATGCAGGAACTGGCCATGCCCACCCAGCACCAGAAATCAGTCAGCACTGGCCCAGGGTAGCCTAATGCTGCTTTTACCTGTAGAAGAAGTTTGGGGCAATCTCTCCTTATCCCTAAGAACAGACCTTAACCTTTAAAAAATGAACACAAAAGCAAAAAGAACTCTGACCATAGATAGCTTTTATGGAGAAAGAGAAGAACAGACCTCAAACTCTGAGGATCCTAAAGGCAAATCATTTCCAGATGAAGCTCCATAGGATGATATGAGTTGATCTTCATTTCACAAGATTTGGGGGCAGCTAATTGGTGTAGCAGATAGAGCACAAGCTCTGGAATCAGGAGGACCTGAGTTCAAATCTGACCTCAATCACTTAACATTTCCTGCCTGTGACCCTGGCCAAGTCATTTAACCACAATTGCCTCAGAAAGAAATGAAAATTAGAAGAAAAATGGGGAAAGGAAATGAGAACTTTGCAAGAAAATTTGGAAAAGGAAAAATAAATTATCTGAAGAAAATTCCTTAAATAATAGATTTAGTGAAATGAAAAATCATATAACTCCCTACAAAATAAATTTTAAGGAATTGGAAAGAGAAAACGACTCTTTGAAAAACAGAATTAGTAAAATGGGAAAAAAGATCCAATGAAAAAACATTTCATTGAAAAGTTCAATTGGTACACCCAAAGAAAGAACACTGGGAAATGAGTGTAAACTGCTCGCATTCTTGTTTTTCTTCCCGGGTTATTTATATCTTCTGAATCCAATTCTCCCTGTGCAACAAGAGAACTGTTTGGTTCTTCACATATATATTGTATCTAGGATATACTGTAACCTATTTAACATGTATAGGACTGCTTGCCATCTGGGAGAGGGAGTGAAGGGAGGAAGAGGAAAAATCGGAACAGAAGTGAGTGCAAGGGATAATGTTGTTTAAAAAAATTACCCTGGCATGGGTTCTGTCAATAAAAAGTTAAAGAAAAAAAAAAGAAAAAAAGAAAGAAAAGTTCAATTGGCCAAATGCAAAAGAAGATAAAAAACTAACTGAAGAACGTAATTCACTAAAAATTAGAATTGAACCAATGGTAGTGCAAATGGCTCAATGAGACTACAATAACCAGTCAAACAAAACTAAAAAATAATAAAAAGTAAATAAGAAAATGTAAAATACCTCCTAAAAAAAACAAAAAAACAAAAACAAAAACAACAACAACAACAACAACAAAAAACAACAACTGACCTGAAATATAGATCTACGAGAGACAGTCTAGGAATTATTGGACTTCCTGAAAATCATGATGAAGAAAAGAGCCTAGATATCATCTTTCAGGAAATCACCAAGGAAAAAGTGTCCTGATACTCTAGAACTAGAGGATAAAATATGCAGTAAAAAAATTCAACAATCATCTCCTGAAAGAGAAATGAAAAGTGAAAGGCATATTGAAGCTAAATTTTATAATTATCATATCAACAGGAAAATAACTCAAGCAGGCAGAAAGAAACAATTCATTGTGAAGGAGCCACAATGAAGATTACCCAGAACCTGGCAGCTTCCACTTTAAAAGGATCAAAAGGCCTAAAATTTGATATTCTGAAAGGTAAAGGAACTTGAATTGCAGTCAAGAATCAACTACCAAGCAAAAATTAAGCATTTTCTTTCAGGGAAAAAGATGGACATTCAATGAAACAGTTGAATTTCATTCATTTCTAATGAAAAAAAATCAGAGCCGAACAGAAAATGTGATCTTCAATTACAGAACTCAAAAGAAGCATAAAAAGGGAAAAAAAATAAACATTTTAAAAGTTAAAAAGCTTATTTCCCTAAATAGAAAAAAAATGATATGTTTAATTCTTGACATCTGTATCTCTGTTAATGATATACTTAGAGGATGCAGGTATAATTTGATTTTAAAAGGGACTTAAAATAGGATAAATAACATCTCATGGAGCAGAAAAAAACAACTTTTTACAATTGAGAAAAAGAAGGGAGGTTGAGCATTGTGTGAATCTTATTCTCAGATCACAGAAACAATCAGACATATTTAGCTTGACAGAGAAACTTGTCTCACTCTATAAGGAAGTAAGAGGGAAAAGGGGAGAAAAGGGAATAGTCTAATGGGAGAGTAGAAGTAGAAGGAGAAAGGTATAAGAAAGGAGGAAGGGCTATAAAAAGGGTTGTTTGAGAGATGTAGTAGTCAGAAGGAAAATACTGGGAAAGAGAGAAAGCAGGAAAAGAAAAAGGAAAGTATAACTTAGGGAAAACAATATGGTGGAAAATAGTCATTTTAACCATGGGATAAACTCTCCCATAAAACAGAAGCAGATGGCAGACTGGACTAAAAACCAAAATCCCACAGTATGTTCTTTACAAGAAACACCTATAAAGAGAGTAAAGATAAAAGACTGGCACAGAATTTATTATGTTGTAGGTAAAGTTAAAAAAAAAAAAAAGCAGGGGTAGCAATGCTGATCTCATATCAAGCAAAAGTAAACAAATATATCTAGTTAAGAGATAAGGAAGAAAATCATAGCTGACTAAAGGGCACCATAGATAATAAAACAATATTAATACTAAAATATATGCACCAAGTTCCTAGAGAAGTTAAAAAAGATGCAAGAAGAAACATACAACAAAACTATACTAGTGGAGAAATTTCACCCTTATTCTTTTGGAGATAGATAAATTGAACCACAAAATAAATAAGAAAGACATTAAGGAGGTAAACAGAACTTTAGAAAAGTTAGGTATGATAGATATTTGGAGACAACTGAATGGAGACAGAAAGGAGTTTATTTTTCTCAGTGGTTCATGGAACTTATATAAAAATCGACCAGACATTAGGGCTTAAAAAGTTCAAAATCAAATACAGAAAGGCAGAAATAGTAAATGCATTTTTTGGATCATGATGCAATAAAAATCACATGCAATAAAATGTCAGGTAAAATAGACCAGAAATTAATTGTAAATGAAATATTTTAATCCTAAAGAATGAATGGGTGAAAAAACAAATCATAGACACATTCAATAATGTTATCCAAGAGAATGACAATAATGAGACAACATGCCAGAATTTGTGGGATGGCCAAAGCTGTTATAAGGGAAAATGTTATATCTCTAGATACTTAGTTGCATAAAACAGAGAAAGAGAAGATCAATGAATTGGGGTTACATCTAAAAAGCTAGAAAAAGAACAAATAAGAAACCATCCATTAAATACCAAATTTGAAATTCTGAAAAGGGGAGATTAATAAAGTTGAAAGTAAGAAAACTATTGAATTAATTAATAAAATTAAGAGTGGGTTTTATGAAAAAAAAAACAAAATAGATTTTTTTGTTATTTTGATTAAAAAAAGGAAAGAAGAAAATCAAATTGTTAGTCTGAAATATGAAAAAGAAGAACTTTCTACCAATGAAGTGGGGAATTAAAGCAATTATTAGGAATTATTTTGCCCAACTATATGCCAATATATTTGATAATCTAATTGAAATGCATGGATATCTACAAAAACATAGGAAATCAATTATTTATATAGTTCTGTTTTATAAAAAGAAATAGAACAACTATTAATCAACTCCCTAAGAAAAAAATTCTAGGATCAGATGCATTTACATGTGAATTCTACCAAACATTTAAAGAACAATGAATTCCAATACTATATAACTATTTGAAAAAATAGGAAAAGGCACCCACCAAACTCCTTTTATAACACAGATATGGTGCTGATATTTAAACCAGGTAAGGTGAAAACAGAGAAAGAAAAATATAGACCCATTCCCCTTATGAATATTTTTGCAAAATCTTGGAATAAAATATTAGCAAAGAGATTATATAATATCATCCCCAAGATATTGCATTATGATGAAGTAGAATTTAAAACAGTAATGTAGGGCTGATTCTATATTGGGAAAACTATTAGCATAATTGACTATATCAATAATCAAACTAACAAAAATCATTTGATTATCTCAATATGTATAGAAAAAGCATTTGATAAAGTCCAACAGACATTCCTATTAAAAAAAAAACCAAAAAACAAACAAACAAGAGAATAAAGATAAAATGGACTTTTCCTTTTTCCTTAAAATAATCAGTAGCATCTACTTAAAATCATCAGTAAGCATCATGGGTCATAGAGACAAACTGGAACTATTCCCAATAAGACCAGAAATAAAATAAAGTTTCCAATTATCACTATTACTATTCAATATTGTATTAGAAATGTTGACTTTGGCAATAAGCGAAGAAAAAGAGATTAAGGGAGAGAAAGTAGATAATGAGGAAACCAAATGATCACTCTTTGCAGATGATATGATGGTATTCTCAGAGAACCCTATAGAATCACTAAAAAGGTACTAGAAACAATTCAAAACTTTAGTAAAGTTACAGGATACAAAATAAATCCACAGAAATTATCAAAATTTTTATTTATTATCAACAAAGTCCAGCAGCAAGAGATACAAAGAAAAATTCTATTTAAAATAACTGCTGATAATATAAAATATTTGGGAGTCTACTTACCAAGGGAAAGTCAGGAACCACATGAACACAACTACAAAACACCTTCTACACAAATAATATTTGATATAAACAATTGGAAAAAATATCAAGGGCTCATGGAGAAGGCTTAGTGAATAAAATAAAAATGACAATACTATGTAAATTAGTCTACTTATTTAGTGCTATTCCTATCAAATTCCCAAGAAATTATTTTACGGACTTGGAAAAATAATAACAACATTCATTTGGATGAACAAAAGATTAAGATTATCAAAGGCATTAATAGAAAAAAATGTCAATGAAGTTGGCCCAGCTGTCTGAAACTTAAAACTATATTATATGGGGGAGGGAGGGAGAGGAGCCAAGATGGCAGAGAAGGCACACATGGCTTTCTGAGCTTCTCTCATACCCTCATTACTAACTATTAAATTCAGCCTCAAAAATAGCACTTGACTGGTAAAATTCATGAAGACTGGAAGTCAACCATTTACCAGCCGAAGATAATCTGGAAGATCACCAAAAAAGTTTTGTCCTGAACAGTGGGAGCAGATCAGTGCAAGTAGGCATAGAACCAGAGGCTAGCATATTAAGCAAACTGGGCAGGGGTGGTCTCCATGGTTGGAAAATTTACAGAGAGAACTCTACCATAGGTTGACTGTTCTGCTTTCATTCCAAAACAGTAGACCAGCAGAGAAATTAAAGCCAAAGGTAGAGGGTACTGTAAAAAACACCAGAACCTAACAGGATCTGGCTATACCCACCACAAACTGGAAGTGAATAAACTAGCACCGGCCATAGCACAGCTTTCCAGCTACATTCTTCAGCACAGGGCTTGATCGGGGCAGTCACAAATCTCTATGGCACTGGGACACAGACCAAGGCAGCCTCTAATCTACACAGTGAAGGGCTCAGAACTTAGGGCGATAGAACTTAGCAATGTGACTGTGCTTGCCTGGGCAGAGACACTTCTGGTGCTGTGCAGGGCAGGGCAAATGCTAGGAGTAGTGACACTTTCACTGCTCAATCTCTAGCCCTAGAGCAGTCACTAATCCACAAAACAGGACTCTTAACAGGGCACTTCTACAGCTTGCCCATACTACCCAGGTTTGAGTCACTTTTGGTGTGGAGCTTTTCCCAGAGCACCCCCACAGCTCAGCCACTCTTTGCAGCCCATTGGCAGGATAGCTACTGTCCATATACCTATCCCTACCCTGCAGAGGAAGCTGGTAACATCTTTGCCCTGAAGGTAGACCCTAAAGTCTTTTTTAAAAATGAGTAAAAAAAATAAAGGATGATTGATATGTTCTATACAGAAAGAGAGCAGGTTTTCAAATCTGAGGAGACTAATAGCAGACAGTCTGCAGACAAAACCTCAAAGAGAGATGTAATCTGGTCCCCATCACACAAGGTCCTCCTAGAAGAAAGTATAAAAAATCTTAAAAGAGAGCTAGAAGAAAAGTGGGGAAAGGAAAGAGAAACTATGTAAGAGAGTAACAACTTTCTGAAATGTGAATTGGAAAAGGTAAAGAACTCCCAGGAAGTGCAGGGAAACAGAATTTGTGAAATACACACACACACACACACACACACACAAACACACATATAGCTCCCAAGAAATTAGGATTTGTGAAATGGAAAAAGAAAATAACTCAGTAAAAAAAAATTGTGAAATGGAAAATAATTCCATAGAGCAAAAAAACTAATTTAAAAACTCAATTGGGCATTTACAAAAAGAAGTTAAAAAAGCTAATGAAGAAAATAACACACTAAAAATCAAACTGAACAAATAGAAATGACTGATTCATTCAGACATCAAGAATCAGTCAAGCAAGACCAAAAAAAAAAAAAAAAAAAAGAAAAAAGAAAAATTAGGGGAAAAAAAAAGTTAAATATCTACTTGGAAAAAATATCAGACCTGGAAAATAGATCTAGGAGAGATAATCTGAGGATTATTAATTTCCCGAAAATTATGATGAAAAAAGAGCCTAAATAATATTTTACAAGATATCATCAAAGAGAACTGCCCAGATGTAATAGAATCAGAAGGTAAAATAGGTATTGAAAGAATTCCTCAAACACCTTCTGAAAAAGACTATAAAATAAAACTCCAAGGAATATTGTGGCTAAATTTCAGAACTATCAGACTAAGGAAAAAAAATATTACAAGCAGCCAGAAAAAAAAAAAAAATTCCAAATACCAAGGTGCTACACTAAGGATCACTCAAGATCTAGCTGCTTCCACATTAAAAGATAGAAGAGCCTGGAATCTGATATTCCGAAAGGCAAAAGAACTTGGAATGAAGCCAAGAATAAACAATCCAGCTAAGCAGAGAATTTTCTTCAAAGGAAGAAGATGGATATTTAATGAAACAGATGAATTCCATTTGTTTCTAAGGAAAAAAAAAGGAACTAAACAAAAAAATTGATCTTCAAACATAGGACTGAAGAGAAGCAGAAAAAGGTAAAAAGAACTCTTGAGAACTGTAATTCTGTTGTGGATATACATAAAGAGTACATGGACAATTTGATTTTACTGCTATAACATAAAAAAGGGAAGTAGATAATGGGCTTATATCCCAAAGAGATACTAAAGAAGAGAAAGGGACCTATATGTGTCAAAATGTTTGTGGCAGCCCTGTTTGTAGTGGCTGGAAACTGGAAAATGAATGGATGCCCATCAATTGGAGAATGGCTGGATAAATTGTGGTATATGAACATTATGGAATATTATTGTTCTGTAAGAAATGACCAGCAAGATGAATAAATAGACGCTTGGAGAGACTTACATGAACTGATGCTGAATGAAATGAACAGAATCAGGAGATCATTATATACTTCAACAACAATACTGTATGAGGATGTATTCTGATGGAAGTGGATTTCTTCGACAAAGAGAAGATCTAACTCAGTTTCAATTGATCAATAATGGACAGAAGCAGCTTTACTCAAAGAAAGAACACTAGGAAATAAATGTAAATTGTTTGCATTTTTGTTTTTCTTCCCAGATTATTTTTACTTCCTGAATCCAACTTTTCCTGTACAACAAGAGAAATGTTCAGTGTTCCATGCATGTATTGTATCTAGGAGTCAGATTTAACTGTGTCATATTTAACATGTGGGGGAAGGGGGTAGATATGGAGGGGAAAAATGGGAACAGAAGTGAGTACAAGAGAGAATGTTGTAAAAAATTACCCAGGCATGGGTTCTGTCAATAAAAAGTTATAATTATTTTTTTAAAGGAAAGTAGAAATGGAAAGGGGATAATGTCAGAAAAAGAGAAAAGGGGAGATAAAAAGAAAGAAACTACTTCCCACAAAGAGGCAAAGGAAACCTATCATATATGAGGGTATTTAGAGAGGGGGAGGAATATTGTGTGAATCTTAATCACATCAGAGTTGGCTCAAAGAGGAAATAATTGAGATATTTGATTTACAGAGAAACTTCTCTCATCTTACTAAAAAGTGGGAGAGGAAAAGGGAAATCAAAAGTGTAATAAGGGAAGGGTACAAGAAAGGGGAATGGGGGTGGGAGGGATTCTAAAGAGGGAGAGCTGTGTGAGACAAATGGTGCCCATAAATTTAATACTGGGGAAGGAGGGGTAAAAAAAAGAAAAGCATTATCTGGGGATAATAAGATGGCAGGAAATATAAATTTGTCATTTTAACTGTAAATGGGAATGGGATGAACTCTCCCATAAAGTGGAGGCTGATAGCAGAGTGGATCAAAAGTCAGAGCCCTACAATATGTTGTCTACAGGAAACACATTTAAAGCAGAGAGATACATACAGAGTAAAGGTAAAAGGCAGGAGCAGAATCTATTATGCTTCAGGTGAAGAAAAAAAAAAGCAGGGGTAGGCAGCCTTATCTCAGATCAAGCAAAAGCAAAAAATTGATCTAATTAAAAGAGATAAGGAAGGAAACTATATCTTGCAAGCAGCATAGACAATGAACCAATATCAATACTAAACATATATGCACCAAATGGTATAGCATTTAATTTCCTAAAGGAGAAGTTGAGAGTTGCAAGAAGAAATAAACAGCAAAATTATAATAGTTAATAGATAATGATGCAATAAATACTGCATTCAACAAAAAGTTAGAGGTAAATAGCCCAAAAAGTAATTGGAAACTAAATAATCTCATCTTAAAGAATGATTGGGTGAAACAGAAAATTATTGATACAATTAATTATTTCACTCAAGGTAATGAAAACAATGAGACATCATACCAAAATCTGTGGGATGCAGCCAAAGTGGTAATAAGGGGAAATTTTATATTTTTAGAGGGATAGAGAAAAAGAAGATCAATGAATTGAGCTTTCAACTTAAAAAGCTAGAAAAAATAAAATTAAAAACCTCCAATCAAATACTAAACTTGAAATTCTAAAATTAAAAGGAGAAATTAATAATATTGAAATTAAAAATCTATTGAATTAATAAATAAAACTAAGAGTTGGTTTTGTGAAAAAAAAAAACAATAAAATAGATAAACCTTTGGTAAATCTGATTAGAAAAAGGAAAGAGGAAAATCAAATTGTTAGTCTTAACAAGGAAAAGGGAGAACTTCCCACCAATGAAGAGGAAATTAGAGCAATAATAAGGAGTTACTTTGACCAACTTTATGCCAATACATTTGATAACCTAAGTAAAATGGATGATTACCTCCAAAAATATAGGCTTGCCAGATTAAGAGGAGGAAGTAAATTGTTTAAATAGTCCTATTTCAGAAAAAGAAATGGAACAAGCCATTAATCAGTTCCCTAAGAAAAAAATCCCTAGGACCAGATAGATTTACATGTGAATTCTACCAAAAATTTAAAGAACAATTAGCCCCAATGCTATAAAAACTATTTGAAAAAAATAGGGAATAAAGGAGTCCTACCAAATTCCTTTTATGACACAGACATGGTACTGATACCTAAACCAGGTAGGTTGAAAACAGAAAAAGAAAATTATAGGCCAATCTCCCTAATGCATATTGATGCTAAAATCTTAATCAACATATTAGCAAAATGTGTACAGAAAATGATCCCCAGGATAACATACCATGATCATGTAGGATTTATACCAGGAATGCAGGGCTGGTTCAATATTAGGAAAACTATTAGTATAATTGACCATATTGATAACTAAATTAACAAAAACCATATGATCATCTCAATAGATGCAGAAAAATCATTTGATAAAATCCAATATCCATTCCTATTAAAAAACACTTGAAAGTATAAGAATAAATGGACTTTTCCTTAAAATAATCAATAGCATCTATTTAAAACCACCAATAAGCATCATATGTAATGGGGATAAACTGGAACCCTTCACAGTAAGATTAGGTGTGAAACAAGGTTGCCCACTTACACCATTACAATTCAATATTGTATTAGAAAAACTAGCTTTGGCAATAAGAGTTGAGAAAGAGATTAAAGGAATTATAGTATTATATTATAAAGTAGCAGTAACAAAACGATTTGGTATTGGCTAAGAAACAGAGTAGTTGATCAGTGGAATAAGTTTTGTTCAAAGGACAAAACAGTCAATAGTTTTAATAATCTAGTGTTTGACAAACCCAAAGATCCCAGCTTTTGGTATAAGAACTCACTGTTTGACAAAAACTGTTGAGAATATTGGAAATTAATATGGCAGAAACTTGGTATTAACCCATACTTAACACCATACACCAAGATAAAGTCGAAATGGATTTATGACTTAGGCATAACAATAAGGTTATAAATAAATTAGAAGAACATAGGATAGTTTCTCTCTCAGAGAAAGGAATTTATGACCAAATAAGAACTAGAGGTCATTATTGATCACAAAATTGAAATTTTTGATTATATCAAATTGAAAAGTGTACAAAGAAAACTAATGCAGACAAGATTAGAAGGGAAGCAATAAACTTGGAAAATGTTTTTACAGTCAAAGTTTCTGCTAACGGCCTTATTTCCAAAATATATAGAGAATTGACTCTAATTTGTAAGAAATCAAGCTATTCTCCAATTGATAAATGGTGAAAGGTTATGAACAGACAATTCTCAGATGAAGAAATTGAAACTATTTCTAGGCATATAAAAAGATGCTCCAAGTCATTATTAATCAGAGAAATGCAAATCAAGACAACTCTGAAATACCACTACACACCTATCAGATTGGCTAGAATGACAGGGAAAGATAATGCAGAATGCTGGGGGGAATATGGGGAAACTGGGACACTGATACATTGTTGGTGGTATTGTGAATACATCCAGCCATTCTGGAGAGCAATTTGGAACTATGCTCAAAAAGCTATGAAATTCTGCATACCCTTTGACCCAGCAGTGTTACTATTGGGCTTATATCCTAAAGAAATTTTAAAGAAGAGAAAGGGACCTGTATGTTCAAGAATGTTTGTGGCAGCCCTCTTTGTAGTGGCCAGAAACTGGAAAATGAATGGATGCCCATCAATTGGAGAATGGATGAATAAATTGTGTACATGGATATTATGGAATATTATTGTTCTATAAGAAATGACCAGCATGATGATTTCAAAAAGACCTGGAGAGACATACATGAACTGATGCTGAGTGAAATGAGCAGGATCATTATATACTTCAATAACAATGCTATATTATTGTTGGAATCCTTACTAACTGCTAACTAATTAGAGTTGATCTAATCTTACAAGAAGATGTTTTGGCCAGAACCTGAAACAAGGTACTAAATAGAACTAATTAAAACAAGGCTTGTGTTCACACCTTTACTCATTGGAGTCCAAAAGTACGCTAGCTTCACAAAGTACACTTTCTAACTTCAAGGGAGTCCATACCTCCCTTAAAGCTCATTGGGCCAGAGAGCACTATGGGAGAAAACCCATAATCCCATTCTCTCAGAAGAATCAGATAAAAGGCCAGCGATGAGGGATCTATGGCAGAATACATTTTTTCTTCTTGGCTGGCTGATCGCACTGGACTCGAGAGGAGCGACTCTGGTGCAGAGAACACTTTGACGGATTTCAGTGGAGCTACGCCAGAAGCCCTCTCTCTGCAGCAAGTTGGCGGCTGGGCTCCCCAGAAGGAGATAAGAGAGACCTTTCATCTCTGTCTTGGTTGGAGGCAGAAGAAAGCAGAGGCAGAGGCAGAAGGACAGAACCTTTGGATTTGGAGACATCCGAAGGGCTCCAAGAAGAACAAGAACTCCAACATTTGAACTCATAACATTTGGCGCCCAAGTGTGGGAACCAAGGACCCTACTTTCACTGAAGAAGTCTCCAGTGACCAGGAACTGAGTGAGTACAACCTTTTTTGGCTGAAATGGGACAGATCCTAGGTAAAGATTCTCCATCCCCCACCCCAACCCCACAAACCCCAGCCCCACCCAGGAGTGGTGCTATAGAAAGCCTGCTTAAGCTGATAGAAGATCAAGGGCTACTTGTAACTTGGAGACAGGCAGCTAGACTTCTGGCTACATTAAAACGCACCTCCCCTTGGTTCTTAGAGGAAGAGCAAATCTCTCTAAAAAACTGGGCATTGGTTGGTCAACAGATCTCTGCACATAACAATGAAAACAGTCCTCGTTCAGTTTCCATTGAAGTATTCTTTTTATACAATACGATACAGATGGCCTTAAAATACCGTACTTGTTCTAGGAGAAAAGGAAAAACTCTAGGGATAGCCAAAGGGGGAAGCCTGAGATAAAGGAGGAAGACAGAGAACAGATTAATTGCCATATCCCCACAGGGCAGAGAGACTTAAGTGAGGCTCAAGGGCGGGGTGAATCTGAGGCAGCCTCAGCCCCACCTCAGGAGCAGGTAATTGACTCTCCTCCATCAACTCCACCCTCCGGGATGGAGGGAGGAGGGGTAGTGGGGGGAGGGCAGTGACAGCACCAGCACCTCCTCCCCAGCATCCAGCACCTCCCCCGCAGCATCCAGCACCCCCCCCCCCCAGCATCCAGTTGCTTTTTTGAGTAGATTGCAAAAGGGACTAATTAAGGCCAGAGAAGAAGGGAAAAATGTATCAGAATTTCAACACCACATTTTTCCTGTAATTCAACAGTTTAATTCTTCAGGTCAAGAAAGTAGAAGATACTCACCTTTTGATATAGAAATCCTCAAAGACCTGAAAAAAAGCTTGCACTCTTTATGGGGCTACATCAGCTTATGTTAAGATGCTATAACAAAATTTGTCTTTTGAAATCTTGACCCCTAATGACTGGAAATCTATAGCAAAAATATGCCTAGAACCTGGACAGAACTACTTGTGGCTTTCTGAATATAGTGAGTTCTGTAGGATACAAGCCCAACAAAATATTCAAAGTGGAGTTCATACTGCAATCACCTGTGACCTACTAACAGGTACAGGTCCTTATGCAGATATCGCAGCACAAATTAGTTATTCTGTAGCAGCATATCAGCAAATTGCTGATAATGCTATCAAAGTGTGGGCTTCTCTTCACAATAAAGACGACAAGGGGGGGGGCCTTCACAAAAATAACACAAGGGCCAAATGAACCCTTTGCTGACTTTGTGGGATGTTTGCAGACAGCTATCATAAGAACAAATGGAGAAAATGCAATAACATACATTTTGATAAGGCAACTTGCTAAGGAAAATGCTAATGAGGTTTGCAGAAGAATTATACTAGGACTGCGCAAGGATGCTCCTTTAGAGGAGCTCATAAGACACTGTGCCACAGTGGGCACAGGTGCCTTTTATAGCCAGGCTATGATGCAGACTTCCCAAAATCCAAACATGAGAAAACAGAGTCCCTCTTGGCAAGGGATTTCCAGAGAGACTCGTAGATGCTTTCAGTGTGGAAAAGTAGGACATCTGAAAGCTCAATGTTGGTATAGAGATAGAATGGGAAAACAAGGTGGGAGAACAAGACCCCAAACCCCATGTCCAAAATGCAACAGAGGCTTCCACTGGGCCTCAGAATGCAGACAGATTCAGGGAAACGGGATG
The DNA here is from genome assembly GCF_016432865.1 of Antechinus flavipes. Lineage (NCBI taxonomy): Eukaryota > Metazoa > Chordata > Mammalia > Dasyuromorphia > Dasyuridae > Antechinus > Antechinus flavipes. Next base: position 401,786,941 of record NC_067400.1, read on the forward strand.
AGGGGCCCAGCCCCAGGGCCCAAGGCAAAAAACACTTGGGGCATGATGGCAGCCAATGGTGCACCCAGAGAGTGCCTAGAAGTCCAGTACCCAGACATGACCAATCAGCCAGAAAGCCATATGATGGGAGAAGGGGATTACACAGTCAACCAGCCAGGAAGTAACCTGATGGCAGAAGGGAATTACAATTGGGGAGAATAGAGCTGTATGCAGCTGGGACAACTGAGATACCCCCTGGAGAGGTGAAATCTGTTCCTCTCCAGCCTATGGATCCTCTACCTCCAGGCACAGTAGGCTTGACCATTTCACCTCCTTGTATGTACAAAACAGTGTCCATCCACACACTGATGTGGGAAACTGAGGAATGTGTAGCTAATATCCCAGTCACTAATACAGGTAGACAATGTGTGACTTATCACCCAGGAGACGTAGTAGCATCAGGTTTACTCATACAGAATCCTAATAAGCAGCCTTGTGATAGTCACCCAGGTTCTGACTCCAGACCACAAAATCCAGGAATATACTGGACAGCAGCAGTAACGGCTGACCGACCTATGCTCACTATCTATATAAATGGCCTACCATTGGAAGGATTGGTAGACACAGGTGCGGATCATACAGTTATTAGAGGTGCCAGTTGGCCCAGTCACTGGACAAAGATTAAAGCAGATACCTATATGTCTGGAGTAGGAGGATCAATAGCAGCTGAAGTTAGTGCTGCCCCTATGAGATGGACTTTTGAAGGCAAAACAGGAGTTTTTACTCCTTTTATAGTTGAAAAAATCCCCATCAATCTGTGGGGAAGAGACGTTTTACAACAATTGGGATTAAAAATGAGTACTTCGGTTTTTTAAGCAGGGCTGCTGTTGAAGGCCTGCCGACACTTTTACCTGTTCCTATCCAATGGAAAACTGATACACCAGTGTGGATAGAACAGTGGCGCTTAAGTAGCGATAAAATTCAGGCCTTATTAGATATAGTACAGGAGCAGCTTGAACAAGGGCATTTACAACCTTCTCTAAGTCCTTGGAATTCACCAGTGTTCGTTGTAAAAAAGAAATCGGGAAAATGGAGGATGCTCACTGATTTAAGAAAAGTGAACGAACAGATGGAAACTATGGGAACTCTTCAGCCTGGACTTCCATCTCCTACTCAGCTTCCTAGAGAATGGCCTCTTTGGGTTATAGACATCAAGGATTGTTTCTATTCCATTCCTCTGGATAAGGAGGATATGAAGAGATTTGCCTTTTCAGTGCCCAGCGTCAACTTAGCTGAGCCTTATAAAAGATATGAATGGACTGTTTTGCCACAGGGAATGAAGAACAGCCCCACTATGTGTCAAATGTATGTTGCTGCTGCTCTTGCTCCAATAAGAAAAGCATTTCCAAAAGTTATGCTATTACATTATATGGATGATATATTGGGATGTGCACCTGAGGAACAAATGCTAGAAGCATGTTTACAAAAAACCATAGAAACACTAAGATACTACAAACTTCATATCGATACAGAAAAAATTCAAAGGCATGCTCCTTTTCAATATTTAGGATATGAAATATATCCTAAGGCACTTACACTACAAAAACTGTCTTTAAGAACAGAGAGGTTGAACACCTTAAATGATTTCCAAAAATTAATAGGAGATATCCAATGGATGCGTCCAGCATTAGGTTTAACTACCAATCAATTGCAACCCCTATATGACATTTTAAGGGGAGACACAGCTTTAAATTCACCACGCCGGCTTACAAAAGAAGCTCAAGAGGCCTTGAAAGAAGTTGAACTGGCTTTATCCAATGTAGTTGAAAGAGTAACTCAAAAACCCTTGGAAATATCAGTTTTTGCTATGAAAGAAGCACCCACAGCAATCCTTCATCAAGGAGACAGTGTGATAGAGTGGGTGAACCTCCCAGCACAACCAGAACAAAGCCTTACGCCTTACCCTGTGCTTGTGGCTAGGATTCTATTAAAGGCCATTAAGCAAGCAGTACAATTATCTGGGACAAGACCTGACAAGATATACACCTTCTATACAAATGCACAAAGTAATGTATGCTGTGAAACCATCCCAGAGTGGCAAATTTTATTGGCCATGGCTCCAAATTTTGCACATGGATCTCCATTAAAGATAACCAGACTACTGCATAATTGGCAATGGATTTTTGAGGAGAAGGTTTCTAAGGTTCCTCTTGAAGGACCAACCATGTTTACAGACGCAGCCAAACAAAATATTTGTGCTGTATACTCTCATGATCTAACCGTAAAAAGAGTAGTCAGAACTCCTTTTCAGTCCACTCAGCAGAACGAATTATATGCGATCATGCTAGCTCTCACTTATTACCCAGGCAACATAAATATAATATCTGATTCAGCCTATTCAGTAGGTGTGGTACAAAGAATTGCCACAGCCCAAATAAAATTTGCAGCTTCTAATATATATCAGCTCTTTAAGGAACTTCAAGAGCAACTGAGAAAGCATCCAGGAAAGATTTATATCCTGCATGTCCACTCACATAGTGGACTTCCAGGTCCTATTTTTGATGGAAATTCAAAGGCAGATAGCCTTTTAACTATGTTGGCCAGTACGCCTTTATTTCAGGAGGCCCAGGAATCCCATTCTAAATACCATCAGGCTGCTCGAGCTTTGCGCTTACAGTTTGGGATTACAAAAGAAGAAGCTAGGAGCATAGTGAAAAGCTGTACAGCTTGCCTTCCCTTCCACGCTCCTACACTGCCTCCAGGGAAGAATCCTTGTGGTTTGAGACCCAATGAAATCTGGTAAATGGATGTGACTCATTATAAATCTTTTGGTCATCTGTCTTTTATCCACATTGTGGTAGACACCTTTTCAGGATTCACTTTTGCCATACCAGCAGCAAAAGAGACAGCCCGAGTGGTCACTGAATTCTTCATTCAAGCATTCGCAATTATGGGTGTGCCACAAGAAATAAAAACAGATAATGGACCGGCATATACCTCCAAACATTTTGAACACTTTTGTGCACAGTATAAGATTTTACACACTACTGGCATACCCTTCAATCCTCAAGGTCAAGCAATAGTAGAAAGAAGAAACAGAGACATTAAGACACTCCTCCAAAAACAAAAGAAAGGGGGAGCCAGGGTAACCCTAGAGAACTTCTAAATTTAGTTCTCTATACCATTAATTTTTTAATCTTTGATAAAGATGCACTGGCTCCAGCAGACAGGTTTTATAACCCACCAGAAGAGCAGTGTCCAGTGCGAGCAGCTCCACTATCTTTAGATAATCGCCAGGTAATGTGGAGAGATCCAGAAAGTGGTGAATGGAAGGGACCAGATAGGCTAACTGCTTGGGGGAGAGGATTTGCTTGCATCTCTACATGTGGAGAAGGAATCAGATGGGTGCCAACAAGCCGCATTCACCTTGTCTATTGCAGAGTGATGGAGCAGACCCTTGAAACAAAGGAGAAGACCCAAGAAATATCGGGTGATTCTGTTGCTGATTGTGCTCACCATTGAAAGAGCATAACTGACAAAGAGACTGTTAAAAAGACTTTTAAAATCTTCAGGAATCATTGGATTTCCTAACACAAGATGAAACTGTTTTAGTTCTTGAAAAAACCAGCGAGAATCATTGGATTCCTTAAGATGAAAAATTGTTGATGAGACTTTTGCAGTACTTCAGGGCTTATAGGAACTATTGGATTCCTGGCACATGAACTAATGGACAATGGATTCCTTATGGACTGTTTCTAGGACTTATGGACATGTGTAAATTTTCAGGATTATTCATGTTATTTGTTACATTACTACTAGCCTGTGATATATTGCTATGTGCTTATGTAAATTATGTATAATGCCTCTCATATTGATGGATTTATGTATACCATATATATCTGTTACAAAGTTCTGGCCCATATTGATGGATTTATGTGTACCCCCTCAGAAACCCCCTATGTTTTAAAACAAAAGAAAGGGGGAGATGTTGGAATCCTTACTAACTGCAAACTAATTAGAGTTGATCTAATCTTACAAGAAGATGTTTTGGCCAGAACCTGAAACAAGGTACTAAGTAGAACTAATTAAGACAAGGCTTGTGTTCCCACCTTTACTCATTGGAGTCCACAAGTATGCTAGCTTCACAAAGTACACTTTCTAACTTCAAGGGAGTCCACACCTCCCTTAAAGCTCATTGGGCCAGAGAGCACTATGGGAGAAAATCCATAATCCCATTCTCTCAGAAGAGTCAGATAAAAGGCCAGCGATGAGGGATCTATGGCAGAATACATTTTTTCCTCTTGGCTGGCTGATCACACTGGACTCGAGAGGAGCGACTCTGGTGCATAGAACACTTTGAAGGATTTCAGTGGAGCTACTCCAGAAGCCCTCTCTCCGCAGCAAGTTGGCGGCTGGGCTCCCCAGAAAGAGATAAGAGAGACCTTCCATCTCTGTCTTGGTTGGAGGCAGAAGAAAGCAGAGGCAGAGGCTGAAGGACAGAACCTTTGGATTTGGAGACATCCGAAGGGCTCCAAGAAGAACAAGAACTCCAACATTTGAACTCATAACATATTATGATCAATTCTGATGAACGTGGCCCTCTTCAACAATGAGATGAAGCAAATCAGTTTCAATAGTGCAGTAAGGAATTGAACCAACTACACTCAGCAAAAGAACTCTGGGAGATGAATATGAACGACTTCATAGCTTTCCCCATCCCTCTATTTTTGTCTGCCTGCATTTTTTATTTCCTTCACAGGTTAATTGTGTACTATTTCAAAGTCTGATTATTTTTGTACAGCAAAATAATTGTATGGACACATACTTTAACATATTTAACATGTGTTGGTCAACCTGCCATATGGGGAGGGACTGGGGATAAGGAGAGGAAAAATTGAAACAAAAGGTTTTACGCTTGTCAATGCTGAAAAATTGTCCACGTATATATATCTTGTAAATAAAAAGCTATAATAATAATGAAAAAAACTATATTATATAACAGTAGCCATTAAAAACATTTGGTATTGGCTAAGGAATCAAGTAGTTGATCAATGGAATAAGTTACGATCACAGAACAAAATATCCAATAACTATTACAATCTAGTGTTTGACAAGACTCCAGATTTTGGGAAAAGAACTCATTATTTGACAAAAACTATCCTCAAAAAGTTATCAAATTGTGCATACCCTTTGTTCCATCAGTGTTGTTACTGGAATTATATCCTAAAGAAATTTTAAAGAAGAGAAAGGGACCTGTATGTGCAAAAATGTTTGTGGCAGCCCTCTTTGTGGTGGCCAGAAACTGGAAACTGAGTGTATGCCCATCAATTGGAGAATGGCTGAATTAATTCTGGTATATGAATATTATGGAATATTATTATTCTGTAAGAAATGACCAGCAGCATGATTTCAGAAAGGCCTGGAGAGACTTACATGAACTGATGCTGAGTGAAATGAGCAGGACCAGAAGATCATTGTACACAGCACCAGCCAGATTATATGATCATCAGTTCTGATGAATGCGGCTCTTCTAAACAATAACATGATTCAGGTCAATATCTTGCGATGAAGACAGCCTTCTGAACCCTGAGAGAGGACTGTGGAAACTACGTGTGAATTACAACATAGTATTTTCACTATTTTTGTTGTTTGTTTGTTTGCATTTTTTTCTCATTTTTTTTTCCTTTTTATCTGTTTTTTTTATATATTGTTCAGGTTACCTTTCTGGAGGTCCTTCGGACAGGCCTTGGTCTCAGCAGGATAGACACCATGAGAAAAGTCAGAAATTGAGTCTAGAGTCTTTATTCTGGGCCAGTATTGATCTTTGTGGAGGAGTGCAGAAGATAGAGGAGCCACCAGAAGGATGGTCAAAAATGGAATGTCTCATTTCCAGTCCTCAGCCCTTAAATACGTTGGTATGATTACATCATTACAGCATATTGAATATTGTTGAGTAATGTGATGACCGCGTATTTAAAATCAGCCGGAGTCAGGAATTCAGGTTAAGGGAAAAATCTTCAATCTTTATTGAAGTGAAGAGCTGAAAAAGGATTGCAATAGCAATATGGGCAAGAAGTATTGCTATAGCAATATGGGCAGCTGCGACAGGAAGCCAGCTAACAGAGGGGAATTGGAGATGAAGGGCCCTCGCGAGAGCAATGCTAGCAGCTGTGTCTAGAGGCCAGTCAGCAGTCACTCCTTCTGCTTCTCTTTCCACTCCCTTGGGCCATTCTTTCTCCAAGCTTATATATTAATAGAATATGGTCCAATTACTATTTAGCCTCACATGCTTGGGACCTCAGTGCATCAACTAGAGCCTCAGCACATTACAGAATGTGTATGAAGTATAGAACCATTACATTACCACATTAAGTCCTAAGTATATATGTGTACTAAAGAACCATCATCTCATCAATTCTACTGAGTTAATACCTTGTTGTAAGTATCCTTGTTTCAAATATACTTCTCCAGACTTCTGGCCCTCTGCATTTTCTTGTGCAGCATGATATTTGTGGAAATATATATAGAGGAATTGCATGTTTAACATATATTGGATTAGTTGCTGTCTATGGGAGGGAGTTGGGGAAAGGGAAAAATGAGAACACAGGATTTTGTAAGGGTGAATGTTGAAAATTATCTATGTATATGTTTTGAAAATAAAAAAAAAACTAATTAAAAAAAAAGAAATATGTATTTTATTCTCTTTATTCTGACTGGCATTTCCTGAAATAAAAAAGGTGCATTAGATCCAGTCCATGTGTCAAATATGACTTTTTTTAAATCATTAAACTTTTAAAATACATGATAGAAATTAACCAATTAACTCCAAAAAATATTTCTGTAAGTTTAAGTCAAGGAATTTCTTAGCTAATATTTGCACAATTTCATAATTTGTGTCAAAATAAGTTCTTACTCAAAGGTTTTAAAATGTCCAAGGTTTTTTTTTTTTTTTTTTTTTTTTTTTAAACAAGGATCAGAGGCAGGAAATAACACTGTGTCTTAAACATGTAAAATGAAACATAAAGGACTACCTTATCATTTAAAAATATATTTATTAGTGCTATTGGGAAGACATAATTTGCAGATATCTGAGCCATAAACTCAAGGATGAAAAAGCAAATTAAAAAAAAAAAACTTAATAATATGGTATATAATGCATGTGGCCTTTACAGTAATTACCTTGACTACAACTGATTATATTTTATGCTATAGGAATTTGCTATCATTTAGTTAGCATGGTATTTTTGTCAAGAAAATATCTGGTTACAAAGAAATGGATATGACTAAAAAAATAGCTAACCAACAACAATAGTTGGCATGGGCAACTCTAGCCATCAAAGCAACATTCAATTTGTCTGTGGCTTAGTGGAGAAGACTTGAATGACACAGGGGTGATTAATGACCTTAGGGTAGCATAACTAGAATGTGTCAGAGAAAAGACTTGCATTTTTTATCTTCTTTTTTCCAGCATGCTATTCATAACATCCAATTGCTTCTAAAGTTTATGTAACATTCTGAATGCAATTACTTTATAATTTAAAGGAACACTAGGTTTGAGGAGATTTCTGAGCAAAATCACAGTATTTTAGGTGTCCTGAATCATAATTCATTCCTTATTATTAAAGATCACTCTTCTTTAGGAGAAATGACAGATTAAAGCACTAGAAACTTTAAGCCCCAAGGACCTAATTGGTAACTTACACATTTACTCTTATTAATCTTAGCAGATGAAGTAACAGAGTGGATTCACAACTTCCTTTTATCCCTGCTATCAGTGGCATTGTGAAGAAACATCAAGACATCCTCCTGCTGACAACTCCCTTCACGCCTGTTTTTAAAGCTTAAATTCCATTAATGGTTAGTGAAAGCAAAGCAGAGGAAGTTTGATGTGATTTCTGTAAAGTTCACCAAATGCTGAGAAGATATGATGCTCTAATTAGGCTTCCTAAGTACTGTATTGAGGATGCCTTAGTACCATAGAAAAAGTCTCTCCATTCACAGCTGTACCAAGAATAATACATTCTGGAAATAATTCTATAGTATTTTTTTTTTTTTTTACTTTTTGTCCAGTAAGTTATTATCATTTCCTTAAATCCCCATGGTGATTTATTGAATAAAGGCAATTCCTTTAACATTGCTCATGAAAGATAACAGAAAAATGGAATAAAATAGGATATGGGAAATGAGAATATCTTCAAGTGTTTTATACTGGTTTATAGCTATATGGAATAACAGCATTCTGCTCCACTCAGAAATTCTGGATTATACTTAGTGGAAATGCAGTTCTGTTATCTAGGACATTCGTATATACATAGTTTAATTCCAGTAAGCCATGAGCTTTCCTACCTCACCACAAGACGTTCTCCATTAAGAACTAAAAGTAACATCCTCAAACCAGATACAGAGTTCTGTGTTCTCCCATCTCCAACTTTGGGCATTTATTACCTGAGATCAAGGGGGAGAGATACTGGAAGCTATCAGAGTCCACACTCTTAATTTAAAATGTCATTGGTTTAGTGATTTTCATTAACACTAAAAAAATTCAAAATTATTGAGGATTTCTTTAATTCTTTATATTTGGTTTAAAATATGCAAATTGTTTAGTGATTTTTGTAGTTAAACCAAAATACAAAGAAAAATTTAGTTAAATTATAATGTATATGCTGTATCTTGTTTTCTCTCATTCAAAATATGAATTATTTGAAATTTACCCTATATTTAAAGCATATTCTGGATCAATACATGGTGAAAATAACTTGTTAAGAGCCCTCACTAATGATTCTTTAACTATATCAATTAGAAGAGAAAATAATTCAAAGGAAGGTATTAATAACAAGGAAAATAGCTTAATACATACACACAGAGATAAATTTTCCCACAGAGTATCACATGATGGGGAAAATGAATAGTTATTGAAAACACATCTGCCCAGGGAATGTATTTGTATTGCTGTGAAATATATGTAGCCATAGCAACTCACATTCCTACAGTGGTATGTCTGTTGTAATACTATTCTGTATCCAGTGCTCATGTTTGCTTCTTTACAGATCTGTTAGTGTTATATTATTCTGCTGCTATCATTGGACAACAAATTGTTCTCCTACTGCATACAACTAAGATCCTGTGTTGGTTAGTTTTCTTCACTATACTGCCATAGGCTGGTTTTTCACTTATTCTCTACTAAATCTAGGAACTTATGTTTTGTGATCTGGTATTGAACTGCAGTTATTATATGTTTCTTTGTATCTCCATAGGAGAGAAGGTATCATGGTTTGTTTAGTTTGTAGCCCCATTTTATCTTTTGTGATTCAGGTCAATAACCTTACTAAGTCAGACAGCCAACAAAGGACCCTTCTAAACAAAATTTTCTTACATTCTTTGAATTGAGTCTACATCTTTAGGTAAAATGCAAAAATTCCCATTAATCATATATTATCTGGGAGTATGTTAGATGCAAATTTCAAAAACTGGGACAAAGTAGACTCAGTCACAATTTTTTATTACTAGTTGTTAAAAAATTTCTGTTCAACCTCAATCTGCAAATGATATGCACATTTGATTTATAAAAATAAAGACCTTATTAGAAAATTGGTAGATTACAGGCAAAACCAAGGTGGAAGAGAAAAGGCAAGGACTTGCTTGAGCTCTCTCATATCACTCTTCAAAAACCTTTAAAATGTTGTTCCCAAACAAATTCTAGAGCAGCAGAACCCATAAAAGGACATATTTCAGTCAAGGGACAACTTAGATGGTTGGCAAGAAAGGTCTGTGGTAATAAGATGAGATTGGGGCATAATCCAGCGACAATACAGACCTGAGCCTCAATAAACCAGAAACAGACTTGGAAGTGATTGAATCAGCAGTGGTAGCAACTGCTCGCTGAGCTGTCAGTCGAAAAAAGAGTAAAGAGGTTAGTTAGATTATTGGTCATAAAGAGATTACAGAGCTTGTTTTGCTGGCACTGAGTGGAGCTGAAAGGACAACATTCAGTTGCTTCCTTCATACTCAGTTCAAGGTTTTAAGCCTTGATAGTAGCCTCAGGGCAAGAAGGAACACCAGCAAACCAAATTTGAAGCTGCAGATGAACAGGGACTATTGTGACAACTTCAAGTCAGATAAGAGTGCTTATGGTCACTCACAGGCTAAAGTACAGGCCAAATGAAAATGGAGATACAAAAAAAAAAAAAAAAAAAAAAGAGAGAAGAAGCAAAATTGGCCAAATAAGAAAAAACTTACTCTGAAAAAATAATTCCTAAAAATTAGATTTGAGCTTTCGCTAATGATTTTAAGAAAAAAACAAGATACAATGAAGCAAAATGAAAAGAAAAAAAAAATATCTAATTGGAAAAACAATAGACCTGGAAAATAGATCCAGGAGAGATCATTTAAAAATTAGTGGCCTACCTGAAAGTCATGATGTTGAAAAAATAGCCTGTACATCCTCTTTCAAGAAATTATCAAGGAAAACTTTTCTGATATTCTAGAACCAGAGGGTAAAAAAAAAAAAATTGAAAAAAAAATCATTAATCACCTCCTAAAAGAGATCCCAAAATAAAAACTTCCAGGAATATTACAGCCAAATTTTGGAACACCCAAGTCAAAGAAAAATACTTGAAGCATCCAGAAAGAAACAATCCTAGTGGATACACAATAAAAATAAGTCAAGATTTAGAAGGTTGTATGTTAAAAGATTTTATGTATGTATAAAGGCTTATAACATGATATTGTAGAGAACAATGAAGCTAGGCTTTCAAACAATAATCACTTTCCTAGAAAAACTGATAATAATCTTTTAGGGGAAAGGTGAAAAGTTAATGAAATGGAGGATTTTCAAGTATTTGTGATGAAAAGAACCCGGGCTGAATAGAAAATGTGATTCTCAAATGCAGGACTCGCGTGTAGCATAAAGAGGTAATCAGAAAAGTGATATCATAAGGAACTTAATAAAATTTATCTGCTTACATTCCTACATGAAAGGATGATACTTATAACTCACTAAAAAAAATCATCATTTTGTATATCTATATCTATATATGTGTGTGTATATATATATATATATATATATACATATATACATATGTATATATATATATATACATACAGACAAAGGGTACAGATGTGAGTTGAGTATGAAGGAATATCTAAAAAAAACAAATTAATGGGCAAGAGAGAAATGTACTGGAAGAAAGGCAAAGTTAGAAATGAAATGTTTCAAATTATCTACCATAAAAAGACACGGAATAGTCTTAAAATGGAGGGGAAGAAGGAGAGGAGAGGGTGAGAGAATGAATCTATTTTACTCTCATCAGAATTGTCTCTAAGATGAAATAATATACACACTTAATATGAGTATAGACTATTTTACCCTGTAGCAAAGTAAGAGGGGAATGGGATATGGGAAGGGTGATAAAAGAGAGGGCATATTAGGAAAAGAAGTGATCAGTAGCAAAACACTTCTGATGGGGGACAGGGTGGGAGTAGAGAGAGAATAGAATAAATTGGGGAAATAGAGTTAGCAATTATAAAATTATAATTATAAAAAGAATTTTGAAGCAAATTTCTTTAAGGCCAGCTCAGTTCTCAAACATAGAGGGAACTGAGTCAATTTTACCAAAAATAAATAATAAGAGCCATGCCCTAACTGTTAAATGATCAAAAAGTTATTTTCTATGCCCAAAGGGTTTTCAATCCATGCATATCCTTTCACCTAACAATACTGCTAGGTATGAACCTCAAAAGAGATTTTAAAATGAAAGAAAAAAGGGCCTATATGTAAAAATCTTTATAGGAGCTCTTTTCTCAGCGTATAAAACTGAAAATTGAGGGCATGCCCTTCAATTGGGGAATGACTGAATAAATTGTGGTATGTGATTATGATGGGATATTATTGTTCTCTGTAAAATGATGAGCAGGATGCTCTCAAAAGAACCTGGAAAGTCCTTCATGAACTCATGTAAAGTAAACTGCACTTTGTATAAAAAAAAATAGCAATGTTCTCTGATGATTAGCTGTAAAAGACTTTGCTATCCTCAGTGGTGTTTTTCTTCTTTATAATAATAGTTCTCTCTGGGAGCAGGTTTTTTGGGGAGGTTTTCTGGAGGCAGCCTTAGTTGCAGTTGAAAGTAATAATCACCTCAAAACGCAGCCAGGTGATAAAAGTTCAGATCTTTTATTGCCTCCAATGTAGTCCGGTTAGCTTAGAGGCCTATCTCTCTGCTTGGTTCCAAGAGCTCCCTTCGAATGTCTCCAAATCCAAAGGTTTGTCCTTCAGCCCAGCCAGTACAAAGGTGAATCTGTCTTGCCTCTAAGGCAGGGCTTCTGGCTCTCCATCTCCCAGAGTACTCCTCTCCGACCCCAGTCAATGTTCCTAAGTAAAACTCCTCACTCAGAGAGGGCTTCTTGCTGAACTCACTTGACGCTCCCCTCTCAAATCTAAATTCAGCTGAACTCTAGACTCATAGCTTTTTCACTCTGAAAAAACTTTCTTGACTGGCCCATTGAAGTTCTATTTATGCTCCTTCAAGAGAGAGGGATTGTGGGATGTGAGAGAGAGGGATTATGGGTTTCTTCCCAGAGTGCTCTCTGGCTCTAAGAGCTTTAAGGGAGGTGTGAATTCACAAAGTTACACAGTTAACTTTGTGAATCTCCCATACTTGTAAACTCCAATGAGTACTGGTGTGAAAACAAGCATTGTATCAATTAGTTCTACTTAGTACCTTGTTTCAGGTTCTGGCCCCAAACATCTCAACTCTAATGACTTAACAATTTGTAAAGATATCAACACATAACTACTCTGAAAAATTTATGATGAAAAATCCTATCTACAGCCACAGAAGGAACCAATTGTGTTTGACTATAGATTGAAGCATACTGTCTCTTTTTTAAAATCAATTTTTCTTGAGGCTCTTTCTCTCTCTCTCTCTCTCTCTCTCTCTCTCTCTCTCTCTCTCTCTCTCTCTCTCTCTGTCTTTATCTCTCAGGGTGGGAAATATATGTTTTCTTTCACAACATGACTTTTATGGAAATGTTTTGCATAACTTCACATGTGATTTCTTAATGGGAATAAAGATAGAAATAAGAGAGATAATCTATAAAACAAACATTTAAAAAACAAAAATAAAAATGTGTTTAATGTAACTGGGAAATATCATTAAGTAAAATATTTTTTAAAATATTAAGAAAAATAAAAGAAAAATTGGGAAAAGGAATGAAAATTATACATGAATAGTATGAAAAAAGTCAGCAACTTGGAAAAGGAAGCACAAAAATTGACTGAAGAAAGGAACTCCTTTAAAAGTAGAATTGGCCAAGAGGAAAAAGAGGTAAAATGTTAACTAAAAAATAATACATTAAAAATTGGAACTGGACAAATAGAAACTAACAACTTAATGGAACATGAAGAATCAGTCAAACAAATTTTTTTAAAAATAGAAGAAAATGTAAAATGTCACATTGAAAAAACAACAGACCTCATAAATAGATACAGTAGAATTTAAGAATTATTGGACTACCTGAAAGCCATGATCAAAAAAAAACAAAAAAAAACAAAAATAACCCCCATAATATCTTTGATGAAACCATCAAGGAAAATTGCCCCAACATCCTAGAACCAGAGGATAACAAAGTCATTGGAAGAATCCATTAATCACTTCCTGAAAGAGATCTCAAAATCAAAAATACAAGGAGTACTGTAGCTAAATTCTAAAATTATCAGAGTAAGGAAAGAATACAGTAAGCAATAAGAAAGAAATAATTCAAATATCAAGTAAAAAATTTACAGTCAGGATTACCCAGGATTTAAGGGATCAGGAAGTCTGCAGTATGATATTCTAGAAGGCAGAGAAGCTTGGCTACAACCAAAAATCAACTCCTTAGTGAAACTGAGCAAAATATTTCAAATATTTCAAAAAATTTCCAAAATAGGGATATTCAATGAAATAGATGATTTTCTGTAATGTCTGAGCTAGCTATCTGTTCAGGCACCAAAATGTGGAGTTCTTGTTCTTTAATAATATATGATGGTTCTCTCTGGGAGAACGTTGGTTTCTCGAGGAGGTTTTCTGGAGGCAGTCTTAATATCAGTTAAGAGTAATAATCACCCAAAATGCAGCCAGGTGATAAAAGTTCAGATCCTTTATTGTCTCCAATATAGCCTGGTTAGCTTAGAGACCTATCTCTCTGCTTGGTTCCAAGAGCTCCCTCCGAATGTCTCCAAATCCAAAGGTTTGTCCATCAGCCTCTGCCTCTGCTTTCTTCAGCCTCCAGCTAGCACAAAGATGGAATGGATCTCTTGTCTCCTTCACTTGGGGTTCGGCTAGCTTTCTGGAGAGCCTTTCAGACCAGCTTGGTCTCAGTGCGAGAAGTGCAGGAGCTCAGCCACCACAGTGGTGTGAGATGAAGATGAATCTGGTTGTGCCTCCAAGAGAGTGCTTCTCCTCAACTGGACTGATGCTCCCTTCTCAATCTTCAGCTGAACTCTTGACTCGTAGCTTTTTCTGACTTGATGCTCCCCTCTCCATGTAATTAAGTTGAATTCTGTCTGAGAGCCTCTGTCTGTTTCTTATATATAAGAGAGAGGAAGTGTGGGATACGAGAGAAAGAGGGATTATGGGTTTCTTCCCAGAATGCTCTCTGGCCTAAGAGCTTCAAAGGAGGTGTGAATTCACAAAGTTACACAGTCAATTTTGTGAATTTCCCATACTTGTGAATTCCAATGAGTAAAGGTGTGAACACAAGTATTGTATCAATTAGTTCTACTTAGTACCTTGTTTCAGGTTGGGGCCCAAAACATCTCAACTCTAATGACTTAACAGTTTGTAAAGATTCCAACAAAGGGGGACAGGAAAAAAGTAAAAATTGCACAGCACAAAATAAAAGAACACTGTCAAGGAGCCAAGAAAATATTTATTGCTTTGAATACTATGTATAGTATTTGTTATGTTGGCTTCCTTGAAATGGCAATTTATTGCTTTATTTTTACAATTGTCTCTTATGTTCTGTTGCATGTGGCATTTTTTTTTCTATTTAAGTAGTAAATAAATAAATGAATTTTTTTTAAATTAAAAAAAAAAAAGCAGGAATGAAAAAATGAAGTACACTGTCAAAGGAAGAAAGAGATTAGTGACTTCACATGAAGAAGTATAAAAGACCTACTGCAGTGGTGGGGAAAGTAGGGATGGGTAGGTTATGGGCAGTACTTGAAACTTAAGTTCATTGCTATTGAATCAGAGAAGGGATAATATGTACAATCAGTTCAATATTGATATCTATCTTACCTGACAAGGAAGTAGGAGGAGAGAATATTGAAAAATGAGGGGGATGTAAACTAATAGAGGAGAAAACAGAAAAGGGAAAGTGGTAGATAGAAGCAAAACACAGTAAGGACATGGTGAAAAGAGAGAAGACAAACAGAGGGAAGAATAGAATGCACAGAAAAACAGAGATAGTAATAATAATGGTGAATATGAATGAAGTGAATTTTCTCTTAAATTGGAAATAGAAAGCAGAGCAGATCTAAATTCAGAATGCTATAACATGTTGTTTATAAGAAACACATATGAAGCAGAAAGATAACAGGAATAAATGTGAGCCTGGAACAAAGTCTATTCTGTATCAGCTAAAGGAAAAAAAAAAGCAGGAGTAACTATCACCATCCTAACCTCAATGCAAAAACAAACAAACAAACAAACAAAACAAACAAACAAATTAAATGAGATAATGAAGAAAACTACATCTTGCTAAAAGAGATCAGAAAATGAAGGCACATAAAATATTAAACATATATGAGCCAAATGATATACCATCAAAATTCTTTTTTATTAAATTAATTTGTTTTTTTATTAAATAATTAATGTTAAATAAATTAATCAATGTATGTACACATTGCTTTTTAAATCATGTTGAGAGAGAAAAATCATAGTAAAAGGGGAAAAAAGGGGAGAGATTTAAAAAATAAAAGTGCACATAGCATGTGTTGATTTACAGTCAGTCTCCTTAATTCTTCTTTTACTGAGAATAACCAAGTGTGTCATAATTTATCATTTCACATTCTTGCTGTACAATGTATATCTGGTTCTTGTTTCTCTCAGCAGCAGTTCACATAAATCTTTTCTGGATTTTCTAAAATCAGCTTGTTCATCATTTTGGTAGAACAATAATGTTCCATTACTTTTATATAATACAGCTTATTCAGGCGTTCTCCAATTGATGGGCATCTACTCATTTTCCAATTCTTTGCTATGACAAAAACAACTGTTACAAACATTTTTGCACAATTGGGTCCTTTAATCTCCTTTATGATTCCTTGGCATATAGACCTAGTAATGGCAATGCCCCAAAAGAATATACATAATTTTATAGTTCTTTAGGCAAAGTTCCAAATTGCTCCATAGGATGGTTGGATCATTTTACAACTTCACCAACAATGTATTAGCATCCCAGTTCTCCCACATCCCCTTCAACATCTATCATTATGTTTTTCTGTCATCTTAGCCAATCTGAGAGATATGAGATGGTACCTCAGAGTTATTTTAATGTGCACTTCTCTAATCATTAGTGATTTAGAGCATTTTATCATATAACTACAGATGGTTTTAATTTTGTCACCTAAAAATTGTCTGTTCATTACCTGTGAGCATTTATGAGCTGGGGAATGACTTCTATTCCTATAACTCTGAAATAGTTCTTTATAGATTTTAGAAATAAAGCCTTTATCAGAAATACTCCTCGTACAGATTTTTCCCCAGCTTTATACTTCCCCTTTAATTTTGTTTCTGTTGGATCTGTTGGTGCAAAAACTTTTTAATTTAATGTAATCAAAATTGTCCATTTTGCCTTTTATAATGTTGTCTAGTTCTTATTTGGTCATAATTTCCTCCCTTCTTCAAAGACCTGATAAGTAAATTATCTCTTCTTCTAATTTTTATGATATCATTATGCATGCTCAAATCATGTATCCATTTTGACCTTATTTTGGTATGAGGTATAAGATATATATCTATGCTGAGTTTCTGACATTATTTTCCAGTTTTCCCAGCACCTTTTGGTGAATAGTGAATTCTTATTCCAGAAGCTGGAGTTTGGGGGTTGATTGCACCTTAATTATTTTGTTATGTGTATTTAATCTATTTCCCTGATCCATCATTCTATTTTTTAGCCAGGGCCAAATTATTTTGATGACTGCTACTTTATAATATAGTTAATCCACTATTCTTTGTATTATTTTTTTTTTAATTCCCTTGATATTCTGTACCTTTTGTTCTTCCAGATGAAATTTGTTTTATTTTCCTAGTTCTATAAAATAATTTTTTGGCAGTTTGATTTGGCACTGAGCAAGTAGACCATTTTAGGCAGAACTGTCATTTTTATTACATTAACTCAGACTAGTCATAACCAATTGATATTTTTCAGTTGTTAATTCTGACTTTATGTGAGAAGTGTTTTGTAATTGTGTTCATACTGTTCTTGGAGGTGTCTTGGCAGGTAGACCCCCAAGTATTTTATTTTGTCTACAGTAAATTTAAATGGAAATTATCTTTCTAGCTCTTGCTGATGGGCTTTGACAGTAATATACAGAAATGCTGATGATTTGTGTGGCTTTATTTTATATCCTGCAACTTTGCTAAAGCTGTTATTTGTTTCCGTTTGGTGCTTGGATAATTTTCTAGGATTCTCTAAGTATATCATGATATCATCTGCAAAGAGTGATAGTTTTATATCCTCATTGCCTTTTGTAATTCCTTTAATTTATTTTTATTTTCTCATTGTTAAAGCCAACTTTTCTAGTACAATGTTGATTAATAGTGATAATAATGGGCATACTTGTTTCATCCCTGATCTTAATGGGGATGTGTTCAGCTTCTCTCCATTACAAATAATACTTGCTGTAGCTTATTGATAGACATTGCTTATTATTTAAGGAAAGCTCCTTTTATTCTTATGCTCTCTAGTGTTTCTACTAGGAATACTAGGTGCTGTATTTTAACAAAGCCTTTTCCTGCAACTATTGACAATATCACATAATTTTGTTGGTTTTGTTATTGATTGGCCAATTATGGTAAGAGTTTTCCTGATACTGAACAAGCTCTCCATTCCTGTATAAATCCTACTTGGTCACAGTTTATTGTACTGTTGATAAATTGCTATTATCACTTTGCTAATATTTTATTTAAAATTTTTGCATTAACATCCATTAAGGAAATTGGTCTGTGACTTTCAGTCTCTATCTTGGGTTTTCTTAATTTAGGTATCAGTGTCATATTTGTGTCATAGATTGAATTTGGCTACCTATTTTTTCCAAATACTTTACACAGTATTTGAATTAATTTTTTTAAAGTGTTTGGTAGAATTCACTTGTCAATCCGTTTGGCTAAGATGGAGATTTTTTTTTAGGAAGTTCATTATTGGTTTCTCCAGTTTATTTTTCTAAAATGGGATTATTTGAAGAATTTATTTCCTCTAATCTGGGCAACTTATATTTTTGTAAATATTCATCCATTTTGGTTAGATTGTCAGACATGCTGCCATACAGTTGGGTAAAATGGCTCCTAATTATTGTGTTAATTTCTTTTACATTGATGGTAAATTCAACCTTTTTATTTTTGATGCTGGTGATTTTGTTTCTTCTTTACTTTTTGTGATCAAATTAACCAAACTTTATCTAATTTTTTTTTGTTTTCTCATAGAACCAACTCTTAGTTTTATTTATTAATTCAATAGCTTTCTTGGTTTCTCTTTTATTAATCTCTTTTGAGTTTTAGAATGTCTAATTTGGTATTTAATTGGTGGTTTTTAATTTGTTGTTCTAGCTTTAATAGTTGCATGCCAAATTCATTTATCTCCTTTTTCTCTATTTTATTTATGTAGCTATTTAGAGATATAAACTTTCTCCTAAAAACTGCCTTGGCTGCATCTTACAGGCTTTGGTATGTTGTCTTATTATTGTCATTCTCTTGGATAAAATCACATATTGTTTCTGTGACTTGTTCAATCCACTCATTTTTTAGAATTAGATAAATATTAAATTTCCAATTGGTTTTTAGTCAATCTTTACTCAGCCCTTTAAAGAATATAATTTTTTATTAAACTATGGTCTGAAAAGGAACATTTACTGTTTCTGTTTTTCTGCATTTGATTTGAGGTTTTCATTTCAATTTTTGTATTTACATATTGCCATGTACTGACAAGAAAAAGGTGTATTTCTTTCTATCCCTATTAAGTTTTCTATCATATCTAGGTTTTCTAGAATCCTGTTAAATTCCATAGTTTCTTTCTTTATTTTGTGATTAGATTTGTCTGATTCTGAGAGGGAAAGGCTGAGGTACCTCATGAGAATAGTTTTGTTTTGTTTTGGTTTATTTCTTCTGGTAACTGGCTTAAAATCTTCTCTAGGATTGTGTCTGCTTTACCACTTGATGTATAAACATTTAGTGTTGTTATTAGTTCTTTGTTTACAATACCTTTTATCAAGATGTACTTTCCTTCCTTATGTCTTTTAATAATATCTATTTTTACTTTTGCTTTATTTAAAATTGTAATGCTGGAAAAACTGATGCAAGATGGAGATTAGAGAGTTTTTAGTCTTTTATTTGAGAAGAAAAGATTGTGGTGGGGGCATTCTGCCCCCAGGGCTGATGTCCAAAGCATCCAGCAACCAATGTGAGTTCTTATGACATGTGGCTCAGCTATAAGGGTAGACTGAGGGAGGGTGAGATTGGGAATGGGACTATCAATCTGGTTCTGACAGGGTTGGGGGAGACACAGGACATTCTGATAATGTCTAAGATTGAAGGTCTTTCTCCTTATCTGGATCATCATAATTAGGAGGAAGGGATGGTGTTGCAGGATTGAACAGATCAATAAGGAACTGAGGCAGAACAATTCAGGGAAACTGAGTCAGGACAATAAAAGGGAACTGTGGCGCAACAAAATCAGAATTGCTACCCCTGCTTTTATACTTCTGCTGAAGAATAGTAAATTCTGTTCCAGCCTTTTACCTTTAGTTTGTACTTGTCTCTCTGTGTCAAATGTGTTTCTTGTAAACAACATATTGTAAGATTCTTTTTAATCCAGCTAATTTGCTTCCATTTTATGGAAGCATTCATCCCATTCAACTTTACAATTAATATCACTATCTCTGGAGGATAATTCTATTTTCTCTCGGTATATACTTTTATTCTCTTTTTCCATCTTATCCTTACTTATGTTTTTTTGTGTGTGTGTGTGTGTGTGTGTGTGTGTGTGTGTTTTTACTAACCCCACCAACTTTTCACTCCTCCCCCTTCTCTTAGTAATGGATTCTTAACCCATTCCACTTACTACCTTAACTTCTATCATCCCTTCCCCTCTTCTCTTACCTTTTCCCCTAATCTTTCTGCCCTCCCTTTTCTTTCCTTTTTTTCCTCCCACATCTTTATAATGTTAGATAAATTTCTATACTCAGCTGAATGATTAAGTTATTCCCTCTTGGAGGCCAAAACTGATGAGATCAAGCTTTAGACAATGCTCATCCCTCTCCTTTATTTTTCTCAATTGTAATGCTTTTTGCACCTCTTCATTTGAAGTAATTGTCTCAGTATACCTCCTCTGTCCTCTTTTTCTAGAAGGGACTATTTCCTATTGCTTAATATCTTTTTCTTTGTTGTCATCACATCAGAATATATATATTTCCCCCCGTTTACTTTTCTATGCTCCTCTTGAGTCCTGTATTTGTAAATTAAAATTTCTATTTAGTTCTTTTTTTTTCAGTAGAAATGGTTGAAAGGTCACTGAAGATCCATTGGCTCCCCTGCAAGATGATACTGAGTCACTTTGGCTAAATTCTTATTTGTAACCCTAGGTCCTTTGACTTTCAGAATATAAGATACAAGGTATCATTAAGGAAAATTGCCCAGTATTCTAGAAACAGATTGGGAAATACTCAATGAAGGAATCCATCAATCACCTTTGCAAAAAGATCCCTGAAGGAAAATCCCAAGGAACATAGTTGTGAAACTTCAGAACTGCAATCTCAAGAAAAAAATACTGCAAGCTCCCAGAGAAAAACAATTTAAATATCACGTAGCAACAGTCAGAATTACCCAGATTTTGGCAGCTTCTGCAATAAAGGATCAGAGTACTTGGAATACCATATTCCAGGAAGACAAAGGACCAGGGGTTAAAATCAAAAATTAATTATGCAGAGATATTGAACATCATCTTTCAGGGCAGGTGATGGATTTTCAATGACAGAATAGACATTCAATCATTTATATTGGAAATAAAACAAAGCTAAACAGAAATTTTAATCTACAAAGACAGGTCAAGAGAAGCATAGAAATGGAAACAGTGAGAAAATATATATTATTTAAAGGTTAAACTGTTCATATACCAAGATGGGAAAATCATATCTGTAACTCTTGACAACTGTATCTGACACTTGTATCATCACATGGACTGAGGGAAGGATGTGGTTATGAATAGACTCTAAAATGATGATATCAAAGGAAAAAAAAACATTAAGGGGTAGAAAAAGTATTGTACTGAGAGAAGAGGAAATGGGATGTTTTATGGGAAAAATTCGATCAAATGAAGGGATACAAAAGGCCAATTACTAGAGGGAAAGAAGGGAAGGGCATAAGCACAAGCTGAACCTTGATATCATTTGTTTTGAGTTAAAGAGGAAATAAATTAATCATTCAATGGAATACAGAAATTTATCTTATCCTATAAAGAAGTAGCAGGAGAAAGAGGAAAGAAAAGGTGTTGGAATCTTTACAAACTGCTAACTAATTAGAGTTGATCTAATCTTACAAGAAGATGTTTTGGGCAGAACCTGAAACAAGGTACTAAGTAGAACTAATTAGTACAATGCTTGTGTTTACACTTTTACTCATCTGAGTTCACAAGTTTGCCAGATTCACAAAGTAAACTTTGTACCTTTGTGAATTCACACCTCCCTTAAAGCTCTTAGGGCCAGAGAGCACCACGGGAGAAAACCCATAATCCCATTCTCTCAGAAGAGTCAGATATAAGGCCAGTGAAGAGAGAGCTATTCCAGAATATTTTCCATTTGGCTGGCTGGTGGCAAAAGAAGAATTTTCAGAAGAAAAAGCTACGAGTGGAGAGTTCAGCGGACAACCAGATTCATCTTCATCTCACACCACTGTAGTTGATGGCTGGGCTCCTGTACTTCCCCCACTGAGACCAAGCCGGTCTGAAAGACTCACCAGAAAGCTAGCCGAGCCCCAAGTGAAGGAAACAAGAGATTCATTCCATCTCTGTGTTGGTTGGAGGCTGAAGAAAGCAGAGGCAGAGGCTAAAGGACAGAACCTTTGGATTTGGAGACATTCGGAGGGCTCTAAGCTAAACTAGCTGTGTTTTGAGAAGAACAAGAACTCCAACATTTGAACTCCAACAAAAAGGGATGGGCTGGATAGAAGAGAGGGCAGAAACACTAGGAAAAAATGGTAAGAGAAGGCAGAGATTGGGAATAGATAAGACAATGGGCGGGATAGGTTAAAAAAACAAAACTGCTAGGAGAAGAGGAGCGGGATGATTGAAGATATGTAAGAGTGAGTGGGATGGGTCAAAAAAACAAAACACTAATAAGGAGGAACAGGGTTGAAACAGAGACAAAATTATATACAAGGAAGAAAATAGCGTGGAGAGGAAATACAGATCTGGCAATCATAATTAATGTGAAATAAAATAATTCTTCCATGAAATAGAAGCAAATAGCAGAGTGGATTAAAAACAGTGCTACAATAAGTTGTTCACAAGAAACACATTTGACGCTGAGAGATTCATACAAAATAAAGGTAAAAGACTGGATCAGAATTTATTATAGTTCAGCTGAAGTTAAAAAAAAAGTGAGTGTAGCAATGCTGATCTAAGATAAAGTAAAAGAGACAACAGATCTAATTAAAAGAGACAAGAAAGAAAAATACATCTTGATAAAGGATACTGTAAATAATGAATTAGTGATTATATTAAATCTATATGCATCAAATGGCAAAATATACAAATTCCAAGAGAACATATTGAGCTAATTACAGGAGAAAATAGACTGTAAAACTATAATAGAGGGAGACTTCAACATTTTCCTCTCAGAATCAGGCAAATCTAAAAGCAAAATAAACAAGAAAGAACCAGGAGAGAATGGAATCCTAGTAAAGTATGACAGACCTCTAGAAAAAAAAAAAAAAAAAAAAAGAATAAGGGCAGAGAGCAAAATGCCATTTCCTCAGCCTTACATGGCTCCTACACAAAATCTCACCACATATTAGGGCACAAAAAACCTCATAATCAAAAGGAGAAACAGAAATAATAAATGCTTCTTTCTCAAAATACAATGAAATAAAAAATTATATTCAACATAGGGGTAGGTAATATAATGTCCAGGTTAGCTCTCTGAAGGGCCTCAGGATCAATCAGAGTCAAGATCAATCAAAGTTCTTGGTCTTTAGGGGGAGAAGTGAAAGGGGCAGGCAAGCTGCCCGTAGCTTGCCAAAGATGTATTCTGGTTTCTGGAGTCCAGCGTCTCCAGCCTTTCTCCTCCTTGTTCTGCTGCAAAGTGGCTCTGACTTCCCTCCCTCAGCCCTCCAATCCTTGCCTACAATTACCTCACCACCAAACTTTCAGCAAGCACCAATGGTGAGGAGAGCTATCACATTGCCATCTCATCTAAATATATGTATATAGACCCATTATCTCACATAGAATAGGTAATTAGCCTCAAGTGCTCTGCTGTCTGATTCAAGAACATCTTTTCAGAATTTCAGCTCTCTACAAGGTAAAAATAGATTAAAAACCAATATAAGATAAACTTAAGAACTATATGAACAAAATTACAACACACTTCTTTCACAAATAAAGAGATCTAAACAACTGGAAAATATCAATGTTCATGGCTAAGCTGAGCTAATATAATAAAAAAAAATGATAATTCTGCCTAACCTTGTTCAGTGCCACATAAAATTGCTAGAAAATTATTTTATAGAACTAGAAAAAAATAATTAAAAATTCATATGGAAGAACAAAGGTCAAGAATCACAAGAAAATTAATGAAAACAATGCAAAGAATGATGGCTTAGCAATACTGAATCTAAAAATTGATTATAAAATAGCAGTCATCAAAACTATTTAGTACTGGCTAAGAAAAAAAAAAGCAGATAAGTGGAATAAATTAGAAACACATGACACAACAATCAATGCCTATGTAATTGGTAAATTCCCAAACTCCACCTTCTGGGATAAGAACTCACTATTTCACAAAAACTGATGTATAGCCCTACCTCTAGCATTCTCTACCAAAATAAGTTGCAAATGGGTACATGTCATAAGCATATTAAAAGGGTAAGGGATAATTTACCTTTTAAAGTACTTTTTGGAATAGGCAGGAATTTATGACTAAAGAAGAATTAGAGAACATTATGAAAGGCAAATTAACACTTTTGTGTACATTAAATTAAAAAAAAAGTTTTTGCACAAACAAAACCAACAGAAACAAAATTAAAAGTGTAGTATACTTGGGAAAAATCTTTACAGTCAGTGTTTCTGATAAAGATCTTATTTCTAAAATATATAAAGAATTATGTCAAATTTATAAGAATAAAAGTAATTCCCCAATTGATAAAAGGTCAAAGAATATGATCAGTTTTCAAATGATGAAATTAAAGTCATCTATAGTCATATGAAAAATGTTCTCAATGACTATAGATTAGAGAAATACAAATATAAAACAACTCTGAGGTACCCCTTAACATCTCTCAGATTGGCTCATATGACATGAAAAGATAATGATAACTGTTGGAAGGGATGTGGGACAACTGGGACACTAATGTATTGTTGGTGGAGTTGTGAAATGATCCAACCATTCTGGAAAGCAATCTGAAAGTATGCCCAAAGGACTATAAAACTGTGGATACTGTTTGACACAGCAGTGCCCCTACTGGTTTGTATCCTAAGGAAATCATAAAGGAAAGGAAAGGATCCACAAGTGCAAAAATCTTTTTAACAGCTGTTTTTGTGGTAGCAAAGAATTGAAAAATAAATAGATTCCAATCAATTGTGGAATGGTTGTACAAGTTGTGGTATATGAATGTAATATAAAATTATTGTTCCATAAAAATGATGAATAAGTTAATTTTAGAAAGATCTGGAAAGATTTGCATGAACTGATGCTAAGTGAAAACACAGAACTTAGAATACATTGTCCACAGTGATAGCAAGGATGTGCAATGTTCAAGTATTAAAGATCCAAGGAAATCCCAATAGACTTTGGATAGAGAATGCTGTCTGGATTCAGAAAAAGAACTCTTGAGATTGAACATAAATCAAAACATGCTATGTTCACTTCTTTTCTCTGTTTTTTTCTCTCCCACGGTTTCTTCGTTTTGTTGTGATTTTTCTCTCCCAACATGATTCATAATTAATTCCAATACTAAATAAATTATTTAGAAAAATGGACAAAGCAGTAGCTCCACCAACTCCTTTTATGACATAAATATGGTATTGATACCTAAACCAAGAAAAGTTAAAAAGAGAAAGAAAATTAAATACCAATTTCACTAATGGATATTGATGCAAGAATTTTGTACGAAATATTAACAAGATGATTACAGAAATATATCACAGGGAATTAATACTTTGAACAGGTGAGATTGATACCAGGAATGCAAGGTTTTCACTCTTAGGAAAACCATTAACATTATTGACCATATCAATAAGAAAATCAACAGAAATTATATGATTATCTCAATAGATACTAGAAAAGAACATCATCACCATTCTCATCAAGCACCAACATCTGAATTCCTTGCTTGGAAAAAACAGTCACAGTTATTCAAAATCTCAAGTGGAAGCTACCACCATGCAACTTTGTACAGGACTTACTAGCCAAAATCCTCAAAGTCCTTTTCCAATAAGGTTTTTATAGGCTAAGAATAAAGAAGATATTGCACTAAGTATTCTCATTTGATACCTGACTCTTGAGAGATAGCAACCTCCCTGGTACAGAATACGTCATCAGAAGAAGCCCACCAAGGAGAATTTTTGTTTATTACTTTAACAGGATTGTATTTACTCAAGTAACTGTCCAAGTGTCTGGGATATACATAGACATACAATAAAGGATACTTGCTGATTAATGCACAAGAAAGAATAAACTGTCTTTCTTTATGCTTTCTAGTGGAATTCCATCACATAACTGCAAACACATTCTCATGTTCTCAGCAAAAAATTACATCAAAAAACATGGCTGAAAGTTACTTAAGATTCTGCACTCAATAGAATTTCTTATACCTGTGTATTTCTTTCTATCCTATTTTTTCCTTCTTTTTGCCTTCTTTCTCCTTTTACCCTCTCCTTCTTCACAGGTGTTTCACTTTGATTTACCACCACCTAAGTTTGGTCTTCCCTCTATCAATCAAATCTCTTGGCTCTTTAATCTCTTCTACCATTACTTCCCTTTTGTGTAAATTAGATTTCTATATTCAATAGATTGTGTGCATTTGTCCCTCTTTGAGCCAATACTGATGAGAGTAAGCTTCAAAAAAGTCTCATGGCCCACTCTACCATTTCCCCTTTTCTGTATTAGGTCTTTCACACTTTTCCATTTGAAATAATGTCCATCATTATACTTCTCCCTTTCTTCTGCATTCAGTGTTCCTCTCGTTTTTATGATTTGTTATGTTGTTCCCTTTAAACCATCTTATACTCATTTCTTCTATCTACATATCTACATCTATAATACTCTATCTATTTATCTATTCCTTCTATCTGTAATCTTCAAAATCAAAGGACAAACAACAATTATTGGTGATACAATTTAGAATTACAAGCATGATTTTCTTATCTAGGAATGTAAACAGTTTTGTTCTATTGAATATCTTATATTTTTTTCTCTTTTTACTTGATTATGTTCCTATTGGGTCTTGTTATTAGTGATCAATTTTTCTTTGTTTGGTTCTGGTCTCCCTATAAAAGGTTGAAATTCTTCTATTTCATTGTATGACCATTTCTACACACATACCTTGAAATAGTATGCTGAATTTTGTCAGTTAAACGATCCTTGTTTTAATCTTGCTCCTTTGAAGAATGTATTTCTCTCTAGGAGATTTATAGTTAATCATTAATTTCCACATTATCTGGTAAGAAATATTAGTGTCTGGAAAGTCAAGGCCAGAAAATCAGCAATAAAACCCACATACACTCCAGAAGTACAAGATATATATCCATTTACAGGCCAGTATCTCTGAAATACACTTGTCCCCTGACATTTCTCTCCTGCATATTAAGCCCAATTTATTTTGTTTTTACTTGGGATGTATTTTGTATTTATTTATTTTCAGAGTTGTACTGTATTTTCAACAATTGCCTCTGATAAGATGCATATATAAAGCACTTTTTAAGTTTAATCAGCCCTATTAATAGTTATCCATCATTTTCTTAAATCTAGATATCAACAGATCAATAAATCAAGCCCTGATTTGTAGCATTTGCCAATTGTTAAAATGTAAATAATCCCATTCAAAATTTAAAAATTGCTTACTGTTGGCTGGTACAAATTACCTCTAGCCATGTTTATATTTGAATATGTTGCTCTCCCTCTCCAAAACCAATTGAATGGAAAAAAAAAACACCTTGAAAGCAGGACTGCTCAGTTTTCCCTTTTGTATGCCCAGTACAAAGCAGAGTGTCTAGATTTTGGGGTCCTCAAATTTTTAAAATAGGGGGCCAGCCCACTGTCCCTCAGACTGTTGAAGGGCCGGATTATAATAAAAACAAAAACTTTGTTTTGTGGGCCTTTAAATAAAGAAACTTCACAGCCTGAGGTGAGGGGGATAATCCATCCTCAGCTGCCACATCTGGCCCACGGGCCATAGTTTGAGGATCCCTGGAACATAGTGCTTAATACAAGTGTGTTCAATGAGGGAGTAAATAGATAGATGGATGGAGAGAGAGAGACACAGAGAGAGAGAGAGATAAAATGCAGATAGTTAAAAACTAGAACTTTTGAGAGCCAATAAATTCTATGAGATGAATGACAACATAAAGAGAATTTATTTGTGGCAGGGGACCCTTATATATTACTTTAAGAGGAACTGATATAAAGTGGGTGGGATGAAGAGCAGGGAAATAGAGTATTCCACAAACCCTCTTATATTACTCCCAATTGTAAATATGTCATATATATGTGTGTGTGTATACACACATGTATGCATGTAAATATACATACATGTGTGTATATGTGTGTGACAATAATTTTAGGATTAGCAATATATATTCTTGTGTATATATACATACATTTTAGTATAAATGTGTGTGTATATTCGACCCTATAACTACCTTTCACAAGCTATACTATAGAATAAAAGCTTTCTAGGGAAAGGAATTCTTTAATATATAAAGATAAAAGATTAAAACTGCTGCATTGTATACACAGCTAATAATAAACATAGAAGTTTTGTTTGTCCTTTGTTAATTGGCATCTTTGCAACACTGAAAAATGTTAACAATACGTTCAGCTATCTTGTTCCATAAAAGATTTGTTAAAAGTTTAAAAGAGAGAGAGAGATAAAAGTGACTATAGATGCAACCTTCAGAAAGGGTGTGAAATAATAACTCTTTCTAGTAGCAAATAATTAGTTTTGGTTAATTACCCAGTGAAATTTATCCAGATTTTAAGTTTAATGAAGGAAGGCAAATAACCTTTAAAGTTAACAAGATTATTGTTTTATTAAAAATTCATTCATTACTGAATTCGGTGGATAACATTTGTCATAAAATGTTTTTCTTTCTTCCTGCATTCATAAATTGTATTATTACCATGAATAATACCTATTGAAATTATGTTTAAATATTTAAAATATTCTTCCATTAATTTCACATCACAGTTATTTTGCATATCAATACATGCATATACATGTATAAATTAAATAATGGTTTATAAAGCAATGTCAATGTTAAAAATAATATCTGAAGTATCTTGTCATTAAAGTTCATGAATCTTTTCTTTTCATTCATAATACATTTAAAATTTAGGGGCGTTGTTTTTCTTAGGACAGAAGCCAGATGATCCCAAACTAAAAGATGCCACAGAACATATATTACAAACCATAAAGTGCCAAAGACATGGCACATGACTTCAATTCCAATTACCAGGAATGCTGTGGTTGATAGACTGCTAAAGGTTAAGAGTAATGAGCTAAAGTCAATCAAGAATTGATATGTTCACTGTCTGTTCAATAGTATCTTGTGTCTGGGAACAAGGAGGCATCAAGGCACCTAAAGATGGATGAATGATCCCAGCTAAGAAACAGAGCACTTCAGCTCCTGTACCAGCCAGAAACCTAATTGTATATATCAATGATAGCTGTACCTCCAAGCTAGCAAAATAGGAAGTCAAAGTCTGTAGTGTTCTCATTTGGTTTTCTGGTGGTCTCTGGAGCAGCCTTTTTTTCAGTAGAATAATCTCCACAAGAATAGCCAGGTGTTAAAGTCCAAATCCTTCATTATCTCTTTCAAAACGTTATCTCCTTTCCTGGGGCCTGGTTAGCTTTCTTAAAGGACTTCCGGAGTCTTGGTTTCAGTAGAGAAGCTAAGGAGGAGAGCCTGCCACCAAGGTGATGTGATGTGGGATGAATTAATCTGTCTCTCAATCCCCCAGGAGAGCCATCAGGAGCCTGACCGAAGATGGAATGAATATCTCACCTTGGCTCTGAGAGTTTGATCTCCCACCTTCAGTCTTTTGTCTTCTCTGGCTCTAATTCTGGCTGAAACTCACAGTTTATATGTTCTACACTGAGTATAAAGCAATCATTATATCACTAGGAAATTATTATTTGTTGTAAGAGTAAATCAATCATACTGAACAGAGAACTATTAAGCAACATGATAAATAACATAACTATTATCTCATTAATTCTACTGACTTAACATCTTGTAAGAATCCTTGTTTCAGAGTTCTGGCCCATAACAACAGTCTTTAAAATGATAAAAAAAAACAAAACAAACAAAAAAAAAAAACCAAGACAAAATAAAATCACATAAATAACTAATCAGTGCTTTATGAAATTCTTAAAAAAATTTATTAATTTTTTTTCTGATTGTACATGTATATTAACTTTTAAAAATATACATTTCTTTATGAATCATGAAACAGAAAGAAAATCAGTGAAAAACCATGAGAGAAACAAAAAAGAGTTAACATAGCATTTGTTGATTTACATTCGATTGCCATAGTTCTCTTGCTGGATGGCTTTTTCTTTCCAAATTCTATTGGAATTGCTTTGGATTACTGATCATCTTATATCCTTGCTGTTTCTGTGTACAATGAATTCCAGGTTCTGCTTGTTTTGCTCAGCACCAGTTCATATAAATCTTTCCAGTCTTTTCAAAAATCAGCTTATTCATCATTTTTGTAGAACAACAATATTCTATTACCTTCATATAACACAGCTTATTCAGTCATTTCCGAAATGGGCATCTACTCATTTTCCAATTCTTTGTTACCACAAAAAAAGCTGCCACAAACCTTTTTGCACACATGAATCCTCTTCCCTCCTTATGATTTCCTTGGGATACAAACCCAGTAGTGGCACTCTGAGATCAAAAGTATGTAGATTTTGATAACCCTTTGGGCATAACTATGTCCTCCCTCTCTCTCTAGAATGGTTGGATCATTTCACAACTCCACCAACAATGCATTAGTGTCCCAGTTGCCCCACATTCCTTCCAATATTTCTTGTTATTTTTTTTTTCTGTTTCCTTTGCCAATGTGAAAGTTGTGAAAGAGTACCTCAGAGTAGTTTTAATTTGTATTTATCTAATCAATAGTAATTTAGAACTTTTTTCGTATGACTATAGATGGCTTTAATTTCATTATCTGAAAAGTGAATGTATCATTTGACCATTTGGTAATTGAGAAATTACTTGTATTATTAAAAATGTGACACAATTCCTTATATATTTTAGAAAGAAGACCTTATCAAAAACATTAGTTGTAAAGATTTTTCCCAGCTTTGTACTTCTTTTTAAACTTTGTTTTTGTTGATTTTGTTTGCACAATTTTTTTTTAATTTAATGTAATCAAATTTATTCATTTTTGCTTTTCATAATGTTATCTTGTTCTTCTTTAGTCACAAGATTCTCCTCACAATTCTTTATATAGTTTCCCCACAGGTTTTTATGTAATTTAGAAATTAGTTCTTTTTCAGAAATACTTGCTGTAAAAATTTTCCCCCAACTTTGTCCTTCCCTTTTCAGCTTATTCATATTGATTTTATTTGTGCAAAATATTTTTAGTTTAATATAATAAAAGTTGTCTATTTTGGATTTCACAATGTTTTCTCGTTCTTCTTTGGTCATAAAATTCTCTCTTCTCTAAAGATCTGGTAGAAAAATTACCCCATTGTCCTCCTAATTTGCTTATGGTATCAACCTTTATCCCCAAATCATTACCCATTTTGAC
Organism: Antechinus flavipes; assembly: GCF_016432865.1. Lineage (NCBI taxonomy): Eukaryota > Metazoa > Chordata > Mammalia > Dasyuromorphia > Dasyuridae > Antechinus > Antechinus flavipes. The sequence goes on from NC_067400.1 coordinate 401,818,370, forward strand.
ATTATTTTTGTGTGGGGTGTGAGATCTAGGTCTATGTGAAGTTTCTGATAAATTATTTCCCATTTTTCCAAGAATTTTTTTGTGAAATATGAGTTGTTATCCCAGAAGCTGGAGTTTGTAGGTTTATCAATTACGAGATTATATAGGCATTGATTATTGTGTCATGTGTTTCTAATCGATTCCCCGATCTACCATTCTATTTCTTACTCAGTATCAAACTGTTTTTATGACTCCTGCTTTATAATAGTTTTAGGTCTGTTATTGCTAGGGTACCATGCTTTTCATTTGTTTTCATAAATTCCCTTGATATTCTTGACCTTTTTTTTCTTCCAGATGAATTTTGCTTTTATATTTTCTAGATCTATAAAATAATTTTGGCAGTTTTATTGTTCTGACGAAGTAGGCCAATTTAGGTAGAATTGTCATTTGTATTATATTAGATTGGTCTACCTATGAGCAATTGTTTAGATCTGACTTTATTGTGTGAGAAGTGTTTTGTGATTGTGTTAATATAATTCCTGATTTTGTCCTCTGTTTACTTTTCTATACTTCTCTTGAGTCCTGTGTTTGAAGATCAAATTTTCTTTTTATTTGTGCTTTTTCAATAGAAATGATTGAAAGTCTCTAAATTCATTTAAGATACATCTCCTCCTCTGAAAAATGAGGCTCACTCTCCTGGATATTTAATTCTTGTAAACTTAAGTCCTTTGCTTTCCAGAATATGGCGTTCCAGCTCCTCAGATTCTTTTTTTATAGATGCTGCCAAATTCTGGGAAATCCTGACTACTGCTCTTTGATAGTTGATTTGGTTTTGTCTGGCAGCTTGCCATATTTTTTCCTTAATGTTATAGGCCTGGAGTTTTGCAGCAATGTTCTTTGGTATTTTCATTGTGGAATCTTACTCAGGAGATGATTGATGGATTCTTTCAATGAATCTTTCCCATGCTGGTTCTTATGTATCAGGGGTGATTTCTTTGGATATCTCCTAAAGAATACCATTCAAGCTCATTTTTTAGACATGACCTTCAGGGAGACCAATAATTTTTCAATTTTCTCTCCCAATTCTATTTTCCCAGTTGTTTTTTTCCAATGAAGTATTATACATTTTCTTCCATTTCTTTTTTCATTCTTTATAGTTTTTTTAACTGATTCTTGATGTATCATTAGCTTCCATTTGTCCCACTGTAACTTTTCATGTATGATTTTCTTAGGGTAGCTCTTATAGCTAACTTTTTCCATTTGATCAATTTTCTTTTCATTGTGTTGTTTTTCTTCAGCGGATTTTTTTTATTTATTTATTTATTTTTTATTTTTTATTTTATTTTTTTTGCATTTTACCTATTGTGATTTTTTTTTAAGGAATTGATTTTGTCAGAAGATTTTTTTCCCCTTTGGCTAATTGTTTTTGTTAAGGAATTGTCTTCCTTTTCAAAGCCCTTGACTCTTTCTTGGATACTTTTAATTTCTTTTCTCATTTTTTCCCTTATACTTCTCTTTTTTGTCTTTTATAGTCTTTTATGAGCACTTTCAAGAAGCCTCTTTGGGCTTGAGACCAATTCATATCACTCTTTGAGGTTCCCTTTGTGGACATTTTGTCCTCATCTGAATTGGTGTTTTGATCTTCCCAGTCAACATAGTAGCTTTTTTATGGTTAAGGTTCTTTTCTGTTTCTTGCTAATTTTCTCCTTTTTATGTTTCCTTTTTTTGTGACTTTTATGTTGAAGCTCTGCTCCTGAAGGTAAAGGGGATGATTTCCCAATCTTCCTTTGCAGCACTGACCCTTGCCTTTGAGCACAAGGGTCCCTTGTATTTGGTTTCTTTTTCACAGGAAGTAGCTTTACCTCCTCTTTTTAGTAAACAGCCTGGTTTCCCAGAATTTGTCTTTTGGGCTGATATTGGGAGCTGCCCCACTGGTCTGCTTCATTACTGAGCTAGAACTGAAGGTCTCAGTTGTTGATCTGCTATGTTGAAGACCTTTTCACTATTTTTCCCAGACTCTGTCTGAGCTGGGCTTATCATCCATTTCTTCTCAGTGAGATTACCTTTCTTGAAATTCTTCCTATCTATCTTAATTTTCATTCCCTCAGACTTTGTTCAGAGCCTTATTTTCATATGGTTTTCTAAGGAAACTGAAGTTTCTTAGCTTCACTCCAACATTTTGGCTTAATACCCCTGTCTTCAGAAATACTTTAACCTAGAAATTTATTTCAATGTTCTTTTTAATATGGAAAAGTCTGTTTATTACCAAAAAAAAAAAACCTAATGATAAAATATTAACATTTTTCTCAGAATGCCTGGTATTGGTGCATGGGGATGGGTTAATTTATTTTCAGTTTATGTTGTTTTAGAAATCATAACTTGAATCAACTTGGGATTTAACATCTTTGAAGCATATGTTAAAAAAGGGAATTACAATAGCTTCTATATCTCATTAAAATAAAAGTAGAATGAAAAAGAAATGCTTACCTGGCAAAATGTAAACCAAAAGTCCCTCCCAAACTTCTCTCTTTACATAGATAGAAACCATCTATATAAGCAGAAACATGATGACAATGTTAAATATTGAATTTAAGATAGCACTAAATTATGTTTCAAGTGAGCTATAGAGTTCATAAATGTACTCTAGATGTGTTTACAATTAAGCACTAGGTAAAATCATTATTTAGTCTTTATTTCCCTTTCTTATAAATTACATTAACTACAAATGACATGCCAATCCATCAGTTTCATTCAAATATATATAGCAATATAAAAGCAATATAAAAAGTAGAAACAAAAATAATTAAGTTTTTTTAAAGTCTGATTTTATAAAGGTAGATGGATCCCTCTGATTTTATTTTATTTTTTTATTATAGTTTTATTTATAAGATATATGCATGAGTAATTTTTCAGCATTGACAATCACAAAATCTTTTGTTCCAATTTTCCACTCTTTCCCCCCAATCCCTCCCCCAGATGGCAGGTAGGCCAATACATGTTAAAAATATTAAAGTATATGTTAAATACAACATGTGTATATATGTGTGTGTGTGTGTGTGTGTGTGTGTGTGTGTATGTGTGTGTGTTATATATATATATATATCCATATAGTTATGTTGTTGCACAAGAAGAATCAGACTTTGAAATAATGGACAATTAAAGTGTGAAGGAAATAAAAAATACAAGTGTACAAAAACAGAGGATTGAAAATACTATGTAGTGGTTCACATTCATTTCCAAGAGTTCATTCGCTGGGTGTAGCTAGTTTAATAATTATTGAACAAATGGAACTGATTTGGTTCATTTCATTGTTGAAGAGAGAGAGTCACATCACTCAGAATTGATTATTATATGGTATTGTTGTTGAAGTATATAATGATCTCCTGGTCCTGCCCTTTTCAATCAGCATCAGTTCATATAAGTATCTACAGGTCTTTCTGAAATCATCCTGTTGGTCATTTCTTACAGAACTATAAAATTACATAACATTCATATACCATAATTTATTTAGCCATTCTCCAATTGATGGGCATCCACTCAGTTTCCAGTGTCTAGCCACTACAAAGAAGGCTGCCACAAACATTTTTGCACATACAGGTCCATTTCCCTTTTTTAAGATATCTTTGGGATATTAGCCCAGTAGTAACAATGCTGGGTATGCACAATTTGATAACTTTTAGAGTATAGTTCCAAATCGTCTTCCAGAATGGCTGGATGTATTCACAATTCTACCAACAATGTATCAATGTCTCAGTTTTCCCACACCCCCTTTGACCATTATCTTTTCCTCTCATCCTAGCCAATTTGAGAGATGTGTAGAGGTATCTCAGAGTTGTCTTAATTTGCATTTCTCTGATTTAGATTTAGAGCACCTTTTCATATAACTAGAAATAATTTCAATTTCTTTATCTAAAAGTTTTCTGTTCATATCATTTGACCATTTATCAATTGGAGAATGCCTTGATTTCTTATAAATTAGATTCAATTCTCTATATATTTTGGAAATTAGGCCTTTGTAAGAGGGTTTGACTATAAAAAATATTTTCCCAGTGTATGGTTTCCCTTCTAATGTTGTCTGCATTAATTTTGTTTGTACAAAAGCTTTTCAATTTGATATAATCAAAATTTTCTATTTTGTGATCAATATGGATCTCTAGTGCTTCTTTGGTCACAGATTCCTTCCACTTCCACAGGTCTGGGAGGTAAATTATCCTATGTTCTTCTAATTTATTTATAATCTCATTATTGATGCCTAGACCATGAGCCCATTTTGACCTTATCTTGGTGTATAGTGTTAAATGTAGGTCAATGCCTAATTTCTCCATACTAATTTCCAATTTTCCCAGAAGTTTTTGTCAAAACAGTGAATTCTTATTCCAAAAGCAGGGGTCTTTGGGTTTGTCAAAGATTTGATTATTAAAGTTATTGACTGTTTTGTCCTTTGAACCTAACATATTTCACTGATCAATTACTCTATTGTTTAGCCAATACCAAATGGTTTGGTAACCACTGCTTTATAATATAGCTTTAGATATGGTACAGCTAGACTGCTTTCATTTGATTTTTTTTTTTCATTAGTTCTCTTGAAAGTCTTGACCTTTTGTTATTCCAGATGAATTTTGTTATTTTTTTGAGGTGATTAAAATAGGTTTTTGGGAGTCTGATTAGTTTTGGTAGTATTGTCATTTCATTATATTTGCTTGCTCTATCCAAGAGCACTTAATATTTTTCCAAATGGTTAGATCTGACATTATTTGTGTGGAAAGTGTTTTGTAGCTTTGTTCATATAATTCCTGACTTTCCTTGGCAGATAGATTCCCAAATATTTTATACTATCAGCAGTTACTTTAAATGCAATTTCTCTTTTTAACTTTGTTGTATTTTGTTAGTGATATAGAAGAGTGCTAATCACTTAAGTGGGTTTAATTTGTATCCTGCAACTTTGCAAAAATTATGAATTATTTCTAATAGCTTTTTAATAGAATCTCTGGGGTTTTCTAAGTATACCATCATATCATCTGCAAAGAGTGATAATTTGGTTTCCTCATTACCTACTCTAATTCCTTTAATCTCTATCTCAACTTTTATTGCCAAAGCTAGCATTTCTAATACAATATTGAATAGTAATGGTGATAGTGGGCAACCATGTTTCAATCCTGACTTTATTGGGAATGGTTCCAGTTTATCACAATTATGTATGATGCTTACTGATGGTTTTAAATATATGCTCCTGAATATTTTAAGGAAAAGTTCATTTATTCCTATCCTATCAAGTGTTTTTATTAGGAATGGATGTTGGATTTTATCAAATGCTTTTTCTGCATCTATTGAGATGATCATATGTTTTTATTAATTTGGTTATTGATATAGTCAATTATGCTAATAGTTTTCCTAATATTGAACCAGCCCTGAATTCCTGGTATAAATCCTACTTGGTCATAGTGTATTATCCTGGGGATGAGTTTCTGTAATCTTTTTGCTAATATTGTATTTAAGATTTTTGCATCAATATTCATTAGGGAGATTGGTCTATAATTTTCTTTCTCTGTTTTCAACCTACCTGTTTTAGATATCAGTACTATGTCTGTATCATAAAAGGAATTTGGTAAGACTCCTTCAATCCCTATTTTTTCAAATAGTTTATATAGCATTGGAGTTAATTTCACTACTTAAATCTTTTTTTTTTTGAGCATAGATTCTATTAAGTATAACTGTTAATTAAGATTATCTAAGTAACAGAGAGAAGTGGTCCAGCTTCTCAGACATTCAGGTTTAGGTTCACACAATTCAATTAAATTTGCTCTTATTTCCAATAGTATTTTATTAACAAGTAAAATGTCTTTCTATTTTCTTAACTTGTTAATAAAAATATTATTATATTAAATAGTTATACTATCCACTACTTATATGTAAATTATGATACTGTTGCCTCTCACATAGGCTGATAATAAGGAACATTTATTTATGTAGAACTTTATATATTGATAAAAACATTTTATATATTATACGTGTAATATGTGTATAGATATGTGTCCATATATGCATGTCATTGAGTCTCTCAACAACCTGCAGATAGAACTTTTAGGTACTATTATCATCATCTTAATTTTATATACAATAAATCTGAGACACAGAGAAATTAAATAACTTGTTCAGAATCACCCAGCTAGAATGTATCAGAAGCAAGGTGAAAACATATGTCTTTCTGGTTTCAGGTACAACATTCTCTCCAAAGTGCAACACTGACTCTCAGATATGCCTACATTATAGCTGTGTGATAATTGAGAAGTGAGAGGAGAAAACATTCCAATTGAATTGATGGATAATAAGATATTTAAATGTTAACATTAAAATCAGAGGTATTGGGCAGAGCCAAGATGGCAGAGAAGACACATCATTCTAAGCTTCCCTTCTATCCCCACTATTAATTAACAAATTCATTCTCAGAAATAGTGCTTGACTGGTGAAATCCATGAATACTGGGACTACAACAGATTACCAGACAAAGGTAATCTGAAAGATCATCAGAAAAGGTTTGTCCTGCTTGGTGGGAGCAGACCAGCACAGACAGGGAGGCAGAACCAGAGGCACACTGAGCAGACTGGGGCATGGGAGATATCATGGATGGAAAATTTTCAGGGATGACTCCATTACAGGTCAGTTGCTCTGATTTAATTGCAAAGCAGTAGATCAGCAGAGAAGTTAAAGCTTTAAAGGTAGAGTGTACACCAAAAAAATGCCAGAATCTAACAGGATCTGGCTACACTCACCCAACACTAGAAGTGACTCAGCACAGACCATTGCACAGTTGTGTAGTCCCATTCTGCAGTACGGGGCTTTTGCCTGGGGTAGTCATACTTCTGATCACCAGGGGACCTCTGCCTGGGGCAGGCACAAATCTGCACAGGAAGACTCTGCAGTGGCTACGCTTCTCAGGGCAGAAACATTTCTAAAATGGGGATCTTTCCAGGACAGCTGCTGAGCTGCACAGTGGGGTTCTGCCCGGGGCTGTGACACTTTCACTGCTAAGCCACTAGTCCCAAAGCAGCAGCTGATCTGCACAGCACAGATCTTCCCAGGGCAATGGTACTTCCAGTGCAGGTTCTTCCCAGGGCATTTCTGCAACTCCGCTGCTCTTAGTAGCCTGTTTGCAGGACAGCTACTGTCCATATATCTATCCCTGTTCTGCAGAAGAGGAAGCTGGTAATCTCCTTGCCTTGAAGTCAGACCCCAAGGGCTTTTAAAAAATGAGTAAAAAAGCCAAGGTACACTAATGACCAATAGCTTCTATACAGAAAGAGAGCAGGTTTTCAACAATGAGGAGACTATTAGCAGTCAGTTTCCAGACAAAACCACAAAAGGGGATGTAACCTGGTTCCCATCACACAAGGCTCTTCTAGAAGAACTTATTTAAAAAAATCTTTACAAAAAGCTAGAAGAAAAATGGGGAAAGGAAAGAGAAGCTATGTAAGAGAGTACAGAAAAGGCATGTAATACACTTACAGAAAAATTTGATAAAGTGGAAAAAAGAAAACATAATGAATGGAGGGGAGAAGAGAATTTTTTTTTTTTCACTTGGAAATGCTGCATTTAGTACATTTGCCCATGGGAAAGTGGAGAACAGTTTCAACAAGTATTTTTATTTTGGAAAGTTCTAAAAAAAGGAATTTATATGCAAGTCTGTAGATTTATAAATTGTAGAAACTATTGATCTGCATTGGTAAAGTAAGTTTCCTCACTAAATGTTCTCTATATCAATGAAATAAAATATAAAATAAAAACAGATATATGTTATTTGGGTTTTTTTTTTAAGATTTTTTTTTCTTTTCTTCTTCAAAAGAAAAGGCTTGGAAAAACTTTTCTCAGCTTCACATCTTTCATTTGCTTCTGTCTTTGTTTCTTTCTCTCCCTTTATCCCTTTGTCTTCTTTCCTGTTAACTATATTTCTGTATTTTTGTATCTATCTCAGAAGGTTTATGATGGTTCTCTGAATTTGTCTCAAGACAAAAATATATTTGTTTATTTCATTTTTTTATGATTCTCCACTTTTATTTTACTGTCATTTCGATGATTATGTATAAAAAATCTGTTATCAATAATTACCATGTATCACTTTTTAAAAAGATATCTTTGTTTTTCAGAATTATTACTGAATTATTATTAAATTCAATCCTTTATTACAGGGTTCTTAAGCTTTTTTACTTACAAACCCTTTTTGCCCATGAAATTTTTATATGACTCTACATTTTTGTACATATACTACATAAAATAGGTACATAGATCAAACATTTATAGATAAAAATCATAGTTTACAACACCCACACAAAACTTCATATGGAATTGAAACCCACATTTTAAGAAGCTTTGCTCTTTTGCTTCTTTTCAAGGTAGAAAAATCTCATTTCTGTCTTTCTTGTTTTGCTCAGAATAAAAATCCATGGAAAGATCACTTTTCTTCTTCTTTACAATTTGCCAGAACCCATTTCCATCAATTTGTTACTCCTCAATTTTCTCACCATGTGTACTCATGTCTTCTCACTATTATGTACTTTAATAGATTATTTCTCTTCATTAATTGAATACAGATGACTTGACATTTCTTTTGTTCATTCTAACTTTTTATGCAGATTCACCATCTGAATAAGATCACTTTAATTGACTTTTTGGGCATATTATCAATTATCCATTCATCATTTATTAAATATGCACTATCTAAAATACCAAAAATACAAACGGATAAAAAGAGATTCATAATTTTTTTGGGGGAGCAAATATACACAGAAATACAGACAAATACAAAGCAGTCTTCCATAGTCCCTTTGCTGTTCATGGCAGTTTGAAGATAATATAGCCTCATCCAAATTTTTTTTCCCTAAAAGGTACATCCAAATATATTCTTGTTTATTTGCTAATATTTATTTGGTAGAATTCAGATAATGCAGACTTATCCATCTTTTTCCCCTTGAGATATTAAATAACTTTAGAGTCAGAGAACTAGTTCTTTTCAGTTGTTCATTGATATTCTGAATCACAAAATTGTTTTTTTACCTGAAGTTTCATTGATAGTTTCTTATTTTGGGTTATCTCTATTAAACAGTATTATAAAAATGTAGCACAAGAGAAGAACATAGAGAACTGGCAATAGAAATTAAAATACCCTAAATATTCATTAACTCAAAAAAATAAAATTCACATATACACCTATTCTCCACTCAAGTAACTAAAACCACACGGTAAGGTCCTCATGTTGTTATTCGTTCAGCCAATACTACCCCATGTATTTAACAGTTTTTTTTTTTAATCCATTTCATAATTGTACATGACTTTATCTCTTTCTACACTGTCAATGCCTTAGGCAATAAGGCATTATTTGTAACACCAGCAAACAAGAAAATATTTTTATAGAAAAAATAGAATAATGCATATCATTTGCAGTTTAATTATATCTATCCTATAGCTAAAATTCATTGATGACTCTAAGTGAATGCTTGTGATATTGAAAGCTGTGTCTGCCACCCAAAACACCTAAGAAAATATTATGTCTCAAAGACTGGGATTTTTTTAATCAGGATACCCCAAAAATGTCACCAAAATTTATACTTAAGTAAAACAAATCTTTAAAATGTAGAAAAAGGGGAAATAACTTATTAAGTTTATATATTTAAAAAAAAATTGGCCAAGATGGCAGAGAAGACACACACTTCTTTCTGAGCTCTTTTACTACCCTCACACTAAATAAGAAACTCAGCCTCTGAAATAGTGCTAGACTGACAGAATTCGGAAATGGAGCAAATTACCAGCAGAAGATAATTTTGAAGATCCCTAGAAAAGGTCTGTTTTGCTCAGGCACAGGCAGGGGAGGAGATGGCTAGGTACAGACAGAGAGACAGAGCAGAGTACAGTTCAGGCAGAGCGGATCTGGGGCAGGGTGCCATCTCTACAGAGTGGAGAATCTAGAGGGAAGACTCTACCAGTGTTGGTTACTTTGCCCTGGTTGCAAGCCATTTAATTAGCAGAGATGTTATAAAACATCCAACACAAATGCGGAAGGTAAATAGTGTATTCCAAAGTGTCAGGGATCTGGTCAAGCCCACCCAGTACCAGGAGTGACTCAGCACCATCCCAGCACTATGGCTGATCTCAGTACAGCCACTATTGCTTCCTGGTCTGTAAAAGAAGCTTGGAACCCCCTTGCCCTAAAAGCAGAACCCAATTTTTTAAATGAGTAAAAAGACAAAGCTAGCTCTAATTATAGATAGTTTCTACAGTGAAAGAGAACAGATTTCAAACCCTGAAGAGACTAAAAGCAGATTGTCTCTAGATGAAGCCCCCAAAGGGTCATATAATCTGGTTCCCACCACATCGAAGAAATTTTTAAAGGATCTTATAAAATAAGAATGGGGGAAAGAAAGGAAAACTCTGCAAGAGGGTCTGTATAAAGCATATAACTCATTAAAAGAAAGACTTGATAAAGTGGAAAAAAGAAAACACCTCCCTGAAATGTGAAATGGAAAAGGTAAGAACTCCCAGGATAACAGAATTTGTGAACTGGAAAAAGAAAATAACTCCTTTAAAAAATTGTGAACTGGAAAAAAAATTCCATAGAACAAAACAACTCATTTAAAAATTCAATTGGACAATTACAAAAAGAAATTTAAAAAGGTAACTAAAGAAAATAATTCATTAAAATTCAGAACTGAAAAATGGAAATGAATATTTCAATAAGACATGAAGAATCAGTCAAGCAAAACAAACAAACAAAAAAATGAAAACAGAAAAAAATGTTAATATCTCTTGGGAAAACAACAGATCTGGAAAATAGATCTAAGAGAGATAATCTAAGAATTATTGGATTACCTGAAAATCATGATGAAAAAGAAGAGTCTAGACACTATTTTTGAGGAAATCATCAAAGAGAATTGCCCAGATGTCACAGAATCAGAAGGTAAATAGCTATTTAAAGAATTCATCAAATACCTATTGAAAGTGACTCCAAAATTAAAACTCCAAGGAATATTGTGGCTAAATTTCATAAGTATCATACCAAGAAAAAAAATATTACAAGCAGCTGGGGGAAAGGAAAAAAAAAACATGTCAAATATCAAGGAGCCATAATAAAGATCACTCAGGATCTAGCAGCTTCCACATTAAAAATACGAAGGGCCTGGGAACTGATATTCCAAAAGACAAAGGCACTTGGTATGCAGCCAGGAATAAATTGTCCAGCTAAAGTGAGCATTTTCTTCTAGGGAAGAAGATGACATTATATGAAACAGGTGAATTCCATTTATTTCTGATAAAAAAAAAGAGCTAAACAAAGAATTTGACTTCCAAATATAGGACTCAAGAGAAGTATAAGAAGGTAAAAAGAACTCTTAAAGACTATATTTCTGGTATGGGCATACATAAAGAATGTTTGTATAATTTGATTTTTCTATTATAATATAAACCAAGAACTAGAAGTGGAAAGGGGATTTTACCCCAAAAAAAAACCCCAGAAAAGTGAAGGTAAAGAGAAGTAAATTACATTTCACAATGAGGTAAAGGAAAGCTATTGTATCTGAGAGAAAGAAAGGAGAGGGAATGAACAATGTGTGAATCTTATTCTCATCAGTTTTGGCTCAGAAAGAAAATATTAGGCTTATTTAGTTTGCAGAGAAGTTTCTCCCACCTCATTGAAAAGTGAGAGAGGAAAAGTGAAAAGGAAAGAGTAGGCTAAATAGAAGGGTAAACAGAAATTGTAGGGGGAAGCTATAAGGAAAAAGGAGGGAGTCTAAAGGGGAGCAAGGGATTCTAAAGAGGGAAAGCAGCTTGAGGCAAGGGTACTCCTAAGGTTAATACTGGGGAGAGAGAAAAGGGGAAAAAAGAAATAGAAAAGTATAATCTGGGCATAATAAGATGAGAGGAAATACAAAATTATTGGTTTTAACTGAAAATATGAATGGGGTAAACTCTCCCATAAAGCAGTGGCACATTGTAGACTGGATTAAAAGCCATAATACTACAATATGTTGTTTATAGCAAGCACATTTAAAGCAGGGTGATATATACAGAGTAAAGGTAAAAGACTGAAGCAGAATTTATTATGCTTCAGATGAAGTAAAAAAAAAGCAGCGATAGCCATCCTGATCTCAGATTAAGCAAAATAAAAAAAATCTAATTAAAAGATATAAGGAAGAAAAATATATCTTGCTAAAGAGTAGCATAGACAATGAAGCAATATCAAAACTAAACATATATACACCAAATGCATATACATTCCTAAAGGAGAAGTTAAGAGAATTTCAAGAAGAAATAGCAAAACTATCATAGTGGGAGATCTCAACCTTGCATTCTCAGAATTAGATAAATCAAACAATAAAACAAATAAGAAAAAAGTTAAAGAGGTAAATAGAATACTAGAAAAGTTAGGTATGATAGATCTTTGGAGAAAACTGAATAGAAACAGAAAGGAGTACACTTTCTTATCAATAGTTCATGGAATTTATACAAAAACTGACCATATATTAGGACATAAAGACATCAAATTCAAATGCAGAAAGGCAGAAATAATAAATGCATCCTTTTCAGACCACGATGCAATAAAAACTACATTCAATAAAAAGCCATGGAAAAATAGACCAAAAAGTAATTGGAAACTAAATAATCTCATCTTAAAGAATGAATGGGTGAAACAGCTAATCATAGACACAATTAATAATTTTATCCAAGAGAATGAAAATAATGAAACAACATATCAAAATGTGTGGGATGCAGCCAAAGTGGTAATAAGGGCAAATTTCTAACCTCTAGAGGCTTATTTGCATAAAATAGAGAAAGAGAAGATCAATGAATTGAGCTTGCCACTGAAAAAGCTAGAAAAAGAGCAAATTAAAAACCACAAATCAAATACTAAGTTTGACATTCTAAAATTAAAAGGATTAACAAAATTGAAACTATAAAAACTATTGAATTCATAAATAAAACTAAAAGTTGGTCTTATGAAAAACCCAACAAAATAGACAAACCTTTGGTAAATTTGATTAACAAAAGGAAAGAGGAAAATCAAATTGTCAGTCTTAAAAATGAAAAGGGGGAACTTTCCACCAATGAAGAGGAAATTAGAACAATAGTAAGGAGTTTATGACAATAAATTTGATAACTTAAGTGAAATGGATGATTACCTCCAAAAATGTAGCCTCCCAGATTAACAGAGGAGGAAATTAATTGCTTAAATAGTCCCATCTCAGAAAAAGAAATAGAATAAGCTATTAATCAACTCCATTAAAAAAAAAATTCCCAGGACCAGATGGATTTACATGTGAATTCTACCAAACATTTAAAGAACAATTATCCCCGGTGCTATATGAACTATTTGAAAAAATAGGGAATGATGGAGTCCTACCAAATTCCTTTAATGACATAGATATGGTACTGACACCTAAACCAGGGTAGGACAAAAACAGAGAAGGAAAATTATAGACCAATTTCCCTAATAATATTGATGCAAAAATCTATAAAATATTAGAAAAGAGACTACAGAAAATAATCCCCATGATAATACACCATGATCAAGTAGGATTTATACAGGAATTCAAGGCTGGTTCAATATTAAGAAACCTATTAGCATAATTGACTATATCAGTAACCAAATTAACTATATATATATATATATATATATATATATATATATATATATAATCATCTCAATAGATGCAGAAAAAGCATTTGATAAAATCCAACACCCATTCCTATGAAAAACACTAGAGAATATAGGAATAAATGGACTTTTCTTTAAAATAGTCAGTAGAATCTATTTAAAACCATCAGTAGGCATTATATGTAATGGGGATAAACTGGAACCATTCCCAGTGAGATAGGGAGTGAAATAGGTTTGCTCACTATCACCATTACTATTCAATATTATATTAGCAATGCTATCTTTGGTAATAAGAATAAAAAGAGATTAAAGAAATTACAGCAGGTAATGAGGAAACCAATTCATCACTCTTTACAAATGACATTATACTTAGAGAACCCCAGAGAATCTACTCAAAAGCTAATAGAAATAATTGACAACTTTAGCAAAGTTACAGGATACAAAATAAATACACATAAATCATCACCATTTTTACACATCATGAACAAAATCCAATAGCAAGAAATACAAAGAGAAATTCCATTTAAAATAACTGTCAATAAAATATTTGGGACTCTATCTGCCAAGGAAAAGTCCAGAAATATATGAGCAAAACTACAAAACATTTTCCACACAAATAAAGTCAGATCTAAACAATTGGAAAAATATTAAGTGCTCTTGCATAGGTTGAGCGAATATAATAAACATGAAAATATTACCTAAACTAGTCTATTTATTTAGTGCTATACCACTCAAACTCCCAAGAAACTCAGGGAGAACTATGGGAAATGTGTGTGGACCACAACATAGCATTTCCACTTTCTGTTACTATTTGCTTGCATTTTTGTTTTCCTTCATAGGTTTGTTTTTTTTTTTTTTTCTTCTTTCTTTCTAGATCCAGTTTTCCTCATGTAGCAAGATAACTGTATAAATATGTATACATATATTGGATTTTACATCTACTTTATCATATTTAACATGTATTGGACTACCTGCCATCTAGGGGAGGGAGTATGGGGAACAAGGGGCAAAATTGGAAGAGAAGGTTTTGCAAGAGTCAATGTTGAAAAATTACCCATTCATATGTTTCGTTAATAAAAAGCTATAACAATAAAAAAGAAAATTAAAAAAATCTTCCCTACCAAGTTGGAAAAAACAAGTTTCAATCTACTGGAATTAAAATATAAAGACTCAGACTTTTAATCATAGCCTGGAAAGGGCTAAGTCTTCATATTTTAATTTAGCTTATTGCAATTTATACTATGTCAAAATATCTTCTTTATTAAAACTTTTAAAATGAATTCTTGGTTTACACATTTTTCTACTTAAATAAAGCAATATATAAAAGTTAAAAAAAGTCATATTAATTTAGCATTGCTAAATTCTGTCTGGATAATTCAGAATCTCATAGTGCCATTTTTACCACAAAAGAATCAGAAAGTCTTCATAAAATTAGGAGGGTGCATTTATGCATATGATTCCATACTATGGGTCTTCATGTACATAAATTTTTATTCTAAAAAAAAGTCTTTGCATGCCAGCTTGTATTAACTAATCTATCAAGCACCACAAAGATTTAGCTTAATTTTCTAAATTTACTGTATATTTCCAACTGTTGTGATACATGAACCACTGTGCCAGTAGCTCCTGGAGGTCTAACTCAGACATGTAGAATGGATTTCTTCATGTGAGAGGATGATGGTGAGACATGGACTGAGAGGCAGTTGCTATTCTCTGACCTGTCCACTGAGAGGCAATTTCATTATCTGACCTCTCTCTTCTTCTCTCTGCCTCCAATTTATCTCATTCCCATTCCACAAGCAACACCTGTGTCAGCAAAGGTTGCCCCACAACTCCCTCAAGTGTCACAATCCACAGCTGTGGAGGTTCTCTGAGAATTGACCTGCCATCTCACCCAGGTATGGTTCTTAACACCCAATTTAGGTCAGATCCACTCCTATAATGGGCTGAGTCTCGAGTTGATGCACTGAGGTTTCAAGCATGTGAGGCTAAATAGTAATTGGATCATATTCTATTAATATGTATGCTTGGAGAAAGAATGGCCCTCGCCCATTTTTTGTGCAAGTGCTGATGTGGTGTATAGGAAATGATGATTTTGGTGGGTGGAGGCAAGGGAGGCAGAGAAGAAAGCAGAAAGAGAGACTGATGGCTGGCATCTTGACACAGCTACTCACATTGCTATCACAACTCCAGTTCACCTCTGATCCCTCTTCACCTCCAATTCCCCTTCACCTTTGATCCTTCTTCACCTCTACTAAGAATAAAGATCAACAATTTTCCCCTAGATAGGACTTCCGGGGTGGAGCCAAGATGGCGGAGCAGGCACACACGACTCTCTAAGCTCCTCTCATTACCCTCATAACCAACTATTTAATCCAGCCTCAAAAATAACTCTTCACTGCTTAAATTCATGAAGATAAGAAGCACTACAACTTACCAGCTGATCCAGAAGCTCGCCAGGAAAGGTTTGTCCTGAGGGGCCAGGAACAGACTAGCACAGGCAGTGAGAGGCTAGCGTCCTGAGCAGACCAGGGGCAGGGGTGATCTCTGTGGCTAGAGAAGTTATAGGGACCACTCTGCTATAGGCTAACTGCTCTACCTTGATTACAAAGCAGTAAATAGGCAGAGAAGTTAAAGCCTAAAACAGAGGGTCCTCTAAAAAACACCAGAACCTAACGAGATCTGGCTGTAACCCCTCAAACCCGGAAGTGACTCAGGCAGACTTTACCGCAGGCCTGTGGCCACATCCTGCAGTTCGGGGCTTTTGCAGGGGCAGTTACTAATCTGCACGACAGGGGGGCACAGCCTGGGCGGCACAGCCTGGGCAGCTATAATCGACAGAATGGGGGGCTCGGCCTGGGGCAATGGAACTTCCCCAGCTGACTGCAGCTTCCCAGGCAGACACTTCAGATCCCTGCAAATCCATTCACTGCTCAGCTGCTAATATCCACAGCCCCAGGGCAGGGTTTGGCTTGGGAAGTGAAACTCTCACTGCTAAGTGTCTAGCCCCAGAGCAGTCATTCTCTCACACAGCTGAGGTTCTTTGAAAGGCACTTTCCCAGCCCGGCCCTGCAGGCCTGAGTTACTTTCTGGTGGGGAACTCTTTCCCAGAGCACTCCAGTACCTCGCTGTTTTTTGTAGCCGGTCAACAGGACAGCTACCCGGTCTATATACCTTTCACTGCTCTGCAGAGGAAGCTGGTAACCTCCTGGCTCTGAAGGCAGACCTTACAGGCTTTAACAAAATGAGTAAAAAAATCAAAAGAATGATTGATAGTTTCTACCCAGAAAGAGAACAGCTTTTCAACCCTGAAGAGACTAATAGCAGACAGTCTCCAGACGATTGTTGGTCTCCAATACAAAAGGCTCTCCTAGAAGAGACTATTCAAAACCTTAAAAGAGAGCTAGAAGAAAAATGGGGAAAGGAAAGAGAAGCTATGCAAAAGAGTACAGAAAAGGCACATAACTCATTAAAAGAAAAATTTGATAAAAAGGAAAAAGAAAATAACTTCCTGAAATGTGAATTGGAAAAGGTAAAAAACAGAATTTGCGAATTGGAAAAAGAAAATGACTCACTAAAAAAAAAAAAAAAATTAGTGAAATGGAAAAAAATTCCATAAAGCAAAACAACTCAATTGGACATATACAAAAAGAAGTAAAAAAAGCTAATGAAGAAAATAACTCACTAAAAATTAGAACTGAACAAATAGAAATGACTGATTCATTGAGACATCAAGAATCAGTCAAACAAAACCAAAAAAAATGAAAGATTGGAAAAAAATGTCAAATATTTACTGGGAAAAACAACAGACCTGGAAAATAGATCTAGGAGAGATAACCTGAGGATCATCGGACTACCCGAAAATTATGATGAACAAAAAAGCCTAGATACTATTTTACAGGAAATCATCAAAGAGAACTGCCCAGAAGTAATAGAACCAGAAGGGAAAATAGGTGTTGAAAGAATTCATCAAACACCTTCTGAAAAAGACTTTAAAATAAAGACTCCAAGGAATATTGTGGCCAAACTTCAGAATTTCCAGACTAAAGAAAAAAATTTACAAGCAGCCAGGAAAAAACAGTTCAAATACCGAGATGCCACAATAAGGGTCACGCAAGATCTGGCTGCCTCAACATTAAAGGATCGAAGGGCCTGGAATCAGATATTCCAAAAGGCAAAAGAACTTGGAATGCAGCCAAAAATAAACTATCCAGCTAAGCTGAGTATTTTTTTCCACGGAAGAAGATGGATATTTAATGAAATAGAGGAATTCCATCTGTTTCTAAGGAAAAAACCAGACTTAAACAAAAAATTTGATCTTCAACAACAGGAATCAAGAGAAGTAGAAAAAGGTAAAAGGAACTCTTGAGAACTGTATTTCTGTTGTGAATATACATAAAAATCATATGTATAATTTGATTTTACCGATATAACATAAAAAAGGGAAGTAGAAATGGAAAGGGGATAGGGCCAGAAAAAGGGAAGAAGGGAGATAAAAAGAGGGAAACTACATGCGACAATGAGGCAGAGGAAACCTATCATATATGAGGGAACTTAGAGAGGGGGAGGAACATTGTGTGAATCCTACTCTCATCAGAGTTGGCTCAAAGAGGAAACAATTGACATATTTGTTTTACACAGATTCTTCTCTCACTTCATTAAAAAGTGGGAGAGGAAAAGGGAGAAGGAAAAAGAGTAATAAGGGAAGGGTACAAGAAAGGGGAAGGGATTCCAAGGGAGGAGGGAGGGATACTAAAGAGGGATTGCTGTGCGACGTTAGTGGGATCAATAGGGAAGAAGGGAAGGAGGGCAAGAAAAAGAAAAGTATAATCTGGGGATATCAGGATGGCAGGAAATGTAGATTGGTTATTTTAACCGCAAATGTGAATGGGATGAACTCTCCCATAAAGAGAAGGGGGATAGCAGACTGGATCAAAAGTCAGAACCCTACAATCTGTTGTTTACAGGAAACACATTTAAAACAGGGAGATACATACAGACTAAAGGTAAAAGACTGGAGTAGAATCTATTATGCTTCAGGTGAAGTCAAAAAAGCAGGGGTAGCCATCCTTATCTCAGATCAAGCAAAAGCAAAGATTGATCTAATTAAAAGAGATAAGGAAGGAAACTATATCTTGCTTAAGGGTACTACAGACAATGAAGCAAATATCAGTATTAAACATATATGCACCAAGTGGTATAGCATCTAACTTCCTTAAAGAGAAGCTAAGAGAGTTGCGAGAAGAAATAGACATCAAAACTATAATAGTGGGAGATCTCAATCTTGCACTCTCAGATTTAGATAAATCAAATCACAAAACAAATAAGAAATTAAAGAGGTAAATAGAATATTAGAAAAATTAGGTATGATAGATCTCTGGAGAAAACTGAATGGTGACAGAAAGGAGTATACTTTCTTCTCAGCAATTCATGGAACCTACACAAAAATTGACCATATATTAGGACACAAAGACCTCAAAATTAAATGCAGGAAGGCAGAAATAGTAAATGCTTTCTTTTCAGACCACAATGCAATAAAAATTACATTCAACAAAAAGTTAGGTGTAAATAGACCAAAAAGTAATTGGAAACTAAATAATCTCATCTTAAAGAATGATTGGGTGAAACAGCAAATTATAGACACAATAATTTCACTCAAGATAATGACAACAGTGAGACATCATATCAAAATTTATGGGATGCAGCCAAAGCAGGAATAAGGGGAAATTTTATATCCTGAGAGGCTTACTTGAATAAAATACAAAAAGAGAAGATCAATGAATTGGGCCTGGAACTTAAAAAGTTAGAAAAAGACCAAATTAAAAACCCCCAATCAATTACTAAATTTGAAATTCTAAAATTAAAAGGAGAAATTAATAATATAGAAAGTAAAAAAAAAAAACTATTGAACTAATAAATAAAACTAAGAGTTGGTTTTATGAAAAAAACCAATAAAATTGATAAACCTTTGGTAAATCTGATTAGAAAAAAGGAGAGAGGGAAATCAAATTGGCAGTCTTAAAAATGAAAAAGGAGAACTTACCACTGATGAAGAGAAAATTAAAGAAATAATAAGGGGTTACTTTGCCCAACTTTATGCCAATAAATTTGATAACCTAAGTGAAATGGATGACTACCTCCAAAAATATAGGCTTCCCAGATTATCAGAGGAGGAAGTAAATTGCTTAAATAGTCCCATTTCAGAAAAAGAAATAGAACAAGCTATTAATCAACTCCCTAAAAAAAAAAATCCCCGGAACCAGATGGATTTACAGGTGAATTCTACCAAACATTCAAAGAACAATTAGCCCCAATGCTTTATAAACTATTTGAAAAAATAGGGAATGAAGGAGTCCTACCAAACTCCTTTTATGACACAGACATGGTACTGATACCTAAACCAGGTAGGTTGAAAACAGAGAAAGAAAATTATAGACCAATCTCCCTAATGAATATTGATGCTAAAATCTTAAATAAGATATTAGCAAAAAGACTACAGAAAATCATCCCCAGGCTAATACATCATGATCAAGTAGGATTTATACCAGGAATGCAGGGCTGGTTCAATATTAGGAAAACTATCAATATAATTGGCCATATTAATAATCAAATTAACAAAAACCATATGATCATCTCAATAGATGCAGAAAAAGCATTTGATAAAATCCAACATCCATTCCTATTAAAAACTCTTGAGAGTATAGGAATAAATGGACTTTTCCGTAAAATAATCAGTAGCATCTATTTAAAACCAGCAGTAAGCATTATATGTAATGGAGACAAACTGCAACCATTCCCAATAAGATCAGGAATAAAACAAGGTTGCCCACTATCACCGTTACTATTTAATATTGTATTAGAATTGCTAGCTTTGGCAATAAGAGTTGAGAAAGAGATTAAAGGAATAAGAATAGGCAATGAGGAAACCAAATTATCACTCTTTGCTGATGATATGATGGTATACTTAGAAAACCCCAGAGATTCTACCAAAAAGTTATTAGAAACAATCTACACCTTCAGCAAAGTTGCAGGATATAAAATAAACCCACATAAGTCATCAACATTCTTATATATCACTAACAAAACCCAACAGTTAGAGTTACAAAAAGAAATTCCATTTAAAGTAACTACTGATTGTATAAAATATTTAGGAATCTATCTGCCAAGGGAAAATCAGAAACTTTATGAGCAAAACTACAAAACACTTTCCACACAAATTAAGTCTGATCTAACCAACTGGAAAAATATTAAATGCTCTTGGATTGGGTGAGCAAATATAATAAAGATGACCATACTACCTAAATTAATCTACTTATTTAGCGCTATACCAATCAGACTCCCAAAAATCTACTTTGATGAATTAGAAAAAATAACAACAAAGTTCATATGGAAAAACAAAAGGTCAAGAATTTCAAGGGAATTAATGAAAAATAAATCAAATGAAGGTGGCCTAGCTGTACCAGATCTAAAATTATATTATAAAGCAGCAGTTACTAAAACCATCTGGTATTGGCTAAGAAATAGACTAGTTGATCAATGGAATAGGTTAGGTTCAAAGGACAAAACAGCCAATAACTTTAATAATATAGTTTTTGATAAACCCAAAGACACCAGTTTCTGGGATAAGAATGCATTATTTGGCAAAAATTGCTGGGAAAACTGGAAATCAGTATGGCAGAAACTAGGCATTGACCCACACTTAACACCGTACACCAAGATAAGGTCAAAATGGGTTCATGATCTAGGCATAAAGAATGAGATAATAAATAAATTGGAAGAGCATAGGATAGTTTACCAGTCAGACCTGTGGAAGAGGGAGGAATTTATGACCAAAGAAGAACTAGAGATCACTATTGACCACAACATAGAAAATTTTGATTATATCAAATTGAAAAGTTTTTGTACAAACAAAACAAATGCAAACAAGATTAGAAGGGAAACAATAAACTGGGAAAACATTTTTACAATCAAAGGTTCTGATAAAGGCCTCATTTCCAAAATATATAGAGAATTGACTCTAATCTATAAGAAATCAAGCCATTCTCCAATTGATAAATGGTCAAAGGATATGAACAGACAATTCTCAGATGAAGAAATTGAAACTATTTATAGACATATGAAAATATGCTCCAAATCATTATTAATCAGAGAAATGCAAATTAAGACAACTCTGAGATACCACTACACACCTGTCAGATTGTCTAGAATGATAGGGAAAGATAATGGGGAATGTTGGAGGGGATGTGGGAAAACAGGGACACTGATACATTGTTGGTGTAATTGTGAACACATCCAGCCATTCTTGAGAGCAATTTGGAACTATGCTCAAAAAGTTATCAAACTGTGCATACCCTTTGATCCAGCAGTATTTCTACTGGGCTTATACCCCAAAGAGATACTAAAGAAAGGAAAGGGACCTGTATGTGCCAAAATGTTTGTGGCAGCCCTGTTTGTAGTGGCTAGAAGCTGGAAAATGAAAGGATGTCCATCAATTGGAGAATGGTTGAGTAAATTGTGGTATATGAATGTTATGGAATATTATTGTTCTGTAAGGAATGACCAGCAGGATGAATACAGAGAGGACTGGAGAGACTTACATGAACTGGTGCTGAGTGAAATGAGCAGAACCAGGAGATCATTATATATACCTCAACAACGATACTGTTTGAGGATGTATTCTGATGGAAGTGGACCTCTTCGATAAAGAGAGCCTTAATTGATCAAAGATGGACAGAAGCAGCTACACCCAGAGAAAGAACACTGGGAAATGAATATAAACTGCTTGCATTTTTGTTTTTCTTCCAGGGTTATTTATACCTTCTGAATTCAATTCTCCCTGTGCAACAAGAAAACTGTTCGGTTCTGCACACATATATATTGTACCTAGGATATACTGCAACCCATTCAACATGTAAAGGACTCTTGCCATCTGGGGGAAGGGGTGGAGGGAGGGAGGGGAAAAATCGGAACAAAAGTGAATGCAAGGGATAATGCTGTAAAAAATTACCCTGGCATGCGTTCTATCAATAAAAAGTTATTAAAAAAAAAGAGAGAGAGGAGAAAAAGTTGTTACAATAGAGATGAAAAAAGGGAGGAGAGGATGGGAAAATGATCCTTATTTTCATCAGAGTTACCATGAAGAGGAAATTACATACATAAGAGTATAGAAATCTACTGTATCCTGCAGGAAAATAGAAAAGAATAGGATATAGGAAGAGGGGCAGATGATAAAACAGTGAGGGAGTGAGTGGTTAGTACCAAAAACACTTTTGAGAAGGGATAAGATGAAAGAAGAGAATAAATGGAGTGGGGGAGGAATGCAGTTAGCAATAGTAATTGTCAAAAGAATTTTGAAACAAGTTTCTTTGATAAGGGCTTATTTCTTAAACATAGAAGGAACTGAGTCAAATTTATTAAAAAAAAAAAAAAGTCATGCCCCAATTGATAAATGATCAGGAAATGCGATCTCTGCCCAAAGAGGATTCATTCATACCTATTTTTTGACTTAACAACATCCCTACTTGGCATGAATACCAAAAGAGAGTCCATAATAAAAGAAAATGACATATATGTACAAAAATATTTTCAGTAGCTCTCTTCTTAGGGCTAAAAAAATGACATTGAGGGGATACCCATCAATTGGAGAATGTTTCAATTAACTGTGGTCTGTGTTCATGATGGAATATTATTGTTCTCTGGGAAATGATAAGCAGGATGCTCTCAGGAAGAAAAAAACCCTGAAAAGTCCTCAATGTACTCAAGGAAAATGAAAGGTACTGTATATAAAGTAATAGCAGTGTTCTAGGATGATCAGTTGTGAATGACTGCTTTTCTGAATTATCCACAACTACTTCTTCTATATATTATTCTATACTTCTTCTAATGAGGACTAACACAAATAAAGTTTTAGTGACTTGCTGAGACACATAGCTGATAAATATTTGAGGTCAGATTTGAACTCAGATTTTCCTGAATAAAGGCTTAGCATTATACTCATGAGTTATTTTAGCATTTATTCATTCACTCAACAAATGTTTTTTCAGCATCTTTTCAGCATAATTTGTAATGATAGGCACCAGTGAATCGAGTATACATTTGAATCAAAATAATAACTAAAATTATATAGCACTTATTTAGCACCAGGTACTGTGCTAAATGCTTTATAATCATTATCTCATTTACTTCTCATAATAAACCTAAGAGATAGGGACTATCACTACCTCCATTTTATAGATGAAGAAACTGAGATGAGCAGATATTAAGCAATTTGGTCAAAGTCATGCAGTTGGCAAGTATTTGAGACAATGTTTGAAGTCAGATCTTTCTGTCATTTAGACTGGCACTTTATCCAGTGCACCACTCAGGTCCTTGCACTTGAGAAAGATTATAACCTATTTGAATTTTAATATATTCATAAACAACTATAACCCAAGGTAGAATGTGAAAATAAATGTAGTTTCCTGGTATATTACCCAGACTTTTCCAGTACATTTGAAAGGTGTTAAACATTATGGTATTTCAGAGTAGGACAGATTGCTTCTAGCTGGATGTTAAGGACAGGGAGGAGTTTCAGTGCATTAGAAGCAGAAACATTTGAAGCAGACCAAGAAAATTGGATAGGAAGTAATTATGCAAGTAGAACTGAAGGAAAGGGACTTATGTAAAGGGAGGTGATGGACATAAGCCTTGGACTTTGATAACACTCAGCATGTGCTCAGAAATACTTTTTTTTCTTCACCACTTTTGAAGCTTAACTATTGTATGATTAAGAGTTGTTATCAGAATCTTGATCACCATCATCATTGGCCTTTATTCATTGGGCCGTTATTCAACCTTTAAAGAGCTAAGGACCGAAATATCATGTGCTTTTTGGCTTCTGCAGTTTTTAATGCTATAGCTTCCTCTTCACAGTAATCCATTTGGGTGGTGAATATTTTAGTGATTCAAAGTCTTCTGGAAAGAGCACTGCTGTTTAGCTGGGTGCATCAGCCAGCTGTTCTACATCTGCAGCTCACACAAGGGGTAGCAGACTGCAAAATAATGGATGAAGTGACTGATTGCAGCCTTGGCTTACACTGACAAGCACACTTCCCACATTCCTTTGTTTGCTTAACAAATCATGTACAGACAAATTAAAGCATGGGGCCAAACATGTCTCTATACACCCCCAGGGTACTGTCCTCAGATAACCACGTGGGTATGAACTGCATTGTGCCCCTTTTCAGTTTGTCTAATGTCTCAACATTTTACTTATCCAGCATACCAGATGTGCTTTAGGCATGTGTGCCCATAAATGGAAATACATTTTGAAAGAGAAATTATTCTCTGCTCTCCAATATAATTGCTCATGCAATTTTTACAGTCCTATCTTTATGGGATAAGGGAGAAGAGTACAAAAATAGTGATGCTTCAGTTCACAAAGTTGGTTTCGAGCAAATTGAATAGACTATCCAAATCTTCCTGACTTTGCATTTACAAATCATGTATGGGTTGATTTTTATTGTAGTAGTCATGACTACCATGCCCTTTCTATGCACTAGTGTCTTTCACATCTCCGTTATTACAAATTCTTTCTTAAAGTACATGGAATGTTGTTTCTTTGGAATAAAAAAAGAATTGACTGAAGTTTAACCATTTGAACAACATTAGTAGAAACATTTGCAACAAAAAATAATTGTGCTTGTGTGTATTGCCCATGTATGTTATGTACAGTATGGGTTGTCTCAATGTGACTAATGAAAAGTCACAGATATTTTTGGATTTTGGAAAATCTCTTTTCTATGTTTTTTATTTCCCCAATTCATAACACATATATATGGAGGAAAAGAATAGTTAAAGGTCCTTTGATTTTTTTTCTACATTTTTTTTCTCTTTTTAGAGTCACATCATACTCAACTCTTCCCCCATCTTTCTTTTGAATTATCCAATTACTAATGACAATCTTAGACATATGCTTTACATTACCACATATAAAAACATTAACAATTTTTCCTTATTATCCCTTGTAATAAGTCTTTAATATTTACCTTTATGTATCTTTTGGATCTTCATGTATCAAATTTTATATTAAATTTAAGTCTTTATGCAACAAAATCCTGAAAATCTGGTAATTCATTGAATGTGCTTTGTTTTTCTTTTTATTGGGTTTTTGTTTTGTTTTGTTCAGTATTATGATTAATGTTTTTAAGTACAATATTTTTGGACACAACTGTAGTTCTTTTGCTCTTTGACAGAGTTCCATGATTTGCAGTATTTTAATGTAGCCAGTGTTGATTTTATGGGATTCTAATTGTGACTCTGTTTAATTTAAATTTATTTTTCTTCTTGCATATACTATTTTCTCCTTGACCTGGGGGATTGGAAATTTGGCGATAGTGGTCCTGTAAGTTTTCCTTGTCGGATTTCTTTCAGGTGGTGCATTTCCCCCCCACACACACACACATTTTTTAGTTTCTCAGGTTTTAACACTTTAGGACAATTTTCTTTATTTCTTGTGTTATTGAATCAAAATTCTTCTTTTGAGTATAGCTTTAAGATAGTCTAATTATCCTTATGTTTTCTTGATATGTTCCCAATATCTTTATGCAATCTTTTGTTTTTATGAGATGTCTTACATTCTATTCTGTTTCTTCATTCTTTATATTTTGATTTATTATTTCTTGGTCTCACTTTGCTTCCCCTTGTCCAGTTCTAGTTTTATTTTTTCTTTTAAAATTATTTTCCCGTGAATCTCTTCGATAAAGAGAGCTAATTCAGTTTCAATTGATCAAGGATGGACAGAAGCAGCTACACCCAAAGAAAGAACACTGGGAAATGAATATAAACTGCTTGCATTTTTGTTTTTCTTCCAGGGTTACTTCTACCTTCTGAATTCAATTCTCCCTGTGCAACAAGAAAACTGTTCGGTTTCCACACATATATTGTTTCTAGGATATACTGTAACTTATTCAAGATGTAAAGGACTGCTTGCCATCTGGGGGAGAGGGTGGAGGGAGGGAGGGGAAAAATCGGAACAGAAGTGAGTGCAAGGGATAATGCTGTAAAAAATTAACCTGGCATGGATTTTGTCGATAAAAAGTTATTTAAAGAATTAAAAATTTTTTTTTCAGAAAAAAATAAAATTATTTTCCCCTAGCTTCATGTAAAAAACTTTTTTTGTTATATATGTACATTCATTTGTTAAAAATCTATTTTTATGAATCATGTTGAAAGAGAAAAATCAGAATAAAAAGTGAAATCTCCAGAAGAAAAAGAAACAGCAGAAAGAAAGAAAAAAAAAAAACAGAGAACACAACACATTTTCATTTACATTCAATTTACAAACTTCTCTCTCTGGATGTGGATGTTTTCCATCCAAAGTTTATTGGAATTAACTTGGATCACTTAATTGATGAGAAGAACCAAGTCTGTCATAGTTTATCATCACACAGTCTTGCTGTTACTGAGAATGATATATTCCAGGTTCTTCATGTTTCATTAAGCATTAGTTCCTGTAAATCTTTCCAAGCCATTTTAAGATCTACTTGTTCATCATTTTTATAGAAAAATAATATTCCATTATTTTCATATACTAAAACTTAACCAGCCATTATTCAATTGATGGACATCTACTCATTTTCCAATTCTTTGCTAGCACACACACACAAAAAGATACTACAAACATTTTTTTTTTACATATAGGTCCTTTTATCTCTTTTATGATTTCTTTGGGATACAGAAGCAATAGTGACATTGTTGAATTAGTTTTACAGTCCTTTGGGCATAATGGAACATCTCTCTTTAAGGGACACTTTGATTTCAACTTGGAAGGGAACAGACGGAGCTACAAAGCAGATTGCTGTATTTTCTGAGAGAAGGGCATTGAATTCTAATAATAACTACATGCACCACTCCCCCTAAATATTGCTGGTCTAATGGTATTTTTGTTTATCAAGTAATTTTCACTTTTAGTTAATTAATTTGTTTGCTGAGGCAATTGGGGTTAAGTGATTTGTCAGGGCTCACATAGCTAAGAAGTGTTAAGCATCTGAGGCCACATTTGAACTCAGGTCTTTTTGACTTCATGGCTGGTGCTCTATCTACAGCATCAGCAGCTGGCCTCCTCACTTTTATTTTCTAATAATACTTTTCATACATTTTATTTATTTCTATATTTCTAGAAATGAATTTATGCTGTTAAATATGGTTTGGCTACATAGAAAAAATACTACTTTTGTAAATGTCTTTTAGAATGGTATAAATGTGGTGAAATATTTTTCATTAACATTTCAGAGGGGAAAAATAATCACTCTCTAAAGACAGATATGCAGATCTAATATTCAGTGCATCACTAAAAAGTTGGTATATAGTCATTTAGAGTTAATCATCTCTGATAAGCATACTAATTATTTTTTAACTTTTTTTTATTTTCAAAACATATTTATAGATAATTTTCAACATTCACCCTTTCAAAATCTTGTGTTTCAATTTTTCCCTCCCTTTCTTCCACCCCTTTCCCTAGGTGGCAGGCAACCCAACATATGTTAAACATGTGCATTTCTTCTATACATATTTCCATAATCATCATGCTGCACAAGAAAAAAAAATAGATCACAAAGAAAAAAAATGAGAAAGAAAACAAAATGCAAGCAAAGAAAAAGAGTGAAAATACTTCATTGTGATTCACACTCAATCCCCACAGTCTTCTTTCTGGATGCATATGGCTCTCTTCATCATAAGACCATTGGAACTGGCCTGAATCATGACATTGTTGAAAAGAGCCAAGTCCATCAGAATTAATCATCATATAATTTTGCTGTTGCCATGTACAATGATCTCCTGGTTCTGCTCACTTCACTTAGCTTCAGTTCATGTAGTCTCTCCAGGTATCTCTGAAATCATTCTGTTGATCGTTTCTTATAGAATAATAGTATTCCATAATATTCATAAACCATAACTTATTCAGCCATTCTCCAGTAGATTTACATCCACTCAGTTTCCAGTTTCTTACCACTACAAAAAGGGCTGCCACACTAATTATTTTCAAAGATATTTAAACAGCTTCACTCAAAACATATTCTTGAATTTTGACTTGATCATATTTCTAATGCTTACCTTATAGCTGACCTGGTCTTTGAGGGAAGAGGCCATATCCCTTAAGAAAAAAAAAAGACTTCCTAATTTTATTTCATTTAAATCCTCCAGATCAGTGTCAACTCAATGTGGTTTTTAGGCTCACAAGTACTTTTCACAAGGATAAAAACTATTAGCTATGTGAGAGTCTGATGGACAGATATATCTTTACAATATTGCAATTGGATTTGTGTATTACCTCCTCTTTCTAGACCTAACATTCCCCAATATGATAAATGACAAAATGCTCCTTCAAATAATACTATGCCTCCAAAATTGCTGCTATATTTTTTTCACCAAAACATACATCATCAGCTTAAAATATAATTGCTTTTTGTTATATTGCATTTGATTTATTGGTTATTTTTCTTGTACTACCTGACTTTTCTTAATCTCATACCTTCTCGAAAGGGACTTGTATATGCCAAAATGTTTGTGGCAGCCCTGTTTGTAGTGGCTAGAAACTGAAAATTGAATGGATGCCCATCAATTAAAGAATGGCTGGGTAAATTGTGGTATATGAATGTTATGGAATATTATTGTTCTGTAAGAAATGACCAGCAGGATGAGTACAGAGAGGCTTGGAGAGACTTACATGAACTGATGCTAAGTGAAATGAGCAGAACCAGGAGAACATTATACACTTCAACAATGATACTGTATGAGGATGTATTCTGATGGAAGTGGATTTCTTTGACAAAGAGACCTAATTCAGTTTCAATTGATAAATGATGGACAGAAGTAGCTACACCCAAAGAAAGAACACTGGGAAATGAATGCAATCTATTTGCATTTTTGTTTTTCTTCCCGGATTATTTTTACCTTCTGAATCCAATTCTCCCTGTGCAACAAGAGAACTGTTCAGTTCTGCAAACATATATTGTATCTAGGATATACTGTAACATATTTAACACATATAGGACTGCTTGCCATCTAGGGGAGGGGGTGGAGGGAGGGAGAGGAAAAATCGGAACACAAGCGAGTGCCAGGGATAATGTTGTAAAAAAATTACCCTGGCATGGATTCTGTCAATAAAAAATTATTACAAAATAAAATTTAAAAAAGACAAGAAACACCCCTCCCCCCAAAAAAATCTCATACCTTCTCAACATGACTGTTGTTTCATGCTCACTATCTTGTTTTCTTTTCATTAATTATTAACTCTTGCCATCTTTATGTGGAACCCCTATTTCATATATAGGTATTTCTGGTTGTCATAGGTATGATAATATGTTGCCAATGGCTCTCTTAAGTCTGTTCTCATTATTTATAGAAATAACATCAGTTTATTTATCCTTTTTTAGGATATCCTTTCCTTTTTAACCTGTCTTTTGTTATTTAATACCTGTTCCCTTATTATAAATCAAAATATAGTTTACTGAACCTTGTATCTTAGCCTCCAACTTCTGTCATCTTGCTTCACTTGCATCTTCTATTAACATATATTAATGACTTATAATAGAAACTCAGAAAGATTAATTGATTTGACCAAGTCAGTAGCAAAGACAGTATTTGAACCCAGATCCTCCAAATCTAGTATTCTTTTCATGTCTTTTTCTTCTAAAGAGATAATTGCCTAAACTTTAACTTCACTGAATTTCTACCACATCTTTTGAATGCATTATCATTATTTAGTACATAACACAAATTTCATCATTTTGCTAAAGTGACTTCATGGAAAGTTTGAAATGTTGCTTATGGAATAATTGATTATGTATAAAGGAATTATCTAGGACAGATTCTGGAGAATGCAAAACCTTTCTGCAACTGGTTCTAGTTGTCTCATGACATGGTAACTGAGAGGCTCTTTAATTGTTTATGAAACCATTGAAAAAGCTAGACAACTTTTGCCATTGGGAAATCTTACCCCAATCATTTCAATTTTTTTTTTTTTTGGTGGTATGACTCACATAAATGCCTGAGGTTACCTTGCAACTCAGAGAGGCAATTTTAACAACCTGATCATGAGAGAATGGATCAGAATAAAATATATTATATGTGAAAAATATTATTATATTCTTGCTTAAATTGACATGTCAAAAACATGTAATTGGGCTTGAGAATGAAGGGTTTATTATCATATAAACATATATACAGCACATAGAATACTCAAATAAAGTTTTTTTGTTGTTGTTTTTGTTTTTTTGATTTTTTATTTTTTTGGTGGAGGATGAGACATTTCATTGGCATAAAGAAATCTCAATGAGAGAAACTCTGTTAATTCAGGAAATTGATAACTACTCTGAAACAAATAGTTTTTAGCATGGGAGTCTAGTAGAAAGTAGTCTTAGGTATAGAAAAGTTAAATGATTTACTGAAAGTCATATACTCAGTATATTTCAGCCATGGGATTGAGACTCAGCTTTGTAAATTCCAAGGCCATTCTCTATTCATCCTCCTATTGAATGGGCAACCTGTCCAAATATGGACAGTCTTAGATTTTCTATAAAAGAAATCAGCAACCATAGAACAAAAGGTTTGTGGATACAGGAAATGAAAAAGGTAGTGTAAGAAACTTTAAAGTGTCAGTTTTTTCTAAATATCAAAATTTATGAAAAAATTCAATTCCACTAAAGGGAATCATATAAATCTTTCCTTCTTCTACCCCACCCTCTGTGCTTATTATCTGATTCGCTAGTGGACTTGATTGATTAAGGCACTGGATGAAGTTTATGGCTCTACAACAGTAACTGATAACAGTAATTGTCATGGATTATATAATTGATATAGATTATAAGAATTTAAGGATTCTATAACAATGAAAACTTTTATAATCTGAAAATGTAGCATTTTTTTCATAAATACACATGTAAAAACTAGTTTTGAATTAATAAGAAAGATGAACATTTTCAAAATGAGAACTCTCTATTGATTCAATTAGATCATAATTCCTTGAAAACATAAATTCCTTTTTATTCACCTCCTTTTGTACCCATAACATTCATCACAATGATCACCACATATTATATGCTTTATAAATATTTAGTGATTGACTCTATTTTTTACTTGAAAATTCTTTTCAGAAATAGATTTTACATTATTATATTTTTAAATTATCATTTTAATATATAAATAAAAAAGTAATTTTAAAGATTTTAATAAAACCCAAATTTATATTCTTTAGGAAAAGTAGCCCTAATTTCTTTAAGTTGTCTCACATATTCAGTGCCTTCTGATATCCTAATTACCTTCTCTATATATTCTACTAAGTTTAGACAACTGTGCAAAATATGCAAAAGCTTTGTGGGAGCTTCTCCAATTTTCCCACATCCTCAATGTAATAATAAATTCCATACTGCAAATAATATCAAATCAAAATTGATAGGCAAATATAAAATAAATTTGACAACTCATATTTTTTATGGTAACATATTTCAGCTTTAATTTTTTTATCAGCATATTATTGATTCATAGGCTTCTCATTTTAAGATAGGAAGTACTTTAAAAATTTTTTTCACTCTAAAATGGAGACCATAATATACTTATTTTTTGACATGAGATATATTTAATTTCCTTTAAAATTAAGGTTGAAATGTAAGCCTTATTATCTAGATAATTGATGCCTTTCTTTTCTTATTTGATTGCTTTGTCAAATTTAAAAAGGAGGGTGGAAAACATAATTATTTGCCTCCAATGACTTAGGACGCTTCTTGGAAGTTAGTATTTGTAATAGTTTGTTGTGTCTAGTAAATGTTACCATTACTTCTCAAATACAATTTGAATGTGCCAGAATGTTCCACAAAATAAACAGGCTTTTACTCATTGACCAATGGCTCAATCTTTTCATTTTGTATTTCATTTTTATAAGGAAGAGAATTTCAATGATTTGGTGATTCTGTAATTTTGACTGTTATGTAAGAATAAGAAAATTCTCCTCCCACCCTTTATTTAAATAAATTTAAATTTAACCCAAATAAATGGATAGTTCTTCAGCAAAAGAAAATAAGATGATGAATAACTGAATAAAACAAGTATCCTATCTTATGTCTAAACACATTATTGAAAAGCCAACAAAACAGCATAATAAATCTTCAAAATGTTGAAATAATTCTCAAACTCTCTCCCTTAACTAATGTGTATTTGCAGTTCTTTGTATCAATTTCAATTATAGTTGAAACATATCTGTAATTTCTTTGGTAAAGGGAATCCTCAGATGAGGAAACACATTAATTTTAATATGTGAGTTTCCTAGATTATTGAGAGATTGTGATTTACCAAGAGAAACACAATCAGTACTTTCATATTTTAATTTTGAATCAAGGTGATTCCAACGACTGCTCTATAATCACTATGCAAAACTATTTTTCTGTCTGTCTGTCTGTCACTCTCTGTCAGTATCTTTCTCCATCTATTTCTCTCTGTCTCTCTGTTTCTGTCTCTGTCATCAACTATATCCATTTCATCAACTATAATTGTTGCTATCTATGCAGTATTTATAAACATTTTAAAATTATACTGTGTACATAATCCTTGGAATATGACAAAAATTGTTTTATGAGAATGGTTATATTTACAAAGCAATTTGAAGTTCAAAACTTTAAAATTGCCTATATTTAATTTAAGGCAATTTATTTCTTAAATAAATTAAAGTAACAACAATGCCAAGTATTATGTCAGCAATATTCCTCAACATCATTCCAAGCAATGACATACAGAAGAACCCAAGGAAACAAGCAAATAAAAAGTATTTTGTGTAAAGCAAAGCATTAATATAAACTGTTAAGACAATTTTCTTGCATCATTATCTTAACCTTTATATTAACTTATTAAAGACATTTTTGTATGAGTAAAAAATTACAATGGAATCACAATATCTTAAGAGAACTCAATCTATTAGTAATGGAAAATAAGCAGTATAAAATAATGATAGAGTATTTGTATATAGGAAGCTCTGAACAACAAAAGTAAATCTAGAACTTGTCAAAAGATTTTCTTAGCAGAATTATATTTCCAGAAGATGTCAGGAGAGACAAGGAACTACAACTCCACTGTATTTTACCTATGGACCAATTTTGTACCATGAATTAAGTAACATCCTTCCTCATTCATACTGTGCAGTCTATAGTATATTATTACAAAATCAAATACTGAGGATTCACAATAAGGATCACTCAGAATCTAACAGCTTCCACTGTTAAAGGATCAAAGGGCCTGGAATCTGATATTCTGAAAGGCAAAAGAACTTAGAATGCAACCAAGAATAAACTACCCAGCTAAGCCGAGCATTTTTTCCCAATAAGAAGATGGGCATTCAATGAAACAGGTGAATTCCATTTATTCTTAAAGAAAAAAAAAACAGAGCTAAACAAAAAAATTGACCTCTAACTATAGGACTCAAGAGAACCATAAAAAGATAAAAAGAACTCTTGAAAACTGAATTTCTGTTACAGGCATACATAAAGAGTGCACGTATAATTTGATTTTACTGTTATAATATCAAAAGGGGAATTAGAAGTGGAAAAGGGATTCTATTAGAAAAAGGGAAAGGGGAGTGAAAAAGAGAGAAAATACATCTCATGAAGAGTCAAAGGGAACCTATCATATCTGAGGGAATTTAAGGAAGGGGAGGAACATTGTGTGAACCTTATTCTCCTCATATTTGGCTCAAAGAGAAAATATTAGACATATCTGGTTTACAGAGAATCTTCTCTCATCTCATTAAAAAGTGGGAGAGGAAAAGGGAAAAAGAAAAGAGTAGGCTAAATAGAAGAAAATACAGAAATAATAAGAGAAAGATATAAGAAAAGGGGAGGGACTCAAAGGGGGTGGGAGGGATTCTAATGAGAGAGAGCTGTGTGAGGCAAGTGGTGCCTATAACTTTCATACTGGGGAGGAGGATAAGGGGAAAAAGAAAGAAAAAAAAATAGTGTAATCTGGGGAAAATAAGATGGCATGTAATACAGAATTAGTAGTTTTAACCATAAATGTGAATGGGATAAACTCTCCCATAAAGTGGAGGCTGATAACAGAGTGGATCAAAAGCCAGAATCCTAGAATATGCTGTTTATAGGAAACACACTTGCAGCAGGGCGATACATACAGAGTAAAGGTAAAAGGCTGGAGCATAATCTATTATGCTCCAAAAACAAAAACAAAAACAAAAACAAAAACTGATCTAAATAAAAGCAATAAGGAAGGAAATTATATCTTGCTAAAGGGTACCATAGATAATGAAGTGATATCAATATTAAACATATATGCACCAAGTGGTACAGCATCTAAATTCCTAAAGGAGAAGTTAAGAGAACTGCAAGAAGAAATAAACAGCAAAACTATAATAGTGGGAGATCTCAAAGTTGCACTGTCAGAATTAGATAAATCAAACCACAAAATAAATAAAAAAGAAGTGAAAGAGGTAAATGCAATATTAGAAAAGTTTGGTATGATAAATCTTTGGAGAAAACTGAATGGTAACAGAAAGGAGTATACTTTCTTCTCAGCAGTTCATGAAACCTAAACAAAAAATTGACCATATATTAAGACATAAAGACCTCAAAATTAAATGGAGAAAGGCAAAAATAGTAAATGCATTCATTTCAGATCATGATGCACTAAAAAATACATTCAACAAAAAGTTAGGGGAAAATAGG
The DNA here is from genome assembly GCF_016432865.1 of Antechinus flavipes. NCBI lineage: Eukaryota > Metazoa > Chordata > Mammalia > Dasyuromorphia > Dasyuridae > Antechinus > Antechinus flavipes. The sequence continues at coordinate 401,853,689 of NC_067400.1, forward strand.
ATAAAAAGTAATTGGAAACTAACTAATCTCATTTTAAAGAATGAATGGGTGAAGCAGCAAATCATAGACACAATTAATAATTTCACTGAAGAGAATGACAACAATGAGACAACATATAAATATGTGTGGGATTCAGCCAAAGCAGTAATAAGGGGAAATTTTAAATCTCTAGAGGCTTACTTGATTAAAATAGAGAAAGAAAAGATCAATGAAATGGGGCTTGCAATTTAAAAATCTAGAAAAAGAGCAAATTAACCCTCTCTCCTCAATCAAATACTAAACTTGAAATTCTAAAAAGGAAAAATTAGTAAAATTGAAAGTAAAAAACAAACAAACAACTATTGAATTAATAAATAAAACTAAGAGTTGGTTTTATGAAAAAAAAACCCAACAAACTAGATAATTCTTTGGTAAATTTGATTAGAAAAAGGAAAGGGGAAAATCAAATTGCTAGTCTTAAAAATGAAAAGGGGGAACTCTCCACTAATGAAGAGGAAATTAGAGCAATAATTAGGAATTACTTTGCCCAATTTTATGCCAATAAATTCTATGACTTAAGTGAAAAGGATGACTACCTTCAAAAATACAGGCTGCCCAGATTAACAAAGGAGGAAGTAAATTGCTTAAATAATCCCATCTCAGAAAAAGAAATAGAACAAGCTATTAATCAGTTCCCTAAGAAAAAAATCCTCAAGACCAGATGGATTTACATGTGAATTCTACCAAACATTTAAAGAAAAATTAACTCTGATGTAAACTATTTGAAAAAATAGTGAATGAAGGACTCCTACCAAATTCCTTTTATGAAACAGACATGGTACTGATAGCTTAACCAGGTATTTTGAAAATAGAGGAAAAAAAATTATAGACCAATCTCCCTAATGAATATTGATGCAAAAATCTTAAATAAAATATTAGCAAAAAAATTACAGAAAATGATCCCCAGGATAATATGCCATGATCAAGTAGGATTTATACCAGGAATGCAGGGTTGGTTCAATATTAGAAGAAACTAGTGATATAATGATATGCTCAGTGTAGAGCATATAAGCTAGAAGCCTCAGCCAGGTAGATTGAAAGAGATTCAGAAAGCAGAGAAGACAGGCAAGAGCTCAAGCTCTCAGAACCAAGGAGAGAGGTAGGCCCCTAAGAAAAGTAGCTGAGCTCCAAGTGAAGGAGATAGAACTTAAAATGAGACAATAAAGGATTTGGACTTTAACATATTGCTGCATTCGGGGTGATTACACTGAACTGAAAGGAAGGCTGCCTGTAAGAATGTAATGTAAATGTAAGAACATTACATTTTGGCATCCAAAACAGGGGACCAAGTGAAATTAGTGTGAGTACAAGAAGAAAACTTTGTAAAAGGCTAAAGTAGTATTTCAGTTAAAATGGGACAAATGGGTTTTTGCACTGCAAGGAAAATTTGTCAAAAGCTTGGTTAAACTCATTAAAAGCCAAGATTTGATTGTAACTTGGGAGCAGATAATTGAATATTTTAGAAAATCACAATACACATTTCCTTGGTTCTCAAAGGAAAAACAATTGGAAATTAGCAGGAGAGCAACTATGTGAATACTACAATGATAATGGACCTGACTCAATTTCCAAAGAAACACTTTATACATATAACTTAATACAACAGGCTTTAAGGAATTTTATAAGTTATAGAATAAGGAAAAAGAAGAAAGTATAGGAGGGGGAAGAAATTGATAAACTAGGTGAAAAGGATGAAGAAACAGATAAAATTAGAGTTAAGTACAATTCTGAGTGTGGTGCTTCACAGCAGTCGCCATTAGGATATTCCCCATTCCCTGATCTACATTCCTCAATCAACCCTTCATGGGTGAATGGAGAAGGAGAAGGGGAAGAGGCAGTAACACAATCAGCAATACCTATGAAGCAGCCTATGACAAGATTACAAAAGGCACTGGTTAATGTTTAAAAAGAAGGACAGGTTTTAATAAATGCATACCCTGTGATTGAAGAGCTTAACTCTTCAGGTCAGCAAAGGAGAAGATTCATTCCTTTTGATCTGGAAAAAAAAATAAAGGGTTGTACTCTTTATGGAACTATATTGTCTTAAGATGTTACTAGAGAATCTGGCTTATGAAATCAACCCCTAATGATTGAAAATCTATAGCAAGGATATGGTTAGAACCTAGACAAAACTTATTGTGGCAAGCCCAACAGAATAAGCAAACTGGATTAAATGTACAAATCACTTTTGACCAACTACCAGGTGAAGGTCAATATGCAGACAATTTAGCAAAGATTAATTACCCCATAGCAGAATATGAGCAAATTCTTCTGCTGCCACCACAAAAGCATGGGGCTCCCTCCCAGGGAAAGATTGAGGGGAAGCCTTCATAAAAATAGAGCAAAGTCCTAATGAACCCTTTGTGAATTTTGTGGGACATTTGCAAACAGATGTCACAAGAATCATTGGAAAAAATGTAGCCACAGAAATAATGACCAGACATCTGACTAAGGAAACTCATAATGAGATTTGCAAAAGAATTATATGGGGACTACACAAAGATGTTCCTTTAGAGGACATCATAAGACACTGTGCCACAGTGTGCATAAATGCTTATTATACCCCAACTATGATGAACATGGGGAGAAAGGGTTCTTCTTGGGGACTTCTTGAGAAAATCATCTATGTTTTCAATGCGGAAAAGTTGGATATCAGAGAGCTCAATGTAGGTATAGAGATAGAGTGAGAAGACAGGGTGAGAGAAGATCCAAAACCCTGTGTCCAAAATGCTTCATCTGAGAATTGTCTGTTCGTATCCTTTGACCATTTATCAATTGGAGAATGGTTTGATTTATTATAAATTAGAGTCGATTCTCTATATATTTTGGAGATGTGGCCTTTATTAGAAACTTTGACTGTAAAAAATGTTTTGCCAGTTTATTACTTCCCTTCTAGTCTTTTCTGCATTAGTTTTGTTTGTACAAATTTTTTTTCAATTTGATATAATCAAATCTTTCTATTTTGTGATCAATAATGATCTCTAGTTTTCTTTGATCATAAATCCTTTCCTCTTCCACTAGTCTGAGAGGTAAACTCTGCTATTCTCTTCCAAGTTATTTATAATCTCATTCTTTATGCCTAGGTCATGAACCCATTTTGACCTTTTCTTGGCGTATGGTGTTAAGTGTGAGTCAATGTGTAGTTTCTGCCATATTAATTTCCAAGTTTCCCAGCAATTTTTGGCAAACAGTGATCTCTTATCCCAAAAGCTTGGATTTTGGGGTTTGTCAAACACAATATTATTAAAGTTATTGGCAGTTTTGTTCTTTGAACCTAACATATTCCATTGATCAACTAGTCTATTTCTTAGCCAACACCAAATGGTTTTGATAACCACTGCTTCATAATGTAATTTTAGATCAAGTATAGCTAGGTTACCTTCATTTATCTGTTTTTTCATTAATTCCCTTGAAATTCTTGACCTTTTGTTTTTCCATATGAACTTTGTTCTTTTTTCTATGTCATTAAAATATTTTTTTGGGGAGTCTGGTTGGTATAGCGCTACATAAATAGATTAGTTTAAGTAGTATTGTCATCTTGATTATATTTGCTCACCCAATTCAAGAGCATTTAATATTTTTTTTCAAATTGGTTAGATTTGACTTCATTTGTGTGGAAAGAGTTTTGTAGTTTTGCTCATATAGTTTCTGATTTTCCCTTGGCAGATAGATTTCTAAATAGTTTATACTATCAGTAGTTACTTTAAATGGAATTTCTCTTTGTACCTCTAACTGTTGGATTTTGTCAGTGATATATAAGAATGCTGATGACTTATGTGGGTTTATTTTGTATCCTGCAACTTTGCTAAAGGCGTGGATTATTTCTAATAGCTTTTTAGTAGAATCTCTGGGATTCTCTAAGTATACCATCATATTATCAGCAAAGAGAGATAATTTGGTTTCCTCATTACCTACTCTAATTCCTTTAATTTCTTTCTCAGCTCTTATTGCCAAAGCTAGCATTTCTAATACAATATTAAATAGTAATGGTGATAGAGGGCAACCTTGTTTCATGGGAATGTTCCAGTTTATCCCCATTACATATGATGCTTACTGATGATTTTAAATAGATACTACTGATTATTTTAAGGAAAAAAAAAAACATTTATTCCTATACACTCAAATGTTTTTAATAGGAATAGATGTTGGATTTTATCAAATGCTTTTCCTGCATCTATTGAGATGATCATATATTTTTTTGTTAATTTGGTTATTAATATGGTCAATTATACTAATAGTTTTCCTAATATTGGACCAGCCCTGTATTCCTGATAAAACTCTTACTTGATCATGGTGTATTATCCTGGGGATCATTTTCTGTAGTCTTTTTGGTAATATTGTGTTTAACATTTTAGCATCAATATTCATTAGGGAGATTGGTCTATAATTTTCTTTCTCTGTTTTCAACCTACCTGGTTTAGGTATCAGTACCATATCTGTGTCATAAAAGGAATTTGGTAGGACTCTTTTATTCCCTATTTTTTCAAATAGTTTATATAGCACTGGGGCTAATTGTTCTTTAAATGTTTGGTAGAATTCACAGGTAAATCCATCTGGTGCTGAGGATTTTTTCTTAGGGAGTTGATTAATAGCTTGCTCTATTTCTTTTTCTGAGATAGGACTATTTAAGCAATTTACTTCCTCCTCTGTTAATCTGGGCAGCCTATATTTTTGGAGTTAGTCATGCATTTCACTTAAGTTATCAAACTTATTGTCATAAAGTTGGTCAAAATAACTCCTTATTTTTGTTCTAATTTCCTCTTCATTGGTGGAAGGTTCTCCCTTTTCATTTTTAAGACTAACAATTTGATTTTCCTCTTTCCTTTTTCTAATCAGATTTACCAAAGGTTTATCAGTTTTATTGGTTTTTTCATAAAACCAACTCTTTTTTTTTCTGATAACAAATTTTTATTTAATTTTTTATCTTACATTACCTAGATTTATCTACTTATATCTCCTTTTCCCATTCCTAAAGACCTATTTTTTATAACAAAGATTTTTTTTTTAATTTTTACTTAATAATTACTTTATATTGACAGAATCCATGCCAGGGTAATTTTTTTTTTTTTACAACATTATCCTTTGCACTCGTTTCTGTTCCAATTTTTTCCCCTCCCTCCCTCCACCCCCTTCCCTAGATGGCAAGCAGTCCTTTATATATTGGATATGTTGCAGTATATCCTAGATACAATATATGTTTGCAGAACCGAACAGTTCTCTTGTTGCATAGGGAGAATTGGATTCAGAAGGTATAAATAACCCGGGAAGAAAAACAAAAATGCAGATAGTTCACATTCGTTTCCCAGTGTTCTTTCTTTGGGTGTAGCTGTTTCTGTGTATTCCTTTCTGTCTCCATTACATTTTCTCCAGAGATCTATCATATCTAACTTTTCTAGTATTCTATTTATCTCTTTGACTTCTTTCTTATTTATTTTGTGGTTTGATTTATCTAATTCTGAGAGTGCAAGGTTAAGATCTGCCACTATTATAGTTTTACTGTCTATTTCTTCTTGCAGCTCTCTTAATTTCTCTTTTAAGAATTTAGATGCTACCCCACTTGGTGCATATATGTTTAATATAGATAGTGCTTCATTATCCATGCTACCCTTTAGCAAGATATAGTGCCCTTCCTTATCTCTTTTAATTAGATCAATTTTTGCTTTAGCTTGATCTGAGATCAGGATGGCTACCCCTGCTTTTTTGACTTCACCTGAAGCATAGTAGATTTTGCTCCAACCTTTTACCTTTAACCTGCATGTATCTCCCCGCTTCAGGTGTGTTTCCTGTAAACAACATATTGTAGGATTCTGGCTTTTAATCCATTCTGCTAACCGCTTCCTCTTTATGGGGGAGTTTACCCCGTTCACATTTATGGTTAGAATGACCAATTCTGTATTACTTGCCATCTTGTTAACCCCGGTTTATGCTTTTCTCCCTTCTTTCCCCTTACCCCCCTTCCCAGTATTAAGCTTGTGAGCACCACTTGCTTCTCACAGCTCTCCCTTTTTAGTATCCCTCCCCCCACCTTAGAGTTCCTCCCCCTATCTTATAACACTTGCATGCAACCGGGACAGATTCATATGTGTTGGGGAAGTTGCAACATTCTTGCTCCTGTCCCAGCTCTTTGCCTGGGCTCTGGGCTCTCTGTGCTGTGGTCTGAACTTGGCAGATTATCCCTCTGTCCATTTGAAACAGACCTATTCTAAAGTTCTTCCAATGTATCTTCTTCTGGGAATGTATTGTACTCCAAATATTTGTGATTCTTTGACTCCAAAACCAATTTATAGGTTTAATCTGCTGTTGGTTGGAAAGAAGGTTAGAGGAGGTCACAGAATGTTGTATCTGCTCTCTGATGTCTTAAATCCACTCCCCCCCCCTCTTTAAGGTATTTTTCTTTGATATCACCACATGAATCCATTCACAACCATACCCTCCATCCCTGTGATTCCCCCCTTTAGTTGTTCCTAATAATAGTTACAGTTCTCGAGATTTACAGATATCATTTTCCCATCTAGGGATGTAAAAAGTTTAATTTTTTAAATAATAGATATTTTTGAAATAGACTAGTTGATCCATGGAAGAGGATAGGTTCATAGGACAAAATAGTCACTAACTATAACAATCTGCTGTTTGACAAACACAAAAATTCCAACTTTTAGGATAAGAATTCACTATTTGACAAAAACTGCTGGGAAAACTGGAAATTAACATGGCAGAAACTAGGCATGGACCTACACTTAACACTATATACCAAGGTAAGATCAAAATGGGTTCATAATTTAGGCATAAAGAATGAGATTATAAATCAATTAGATGTACATAGGATAGTTTACCTCTCAGACTTGTGAAGGAGGAAGGAATCTGTGACCAAAGAAGAACTAGAGATTATTATTGATTACAGAATAGAAAATTTGGTTATGTCAAATTGAAAAGCTTTTGTACAAACAAAATAAATACAAACAAGATTAGAAGGCAAACAATAAACTGGAAAACATTTTTTTTTACAATTAAAGATTCTGATAAAGGCCTCATTTCCAAAATATATAGAGAATTAACTCTAATTTATAAGAAATCAAGCCACCCTCCAATTGATAAATGATCAAAGGATACAAACAGACAATTTTCAGATGAGGAAATTGAAACTATTTCTATTCAAATGAAAAGATGTTCCAAATCACTATTGAACAGAGAAATGCAAATTAAGACAACTCTGAGATACTGCTACATACTTGTCAGATTGGCTAACATGACTTTATTGTAGATGCTACCAAATCCTGGGTAATCTGAACTGTTGCCCCTTGATACAGAATTACTTTTGTCAGGCATCTTGCAGTATTTTTCCCTTGAGATTATAGTTTTGGAGTTTTAAAACAATGTTCTTTAAGGTCTTCCTTGTGGAATTAACATATCAGGGCAATTTTCCTCAATGATTTCTTAAAGAATGCTATCCAGGCTCTTTTCTGGGTCATGGCTTTCAGGTGAACAAGTGATTTTTAAATTGTCTTTCCTGAATATATTTTTCAGATCACCTTTTTTTTTTTTTTTCCAATGAGGTATTTTACATGTTCTCCTCATTTTTCAGTCTTTTTCATTAGTTTCATTCTTGATGTCTCAAAACGTTGGCTTCCATTTGCCCTATTCCAGTTTGTAATGTGTAATTTTCTTCAATTAGCTTTTAAATCTTTTTCATTTGATAAATTCTACTTTTGAAGGTGCCATTTTCTTCATTTTTTTTTGTCTTTGGTCAATTGTATTTTTTAAGAAATTGCCTTCCTTTCCCAAGTTGTTTACTTTTTCTTGCATACCTATCATATATTTTTTCTATTTTTCTTACTTTCCTTTTGAACTCTTTTAGGAGCACTTCCAAGAAGCCTGTTTGACTTTGAGACCAATTCGTATCATTCTCTGAGATTCCCTCTGTGGACATTTTATCCTCATCTTAGTTAGTGTGTTAGTCTACTCTGTCATCATGGTAACTTTCTATGGTCAAAGTTATTTCCTGTTTCTTGCTCATTTTCTTTCTTTTTCTTTTTGTATTTCCTGTTTTGTGATGGGTAAGTATATGTAGATCTAATTAAAAGTGATAAGGAAGGAAACTACTTCTTGTTAAAACAAGGTTAGAAGACTCAATTGAGTTGTAAAATAAGAAATCAACTGACATCACTATGAATGTTAATCTATAGATGTTCATATTAAAATTAAGGCCACATTAAGCTAGGGAACTTAAAAAAAGAAAGAGCTACTTATATTTGCTTATATGTACATTAAAATTATCCATATACCTATTTTGTTGTTGAATCTTTATGTGGTGAAAGTAAGGGAAAATTAAACCCAAGTTTGGATTGCAGTGGGAAAGTGTGCCTACCATTTTCATTTAAGTTTTGTTTAATCTCCTAAGGAATCCAGAGTGGGAAGGACAATTATTTATTGTATATGTTTACCCTATTCTTTATCATCTGTGATTGAACCCTAACACCAAAAAGCATTCACCTTAGAATAAAAAAAAGATCACAAAATTAAATATGCAATTATAAGGGACTTTAGTTATCTTATAATTCAGCCCTTTCTTTTACAGTTGGAAAGTCAGAAATTTATAAAAACAATTGACTTAGTCAAGGTCACAGATGTAGTAAGTAGAGTGGTAATCCAAACCCAGACTTCTTGCTTGCAAGTCCAATATCTTTATGCCATTTTTCCTTCTTTCTGATCTCAGACTCAGTGACAGGCTGCATATCTCATTAAGCATTATTATATTCCTCACAGTTTCTTAGGGGAATGACCAATAGGATTTCAGAAATTAAAGATTAGGATAATGATACACAGGGTATTTTTTTCATAGTTTCATAATGAAGATAAAGTAAGATTCTGACAAATAAAGTTTTTACCTCTAATGGATTATATAAAAGTAAATTCTACTGTTTTGGGGTGGCCTGGTAAAGAGAATGATTAAAGAAATATTGGAACTTTCCACATAAATTTAAATTATTGTTATATGGAAAATATTTCAGGGTATATATATATATATATATATATATATATATATATATATATATATATATATATATATATATATATATATATATATATATATATATATATATATATTTGCTTATTGATTATAACAGAATCACAGTTCATACTTTGTATCACCCAAATAAGGATCAATATGACATTGTTAGCTGCTTATGTGGATCCCCTTTTAATATTTTCAAAACCCCTCCTTCAAGGTTTCTCTGTTCTCAGATTAGGAGCTATCTCTGTTCTCAAGATTAAGAGCTATCTCTGAAAAATAATTCATTATTTACTGAGTGGGAGATTAGATTTTGTGATTTTTAAGATTCATTCCAATTCAAGTTTTTTTTGTGAGTTTTACTAGGTCTGATGCAACCATGTACCATACTTTGATAAGTAATTTTTCAACATTTCACTTCACAGTAGCAGTCATTCACAGAGATTCATTCCACAATATTACTATGACTTTATACACATATTTAAATTTATATGAGCTCATGGAGGACATAGAAAATTTTTTTCTATTTTGCATTTTGCCTCTATAAATTTTACTTCTTCAGATTCTCTAAGCAAGAATCTAAAAGGGGGTGGAACCAAAATGGTAGAGAGTAGACATGGCTGTATCTGATTTTCTCCAACCTTCTCTCAAACCAACTATAAGCCCATAAACTGGTTTTGGAGTGAAAGAAGCCACAAATATTTGGAGTACAACATATTTCCAGAAGAAGATACTTTGTAAGAACTCCAGAACAGGTCTGTTTCAAACAGGCAGGAGGACAGTCTGCCAAATCCAGACTGCAGTGTAGGGAATCTGGGGCAAGGATACAGGGCAGGGAACCAGAGCATTGCAGTTATCAACACACCAGGTAATCTTCTGTGAGGCTCTTAGGGTACTCTATCCTGGTTGCAAGTGTGTAGTTTAGCAAATTTGCAGTAAAACACCCAAAAGCAAATGAAAAAGGCAAATTATAAGACTAGTGGAAAATAGGCCAAAAATTAATTGGAGCTAAATAATCTAATCCTAAAGAATGAATGGGTGTAACAACAAATCATAGACACAACCAATAACTTCATCCAAGAAATGACAATAATGAGACAAGATACCAAAATTCGTGGGATGCAGCCAAAACAGTTATTAGGAGAAATTTTATATCTCTAGATGCTTACTTACATAAAACACAAAAAGAGAAAATCAAGGAATTGGGTTTGCAGCTAAAAAAGCTAGAAAAAGAACAAATTAAAAATCCTTAATTAAATACCAAATTTGAAATTCTGAAAATAAATGGAAAGATTAATAAAACTGAAATAAGAAAACTAATGAAATAATAAATAAAACTAAGAATTGGTTTTATAAAAACAAAAAAACCAAACTAGATAAATCATTAATTCATTTGATTAGAAAAAGGAAAGAAGGCAATCAAATTATTAGTCTCAAAAATGAAAAGGGAAAACTTTCCCCCAATGAAGAGGAAATTGGAGCAATAATTAGTAGTTATTTTGCTCAACTATATATCAATAAATTTGAAGTGAAATGGAGGAATCTAAGTGAAATGGAGAAATACCTACAAAAATATAGTTTGCCCAGGTTAAAAGAAGAAACAAAATTTTTAAATAGTCCCATTTTAGAAAAAGAAATAGAACAAGCTATTAATCAACTCCCCAAGAAAAAAATCTCCAGGACCAGATAGATTTACATGTGAATTCTACCAAACATTTAAAGAACAATTAATTCCAATAGTACATAAACTATTTGAAAAAAAAATAGGGAAAAATGAGTCCCACCAAATCCCTTTTATGATGCAGATTTGATGCTGATGTCTAAACCAGGTAGGGTGAAAACAGAAAAAAGAAAAGCATAGATCAATTTCCCTAATGAATATTGATGCAAAACCCTTAAATAAAATATTAGCAAAAAGGATACAGAAAATCATCCAAAAGATAATACACTATGGCCACGTAGGATTTATACCAGAGAATGCAGGGGTTTTTCAAGATTAGGGAAACTATTAGCATAATTGACTATATTAATAACCAACATAACAAAAATCATATGATCATCTCAATAGATGAAGAAAAAGCATTTGATAAAATCCAACATTCATTCCTATTAAAACATTAGAGAGTATAGGAATAAATGGATTTTCCTTTAAAATGATCAGTAGCATCTATTTAAAATCATTAGCAATCATCATATGTAATGGGGGCAAATTAGAACAATTAGTAACAAGATCAGGGGTGAAACAAGATTGCCCACTATCACCATTACTCTTCAATATTGTATAAGAAATGTTAACTTTGGCAATAAAAAAAGAAAAAAGAGATTAAAGGAATTAGAGTAGGTAATAAGGAAACCAAATTATCACTCTTTGCAAATGATATGATGGTATACTTAGAAAATCCTAGAGAATCAACTGAAAAGCCACCATGAGCAATTCACAACTTTAGCAAATTTGCAGGATACAAAATAAATCCACACAAATAATCAGCATTTTTATATATTATCATCAAAGTCCAACAGCAAGAGATACAAAGAGAAATTCCATTTAAATTAACTGTCAATACTATAAAATATTTGGGACTCTATCTGCAAAGCAAAAATAAGGAACCATATGAACACAATTACAAAACACTTTTCACACAAAATCAGATGTAATAAGTTGGAATAAAATCAAGTACTCATGGGTAGAACCAGAGAATACAATAAAAATGACAATACTACCCAATCTTCTTATTTAGTGCCACACCAATCAAATTTCCAAGAAATTATTTTACAGATATAGAAAAAAAAACTCATCTGGAAGAACAAAAGGTCACAAATTTCAAGGGAATTAATGAAAAAAGTGCCAATGAATTGGGTTTAATTCTGCCAGAACTAAACCAGAAGTCATCAAAACCATTTGGTACTGACTATGAAATAGAGTAATTGATTAGTGGAATAATTTAGGTACACAGGACAAAATAGTCAATAAGTATAGCAATTTAGTGTTTGACAAACCTGAGGACCCCCAACTTTTGGGATAAGAATTCACTATTTGACAAAAACTGCTGGGAAAATTGGAACAAGAGATTTTGCAAGTGTTAATGTTGAAAAATTATCCATGCATATGTTTTGAATGTAAAAAGCTTTAATAAAAAAGAGCTATATAAACTGGGGGAAAAGAATCTCAAGAATATTAGAAACTTTTTATTAGACCTGAAAACTATAAACAAAGTTTTACTTTTTCTCAAATAGTTCACTTTTTGGCTGTTGTCCAATTCAATGTCTCATTCAAAATAGTTCTTTATTATCTTACCCCATGCCCAAAGGACTTGTACCTTCTGTTAGCTAAACTCCATCTCATGTTACTTCTCCATTTCAAAAATCTTATTTTATTAAAAAAATTAATACTATGATAGGGAAGAGAAGTTTAGATAAGCATGCCAAGTTTAAAGTAAATTTTAATGATCCAGATGGAAACACAGTAGTGTAAATATTCCAGCTGAGCATATATTTAAACCCTAAATCACAAAGTAAAATGTTAATATGTATATAATACTCTTGTGATATTTGTTATCAAATGAATAAGCCAACTTTGTAACTTTGTGTTCATCCATGAATTTGGAAAAAATACAATTTTTTTTATGAATTTGCTTTCTCTGAACAGGGTACAATAATTAGAGAATTTTAAAGTCAATTATGAAGAAAAATAATGGCAAAAATATATATGATTTGTAGAGTCTTCTACACACATGCACAGAGGCAGCTAAATGGCACAATGAATAGAATACTTGGCCTAAAGAAAAGGCAGCAACTTGTATAAGTTTTTCCCCAAACTCTTTATACACACACCACAAAATAATTCTTGGAGCAGTTGAACTCACAAAAGGACAGGGTGAAATATCTTTCTTTCTTTCTTTCTTTTTAGCAAAAGAGACTTAGAAGGTTAGCAGGAAAGGTGGATTGCACTTGGCTGTGACTGGAGTGCAATCCTGTACAAACTTTGCTAATGTACTTCTGGTCTCCACAAATCAGGAATAAGCCTTGATAGCCACTGAATCAACTATGTCGGTGATTTCTTCTAGAAATTCCAGCCAAAAGAAGTAGGGAAGTCAAATAACTTGTTAGAAGGAGAATAAAGGGGTCTCTTTGTTATCACTGGTGCAGGGATTCTCTTACTTTGCCCATCCTTGGATCTTAGTTAAAATCCTGGTTGGCAATTCTAGGTCAAAGAAGAACTCACTAGCCCATGAGAATAGGTAGACCAGCAAAACTCCTCACAGTTCAAAAGCAGAAAACAATGCTTCTGGTTGCTCATAGACCACAGTAGAGGGCTGACGAGTAATAAATCATTTTCCATATAATTCCTTTCCAAATATTCCTTTCCAAAAATCATATCACCAAGAAAGAACTGAAAACTTAAAGGTTTTAATAAAATTTTCAAAAACAGCTGCACAAAAGTGTGACTCTGCACGATCCATTTTGGAAACAGAACTCCACCTTAACAAACAATTTAAAAGTAAAGAAACAGGCTGGGGAAATGAGCAAACAAGAGAAAAAAATCTCACCATAAATCATTCCTTTGGTGAAAAGGAAGACAAAAATACATATTCAGACATTAACTAGGTCAAAATACCTACATTCAAAGACTTACCCCCAAAATTGATTGGTCTCAAATCGTGGAAGAGTTCAAAAAACATTTTAAAAACCAAATAAGAGAAATAGAGGAAAAATTGAGAAGTGAAATGTGAGTGATGCAAGAAAAAAATGGGAAAAAAGTCAAAGATAAGAAAAAGCAAAACAAATTGAAAAAAAATAATATCTTAAAAAATAAATGGCAAAGAAAAAAAAAAAACTAATTAATGAAGAGAAAAGGGCCTTAAAAAGCAGAATTGGACAAATGGAAAGAGAGATACAAAAATTCATTGAATAGAAATATTCTTAAAAATTAGAATTGAGCTAGACTTGTGATGAAGAGAGCCATCTGCAAACAGAAAAATAACTGAATGTGGATCACAAAATAGTATTTTCACCATTTTTGTTGTTTGCTTGGTTTTTTTTCTTTTTCCTTTTTTTTTCCTTTTTGATCTTATTTTTTTCTTGTGCAGCATGATAAATGTAGGGATATTTATAGAAGAATTGCACATGTTTAACATATATTGAATTACTTGCTATCTAGGGGACAAAGTGGTGAAAGGGAGGGAGAAAAAAATTGAAACAATGGTTTTGCGAGGATGAATATTGAAAACTATCTTTGCATGTATTTTGAAACTAAAAAGTGAGTATTAAAATATTAGAATTGAGCAAATGAAAGCTAATAAACATGAAAAATCAAGAAACAATAAAAAATCAAAATAATTTTAAAAATAGATGATGGTGTGAAATATCTACTCTGGAAAATCACTGACCTGTTAAAAATATTTAGGATAAATAATTTGAAATTTATTTGACTAGAAAAAGATATTTTTTTTAATGCTAAATTAAAAATTCTGAAAAATCTAAGAAGAGAATAATCAAATTGAGAGTAAGAAAATTATTGAAATAGTAAGCAAAAATAAGATTTGATTTTATGAAAAAAAAACAAATATAATGATGGTGAATTTTATTAGAAAAAGAAAAGAAGAAAGCAAATTATTAGTACCAATAATGAAAAGAGCAAACTTACTACCAATGCAGAAGAAGTTAAAACAATGATCAGGAATATTTTTTTTTGCCAGATAGATGACAACAAATCTGACAGTCTAAGTGAGGTGGATGAATATTTGCAGAAATATAAATTGTCCAGATTAACAGAAGAAGAAATAAATTACTTAAATAAACCCAATGTTAGAAAAAAGAAATTGAACAAGCCATCAATGAACTCCTTAAGAAAAAAAAAAGAACTTTTTTAGGGCCAGATAGATTTACAAGTGAATTCTACCAAACACTTAAAAAACAATTAATTTAAAATAATATAAACTATTTGGAAAAATAGTCAAAGGATGAATCTTGCCAAGTACCTTTTAGGACACAAATATAGAACTGAAACCTGAACCAAGAAGAGTAAAAAAAAAGGGAGAGAAAAGAATGGAATAATATACTGAATGAATACTGATTAAAAATTTTAAATGAAATATTAGCAAAGAGATTGCAACTCATCATCAGGATAATACACTGTTGGAATCCTTACTAACTGCTAAGTAATTAGAGTTGATCTAATCTTACAAGAAGATGTTTTGGGCAGAACCTGAAACAAGGTACTAAGTAGAACTACCCATAATCCCTCTCTCTGGAAGGAGCATAAATAGGCCAATGGGCCAGTCGGAGAGTTCTTGAGAGAGGAGAGAGGAAGATGCTACAAGTGGAGATTTCACGGGAATGGCATGAAGAGTTGGAGCTGGCTGGAGGCTGTAGAAAGCAGAGGCAGAGGCTGGTGAAGGTCAGTATGCAGAGAGTTCAGAACAGATTTATTATCCCATAACAGTATATGAATGAGAGGCAGGGCCCAGCTCTAAAGTATCAATCAAAGGACAGGTGGGGCATGATAGCAGCTGAGGTTACACCCAGAGAGACTTTAGAAATTCAGAACTCTGATGTCATCAACCAACAGAAAAGCAATCAGGATTACAGTTGGGAAGAATACAGGCCTTTTAAGACAACAAGACAATATCCAATGCAAACAGCTCCAATGTAATTACCAGATGATGAGGAGAAATCCCAAAAGTGGTAAATAGAAGAGAATTAGATAGGTTAACTGCTTGGGGAAGAGGATCTGCTTATATTTCCACAGGTGGAAAAGGAATCAGATGGCTAACAATGAGACTGTCAAAAGAACTTTAAAATCTTCAGCTTTCAGTTCCTGAAAAACCAGCAAGAATCACTGGATTCCCTGAGATGAAAAATTGTTGATGAGACTTTTTGCAGTACTTCAGAGCTTACAGGAATTATTAGATTCCTGGCGCATGAACTAATGGACAATGGATTCCTTATGGACTATTTCTAGGACTTATGGACATTTGTAAATTTTCAGGTCGATTTATGTTGTTACATTACTACTAGCCTGTGTTATATTACTATGTGCTTATGTATTTTAAGCAATTGCAAGAATCATTGGATTTCTTGAGATGAAAGATTGTTGATGAGACTTTTGCAGTAGTTAAATTTTCATGTTGATTCATGTTATTTGTTACATTACCTGCCTTTGCGGAAGTGACGTCGCCGGCTCTCCACTTTCTTTCCACCCGGTTGTCCGTTGCGGATTGAGCTCGCGGCCACAGGACTATGCCCGGTAAGCTTCTGTCAGGGACCGAAGGCGAGTCGGAGACGACCATGGAGGCGACGGAGCAGACGCGGAAGGCCAAAAAGGAGAAAGAAGTGAATGGAGACATAGGAGAGAAAGACGCTACGAGTCGAGATTTCACCGGAATGACATGAAGACTGGAGCTGGCTGGAGGCTGAAGGACCAGACCTTTGGATTTAAAGACATTCGGAGAGAGCTCTTGGAACCAAGCAGAGAGATAGGCCTCTAAGCTAACCGGGCTATATTGGAAATAATAAAAGATCTGAACTTTCATCACCTGGCTGCTTTTTGAGAAGAAAAAGCTCACAACAATACACTATGACCAATTTTTTTTTTTTAATCAGGTATACAAGGCTAGTTCAATATCAGGAAAACTATTGGCACAATTGATCATATTAGGTGAAAAACTAACAGAAATCATATGATAATCTCAATAAATGCTGAAAAATACTTTGATAAAATACAGTACATTCCATAGAATACATTCCAACTAAATACACTGGAGAGCATAAGAATAGAGTTTTCCTTAAAATGATAAGCAACATCTATCTAAAACCATGACTTTAGCAATAAGAGGAAAAAAGAAATTGGAAAAATAGATCAGGTAACGAGGAAACAACACTTTTACTTTTTTTTCATGGGATTTGATGGTATATTTAAAGCATTTTTGAGAATCAATTCAAAAAGTACTAGAAACAATTAACATCTTTAGCAAAGTTGTAAGATATAAAATAAATCCATATAAATAATCAGCATTTCTATAAGTTACTAACAAAATCTAGCAGCAAAAGATAAAAAGAGAAATAAAATTGAAAATAACTGGATAATTTAAAATATTTGGCAGTCTATCTACCAAGACAAATCAAGTAACTCTATTACCATGATTGCTTTTCACACAAAGTCAGACCTAAACAACTGGATAGATAGGATTTGCTCACGGATAGGCTGTGTTAATATAATAAAAATGATATTCCTAACTAAATTAGTCTACTTATTCAGTGCAATATCAAACAGACAAAAATATTTTATAGAGCTAGAAACAAAACAAAATTCATCTGAAAAAAGAAATGGTTAATATCAAGAAATTAATGGGGAACAAAATGTCATAGGAAGGTGATTTTGCTACTGGTTATGAAATAGTGTTGAATCAATGGGATCGGTTAAGTACCCAAGGCATAATAATGAGTGAATATAGTAATCTGCTGTTTGATAAACCCTGACTCCAGCATCTGGGATAAACACTCGTTATTTCACACACAAAAAAATGCTGGAAATACTGGAAAATATCACATCAGAAACTAGGCATAGACCAACATCTCACATTCTGTATCAAGTTCCAGTCATAATTTAAGCATAAAGGCTAATATTATAAGCAAATTAAGAAAGTAAGGGATACTTTACCTGTGAGATCTTTGGAGAAGGGAGGAATTTATGACCAAACAAGAAATGGAGAACATTAAGGAAAACAAAATGAATTATTATGATTTTGACAAATTAGAAAAAAAAAATTTGCAGAAACAAAACTAATGCAGCCAAGATTAGAAGAAAGGCAAAAAGCTGGGTAAAAAAGTTTTACAGCCAGTATTTCCAAAAAAAGCCTCATTTCTAAATATATAGAGAACTGAATCGAATTTATAATAATATAAATCATTCACCATTTGTTAAATAGTCAAGGGATATGAATATACAATTTTCAGATGAAATTAAAACCATTTAAAGTCATATCAAAATTGCTTTAAATCACTATTGATTAGAAAAATGCAAATTGAAATAATTCTGAGGAACTGCCACAGACATATTAGGTTAGTTAAAATGACAGGAAAAGATAATGATAAATATTATTGGGTATATAGGAAAAATGGGACATTAATGCAGCTTATGTTGTTGTGAACTGACCCAACCATTCTGGAAAACAATTTGGGAGTATACCCAAAGGGCAATAAAATTATGTTTAATCATTGATTCAGCAATGGCAGTACTGGATCTGTATCCCTGAGAGATCATAAAAAAGGAAAAAAGATCTCACATGTACAAAAAGCTCTGTAGTAATTCTATTGCTGATGGCAAAGAACTGGAAATTGATTATACACCCACCAATTTGGGAATGACTGAACAAGTTATGCTATGGGAAAGTACTATAATACTTGGATCATTTCATAACTCCACTAACAATGCATTACTGTTCCAGTTTTCTCACATTTCCTCCAATATTTACTATTATATTTTCCTGTTACCTTAACTAATTTGATATGTCTGATATCAGGGTTGAGTCCCTTTTAATTTTGTTTGTGTTGCCTTTGTTTGTGCAAAACCATTTTAAATTTTTATTTTTTTTTTCATTTTGCATTTCATTATATTCTCTAGTTCTTTTCTGGTCATTATTTCCTCCCTTTTCCAAAGATCTGATAGTTAAATTATCCCTTGCTCTCCTAATTTGTTTATAATATCACATTTTACTCCTAAATCATGTTCTCATTTGGCCTTATTTTGATATAGGGTGTGACATGTAGTTTGTCGAGTTAGTGACATATTATTTTCCAGTTTCTCCAGCAATTTTTGTGAAACAGTGAGTTCTTATTCCTGAAGCTGAAGTTTTGAAACCACCTTTCAAGTATAAGATTAGTATAGTTATTGATTATTGTGTCATATGTATCTAACCACTCTATTTTTTAGCCAGTGACATATGGTTTCAATGACTCCTGCTTTATAGTAGTTTAAACTATCCATCATTCTTCGTATTTTTTTAAACTAATTCCCATAATATTCTAGACTTTTCATTCTTTCAGATGAATTTTGTTACTTTTATTTCTAGCTCTTTAAAATGATTTTTGCCAGTTTGACTGGTATGGCACTGAACAAGTATACAGTTAGGCAGAATTATCATTTTTATTGTATTAGCTTGGCCTATCCAAAAGCAATTGATATTTTTCCAAGTGTTTTGATCTGACTTTATATGTATAAAAAGTCGTTTGTAATTATATTCCCATTAATTAAATTAATTAATTAGTATTTTGTAATTAGGTTCTGGGTTTGTCTTGCCAGATAGATAACCAAATATTTTATTTTGTCTATGGTTATTTCAAATGGAATTTCTCTTTTTATATCTTGTTGCTCGACTTTGTTAGTAACATTTACAAATGCTGATGATTTGTGGGGGCTTATTTTATATCCTGCTTATGCTGTTAATTGTTTCAAGTAAGTTTTTGGATGATTTTCTAAGATCCTCTAAGTCTATTATCATATCATGTGCAAAGAGTAATAGTTTTATTTCCTCATTGCTTATTCTAAATCCTTCATTTATTTTATTTAACTTTCATATTGTTAAAGCCAACATTTTGAATACAATATTGTATAATAGTAGTGATAATGGGCACCCTTGTTTCACCGCTGGTCTTATTGGGAACACAACCAGCTTCTCTACATTACAAATAATACTTGCTGAAGATTTTAGATAGATGTTGCTTATGATTTTGACATACAGCTGGGAAAAATGGCTCCTAATTATTGCTTCAATTTCCTCTTTATTGGTGTAGAATTCACCGTTTTCATTTTTAATATTAGCAATTTGATTTTCTTGTTTCCTTTTTCTAATCAAATTAACTAAACAATTATCTATTTTTTTTCATAAAACCAGCTCTTAGTTTTGTTTGTTAGTTTAATAGATTTCTTATTTTCAGTTTTATTAATCTCCCCTTTTATTTTCAGAATTTCAAATTTGGTATTTAATTAGGGGGTTTTAATTTGTTCTTTTTCTAGTTTTCCTTTCCTGCTTTCCTTCTTCACCAGTGTTTTGCTTTTGAGCATGACCCTCCTTTCCCTTTCTACTTCTGTTCTCCTTTCTTTTAGCTTTCTTTTCTTTCCCCTTGCCCCTCCTGCTTCTCTATAGGGTGAGGCAAATTTCTTTGTCATACTACATATGGCTGATATTCTCTCTTTGAACCAAATTCAATGAGATTAAAAGGTCAGACAGTGCTCATTTCCCTCCCTTTTTTCCCTTCAATTGTAACAGGTCTTTTTTTTTTTTTATGTTTGTTTGTTTCTTCTTGTGATGTTATTTATCCCATTTTACTTCCCCTTTCATCTTCTTCCAGTACAATTCCTTTTCCACCCCTACTTTCTTTTTCATATCATCACAATAAAGTCAAATTATAACTGCACCTTCTAAGTATACCCCTTACAAAGATATATTTCTCAAGAGTTAAACATATCATCTTCCCATATATAGATGTAAAATTTGTAACTTTTAAAAATGTTGTTTCTTCCCTTTTTTACCTTTTTATGCTTCTCTTGAGTTTTGCAATTGAAGATCACATTTTCTGTTCAGCTCTGGTCTTTTCATCAAAAACAAATGAAATTGCCCTATTTCATTGAATATCTATCTTTTCCCCTGAAAGGTAATGCTTAATTTTGCTGGGTAGTTGATTTTTGATTTCAGGCCAAACTCATTTGACATCCAAAATAATACATATTCCAGGACCTTCAGTCCTCTAAAATGGAAGCTGGTAGGTCCTGGATAAATATATGTTTGTTGAGGCAATTAGGGTTAAGTGATTTGCTCAAGGTCACACATCTAGGAAGTAGTAAGTGTCCAAGGCCAGATTTGAACTCATGTTTTCCTGACTTCAGGGCTGGTGCTCTATCCACTGCACTACCTCACTGCCCTGCTTCCTAGATATTTGAATCTTTTTCTTTTCTTTTCTTTTCTTTTTCTTTTTCTTTTTTTTTTCTTTTGTAGCTGCTTGCAATATTTTCTCCTTGATCTGAAAGTTATGAAATTTGGCTACAATATTCCTTGTAGGCTTCATTTTTGGGTCTCTTTCAGTAAGTAATCAGTGGATTTTGTCAATGGTCAATTTACCTCTGGTTTTAGGACATCTGGGCTATTTTACTTGATGATTTCTTGATTTCATAGTGATTTTCAGGTATTCAAAGAATTCTTCAATTGTTTCTCCTGGAGCTATTTTTCAGGTTAGTTGTTTATTTTATATTTTTGTAGTTTTGTCTGACTGATTCTTGATGTTCCATGGAGTCATTCATTTTATTTGTTCAATTCTAATTTTTAATGAACTGTTTTCTTTGGTTAGCTTTTTTACCTTCTTTTGTTTTTGACTAATTGAAGTTTTAACTGAGTTGTTTTGTTCATTGGATTTTTTGAAGCCCTTCCAATCTATCAGTGGTTTTATTCCAACATTCAGAACTGTTCAGAGGCTTAATTTCACATATTTTTGAAGGAAACTGGGAAACTCAAGCAACTTTCTGAATTCAGTGTGCCATCTTGGATCCATACCTGAAACTCCCTCTTTGTCTAATTTTATTCCTGAATATTTTTATTTTTCTCAATTGAAACATTACTAAACCTTATAGGAACCTTTCCCCCTTCCACTGAAATTCAGTATTTTATGATGTCATACTATTTATAATCTTTCACCAACATTCTCCAAAAAGATTTCACAAGTTAGTTTTTATTCTAAATTTGTGGCTTCCATTTAGAGGTTCATGGATTCTTAAGTAGTCATGTTGATGATCCAAAGAGTTCACCTAAAATAGTAATAATAATTAATAATATTAATAATAATACCTTATTACTATTTCTCATTTCATCAATTTGAGAAGTCTCTATTAAGCACTTTTAATATGCAAAATATTGCTATTAATGACCATGAAAAAATGATAAAATATATATTTGAAGCTATGCATACATGACATTAAAATATCTGATGGATTCAGTGGGAAACTTGCTTGATCATACAGATAATTTATCCAAATTAAATCAAAATAAAATATGACTTGTTTCAATTAATTGAATTTTCACCTGAATGGATAATCCATTTTGTTCTGTACTGAGATAGGGAACATTTTCTTTTTTTTTCTGGCAAGAGCCATTTGGATTTTCATATCATTCATAGGCTATACAAAACTTGTATAGCCTGCTTGCTATATAACTTTCAACTTGAAGAACTTAAATCAATATGGTACCCAGATCTGAGCTCATCAACATTTGTAGTTGCCTTTGCAAATGATTTCATTGAAATTATATGACCTGCTGGTCAGTTGTTCCCCAACCCTGATCTACATCATGAAATGCCTTTGAAATAAAGTAAATACTTAATTTCTCAAACAGGTATTAAAAAAAAAAACTTTTGGAATGTTTATTTTAGAGTTTTAGAAGATAAAGTTTTACTCAGCATGTGATTTATTGATTTCATGCTGTAAGCATTTTAAAGACTACATTGTAAATGAGATTAGTACCATTCTTCACTGAAATTCACATTTGAGTTAGAAATATATTTATCCTTGAGGGGTTTCAAGATTTTGGAATATGAAATCTCAGAGAAATGTAAAAGTATCACAATTACTCTTCCTGGAGCTATATCAAATCACACACACACACACACACACACACACACACACACACACAAACCCTTTTGTTTGAATACCAGACAAAAAGTGTTCACATGGACTGGAATTAATTCAGGTGGATTCTCATGTCAACATTTCCCAAAGTTAAATGGAAATTTTCACATTTTACTATTTTGTTATTGCCATTTAAGAAGCTCAATCAAACCAGCAGGAAATAGAAAAGGCTTTAAAAATGACAAAAGGATGTTCTATAAAATAACAAGCGACAAGAAAATTTGTTTCATGTAGAGTTTTTCTTTTCATTCCAACATCGCATGTTTTTCAAATGTACTAGCAAATGAAATTATGATGAAAACACCCAAAGGCTCATTTAGAATTTCTCTTTTGTCTCTGTAACATCTGTCATAATCAAGATGATATTCAGCAGTCATTATTGTAGTCCCTGTTGCTCAGGGGGGAAAAATTACTTTGTACATCCAAATATAGCAGTTAAAAATCCCTGTGAGGAATTTAATTTGGATATTTTACAACAGCAGCATAAACTAATATATTCTAAGGAAGTTAAATTGTCTGTAACTGTTCAGATAACACAGTGGATAAATTTCAAGTGTCATCCCTCTAGGAGTCAAAAGTCATGAGATATAGATATGGCAGGGAGGATAGAGGAGGAAATAGCCCAAGACTTTTTTGAAGCGGCATACAAATTATTATTTTTTTTTAGTATATCTTTATGATTGCTTTTTACATACCATCAAAACCTAAATACATATAAAACAACCAAAATACATTGTCAATTTTAACAGCAGATATGAGCACATTATATCTTTAATGTTTGATATGTTGACATTCTCATTACTTTATTCCCTTTTATTGGAAAGGCTTTTTAATTTACTAGTTTTTGTTTAAAAACAGTAATTCTTTTTCTTTCTTGCAACCCAATCATTACCTTATATACAATGTATTTTTTGAAACTATCCTCTGTGACAAAGTGGGGAAGAGTAAAAACAAATAAGACAGGAATCTCTACAGTCCAGATTTTGTATTATTCTAATCCATAATGCCCTTAGCATATCTCTTCAGGGTGCAGAAAAGGCTTTTTCATCATATATCCTATGGAATCAACATTAACACTTAGATTTAAATGGAGTTCAGCTACTTTTCTTTGATGTTTTTATTTTTGTTGTAGTCTTTATGAATATTGAATTTCTTGCTTCTGGTATTTTTTTTATAGATTCAGATAACTTCCCATATTTTATGAAATCCTCAAAAGTAAAATTTTTCTTTTTTTAAAGTGTTTTTCCCATTATGTATAAAGACAATTTCTAACCTTCATTTTTAAAGAATTATTTTATTTAGAAAAACAGAAAAAGAAAAAAAAAGATAAACAGAAAAGGAATATGAAAACAAAATAAAACAAAACAAAAGATAACATTGTCATGTGCACAGCAGGAAAACAGGAAGGATTCAAAATTTCTAACAACAAATGACTAGTCCCAGAAAGTGTATGTTTTAGTAAGAGAAATTATATTTATGAATATCTATCTTTTCTTTACTTCCTTGTAAATTGTTCTTTTGTTATCTACCATATATGTTTTTTGCTTTATTCGTTTTCCTCCTTTCATCCTTCCCACCTCCTCCAAGCAAGCTATAGAAAAGAAAATATATATTTATGCATACATATGTAGATATGTACAGGCACATATATAGACACATACCACATCCACACACATATCTTTCCCATACTTGCTGACTGCTTTAATTCTGCTCCTTAACTTGCCTTGTTATTATAAGTAAGATTTTTATAATTCTGTTTATTCAGCCATAATTGAGGTGTACCAATTTTTGCCTAGTTTTTTGCTAAGAAAAAAAGTATTTCATAAGTACTTTCTGTCCTAGTCATCTTTGGTGCATATATGCTATGAATAGATTAGCCACTTTTCTTATAGAATTCTGAATTTTATTTCAGCAATGTTTGATCAATTCACAGTTGCACTAACAGTATATTAACATTATTGTCTTAACATAAAATGGAATGGACTTCTAAAGTCTTTGAATCCAAGTCTCTTATTTTATAGATTAGGACAATGACGCCAGTACAGATTTAAGAAGTTTACATAAAATCATGTACTTGTTAAGTAACAGAGCTGGAATTTGATCTTTGGGTCTAAGCCTCCAAATATTCTCTTTCCACTCAACCTCTCATTCATGGCCACTCCAACACTTTCTATCTTTTGTTATTTTTGCAAGTTTTTTTTTTACTGTGACATTTTATTTAATTTAGTTCTTTCTTATTAATGATTGGAGCATTTTTATACAATCAGTCTTTTACACACACACACACACACACACACACACACGCACACATATTTACACTACTCAAACATAAAGTTTTATTTTTTCATACTTTTAAAAATAGTTATGATTTTCTAATATTAAAAGTGGCTTTAAAAACCAGAATTGAAATCATTTTTAAAATTTTTGTTATTAAAAAAAATCAATCAAATATATTACTATTGTGTTTTTGTAACAAAAACTATTAATTTTTGAATGGAAAAATGAATAGAATAGCTGGATTGCAGAAATATAATTTTCCTTTATTACATTCTATCTATCTGCTTCCTAAATTAAATTGAACTTAATTGAAATTAAAGTAAACATTTGTAAAGTCAGCAAATTAACAAGCACTTTTTATTAAGTACCTCCTATATGACAGGGCGCTGAAAAGTAACATGATTATATACCTGAAAAAAGCTTTCACTATAAAATGGGGAATATATTTTGTAAACAACTATAAAACAACTGGATAGATTAGAGATAATATAACAAGAAAACACTAGGAGTAAGAAGAAACTAGTAAAGTTTTCTTTAACAAGTAGAGAATTTAACTGAGGTATAGAAGAAGTATAGGGGGTATAGAAGAGAAAATAATTTCAGGTATGGGAGAAAATCAGGAGGCATGGCTAGAATTTGAAAATGGAGTGTGATGTACAAGACATAGCATAGAGGCTATGATCATATGATCACTAGATCATAGAATGGAGAGAAACTATGTATAAAAAGAAAGAAGCACAAAGATTTATTTCATTATATGGTTATAAATGGTTTTAAAAGAAATGAGATGTAATAATGAAAAAACAAGTCACTAGAGTTTGTTGAATAGAAAAATAACATGGTTAGATTTGCATTCTAAGAAGATCAATTTGAAAGCTAAGTAAATATGGCTTAAAGTTGGAGAGGATTTGAAGCAGTGAAACCAACCAGAATGTGGCTGCATTGATCTGGGTTTGAGATAATGAGAGTAGACATTAGGATTATGAGTGTGTCAGAAGAAGATGCTGAAATGCAGACTGAATAATCTAAATGATAAGGAGTGATAGGAAGATTTTAAGAATAAGATTTTAGGTTATCAGCCTGGGTAAATGGGAATATAGTGGAACCCACCCATGAAAATATAAGGAAAATAGGTACAAAAGGAATGG
Source organism: Antechinus flavipes (assembly GCF_016432865.1). Taxonomy (NCBI): domain Eukaryota; kingdom Metazoa; phylum Chordata; class Mammalia; order Dasyuromorphia; family Dasyuridae; genus Antechinus; species Antechinus flavipes. The sequence continues at coordinate 401,879,835 of NC_067400.1, forward strand.
TAGTTTAGTTTTAGTCATTTTGAGTTTCAGATATCTATAAGACATTCAATTGATAGTGTTCTTTAGGAACTTGGAGATGAACAACTGAAGATCAGGAGAAAGATTAGGGATAATTGAATTGATGAAAAATAAGAGTATCAGATAAAACTATACTAAGGGAGAGGAGAGGAGGTCCTAGGGTATTGGAAATATCCACAGTTCGTGTTCTAGATGAAATTCCAGCAAAGGATGCTGAGAATGAGTGCTCATACAGTTAGGAAGAGAAGCAGATCTCTACTCACAAAGAACTTACATTCAAATGGGGGAGACAAGGACAAATACTATATAAATAACATGAACCTAAAGTGAAGAAATACAAACATATCCAAGTAGTTACATATAAAGTAGTTTTGGAGGGAGCTTTCCTAGCATTAAAAAAAGGCTTCATGAATAAGATTTTACTTGAAGAGACAGATTCTATGATAGAAAAAAAAAGGTAGGTAGTAAGATTAGGCAATGAAAAACAAAGATAATGGAGACAAAGTACTGATTATTAGAAAGAGAAAGAAATCCCATTTGACTACATCATAGATCAAACAATGAAGAGTAATGGGAGTTGGGTTGTGAAGGGCTTTAAAATATAAACAGAGCAGTTTATATTTCATCCTAAAGGCAATAGGAAGGTGCTGAAATTAATTGATTAGAGACATCATTTGGTAAGGTCTGCACTTAAAGAAAATTGTTGTGGAGGCATGTGGGATAAAAAAGATTCAGTATCCAAGGATAATACCCAGATTTTGAACCCAAGAGACTGGAAGAATGCTGGTATCTTTGATCGAATGTGGAAGTTTATAAAAAGAGATGTTTTGGGGGAGAAAAGTTTTAGAGTACATTTTGCTCAGATTTCTGTGAATTTCAGATTTTGAAATGCCCAACAGGCAATTATTGTGAGATTATCTATTCATAAGATAAATCAGTGATTCAATGAATATAAAATATATAAATGTTTATAAGGTACCAAGGACTATACTAAAAGATCTGTATACAAATATGAAAGCAAAGACCAAATACTTAAGAAGTTTATTTTCTAGAAAAGGCATAGAGTATGGCCTGTGGTTTCAGAATTCAGAGTTTGTGAGCACAAGAGTGAGGAGAAGGAAGGAAAGGACATATGTCAAGTGTGGAGTAGGTTATCAAGGAGGTTGTGGAGATAATTAGAGAGAAAGAAGTAAGGAGAAGAATAGCTGAGGATTTTCCTGAAATTATGTTCCAAAAGAGGCAATCACAAATCAATAGTTTCCTAAAACCATAAATTAAATTGTACATGCATGATTATAGCCCACATTCAGAGATTATTTATACTCTTTGAAAGCTGAATACTAGTCATGTAAGTGAAAGGCAATTGTATCTGGGGATTGAGAAATTCTCAATTTTATGAATGTCCAAATACTCTTGATTTTAAAAAAAGAAAAACAGAAAAGACAATATTACAACAAACTTAGAGAGAAGCAAATAAAAAGTCCAGTTGAGAGCACATAACAAATTTTGTAGTAGCTTCAAAGTATGATTTCACAATTGTTTTTCCCAATTCCTTTCACACAGCATATAAGAAAAAAAAAGTAGGGAATAATGAAAGTAACATAAATCTAACATTTGACACCACAAGATCTCCAGTAAGAAAATGGGTTGAGGAACTCATGAAAAGAAGACAGTATAGAGTTGAACTGGTTTAACAAGAGCTCAACGTAGGCACAAGAAGAGAAAAGACAGTGCAGGATTGATGGGCTAGTTAAGAAATCAATGGTGAACATCAAAGTGAATTTGAAGAAAGGGATGTGCAGAGTTAGATACTAATTATTATTAATAATTAATACTAATTAGTTAAATACTAATAATTTATGATTAAATTAGGAATTTGATATTTTATAAATATGGAATTGCAGGTAAAAGTAAAATTAAGGATATGATTCTGATAGTTGTGGTGAGATGGAGGATTTGGTCATAACTGAGGAGTTCACTGAAGAACTGCAATGTTTGACTCTGTCTTTCTATCTATCTATCTATTTATCATGACAAAGGCCATATGTATGAAGGCAGAATTTGAAAAGAAAATAAAGACTATGTGCTATGCATTGAATTCATTGAAGGAAGGAGACTGTTCTGGAAACATCAGGCAATAAGCACAAGATTATAGATAATATGATAATATGATATATATATATATATATAATGAATTTCAATGAAAAATATCTAAGTAATGTTATTAGAAGGAAAGTAAAGGGTGGAGACAAGGCTACTACATTGGAGTCATATGAACTTGTAGGTAGTTCATGCAAGTTGAAATAATTGTTGCTTAGGAAGTCTTTAAGTTGTCTTATGTCTCTAATAGACGCAGACAAAACTATTACTTCGGAGTTATATGTAGCCATTTAAAGTAAAAAAAAAAAAATGCTGGAGACAATTCAATAAGAGAGGTAGAGGTCCAGAACTCTGGAGAAGTATATTTGAAATAAGGCTACTTACAACAAGGTGTTAACTCAGTGGAATTGATGAGTTGATAGTTCTCTAGTTTACCTATACTTAGTACATAGTATAGTGATATAATGGTTCTCTAGTTCACACATACTCAGTATGCTGTAATGATGTAATTGTAATAGAGTATTTAAGGGCTGAGAAGGACTGGAAATGAGACATTCCATTTTTGACCATTCTCCTTGTGGCTCTCCTGCCTCCTGCACTCCTTCACTAAGACCAAGATTGGGCCAGAATAAAGATTCTAGACTCTATTCCTGACCATTCTCATGGTATTTATCCTGCTGAGACAAAGGCCTCCAGAAAGGTAGCCCAAATATTACAAAGAGATTTAAATTTTCTATATTTTGTAGGTAGGCAATATATTTTTATTATATCTTTTTATTTACAAAACATATGTATGTGTAATTTTTTCAACATTGACCCTTGCAAAACTTCTGTTCTAAGTTTTCCCCTCCTCCCCACCCCCACCCCTAGATTGGGAGATAATCTGATTCATGTTAAATTATATGTTACATCCAATATATGTATACATATTTATACAGTTATCTTGCTTCACACACAAAAAAAAAAATTCAAATCTTAAAAGGAAAAAAAAACCTGAGAAGGAAAACAAAAATGCAAGCAAACAATAACAAGAAAGAGTGAAAATGCTATGTTAGGGATGGCACTCAGTTCCCATAGTACTCTCTCTGCCAGTCTAGAACTAATTCAGAGGCTGAAATTGATAATTAGCTGAGGGTCATTGGAGAAGGTCAGAAAGAAACCTTATGTCCTCTCTAAAAGATCTTGGCTCCACCTCCAGTAGGCAATAGGTTAAAAATAAAGAAAAAATAAATAATTGATCTTCACAAATGAGTCAGCCAGACTGCAAATTGTCATGTGGAGAATCTTTTTTTTTTTTTTGATTTAGGGTAAATATGATAGTAAAATTATTACAAATTTAATTAAAATACTTCTATTAAGTTAAAGAGCTATTATTATTGTAATGAAATTTTAAATTTGTCAGTTAATTAGTAATAAAGTTTATAAATACTTTTTTACTTTTATAGTTTTTCATATGGTGAAACTAATTTTTATTTTTATTTAATTTTTAATTTGATAATAATAAATAAAATAAATAACAAGGATTTCCATAAAATTATGGAATTAAAAAATGACTGTACATGAAACTGCAAATCTATTATGTAAAAGTTGCTATTCCTTTTAAATATATAATTAAATGTCATACAACTTTTTTCTTTTCTTTTTTTTTTCTTATCTCCAAGTTCCCTGCCCTAGAGATGGCTACCATTACACCTAAATGTATGTGTATGTATATGTATGCATGCATGCATGGCTATGTGTATAAAATCATTCTATACATATTTCTATTTATCATTCCTTTTTCTGGTTAGAGATAGCCAAAAAAACATTGTCCCTTGCACTCACTTCTGTTCCAACTTTATGCTTCCTTCCCTCCACTCCCTCCTTTAGATGGCAGGCAGTCTCATATATGTTAAACATGTTAAAGTATACATTAATTACAATATATGTGTACAGATCCATACAGTTCTCTTGTTGCACAAGAAAAATCGGATTCCAAAGGTAAAAATAATGTGGGAAAAAAACCCAAAATGCAAGTAGTCCACATTCATTTCCCAGTATTCTTTCTCTGGGTGTAACTGATTCTGTCTATCATTGATCAATTGGAACTGAATTGGATCTTCTCATTGTCGAAGATATCCACTTCCATCAGAATTGATCCTCATATAGTATTGTTGCTGAAGTGTGTAATGATCTTTTTGGTTCTGCTCATTTCACTTAGCATCAATTCATGTAAGTCTCTCCAAGCCTCTGTATTCATTCTGATGGTTATTTCTTACAGAACAATAATATTCCATAACATTCATATACCACAATTGACCCAACCATTCTCCAATTGATGGGCATCCATTCAATTTTCAGTTTCTATCCACTACAAAAAGGACTGCCACAAAGATTTTTGCCCATACAGATTGCTTTCCCTTCTTTAAGATCTCTTTGGGATATAAGCCCAGTAATAACACTTCAGGGTCAAAGGGTGTACACAGTTCAATAACTTTTTGAGCATAATTCCAAATTGTTCTCCAGAATGGTTGGATCCATTCACAACTCTACCAACAATGCATCAGTGTCCCAGTTTTCCCACATCTCCTCCCACATTCGTCATTATCTTTTCCTGTCATCTCAGTCAATCTGACAGGTGTGTAGTGGTATCTCAGAGTTGCCTTAATTTGCATTTCTCTGATCAATAGTGATTTGGAACACCCTTTCATATGAGTAGAAATAGTTTCAATTTCATCATCTGAAAATTGTATGTTCATATCCTTTGACCATTTATCAATTGGAGAATGGCTTGATTTCTTATAGAGTCAAGTCTCAATACATTTTGGAAATAAGGCTTTTGTCAGAAACTTTAACTGTAAAAATGTTTTCCCAGTGTATTGCTTCCTTTGTAATCTTGTTTGCATTAGTTTTGTTTGTACAAAAGCTTTTTAATTTGATATAATCAAAATTTTCTATTTTGTGATTAATAATGATCTCTACTTCTTCTTTGGTCATAAATTCCTTCCTCCTGCAGAATTCTGAGAGGTAAACTATCCTATGTTCTTCTAATTTATTTATTATCTCATTTTTATGCCTAAATCATGAACCCATTTTAATCTTGTCTTGGTGTACCGTGTTAAGTGTGAATCCATGCCTAGTTTTGTCATACTAATTTCCAGTTTTCCTAGCAGTTTTTGTCAAATAGTGAATTCTTATCCCAAGAGTTGGAATCTTTAAGTTTGTCAAACACTAGATTGCTATATTGACTATTGCTAGATTGACTATTTTGTCCTGTGAACTTTCTTAGCCAGTACCAAATGGTTTTGGTGACTGCTGCTTTGTATATAGTTTTAGATCAGGTACAGCTAGGCCACCTTAATTTGATTTCTTTTTTCAGTAGTTCTCTTGCAATTCTTGATCTTTTTCTTCTTCCATATGAATTGTGTTGTTATTTTTCTAGATCATTAAAATAGTTTCTTGGGAGTTTGATTGGTATAGCACTAAATAAATAGATTAGTTTAGGTAGTATGGCCATCTTTATTATATTCGCTCAGCCTATCCAAGAGTACTTAATATTTTTCCAATTGTTTAAATCTGACTTTATTTGTATTTAACATATTTTGTAGTTTTGCTCCTATAGTTCTTGACTTTTCTTTGGCAATAGATGCCCAAATATTTTATGCTATGGATAGTTATTTTAAATGGAATTTCTTTTTGTATTTCTTGCTGTTGGATTTTGTTGATGATGCAATTCTACTTTTAAAGTTTTATTTTTTAATTGTTTTTTTTTTTTTTCTTCAGTGAATTACCTTTTTATCCCCATTTGGACAGTTATGCTTTTTAAAGAATTCTCTTCATTGACTTTTTGTAATTCATTACCATTCAGCCTAATGTGTTTTTAAGGTGTCATTTTCTTCAGTATTCTTGTTTTTGCTATTTTGTTTTTTTTGCATCACTCTCATTTTTCATCCCAATTTTTTCTCTCTCTTACCTGATTTTCAAAATTCTTTTTGAGTTCTTCCATGGCCTGAGACAAATTCATATATTTCTTGGAGATTTTGGATGTAGGAATTTTGATTGTTTTCTTCTTTTGATTATCTCTTTTGCATTTCTTTGTCAATATAAGAACGTTTTCTGGTCAGATTTTTTTTTTGTTTTTTTCATTATCTCAGTTTATTTCTTGAGTTTTCTCTTTGTTAAAATAGGTCTCTGCTTTCATTGAAGTGAATGCATAGTCAGAGAGCCTTCAGGGATTTTGTACAGCTGTTTTCAGAGATATTTCTAAGGTCCTTTAACTTTTTAGTTCCAATATGGAATGAACTAAGGAGAGGTCTTTACTTATTTCCTGATCTATGCTCTCATTTATGAGTGACTATGACCACAGGCACTCTTTTCTGTCCTTAATTTATGAGAACCAATTTGCTTCACTGTGGTTCCAAATCCTGATGGGTTAGCGCTTCTTCTTGTCCTTCAACTGATAGGATTTAGATGTGACTATGAGCAAAGCAACATAATTCTGCACCAGTGTTAGCAAATAGATCCCCATGATCTCTTTTTGACCAATCGTTTGTTCCCATTGCTGTCCACAAACAGGCATTACCATTGCTGATGCAATGGCTCCCAATGCCTGCTCCTGGTTTTCTGGGGCCTGATCTGTGCTGGAACAGTTTGTGTTGATTTTCTTTTCCATTCTCACCCTGTATCAATGGATCTTTTCTACTAATTTTCTAAGTTTCCTTGGGATGGAAAATGTTTTCACTTGTTTTTTGTTTTTTTTTGGGGGGAGGGATGGGTGGTGGTGGGGGGTTCTGCCGTTCTAAAAACTGTTTAGAGTCATTATTTAAAGACAATTGTAGAGACAAAATGGCTGAGTAAATTCAGAAATCTGCTTGACTTATCTCATTTTCCCTCAAAAACCATATGAAACAAATCTTCTGAACCAAATCTCATGAAATGAAACCACTCTCCATCTCAAAGGACACTGAAAAAAAACTTCGAGAAAGATCAGTATCACTGGGATGAATGGGGTGTTCAGTCCAGGTCAGATAGACTCTGAGAAGGCCAGTGAGAGGGTTTTAATCCCAGCAAATTAGCAAAAAAGAGCCACAGTCCTCACTCAGTAAAAGAAAAAAATCAGGGGGAGGGGGGCAAGTTCCATTCCCAAACTATAGGAAAACAGACTGTTTTCTGAACAGAGTAGGCAAAGCTATATCCTACAAAGACAAAGGGCGTCTGCACTCAAAAACCAAGGCTTAGAGTTACATAGGAAACTGGGGACAGCCACCTTTATCCTAGGAGCAGAGCTCCACCTTAAAGTAAAAAAAAAAAAAAAAAAAAAAGAGGAAATACCAATTGAAAAGGAAAGAAAATGAGCAAGAAGAAGAAAAGAACCTTGATCATAGAAAGCTACTATGGTGACAGGGTAGACCAAAGCACAAACTCAAAAGGAGGACAGAATGTCCACAGAAGAAATGTCAAAGACTGAGATAAATTGGTCTCAAGTCCAAAGAGGCTTCTTGGAAATGCTCATGGAAGACTTCAAATGACAAATAAGAGGTAGAAGGAAAAAAAAATGAGAAAATAAATGAGAGGTATACATGAAAGAGTCAACATTTTGGAAAAGGAAGGAAAAATATGTCTGAAGAAGACAACTATTTAAGCAGTAGAATAAACCAAATAAAAAAAAAAGATACAAAAGATAACTGAAAAAAATCACATATTAAAAACTAAAACAGGGAAAATGAAAGCTAATGACTTTGTGAGACAGCAAGAATCAGTCAAACAAACGTGAAAAAAATGGAAGAAAATTTGAAATACTTCATTGGCAAAACAGTTTACCTAGAAAATAGATCCAGGAGAGACAATTTCAAATTATAAATCTTTCTGAAGGCCATGGCCAAAAAAGAAACTGAACAGCATTCTACAAGAGTTCATTAAGGAAAACTGACCCAATATTCTAGAAACAGAGGTGAAAATACTCATTGAAAGAATCCATCATCCCCTCTGGAAAGAGATCCCACAAAAAAATCCCAAGGAACACTTTGCAAAATTCCAAAAGTAATGTCAAGGAAAAAAAAATTACTGCAAGCATCAGACAAAAACAATTAAAATATTAAGGAGGAACAATCAGGATTACCTAGGATATGGCAGCTTCTACAGTAAATGACTGGATGGCCTGGGATACCATATTCAAGAAGGCAAAGAATCTGGGGTTACTACCAAGAATTAACTACTCAATAAGATTCAGTCTCATCTTTCAGTAGAGGAGATGGATCTTCAATGAAGTAAGAGACTTTCAGTCATTCCTATGGGCGGAGGGTGGGGGGGTGGAGAACAGAATTAAACAGAAAATTTAATCAACAAACATAGGACTCAAGAAAAACATAGAAAGGTAAATGGGGGGAAATAATATATATATATATATATATATATATATATATATATATATTATATATATATGTGTGTGTGTGTGTGTGTGTGTGTGTGTGTATATATATATGTAAAGATTAAACTTTTTACATCTGTAGATGGGAAAACAATTTCTGTAATTCTTAAGAACTGTATCTATCACTGCATCAGACACAGGGAGGCATCACATGGACTGAGGTTGTGATGGTGAATGGACTGTGATGTGATGACATCAAAGAAAAAGACATTAAGGGCTGGGGGAAAAAAAGAAAAAAGAAAAGTTAAGACATAATGAAACAATTAGTTCACACCAAGAGGCTCAAAAGACCTATTATAATGGAGGAAAATAAAGGAGGGGGATAAATTTGTCTGAAGCTTGATCTCATCAGTTTTGGCTCTAAGAGGGAATAGTGAAATCTTCCAGTTAGTTATGGTAATCTATCTAATCCTATAAAGAAATAGGAGAAAGAGGTAAAAAAAAAAAGGGAGGATAGAAACATTAGGGGGAAAGGTAAGAGAAGGGGAAAGAGTTAATAGTTAATTATTTAAAATGTAGTTAATAACTAAAAGTTAGGGATAGAATGGATTAAAAAAATTACTGAGAGAAAAAGAGAGGGATGATAGGAAATAAGACAGTGGATAGGTGGGGCAAAAAACATAGGACTGAGGACAGGGTGGAAAGTGAGGAAAAAACTGTATACAAGGGAGAAAATAGCATGAGGGGAAATACAAATTTGATAATTATAACTGTGAATGTGAATGGAATGAACTCTCCCACAAAATGGAAGCAAATCCCAGAGTGGATTTAAAAACATAATCCTACAATGTGTTTTTAAAAAGAAAGTTTGACACAGAATCACATACAGAGTAAAGATAAAAGGGTGTAATAAAATTTATTATGCTTTGGCTGAAGTTAAAAAAACAAAAACAAAAACAGGGGGAACAATTCCAATCTCAGATAAAGCAAAAGTAAAAATACATCTTATCAAAAGAGATAAGGAGGAAAAGTACATCTTGATAAAGGATAGCATAAATAATGAAATAGTGATTATACTAAATGTGTATACACCAAGTTGCAGAGCAGCAAATTCCTGGAGAAGATTTTAAGCCAATTATAGGAAGAAATAGACAGCAAAACTATTCTTGTGGAGGATCTCAACTTTTCCCTCTCAGAATCATACAAGTCCAATCACAAAATAAGAAAAACAAACAAAAACAAAAACAAAAACTAAGGAGGTTAATTGGATCCTAGAAAATCTAGATATAATAGACTGCTGGAGAAAATTGAATAGGAACAGAAAGAAATATGCCTTTTTCATGGCAGTACATGGCACCTACACAAAAATTGACCATATATTAGGGCATAAAAACCTCAGAATCAAATGAAGAAAGGCAGAAATAGTAAATGTCTCCTTTTCAGAGTACAATGGAATAAAAAAATATATTCAATAAAGGTCCAGGAAAAGAAAGACTAAAAAAACAATGAGAAATTAAATAATCTAAAAAATAAGTGGGTCAAACAACAAATCACAGAAACAATCCATAATTTCATGCAAAAGAATGAAAATAATTGTTGGAATCCTTACTAACTGCTAACTAATTAGAGTTGATCTAATCTTACAAAAAGATGTTTTGGCCAGAACCTGAAACAAGGTACTAAGTAGAACTAATCAATACAAGGCTTGTGTTCACACCTTTACTCATTGGAGTCCACAAGTATGCTAGCTTCACAAAGTACACTTTCTAACTTCAAGGGAGTCCACACCTCCCTTAAAGCTCACTGGGCCAGAGAGCACTATGGGAGAAAACCCATAATCCCATTCTCTCAGAAGAGGCAGATAAAAGGCCAGCGATGAGGGATCTATGACAGAATACATTTTTTCCTCTTGGCTGGCTGATCGCGCTGGACTCAAGAGGAACGACTCTGGTGCAGAGAACACTTTGACGGATTTCAGTGGAGCTATGCCAGAAGCCCTCTCTCCACGGCAAGTTGGTGGCTGGGCTCCCCAGAAGGAGATAAGAGAGACCTTCCATCTCTGTCTTGGTTGGAGGCAGAAGAAAGCAGAGGCAGAGGCTGAAGGACAGAACCTTTGGATTTGGAGACATCCGAAGGGCTCTAAGCCTCTAAACCGGCTTTGCCTTGAGAAGAACAGGAACTCCAACATTTGAACTCATAACAATAATGAGACAATATTCCAAAACTTATGGGAAACAGCCAAAGTAGTTCTTAGGGGGAATTTTATATTTTTAAATAGCTACATAAATAAAATAAAGAGTATTTAAATGAATTAGGCATGCAATTATAAAAGCCAGAAAAAGAACAAACTAAAATCCCCCAAATACTAAATTAGAAATTTTGAAAAAGGAAAGATTAATAAAAGAGAGACTAAGAAAACTATTGAACTAATAAACAAAACTAAGAGTTTTATGGGAAAAAAAAACTAACAAAAATGGGAGATCCACTTTGTAACAGCCAGTTCTTGGAACAGTTGGTAAATTGGTGACTGCAAAGTGAGCTTCGTGAAGTGGTGCCAAAATGTCTGAAAGAAAAGTCTTAAATAAATACTGTCCACCGGATTTTGATCCATCAAAAATCCCTAAACTCAAGCTGCCCAAAGATCAGCAATATGTGATGAGACTGATGGCCACATTCAACATGAGATGTAAGACATGTGGTGAATATATTTATAAAGGCAAGACATTTAATGCTTGGAAGGAGACAGTACAGAATGATCTATATCTGGGACTCCAAATTTTTCATTTCTATATCAAGGGTACCCAATGTCTGGCTGAAATCATCTTCAAAACAGAACCTGAGAACACAGATTATACATACAGCATGGAGCTACCGGAACTTCCAGGCTGAAAAACTACTAAAAGAGGAAGAGAAAAGAGTACAGAAGGAAAGAGAGGATGAAGAATTAAATAATCCTATGAAGGTGCTGGAGAACCGGACCAAGGACTCCAAGCTGGAGATGGAGATCCTGGAGCACCTTCAGGAGTTGAAGGAACTCAACCATCACCAGGACAATGTGGACTTTGAGAGACAATGTTACAGCAGCACTGCATGTCCGGAAGTGCCAGGGAGAGCAGGAGGTGGAACAGAAGGCTATGGAGGCCATGATGAAGCAGACCTGGAGAGTCATCGAAGACTCAGACTTTGATGAGGAACCCACCCTCGTGCCTTCTGCCCACTTGGGATGCTCCCACAGCCATCTTCGAGGAGGTCCCTCAACTAAAAAAAGCAAAAGTTGAAGAGCTGGGAATGGAGTGTCTGTGCACTGGGCAGCAAGTCAAAGCTGACAGGCCTGATTGTAGCAAAGAAGGTAGCTGCCCACACCCAGCAGCAGCAATTTGCACATATTTTTCCCTTCTCCAGCACAAGCGTACCACTGAGTTTGAAGGAGACTAGCAGCTCTTCACCCAGGACCCTCAGTACCTCATCCTTTAGTCAGCTGGGAGCCTACTCAGACAGATAGCAGCAACAGCAGCTGAAGCATCAACCCTTCCCATTAAAGGGAGGCCCCTCCCCCATGGGACCAGACCCAGGAGCCAGGCTTCAGTGGATTTATTTCTTTGTTCCGTGAGCCCAGCAACATGAAGAAGAGGACCAGGACAGGAGCAACACTGCCAGAGCCTGTCTAGAGAGCTCACTGTGCTTTCCCTACTTCTTAGCCAGTTCCCCAGGAACTGGCTGTTCCTCTCCTCTCCAGGTCCATAGACTTTGAGAGGATTCTGTGTTGTGACACTCTTTCTTCCTTAAGGAGTGGCAACTGAAAATCTGCCATCCATTCCTAGCCTAATGCCCCCATGAGATCAGGAGTGATCTTATAGAAGATATTGGGACTCATTCATGCTTCCTTTGGCCTAGCTTCTTGTGCTCATTAAGCCCAGGTGGCCAGAGCAGAATTATTGCAGAAGCACACTGTTACCTCTTGCCATCTTTGGAACTTGAGGGCTTTTTTCTCCTTGATGCAGCCAGAATTAATTTTTTTTTTTTCTGTTGCTAGTATGTCATGGATCACATACTACAGAGAATGATGCTTGAGCCTTTGGGAATTGAATTATGAGAAACATGATGCTCTATCACAATGGACATTTTTTCCCCTCTATCTCCTTTCTTCCTAGACCTAAGTAACATATGGAGGCAGATCCTAAGACCAACAATGTAGCTACTGACCAGATCAGGCCAAACAAAAGTCACCATTACCCCTGCTCCTCTCATCTACCTCCCACCCCCAAATCCCACCAGCTCAACCTAATTTCTATCTATGTCATTATCTTAACCAAATAAAGGAAATAGAATGGGGGGGGGGGGGAACTAACAAAATAAATAAATAAATCTTAGTTAATTTGATCTGAAAAAGGAAAGAAAAACAAATTACCAGCATCAAAAATGAAAGAGATGAACTTACCAAAGAAATTAAAGCGATAATTAGGAACTATTTTGCCCAACTCTATGGTGGTAAGTCTGACAATCTAACTGAAATGAGTGAATATTAGAAAAATATAAATTGCCCAGGTTAACAGAAGAGGAAATAAAATACTTAAATAGTCCCATTGTAGAAAAAGAAATTGAACAAGTCATTAATAAACTCCCTAAGAAAAAGATATTAAGGGCCAGTTGGATTCACAAGTGAATTCTATCACACATTTAAAAAACAATTAATTCCAATTATATAGTAACTATTTCCAAAAAATAGATAAACAATTTTTTTTGGCCAAATTCCTTTTATGACACAAATATGTCACTGATATCTAAAACTGGAATGGCCAAAACAGAGAAAGAAAATTACAGACCAATATCCCAAATGAATATTTTATAAAATTCTTAAATAAAACAATAGCATGGACAGTATAGCAACTCATCCACTATGACCAAGTAGGATTTATGCCAAGAATGCAGGACTGGTTTAATATCAGGAAAACAATTATCATCATTGACCATATCAATAACAAACACAACATAAATCATATGATAATATCAATAGTTGCAGAAAAATGTTTTGATAAAATACAGCACCTATTCCTATTAAAAACATTAGAGAACATAAGGATAAAAAAAACTTTCCTTAAATAATAAATAGTGTCTATTGATAAGCTACTGCTAGCATTATTTATAATGGAGAGAAGCTGAACACATCCCCAGTAAGATCAGGGATAAAACAAGGTTGCCCATTATTACCACTATTACTCACCATTGTACTAAAAAGGTTGGCTTCAGCAATGAGAAAAGAAAAATAATTTTAAGGAATTAGACTAGGCAATGAGGAAATAAAACCATCACTTTTTGTGGGATGATATGAATCCTACAAAATCATCCAAATATACCAGAACAATTTCACAGCTGTAGTAAAGTTGCAGGATATAAAATAAATGTGCATAAATGATCAACATTTCTATATATTTCTCACAAGCCCATTAGGAAGAGATAAAAGGAGAAATTTCATTTAAAATTACTATATTCAAAATAAAATATTTGGGGTTCTACCTTCCAAGACAAATCCAAGAACTATATGAACACAATTAAAAAGCCCTTCTCACCCAAATAAAATCAGATCTAAACAACTAGAAAAGTATCAATTATTCATGGCTCAGCTAAGCAAATATAATAAAAATGACAATTCTGCCTAAACTAGTCTACTTGTTCAATGCCATATCAATCCAACTGCCAAAATATTATTTTTACAGAACTAGAAAAAATAACAAAATTCATCTGAAATAACAAAAGTTCAAGAATATCAAGGAAATAAATGAAAAAAAAAACAAAATATGGTGGCTTAGCTGCACCAAACCTAAAACTATATTATAAAGCAGCAGTAATTAAAACCACATTGGTATTGGCTAAGACATAAAGTGCTAGATCAGTGGAATAGATTAGGTACACATGACACAAAAATCAAAGCCTATAACAAGCTAGCATTTGATAAAACACCAAACTCCAGCTTCTTGAATAAGAAGTCAGTATTTGAAAAAAAAAAATTCTGGGAAAACTGCAATGTCAGAAAATCAGTATAAGCCTACCTCTCACACCCCATACTAAAATAAGATCAAAATGATTTGGACAGAAAGGATGATACCATAAACAAAAAAAGAACAAGGAATAATTTACCTGTTAGATCTTTGAAAGGAAGAATTTATGGCCAAAGAGGAACTAGAGAACATTATAATAGGCAAAGTGGACAAATTTGATTATGTTAAATAATTTTACAGAAACAAAAGCAACAGAAATAAGATTAAAAGGGAAGCACAAAGCTGGGAAAAAAATTACACTAAGTATTTCTGATAAAGGTCTCATTCTAAAATATGAAAACAACTGTCAAATTCATTAGAATACAAGTCATTCTCCATTTGATAAATAGTCAAAAGATATGAAAAGGCAATTTTCAGATGATGAAATTAAAATCATTTATAGTTATATGAAAAAAAAATGCTCCAAATCACTATTGATTAGAGAAACACAAATTAAAACAATTCTGAGGTACCACTTCACACCTCTCAGATTGACTGAGATGACAGAAAAATATAATTTAAAATGTTAGAGGGAATGTGGGAAGACTGAGACACTAATGCCTTGTTGATGGAGTGTGAAATGATCTAACCACTTTGGAGATCAATTTGGAATTATGCTCAAAGGGCTATACAATTGTGCATATTCTTTTGACTCAGCAGTGCCTTAACTGAGTCTGAATTTCAAGGAAATCATAAAGGAGGGGAAAGGACCAACATGTACAAAACTGTTTGTAGAAGCTCTTTTTGTGGTAGCAAAGAACTGAAAAAGGAATGGAAGCCCATCAATTGGGGAATGGCTTACCAAACTGTAGTACATGAAAATAAAGGTATATTATTGTTCTATAAAAAATGATGAACAAGATGATTATATCTTTGTAAAGATTTATATCTTTGATGTAAAGTGATGCTGAGAAAAACAAGTAGAACCAGAAATACTCTCTATGCAATAACAGCAAGAATGTGCAATGATCAAGTATAAAAAGATTTGATTCTTCTCACTGGTTCAGTGATCTAAAGCAATTCCAATAGACTTTGGACAGAAAATGACATCTGCATCCAGAAAAAATCTAAAGAGACAATATAATTCAACATATGCTATGTTCACGTCTTTTTTTTTTTCTTTTTTAATCTCTCCTATGGTTTTCCCCTTCTACTCGGATTTTTCTCTTTCCAATATGATTCATTAAGCAATGTGTATTGAAAATAAGTAAATTTACTATGCCCTCCAAAAAAAATAAATTAAGGCAATAATAGGGATTTGGAGAACTCAGATGAGTCCCTCTCTTTATTCTGCAATATTAACTCAGTTTTCCATCTTTCCAATTCCCAAAGAAACATTAGTATTGCTCATATCTCTTGTTCTTGGGATATTTTCTCCTTTTTATATATTTTCCTTTAGAAACTTTACTCACTTACATAGATTTAACATCCAGTTTTATGAAGATGAACCTTAATTCTACATTGTCACTTTTGATAACTCCTCTGTGTCTAAATTCACCTTTAGTTTCTTATTCTGTATTTTGAGGGCATAGTTTTATAACATTAATTCTTTCTATTTATTTATTTGTTTGTTTTTAACATACACTTTAATATTTTGAAATCCACTGTCTATTGCTCCCTATAAGCCTTTTCATCCCATTGAAAAAATAATATGAAATAATATATGCGTAATTATGTAAAACATTTCCGTACAAGCTATGTTGCATTTTTTAAAAAAACAAAATAATAAGCAAGAAACATGAAGTGCAAAACTGTTTTGATTTGACCTCATTTTTTTTCTAGCTTTTTAAGTTACTAGCTTCTTCTTGTATTGATCGTCTCTTTCTTTATTTTATGCAAATAAGCATCTGAAATACAAAATTTCTGCTAATAGCCCCTTTGGCTGCATCTACAAATGTTGGTATGTTGTCTCATTGTTATTATAATCTTGGATGAAATTATTGATTGTGTATATGATTTATTGTTTCACTGCTTCATTCTTTAGGAGTAAATTATTTAGTTTCTAATTAATTTTTGGTATATTTTACCCTGACTTTTATTGCATGTAGCATCATGATCTAAGAAAAATGTATTTACTATTTCTTCCTCTCTGCATTTGATTTTGAGGTTTTTATGTGCACAATGCTCATCCCCCTCCCCTCTTTCCCTCAATTTCAATAGGTCTTTATTGCTTCCTCATGAGATGTAATTTATTCCATTTTAACTCCATTTTCCTTTTTTCCCAGTAGAATCACCTTTCTTCCTCTAATTTTTTTTTTAAGTCATCACAGTAAAATTAAGTTATACATGCATTGTCTAGGTAAACCCATAACAAAGATACAGATCTCAAGAGTTAAATATATCATTTTCCCATATAGTGATATAATAAGCTTTTTAACATTTAAAAGAAAGTTTTTATTTTCTTTTTACCTTTTTATATTTCTCTTCAGTTTTGTATTTGAATGTCAAATTTTCTATTCAGCTCTGGTCTTTTCATCAGAAATAGATGAAATTCACCTATCATTGAATGTCCATCTTTTGCCCTGAAAGAATGCTTAGTTTTGTTGGATTGTTGATTTTAGGCTGCAATCTAAGTCCCTTTGCTTTTCAGAATATCAGGTTCCATGCCTTTTGCTCTTTTAAATTGGACGCTGCTAGGTCCTGGGTAATCCTGATTGTGTCTTTTCTATATTTGAATTGTTCCCTTCTGGCTGCTTGCAATATTTTCTCCGTGATTTGACAATTTTGAAATTTAGCTATGATGTTCTTTGGAGATTTCACTTTGGGGACTCCTTAAGGAGATGATCAATGAATTCTTTCGATAGCTATTTTACCTTCTGGTTCTCGGGCAAACATTCAGTTTTCCTTGATAATTCCCTCAAAGATGATGTCTAGGCTTTTTTATTCATCATGGTTTTCAGGAAATCCAAAAATTCATAGATTATTTCTTGTAGATCCATTTTCTAGGTCAGTTGTTTTTCCAGTGAGGTGTTTTACATTTTCATCTATTTTTTTTTCATTTTGTTGATTTTGTTTGACTGATTCTTGAAGTATCATTGAGTCATTCACTTCCATTTATTCAATTCTAATTTTTAGTGAATTATTTTCTTCAGTTAGCTTTTTTATGTCCTTTTGCATTTGGCCAATTGAGGTGTTTTGTTCATTGCATGTTTTTTCACATGTCACAAATTCTATTTTTCAAGAAGTATTTTCTTTTTCATATCTATTTTGTAAGGAGTTCTATCCCTTTTCCATTTCATCAAATCTCTTTTTAAGGAGTTTTCTTCAGATAATTTACATTTTTCCTTTTCCATGCCCTCTTGCAAAGATCTCATTTCCTTTCCCAATTTTTCTTCTATCTTTTAAGATTCATTTTTTTTAAAAATTCTGCCAAGAGAACATGAAAAGGAGACTAACTTACATCACCCTTTGAGCTTCATTTGAACTGATTTGCCATTAGAATCATCAGGGTGTGAGGTCTATTCTTCTCTTTTGCCATAAAAGCTGTCTATGGTCAGAGTTCTTTTTTATTTTTTTGCTCATTTTTTTTTTAAGGTTTAGGTCTGTTCTTAAGGCAAAGGAGTGCCATCCAATAGCCACTTTAGTTTGCCCTTGGTCTGGTGTTGCTGACTGGATTATATGTGGTCAGCTCCCATATTCTGGGGTTCAGGGGCTCAGAATATTGCCTAATTTATATATATATATAATATAATATTTATATTGCCTTTATTTTTATATATATGCTTTGGGTATCTTTTAGCTAATCTGCAGATTCACTGGCTTATAACCAGGACAGAGTAGCCTAAAATCCTTGCAGTACCTTTCTCATGCTCCTTACCCTAACTCCTTGCCCTAGGCTCCCTGAACTATGATCTGGACTTGGTAGCCTTTCTTCTCCTCTCTACCCTCCTACTTCCCCTCTCCCCCACCTCCCTGTCTGATTGAAACAGACCTTTTCCAAAGTATCTAATTCTGGAAATTTGTTGAATTCCAAATATTTGTGGGTTCTATAACTCCAAAACCAGTTTAGAGGCTTAATATGCTGTTGATTTGAGGGAAGCTTGAAGGAGGAGGCCAGGTAGAGACTGATCTACTCTCCACCATCTTGGCTCCACCTCCTCAATTCTAGTTTTTAAAGAGTTGCTTTCTTCAGAAAAAAAAAATTTTCCCTCCTTTTTCCAAGCTGTTGACTTTCTCATGCATATCTCTCATTTCCTTTCTCATTTTTTCTCCTACCTCTCTTATTTGCCTTTTAAAGTCTTATAAGAACTTCCAAGAAGCTTCACTGCTCCGGAAATCAATTCATATTACTCTGAGATTTCTTCTGTCCACATTTTATCCTCCTCTGAGGTGTGTTTTGCTCTACTCTGTCACCATAGTAGCTTCCTATGGTCAAGGTTCTTTTCAGCTTCTTATTTGTTTTCTTTCTTTCTTTTTTTTTTTTTTTTTGGTACTTCCTCTTTTTTCTTTTTTCTTTTTACCTTTTATGATTGAGCTGTACTCCTCATCTCTCTTCTTTCTCTTTTCAGGAAATAGCCTGATTTTCTAGGGTTTTCCTAGTGGAAAATGGAAACTGCTGCACACATTTGTTCCTCTACTGTGCCAGGGCTGAGGGTCTTAGTTGCTGACTTTAAGACCCTCTCACTGGTTTTCCTAGAGTTTGTCTGTGCTAGAGTCAACATTCTTGTCACCTCAGTGAGACTGACTTGTCTTTAAGTTTTTCCAGTCTACCTTGAGCTGAAGAATGGTTTCATTCCATCAAATTCTATTCAAAGTCTTGATTTCATGTGATTTTCAAGGGGAACTTGAAAAGTTTGAACAGCTTTCTGGCTTTATACTACAATCTTGGCTCCCTACAAAACTATTTAGACATTATTTCCCTTAGCTTCCCAAACTCTGAGAAACTTATTCTTCCCTCTCTCTCCCTCTCTCTCTCTCTCTCTCTCTCTCTCTTTCTCTCTCTCTCTCTCTCTTTCTCTCTCTCTCTCTCTCTCTTTTTTCACAGAGAACAATTCTTTCATATGTCTCTTTGTGCCTTTGTAGTGGCTGGCCCACATGTCTAGAGTTTACTTATTCCTTATCTCCCCTCAACATGGCTTTCTCTTTGACACAGAGTTGAAACAATAAAGAAATGTGTACTTCTCATATGATCTTATATTGACCACTTTATATTAATTTATATTTTTTCACTTCATATTTGTGCTGCATATATTTAAATATGTATTTGTAATTATCCTGAAAATAAAGATTATCTTTTTTCCCCTTTGTCCTTTTATCCATATCATCTAGCACAGTTCTTGGTACAAAGTAGGCATAATAAATATTTAATGATTGATTAATCACTCCTCCATCTGACTTCACTTTTCATGTCAGTGATAGCATCATTTTTTGCTTTTCATGATCAAACCTTTATTATTGTTGACTTTTCCCTTTTCCTGTTGTATCATATTTGCCAAATTCTTGGTGATTCTGCCTCCATATCTTACATGTGTTTCCTCTTCTTGATTTTCATTGTTACCACTTAAGGACAAGATTTTATTAACTCTCCTCTAACATATTTCAATAAATTATTGACATGCTTTCATAAGTTTCATTTTTATCTATTCCCTCCAATTCATCCTTCAAGAAAGTTCTAATATATAAGTTGTTGTTCATAAAACCTCATTTTTTTTTAATGAAAAAACTATTGCCCTTTAAATAAAATTCCTAACTGAAATGCCTAACAACCAAGGCACTTTTTTATGCTACCTTTCTAGCAATATTTTTTATTATTCATAATTTGTATACTACCTGAAAGGCTTTTTGTTTCTTTAATAGATGCTGCTTTCTTTTCCATCTACCTTTGCTCACATTATTCTCTGTATAAAATGACCTTTTATCAGATGTCAACACTTGCATGAATCCTTCCTTGATTAAGGTTATCATTTCTTTTCATTTAATTTAATTTAATTCCATGCTTTGATCAGAATCAGAACTTTTGTTGAATGAGCAAGTATCAAATTTCTCTGTCTATATTTTGCATCAGAATCTGGTGTTTGTTCATAGATCAACCACAGAGTTTTATCGGGGGGAGGGGATAAAATTTTGCTTGATTGCTAATGAAAAACTTTCATGAGTAGATGGCTAATGATGACATTTGGGTCCTAGAAATAATTAGGGGTAAGTACAGGGGATTTCTTACTTAGGAGAAGGGAAGAATAGTGAAGGAACAAATTTGATTCCACAAAAACTTCACAACTACCAAGACTTTAACATGAGGTAGTTGTTTATTTATAGAGATAACAAACTCATGCTGGCCCCAAGGAACAGATTAAAATGTGATTGGGAAATATTTAGCAAAAAATAAAAATAAAAATACAATACATCACAATGTTAGTTTGTGGTTTTTTAAATTAATATGTAGAAATACCAATCTGTTTCTATTTTTTTTGACACCACTCATGTATTCAAACTAAAGGAACACTAGTAGTTATGTGGAGAGAGTAAGGGAGTTAGAGTTAAGAAGACCTGAATTTTAATTGCCTTGTAATTATTTATTAGCCCTATGACCTTAGGAAAAGTCATTCGACAACCATTAACTTCAGTGTTCTCACTCTTATGAGAGAATTATAGCAAAGATAATCAAATGACATTATATATATATATATATATATATATATGTGTGTGTGTGTGTGTGTGTGCATTCAAATTTCAAGCTACTACTTGCAGTGTATATATTTCCAGCAGCACCTACACATCTCAGAACTTCATTTTCCTAACTGCAGAATAAACACATTACAGTAGATGATTTTAATGCATTGTAAGATTTAATCCTGTGACCTCTGTTTTAAGGTGGTTTGTCTTTCAATAATATCCTAATTCATTGCCAGATTTCAAATACTGAGATGGCTGCTGTTTTTGTTAAATCTCTTAAGTTATTTCTGACTATTAATGACCCCATTTAGCATTTTCTTGTGAAGATATTGGAGTGATTTGTCATTTCCTTCTCCAGCTCATTTTTCACAAATCAGAAAAAGAGGTATACAGAGTTCGGTGACTTGCCTAGAGTCATACAGCTAGTAAGTGGCCAAGACCAAATTTGAACTTTGGTTTTTCTTACTCCAGATCTGGCATTCTATCCACTGTACCACCTAGCTGAATATATGTATGTGTGTGTGTGTGTGTGTGTGTGTGTGTGTGTGTGTGTGTGTATAAAGCTAATCTACATACACACACACATACATACACATTCACCTCTTCAGCTTTGTTTCCAAGATAACCAAAGGCATATTTCCTTTTTTAGGTCCTTTTATAAGAACAAATCTTTTTTTATGATTAATGACATCTAACATAGCTATTAAAAACTTGTACCTATATAAGATTTTCCCAAAGTCTTAGTGTAGTTTAAAGTTCTCATACCTTAAAACTACAATAAGTTTTTGGGTTATTGCATAAAAGAATAGTTATCATGGAAATATGGTTATTATAGCTATTTATGTTAAGCACATCTACACTATGAGCCACATAAATTTTTTTTACTGAACAAAACTTAGTTTTATGTCCAAAAATATATTAGTTTGAAAAAGATTTTTTTAATGAAAGATTGCATTTTTATAATTGTCATATGCTAGCCTTTTCAGATTTTAAAAATGGACTCTTTTGAATGGTATGAATGAATGAACATACACTGACATATACATTTTGCTATGGCTTGAAATTGTATATTCACAAGGAAACACTGTTGTGAAAATTTTTCTACCAAGAATAGCAAGGACAACTCATCTATAATTTATATATTGAGAGTTGCAGGAGCAATGATAACTGAAGTGACTTGCTCAGGGCCATACAATTAATATGTATCTGAGTCAAGATTTGAATCCAAATTTTCTACCTAACCTCAATGGCAGACTGAGTCTTCTCTAACAAATTCATCCAAAAATACATGCATGAATAAATCTAGCACTGTATTGGACATATGTTTTTGCAGAGAACATGTTGTTAAATATTTTCCAGCACACACCTAAATACATGCAACACAAATCTAACATATGATGCATATATATGCATGTTTTATTTACATTTATATGTATATGTGTGTGTGTGTATATATATATATATATACACTTGTGTATATATAAGTAGACATGCATGTTCCCTTCTTCAAAACCATGAGAGATAATTCAGAAACAGACAAGCAGAAAAATATGTGAAAGGGTATCCTTTTACTCCAATAGCAGTTAATAATGAAAATAAACCAGATAGAAAGAATGGATACCATATTCTGCTTTAAATCATCTTTATTATGCTTTTTAAAATCTGCTAAAGAATACCTTTACCTGTTTAATATTAGTTCTCAAGTTGACCCAGTCCTTATACTTTCTATGTCCCTTTATTTGTAGTCTTAAGGCTGAAGAATTCTGTGAGTCACATAAAGGAGAGTGATGTTTTCCATTGTAGAACTGGGGGTTAAATCTTTTGCCTAATGTTGGAGTTTTGCTTTCTAACGGGTTAAAATGAATAGGCACTATTTCATAGCTATATTTCCAAAAGTAGAGTTAACTACTGCAAATATGTTAGAATTCTTACAAGGTGCTAAGTAAGTGGAATTGAGGAGACAACGGTTAAATATAATTTAGCATTGATTTAATCCTACAACAAGTAATGGTTTCCTAGTCATGTAATGATTGGAGTATACTTAGTGTGCAGCATATAAGCAAGAAGCTCTCAGGGCCAAAGAGCATTCTGGGAGATTGAGAAGCAGAATGGATTTAGTTGGGCAGAATGAAGAAGACAGAAGAGGTGGCAGACTGTTCTGTGCAGAACACTGAAAGCAAGATCTGGAAGGCCTCCAGAAAGCTCGCCAAGTTCCAAGTAAAGGAAAGAAAAAATAAAGGAACTTGACTTTAACAGCTGGCTGCATTTGAGGTGATTATTACACTGAACTGAAACTAAGGCTGCCTCCAGAATCACTCCCCCCCCCCCAATTGAGAAACCTGCTCACAGAGAAAAATATAATATTAGAGAAAAGAACGTTACACAAATATATGCCATACTTTATAAATCTTCCCTCTATACATGAGCTTAAGAACAACTGTCTATTTTATAGACACACATGAACACTTACACATCCATATTTCCATGCAGATTGTTTGACATAATTTGGTACACAAGTAGCCCCAAGGTCAGAGTGCTAATCCTGAAGTCTAGAATACCAAGTATTCAAATTCTGTCTCAGAGATTAACTGGCTGTCTAGACAATTCACTTTAACCTCCATTTGAATCTATTTTCTCATTTGTAAAATGGGAATAACAATAACACCTATATCTGCTGTAAAAGAATAATTGTAGTTGCAAATTGTTTTTAAGCATTGAAACTGTATAAATGCCACTGATTATTGTTGTTATTGATACTGATAGAGAATAAACCAGGAAGCCAGGAAGCCAGAACTCTGTAACATACATATATATGTATGTATGTGTGTGCAAAATTAATCTACACACACACACACACATACACACACATTCACCTCTTCAGTTTTGTTTCCAAGATAACCAAAAGATTTCCTTTTTTAGATCCTTTTATAAGAACAAATGTTTGTTATGATTAATGACATCTAACATAGCTATTAAAAACTTGCATCTATATAAGATTTTCCCAAAGTCTTAGTGTAGTTTAAAGTTCTCACAACCTAAAACTACATGTCCTTTCTCAGACATAGAAGATATATCACTCTAAGGCATTTAAATTCACACACACACACACACACACACACACATATATATTATGATATATATTATGTATATAACATAGTTGTATACAATATAATAATAAAATATGTAATATTATATTGTATCATCTAAAATATATTATATATGATAATGTGACATACAATTATTAAATATGATATATATTATGTGTTATTATTTTCTTTTGGCAGGCAATGGGTTAAGTGCCTTGCCCAGGCTCACAGCTAGTAAGTGTTAAATGTCAGAGGTCAAATTTGAACTCAAGTCATCCTTACTTCAGTGCATTATCCACTGCACCATCTAACTGCCCCTAAGACATTGAATTTAAATGAGAACATTTTTAGTTTCTTTCCCTGGGAGTTCCCTTTAGCACTGAAATCAGAGATCTGTTCTCTATGTCCTATATACACTCTTACTTGCAATTGAAATTCAAAAGCAATTAACAAGAAAAATGACCTGCTCATTCATTAAATGTGACAGATATTGAGGAAAAAGATCTCCCAAGAGAACTAAATAAATTGTAACTTCAAACAGAGAGCTGGATTCATTAAGGTCAAAGCTGACAATTTGTTTTAATTTAGTTAAGAAGTGTCATTTAAACAATATCTGACTTTCTGTTTGTAGCTTATCTATTGGTGTACCAGATGTAAATGAAATGTGCATTTTGTTATGTCTTCTGCAAACTAGTGATTGTTTGATACATTATAATTCCCCAGAATAGCCCCAGAGGCTGCTGCTGCTGCTGCTGCTGCTGCTGCTGCTGCTTCTTCTTCTTCTTCTTCTTCTTCTTCTTCTTCTTCTTCTTCTTCTTCTTCTTCTTCTTTTCTTCTTCTTCTTTTCTTCTTCTTCTTCTTCTTTTCTTCTTCTTCTTCTTCTTCTTCTTCTTCTTCTTCTTTCTTCTTCTTCTTCTTCTTCTTCTTCTTCTTCTTCTTCTTCTTCTTTTCTTCTTCTTCTTCTTAATTTGGGTTCTTGCTGGGTATCTGTTCACTTCTCAGTTGCCTCCATTTTCAAGTTATTTTATATGAAAAGCCCTGAATGAGTTTTGCAGTGTAATGTCACTGTTGTTAAGCAAAGTATATTATTATGACAGAATAAATGGGAAAAAAGAAACAATTATAAGAAATACATCAGCACTTGAAGAAAGAAACTTGATTTGTAAACACTGTTGGGAGGTAATAGATTAAGCTATTTTATCAATCAGTATAAAACATGTAAATCTTTCTAAAGAAAGTTCCATATGTGTGACCTTTCCCTTTCAGACTTCCTGGAATTTTCAGGTATAATACTGAAAGAGATAATGTAGCTATTAGATAAAACATTGAGCTTTTATCCATGCAATTTTAGAGAAAAGTTAAGGACATTTTAATCATGTGTAAGCATATGATTCATTTCATATTCTCCACAGTCTCCAGGAACAATATGTAAGTAATATGATATTAATGTTATTTTAGCTTAAATCATATCAAAACTTGGGTAAAGATACTATTTTATAATGTATACAAATTCTGTGTCAATTTTGGTGGTTATTTATAACAAGTAATTTGGTTCTATATTTTATAAAAAATAATATTTTGGATGGTCTAGATTAGTTAATAATTGCATTTAAGAAAATAATTCCATTTTCATTAATATTGTAAGAAATAGCATTATTTAGTTTTTACAGTTATAAAAATTAAAATGGTTAAATAAAATAAATTAGGAAATTGAAACCCACAGGGACATTGGAGGTGTCTAGAGTGAAAGATATCTCACCCAAAATAGAATAAGAATGTAAGCTCCTTAAGAGCATGGACTGGGTTTTATAAGCAGAGGAGCTGGCCTGAAATTTGAAAAGAATCTTTTATTCTTTTCCCCTACCTTTCCACTGTTATCTTCCCCTTCTAGAATAGAAGCTCCTTAGGAGCAGGGACTGGATTGAGTGAGAACCACACAATGCTATTAAGCATTTGATAGCCTAGGCTTTCTTACCTCATTTTTAGAAATTGTGTCTTAGAAACCCCAGGAAATTGGGGAAAGAGTCAGGGAATTGGGGAGAGGAGCTTACATTCAGGAATAAAAAATATAATTTCCATTGCCTATAGGGGTGTGTCTCTATCTAAAACAATACTTTGTATGTCAGTGACTTTTCCACTCCCCTGCCTCCACCCACCAAAATCGTCATTTCCTATACAACATATCAGGACTTGCACAAAGAGTGGGTGGGGGCCATTCTCTCTCCAAGCTTATCTATTAATAGAGTATGGTCCAATTACTATTTAGCCTCATGTGCTTGGGACCTCAGTGCATCAACTCAAGCCTCAGCCCATTACAAGTGACTGTATCTTTTCTCATGAGAAAGAAGTAAACTTCTACACTCATACTTGTACTTTATTATCTTAGTGATTTTTACTATTCCACACAATATTATGACATATTTATTCTATGAAGGAATTGAGAAATAAGTAGGGGAGGAAGCTGTTCCATCAATTTATGTGGATGAATAATGAAACAACTCACATTTATATACTTTAAGCATTACAAAGCACTTTACAAATATCATCCATCCTCACCACAATCCTGAGAAGTATATCAATACTATTCTAGTTTTACAAAAGAGACACTGAGGCAAGCAGAGATTTAAAGTAACTTGTGTAATGTCATATAGCTATTAAGTATATGAGACTAAATTTGAATTCAAGTCATCCTAATTCCTGGTTTAATAACCACTTGTTCATGGCTTTCAAAATCATGAATTCTTTAATAATTATGAGTGTAATCAGCCACCAACCACTGCATGTCTCAAGCTATTTATGTCACTCAATAACATATCTTGCAAAAAAAACTATACTTCACATTCTCAACTATTTTAACTATGATTCTAACACAAGTAGAATTGTTATAATTGTTATATAATTTTTCCTTTTATTATTTTACTTGGTTTTGTCTTAGGATCATCTTTTGATTGATATCAGTTGTACTATAGTTTTGAGTTCCAGGTCTGTGTAATCTTACTTTTGAAATGTTATTTCTTCCCTTATTTATACTAGTGGCAAACTCAATACATCTCTCTCATATCTCAATAAATATGACCATAAACATGAAATAAGTTATGAGATTAATAGAATTTTGGGTTAGAAATTATGAAGACAGTGTCGAGTTTAAAGATAGAATACAGGAATGTCCCTCAGAAACAACAATAAATCAAGTCTCTAAATGGATTCTGGATAATCAGAATCCACAAAAATTGAGTTTAAGATAACATAGAAGGGAGGATTCCAGGAAGATGGTGGAATAAGTCAGTAAATTGAAAGCTCTCCCAATTTCCTCCACAAATAAAACAAATTTGTACTTAGGGCAAACATAGATTGGTGAAAAATCAAGAAGACTTAGGGCAGAAAAAAGTCCTCCTGAGACAACCCAAGATCTGAAGAAAAACCCTGTGCTAGGGATTAACCCATGTAAAGTACAAAGAACTCTGAGCTATCTTTGCAGAAACATCAATTGGGGACAACTCAGGCTACCTGGATGTGACTGGAGCTTCTACAGGAACCACAAAAACTTTAATCTGCTGGACTGTTTGTGGAGTTCAGGACTGAGTCTTGGAAGGCCAAGGAAACCGCTAATTAGGAATGCCAGGCATAGCTGTACTACTGAAAGAAGGAACCAGTACTGGGGGAATGCAGAAGCAGCAGTGCAGGGATACTGCTGGCTGTAGGCACTTGATAGAAAGTGAAGTTCTTGGTTTGGGGTTCCTGTTCAGAAGTAAGAACTGAAGTGAAGCTTGAAGCACCATCTTCCCACTCCATGATTATAAATGCTTACATTAATAACCCTTATTTAAAAAAAAAAAAGCAGCAAAGAAGAAAGAATGCCACCATTGAAGTATATCATAAGAACAGGAAGATTAAGGTTTATCTTCAGATGATACTTTAGTAATAATAATAATAATAATAATAATAATAAAGTTTCTATTCCAAAGAATAACATGAAATTGCTCCTTGCCCATAGAGAATTTGTAAAAGAACTCAAAAAAGAATTTAAAAATCAAATAAGAGACACTAAGGGGAAACTAAAAAATAAAATAAAAAAAGAAACTACCTAAGAAAAACCAGAAGATTATGGAAAAAAGTAAATCAACTAGAAATGGAGCTAAAGTCTCAAAGATGAAAATATTTTTTTGAAAATTAGAATTGGACAAGAGGAAGCCAGGAAAGCTATGAGCCCAAGAAACAATGATGCTATTAAAAATGAGAAAATAGAACAGAATATGAAACTCTTATTTAAAAAATGACAGATGTGGAGAACAGATCAAAAAAAGAAAATATAAGAATAACTGGACTGCCAGAAAATTGTGACTAAAAAGAGAACTTTAAAACAATAATGCAGGAAAGAATCCAAAAAACATTGTTCTGGAGTGATAGGTGAGGGGAAAGAAGAAATAGAAAAAAAAAAAAAAAAAAACAACTACCAATAATCACCTGAAAGAGATCTTTTGTGGAAAACTTACAGAAATATTACTCCTAATTTTGAAACCCTGAGATCAAAAAGAAGGTTTTGCAAGAAACAAGAAAAACACAAATCAAATATTCTGAAGCTACAATAAGAATCATACAAGACTTATCAGCAGCTACAAGAAAAACCACAGGTCCTGGAATAATATCTAATAATGATCAAAAGAAGTAGGCTTGTGACCAAAAATATCATATCTAACAAAATTACCCATAATTTTGAATGAGAAAAAAATCAACAGTCAAAGACCTTGCAGATTTTCAGAACTTTCTATCAATCAAACACAAACATAACAGAAAATTTAACACTTAAGAGTCACTATCAAAGATTGATTTTAAGGAAATCAACATGAACAAACTCTTTAAACATGGACAAATTGTTTATTTTTTCCCAAGGGAAATGTAAGTTAGAAATTCAAATAATCCATGAACTACCTCCTGAAAGAATCCCCCAAATGACTCACTGTAAGGATTATTGTAGTTAAATTTAAAAATTATCAGATATAGGAGACAATATTATAAGCAGCCATTAAAAAACAAGTCAAATCTTTAAGAACTACAATTAGAATTACTCAGGATTTTGCACCTTCCATACTAAAGTATGAGAGAGAGTGGAAAATGATATTCCAGAAGGCAAAGAAGTGTGGACAATAACAAAAAATCAACTACTTAGCAAAATTGAGCATTATAATATAGGGGGAAAGATGGAAAGCCAACAAAATAGGGGTTTTTTGATCCTTTCTAATGAAAGACCAGAACCGAACAGAAAATTTGATTTTCAAATACAAGACTCAAAAAAGCATATAAGGGTAAAGAGCCAAGAAAAATGTGGAGTCAGAGCCAAGATGGCAAACAATACACAGGTCTTTGGGCTTTTCCTAATTTTCCTCAGATCAAAAGCACATCAAGCCTCTGAACAGATTTTGGAATGATAAAACCCAAAAATATTTGGGAAATAACAAATTTCCATCAAAAGATGTTTTGAAAGAACTTCAGGAAAGATCTGTCTCAATCAAGCAAGGGAGGAAGTAGCCCAGTGCAAACACAGCACGGAGACATTGGTTGAAGAGACCTCCACTGGGAGTCAGAGAGCTAAAATACAGCAATGTTCACTACTCTATTCTAATTCAAAAGCCAGTTGATCAGCAGAATAGCTATGAGACCGCTAACAAAAATACAGAAGGCAAATAGTGAGCCTCTGAATCCAGTATAAAAAGCTGTTTTTGTACATCACTACACAGCAGAAGGAAGCTAGGGCAGAATGAAGCCACTGTTGCCTATAGAGGAAGCTTGGGACAATCTCCCCATTTCTGTGAGAGCAGACCTCAACCTTTAGAAATCAACAAAAAAGCAAAAAGAGCTTTGACCATAAATAGCTTTTATGGAAACAAGGAAGAACAGACCTTAACCCTTGAGGACACTAGAGGCAAAAAGTCTCAAGATAAAGCAGCAAACAATGATATAAATTTATGGGGAAAACTTTACCCAGTGTAAACTTTGCCCTGGCAGCAAGCAATAGTAGATCATCAGAGAAGCTATAAACACAGGGGATAATCCCAAAACACTGGGATCTCTTGAGGCCTGACCACACCCAACCAACACCCCAGAGTGACTCAGCACGTTCTCAGAGTTTCTGAGACTGACCACTGTGCAGGGAGCGCAGCCATTGCTGTTCCACTTATGCTTCATTGCTACCTCCGGTATTCAGTAGAGGAAGCTTGGTAATATCTTACTGCCCAATAAGCAGACTGCATTTGTTTTTTTTTTTTTTTTTGTTTTTTGTTTTTTGTTTTTTTTGTTGTTGTTGTTGTTGTTGTTGTTTTTTGGTTGTTTGTTTTTGTTGATTCTTTTTTGTGAAAATGAGCAAAAAATTAAAGTGAATTCCAATTATAGATAGCTTCTATACGGATAGAGAGCAGACTTCAAATCTGGAGGAGACTAAAAACAGACTGTCTCCAGATGAATCCCCAAAGGGGGATATGATCTGATCCTCAGCACAGAAGACTCTCATGGAAGAAATTTAAAAGGTTCTTACAAGAGAGCTAAAAGATAAATGGCAAAAGGAAAGATAAGGTTGGCAAGAGGGCCTGGATAAGTCATCCCACACATTTAAAGATAGAGTGGACAAAGTATTCAAATCCCTGAAAAACAGAATTAGTGAATTGGAAAAAGAAAATAGCTGTCTAAAAAATAAAATTGGCAACTCACTTAAAAACTCAATTGAACAATTACAAAAAGAAATAAAAAAGTAAATGAAGAAAATAATTCCTTAAAAATCAGAATTGAAAAAAATGGAAGTGAATATCTCGAAAAGACACCAAGAATCAGTCAAGAAAAACCAAAAAAATGAAAA
This sequence comes from Antechinus flavipes, assembly GCF_016432865.1. Classification (NCBI taxonomy): domain Eukaryota; kingdom Metazoa; phylum Chordata; class Mammalia; order Dasyuromorphia; family Dasyuridae; genus Antechinus; species Antechinus flavipes. Next base: position 401,910,879 of record NC_067400.1, read on the forward strand.
AATGGAAAAAAAATGTTAAATACCTACTTGGGAAAACAACAGATCTGGAAAATAAATCTAGGAGAGATAATCAGAAAATTATTGGATTTCCTGAAAATTATGATTAAAAAAAAGAGCCTAGACAATATTTTCCAGAAAATCATCAAAGAGAACTGCCCTGATGTTATAGGAAAAGAGAGTAAAATAGACATTGAAAGAATTCATCAACTACTGAAAGAGACCCCAAAATTAAAACTCCAAGAAATATTGAGACTAAATTCCAGAACTATCAGACCAAGGGGAAAAAAAATACTACAAGCAGCTAGAAAAAAAAAATTCAAATATAGAGGAGCCACAAAAAAGATTACTCAGGATCTCGCCGTGTCCAATTATAGGATCAAAGGGCCTGGAATTTGATATTCATAAAGGCTAAAGAACTTAGTATGCAGCCAAGAATAACTTATTCAGCCAGAATGAGCATCTTTTTCCAGGTAAAAAGAAGGGCATTCAATTAAATAGGTGAGTTTCATCTATTTCTGATGAAAAAACTGGAACTAAACAAAAAATTTGATCTCCAAATATAGGCCTCAAGACAAGCATAAAAAGGTAAAAAAGAAATCTTGGGAATAATTTGTGTTATGAATATAATAAAGAACATGTATAATTTGGTTTTACAGTTATAATGTAAAAAAAGAAACTAAAGGTGGAAAGGAAATAGTACCAGAAAACGGGTAAAGTGGGGGTACTACATTTCACAAAGAGGCAAAGGAAACCTTTTATATCTGAGGAAAGAAGGGAGGGGGACAAACATAGTGTGTATCTTACTGCCATCAGAATTGGCTTAAAGAGAAAAATATTAGACATATTCGATTTACAGAGAAACTTCTCCCATCTCATTGAAAAGTAGGAGGGGAAAAGTGAAAAGGGAAGGAGTAAGCTAAGTGGAAGGGAATACAGAAATTGTGAGGAAAGGGGGTAAGAAGAGAGGAGGAACTCTAAGGGGCGGGGGGAGGGAGAATCCTAAAAAGAGAGGGCTATGAGAGGCAAGTGGTGCTCACAAGTTTAATACTGGGGAGGGGGAAAAGGGGAAAGAAGGAAGAAAAGAATGAACAGGGATTAACAAGATGGCAAGTAAGACAGAATTGGCAATTTTAACCATTAGTGTGAATGGGTTAAACTCCCCCATAAAGTAGAAGAGGATATCAGACTAGATTAAAAGCCAGAATCCTACAATATGTTGTTTACAGGAAACACACTTGAAGCAGGGTGATTCATACAGAGTAAAGGTAAAGGCTGGATCAGAATCTACTATGCTTCAGGTAAAGTAAAAAAAGGAGGAATAGCTATCCTGATCTCAGATGAAGCAAAATCAAAAATTGATCTAATTAAAAGATATAAGGAAGAAAACCATATCTTGCTAAAAGGTAGCATAGATAATGAAGCAATATTAGTATTAAACATATATGCACCAAGGGGTGTAGCATTTAAATTCTTAAAAGGGAACTTAAGAGATCTACAAGAAGAAATAGACAGCAAAACTATAATAGTGGGAGATCTCAACCTTGTATTCTCAGAATTAGATAAATCAAACCACACAATAAATAAGAAAGATGTCAAAGAGACAAATAGAATACTAGAAAAGTTAGATATGATAGATCTTTGGAGAAAACCAAATGGAGACAGAAAGCAGTACACTTTCTTCTCAGCAGGTCATGGAACCTATACAAAAATTGACCATGTATTAGGACATAAAAATCTCAAAATCAAATGCAGAAATGCAGAAATAGGAAATGCATCCAGATCATGATGCAATAAAAATTACATTTAACAAAAACCCAGGGGAAAATAGACCAAAAAATAATTGGAAACTAAATAATCTCATCCTAAAGAATGATTTGGTGAAACCAGCAAATCATAGACATAATTAATAATTTCATCCAAGAAAATGACACTAATGAGATGTCATACTAAAATATGTAGGATGTAGCCAAAAAGGTAATAAGGGGAAATTGTATATCTATAGAGGCCTACTTGCATAAAATAGAGAAAGGAAAGGTCAATGAATTGGGCTTGCAACTAAAAAATCTAGAAAAGGAACAAATTAAAAACCCCCAGTCAAACACTGAACTTGAAATTCTAAAAATAAAAGGAGAGATTAATAAAACTGAAAGAAAAAACTATTAAATTAATAAATAAAACAGAGTTGGTTTTGTGAAAAAATGACAAAATAAATAAAACCTTAATAAATTTTATTAAACAAAGGAAAGAGGAAAATCAAATTGTTAGTCTTGAAAATGAAAAGGAAGAACTCACCACTAATGAAGAGGAAATTAGAGCAATAATTAGGAATTACTTTGCCCATTGTGGTATATGAATGTTATGGAATATTATTGCTCTGTAAGGAATGACCAGTAGAATGAATACAGAGAGGCTTGGAGAGACCAACATGGACTGATGTTAAGTGAGATGAGCAGAACCAGGAGATCATTATACACTTCGACAACGATATTGTATGAGGATGTATTCTGATGGAAGTGGATTTCTATGACAAAGAGACCTAACTGAGTTTCAATGGATAAATGATGGACAGAAACAGCTACACCCAAAGAAGGAACACTGGGAAACGACTGTGAACTATTTGCATTTTTGTTTTTCTTCCCAGGTTATTCTTACCTTCTGAATCCAATTCTCCCTGTGCAACAGGAGAACTGTTCGGTTCTGCAAATATGTATTATATCTAGGATATACTGCAACATATTTAACATATATAGGACTGCTTGTCATCTTGGGGGGGGGGGCGTGGAGGGAGGGAGAGGAAAAAAACGAAACATAAGCGAGTGTGAGGGATAATGTTGTAAAAAATTACCCTGGCATGGATTCTGTCAATACAAAGTTATTATTAAATAAAATAAAATTAAAATAAAAAAAAGAGAATGAAGGACAAGCAACTATAACTTAGGACCTGGTGCATAATAAATAATAAATGCTTGTTAACTCGGAAAAAAAAAGGAATTATTTTGCCCAACTTTATGTTATAAATTCAGTAACTTAAGTGAAATGGAATAATACCTTCAAAAATATAGTTTGACTAGATTAACATAGGAAGAAGTAAATTGGTTAATCCACCCCATTTTAGAAAAAGAAATAGAACAAACTATTAATCGCCATAAGAAAAAAATATGAATTCTACCAAATATTTAAAGAACAATTAACTCCAATGCTATATAAACATTTTGAAAAAATAGGAATTGAAGGAGTCCTACCAAACTCCTTTTATGACACAGACATGGTACTGATTCCTAAACCAGATAGGTTGAAAAAAGAGAAAGGAAATTATAGACCAATTTCCCTAATGAATATTGATGCAAAAATCTTAAATACAATATTGGCAAAAAGATTACAGAAAATCATCCGCAGGATAATACACAATAACCATGCAGAATTTATACCAGGAATGCAGGATGGTTCAATATTAGGAAAACTATTAGCATAATTGACTATATCAATAACCAAATTAACAAAAATCATATGATCATCTTAATAGATGCAGAAAAGGCATTTGATAAAATCCAACATCCATTGAGAGTATAGGAAAAAATGGACTTTAAAATAGTCAGTAGCATCTATTCAAAACCATCAGTAAGCATCATATGTAATAGGGATAAACTGGAACCATCAGTAAGATCAGAAGTGAATTAAGTTTGCCTACTATCACCATTACTATTCAATATTGAATTAGAAATGCTATCTTTGGCAATGAGAGAATAAAAAGAGATTAAAGCAATTAGAGTTGGTAATGAGGAAACCAAACTGTCACTCTTTGCATATGATATGATGGTATACTTACAGAACCCCAAAGATTCTGCTAAAAAGTTATTAGAAATAATCCACAACTTTAGCCAAGTTGCACATAAATCCTCAGCATTTTTATACATCACCAACAAAATTCAACAGCAAGAGATACAAAGAGAAATTCAATTTAAAATAACTGTTGATACTTGGGAATCTATCTGCCAAGAGAAAGTCAGGAATTATATGAGCAAAACTACAAAACAATTTCCACACAAATAAAGGCAGATTTAAACAATTGGAAAAAGAATAAGTGCTCTTGGATAGACTAAGCAAATATAATAAAGATGACAATATTAAAGTAATCTATTTATTTAGTGCTATATCAATCAAACTCTCAAGAAATTTTTTAATAACCTAGAAAAAATAACAACAAAATTCATATGGAGAAATGAAAGGTCAAGTATTTGAAGAGAACTAATAAAAAAAAAAAAATCAAATGAAGGTGGCCTAGCTGTACCTGATCTAAAACTATATTATGCAGCAGTCACCAAAACCATTTCATATTGGCTAAGAAATAGACTAGATGATCAGTGGAATAGGTTAGGTTCACAGGACAAAATAGTCAATAACTATAACAATCTAGTGTTTGACAAACACAAAGATCCCAACTTTGGGGATAAGAATTCACTATTTCACAAAAACTGCTAGGAAAACTGAAAATTAATATGGCAGAAACTAGGCATGAGTCCACACTTGACACTGTACACCAAGATAAGATCAAAATGGATTCATGATTTAGGCATAAAAAAGAAGATTATAAATAAATTAGAGGAACATTGGATAGTTTACTTCTCAGACTTGTGGAGGAGGAAGGAATTTATGACCAAAAAAGAAGTAGAGTTCATTATTGATCACAAAATAGAAAATTTTGATTATATCAAATAAAAAACCTTTTGTATAAACAAAACTAATGAAAACAAGATTAAAAGGGAAGCAATAAACTGGGGAAACATTGTTACAGTTAAAGATTCTGATAAAGGCTTCATTTCCAAAATATCTAGAGAATTGACTCTAATTTATAAGAAATCAAGCCATTCTCCAATTGATAAATGCTCAAAAGATATGAATAGACGATTTTCAGATGATGAAATTGAAACTATTTCTACTCATATGAAAGGGTGTTCCAAATCACTATTGATCAGAGAAATGAAAATTAAGATAACTCTGAGATATGACTACACACTTGCCAGATTGGCTAAGATGACAGGAAAAGATAGTGACAAATATTGGAGGAGATGCGGGAAAACTGGGACACTGATGCATTGTTGGTGGAGTTGAGAATGGATCCAGCCATTCTGGAGAGCAATCTGGAATTATACTCAAAAAGTTATCAAACTGTGCATCCCCTTTGATCAGCAGTGTTATTACTGAGTTTTTATCCTAAAAGATCTTAAAGAAGAGAAAGCAACCTGTATGTGCCAAAATGTTTGTGGCAGCCCTTTTTGTAGTGACCTATCAATTGGAGAATGGTTGGGTAAATTGTGGTATATGAATGTTATGGAATATTATTTTTCTGTAAGAAATGACCAACAGGATGAATACAGAGATGCTTAGATAGACTTACATGAACTGATACTGAGTGAAATGAGCAGAACCAGGAGCTATACACTTCAACAGCAATACTGTATGAGAAATTTTCTGATGGAAGTGAATATCTTCAACAAAGAAAAGACCCAATTCAGTTGCAATTGATCCATGATGGACAGAATCAGCTACACCCAGAGAAGGAACAGTAGGAAATGAATGTGGGTGTAATGACTGCGTATTTAAAATCAGCCGGAGTCAGGAATTCATGTTAAGGGAAAAATCTTCAATCTTTATTGAAGTGAAGAGGTGAATAAGGATTGCGATAGCAATATGGGCAGGAAAGATTGCAATAGCAATATGGGCAGCTGTGACAGGAAGCCAGCTAACAGAGGAAGATCTGAGCTGAAAGGGGCTGTCACAATGGCAATGCAAGCAGTCTCTCCTTCCCCTTCCTTTTCCACTCCCCTGCCTCCACCCACCAAAATCATCATTTCCTATACAACACATCAGGACTTGCACAAAGAGTGGGCGGGGGCCATTCTTTCTCCAAGCTTATATATTAATACAGTATGGTCCAATTACTATTTAGCCTCATGTGCTTGGGACCTCAGTGCATCACCTCAAGCCTCAGCCCATTATATGTGGGCTACTTGCATTTTTGTTTTTCTTCCCAGGTTATTTTAAACTTCTGAATCCAATTTTTCTTGTTCAACAAGAGAACTTTATTGATCTACACACATATGTTATATCTAAGATATACTATAACATATTTAACACGTTTAAGACTGACTGCCATCTAGGGGAGGGAAGGAGAGGAAGGAAGGGGAAAACTTGGTACAGAAGTGAGTGCAAGGGACAATGTTGCAAAAATTACCCATGCAAATGTTCTGTCAATAAAAAGTATAATAAAAGAAAAAAAAATAAAAATAGTTTTCATGAAATGAAAGTAAAAAATGGAATGAAACATCAAAACTCAGTCAAATAAAACCAAAAAAGGAAAATAGAACAAAATGTAAAATACTTCATTGGAAAACCACCACATCTCCTCATAGTATAAATTAATGAGAAATCAAATGTAGGAAACTACATAAAGCAGGTTGTCTCAAACACTTTTGATAGAAAATCTATTTTTGCCCATCTCTTTGAAAAATGAATGTTTTTTATCTGCATGATGACTATCTTTCCTGAAATTTCTCCTTTTTCCTTTGAATATTTCTCCTTTCTTTACTATTTCCTTTCTGACAAAGTTTTTAGTTATGTCTCCTAAGTTGCCACAGAATGTTCCTGATTGACTGTATACTCTAAAAATGTGAGCAGCTTGGTGGTGCAGTGGATAGAGCAGCAGCCCTGAAGTCAGGAGGGCTTAATTTCAAATCTGGCTTCAGGCACTTAATACTTCCTAACTGTGTGACCCTGGGTAAGTCCCCCCAATTGCCTCAGCAAAATAATAATAATAATAATAATAGATAATGTGGGGTATGTTTCTGTATGTATATAAAATTAAATCAGTATCTTTAAAAAAATCAAAGCTGCTAAAGGCAGTCTTATTTTACATTTTAATACATTCATTAGATTTTAGATTCATCTCCCAAATCTGATGCACAGTTATCTGTCCTCTACTGACTGTATTTCTCTCCCAGTCTGTCTCATTTCTCTTAGTAGAGAAAATTTCCCAATATATATAAATGTCAGAGTTTTTTTTTTTTTTTTTTTCTTTTTCAGTTGGGGTGGATGAGAGAGAGAGAAAAAAAGGTAGGATAACAAAAAAGTCATTAAGATATTTTTAATGGAGCTGTGAAAAAAGAAAAAAGAAAAAAAGAAACAGATAAGCAATACAACTTTAAAAGTTTTAATTTGTGTATACTTGAAAAGAAAAACCAAATGCATATAATAGAGTACACAATATCATGCTTTTTTTTTTCTATTCTAGGTATACAGAAAAGGGTATTTTATTTAATATTTAAGTTCAAAATTATTTTCTTTCTTTAATAGGGGATAATAAAGATTATGGAAAAATAGAAAATATCTTTATTACACCTATGGCTATACTTTCAAAAGTAAGAAGAGTGAAGAAGATTGATTATATTATTAGTTCTTTAGTTTAAAAAAATCATTCACTTTATTCAGATCAGTTGCTATCCTATATATTAGCTTTGATATTATCCTGCCTGTTCCTAGTACTCCTAGGACAGAAAACCTATTGCTGTTAGGAAAATCATTAACACGTTTCTGTCTTCATAATGAAAACATATATAACAACTTCATTCTCTTCTTTACCTCCCAAATTCAAAATTTTCAGGCTTCCCCATGCAAAAAGATTTAAGAAGGATGAACAATAATTACAATTTTTAGAATCCTCTGGAGAATTCAGACTCTGAAATGTAAGAGAGTAGAGTCAGAAAGGCTCAATAGAATATAAAGCAGAAAGAACAAAAAATAAAAACAAAACAAAAAGGGGATATATAAAGATAAAGAGCAACAGATACATAGGCAATATTTTACTTGAGGAGCTGAACTGGAATGCTCCATGTAAACAGAAATAGAAAACAATAGAAAATAGAAAACATGGATGGAGATTAAAACATGTTCTCAAATAACATTAATGTTATCTTGTCCATAACTGATATACTTATATATGGCTTCTCCCAGCACGTTATCAGAGTTTGTTATTTCATGCGATCCTTTTCTTTACTATGTCTTTTCTTTGAATGCCCCCTGGGAATTTCTTGGACCTAATGAAATATGTAGAAATGACTGTAAACATTGCTTAAATATACTACTTTTAAATTCCTTCAAAAAAATTATGAGATTAGCTGACAATACTGTAAATAGCAGTGCCTCTTGATACTCTGGGAGCTGGCAATGGTTAGAATGAGGAGTGAAATCCAAGAAAAATTCAAATTTTGGCTTCTGATATGTTTAAAACAAGTAGATCAGAGATGATTCTGGGAAGATAGTGAAGTAGATCAAAAAAAAAATTAATATTCTAAATTTCCTCCACCAAAAAACAGAACAAAGAGGGAATATAGAGTCATGAAAATAAACAAAAATCAAGCTAAAGTAATTGTTCTGTGAAAAAAAAGTCAGACAAAAAGAGTTTTTTCTAAGGCAACCTAAGGAAAGAACTGAGATTTACCTTAAGTGAAACACAGACACCTCAAAGACAAGTCTTCAGAATCAAAAACCAAAAAAAAATCCCTTGGACCAGCTGGGTTTGGGAGGCAGCTTTAGGCTCAGACACTTTTATCTCTTGGACTATCAATGGGATAGTGAATCCCATTGTCAAAGGACAGCAAGCACAATATGCTGACCACATGAGTTCTGGGAGGTGCTGCCAGGAAGAAGGAGCTACCATACTGGTGAACTCACTAGCAGAGGGACAGGCACCCTGCAGGCTGTGGGTACTTGCAGGATAGCAGAATCCTTGGTTTCTTTTCCAGGGAAGAAAGAATTTCTGTGGTTTGCAGCCAAGAAAAGGACTGCACAGAGTAAGATCACAGATGAGAAGTGATTCATGGTTCTAGTGTTGACATAGAAGTGGAGAGAAAAGTGCAAAGTTCAGCTCCAGGACAGACCAGAAAATAACAGTAAGAAGAACCTGAGGTGTGAGGTATTACTCCCCATACTTTAGGAGTAGAAAATTTTCATATTAATAGATGCTAAGGATAAATAAAAAACAAACAAAAAAAATGAGTGAATAGATAGATAGTAGATAAAAGTGACCACTGTCATAGATAACCCAACCATAGAAAAAATAGTATGATAATTGAGAAGATCAAGCTTAAAAATATTTCCCAGAATAACTTAAAATGGACTTAAAAAATCAAAGAAGAAAGAATGAGGAAAAGTTAGGCAGAAAAGAAAAATCCAAGAAAATTATGAAAAGAAATTCAATCAACCTGAAACAGAGAAACAAAACCTTAAAGGAAAAAAATAATAATAATTCCTTGAAAATTAGAATTGTGCAAAGGAAAATTAATGTTGTTCAAAAACATTAAAAAATCATGAACAGAAATCAAAATAATGAAAAAATTGAAGAGAAGTGAAATGTCTCATCAAATTGATGAGATCTGGAAAACAGATAAAGTAGAAATAAATATAAGAATAGTCATACTGATTGAAAATTATGATTTAAAATAATCTTGATATTACATTACAAGGAATTATCAAGGAACATTGCCCAGGAGTCTTACAAAAAGGCAAAGAAAAAATAGAAAAAAATCCAATGATCACTATCTGAAAGAGATTCCAGGAGGAAAATTTATGACACTTCATGATCAGATTTCAAAGCTCCCAGATTAAGCTGAAATTACTGGAAGCCACAAGAAAAAAAAAAAGTCATAGAGCTATTATAAGGATTACACAAGATCTAACTATGGTGTTGAAGGACTATTGGTTTTTGAATATTATATTTTATAAAGCAAAAGAGCTGGGATTGCTACCAAGGGTAACTTACCCCCAAAAGTTAAATATAATTCTGAATGGAACAAAAAGGAAATTTAACAAATGGAAAGACTTAGGATTTTGTGACAAAATGACAGAATTTGAGGGAAATTTTGATAAATAATATATAACAGAAGAAATATAAATATTAAAGGCCAATTACAAGGGACTCAATAAGGTCAAATTGTTTACTTTGTTCTACATGACAATATAAGTTCTTTTATGAATGGCATTTTTGTTTAGGTAGTTTGAAAGAAAGGCTTGGCTGAGCTAAGCATCATGTGATTATTCTTTAAAAAAATAAAATCAAACTGTTAAGGGGGAGATAAAAAGGAAAAAAATATCTCATGTGAGGCAAAAAATGAAGAAAAAATGTTAAAGAAGCTAGTAGAGAGTAGGGCAGGTCATGCTGAAATCTTACTCTTATTGAGAATGGGTTAAAGAGGGAGCAACATACACATATGTGTTTGGTATACATACATATATGTGTGTGTGTGTGTGTATATATATATATATATATATGGTCTTCCAAATTCAATAAAAAGAATGGAACGAGATTGGGAGAGAAGATAAAAAAAGGGATTCTTGGGAGCATGGAAGTGATGCAAGATACAGAGTAGAAGTAAAGTATAGGTTGAAGGAATGATAAGAAAAGGGTGAAAAGAAGAGTGACAGAAAATGTAAGGGAAAGATACAAAAAGTTATTATAACTTAGAATGTGAATAGGATGAATTCATTCATAAAATGAAACAGAAAAAAGGTCAACAATTTGAACTCAAGAATATTGCTTTTAAGAAATGTCACAACATCTAACTCAGTTTCAATTGATCAAGGATGGACAGAAGCAGCTACACCCAAAGTAAGAACACTGGGAAATGAATGTAAACTGCTTGAATTTTTGTCTTTCTTCCCAGGTTATTTTTACCTTCTGAATCCAATTCTTCCTGCACAACAAGAGAACTGTTTAGTTCTGCACATATATATTTTATCTAGGATACACTGCAACATATTTAACTTGTATAGGACTGCTTGCCATCTGGGGGAGGGGATGAAGGGAAGGAGGGGAAAAGTCAGAACAGAAGTGAGTGCAAGGGATAATGTTGTAAAAAAATTACCCAGGCATAGGCTCTGTCAATAAAAAGTTATTTAAAAAAAGTCTTAGGGAAAAAGAAAAAACACTGGGAAATAAGTATGAACCACAACATAGATTTCCACTCATTCCTGTTATTGTTTGCTTGCTCTTCTCAGGTTATTTTTACCTTCTTTTTTAAATCCAATCTTTTTTTGTACAGCAAGATAACTGTATTAATATGTATACATAGATTGTATTTAACATATGCTTTAACATATTTAACATGTATGGGACTACCTGCCCTCTAGGGGAGGGGGTGGAGAGAAGGAGGGGAAAAAATGGAACAGAAGTTTTTGCAAGGGTCAATGTGAAAAAATTACCCATGCATATTACCATGCTTTGGGGGAAGAAATGGGCCAATGGGTTGAGAAAACTATGGAAAGACTTGGACTTATGAAGGAAGATGTTTTTCACTCTCAGAGAAACAGAGAACAATTGGAAAGAAGCATAGTGCAGTATTATATGTATGTGTGTATAAATATATATGTTTGTATTTGGACATGATCATATATGCATGTGTGTAAGTACATATATGTTTGTTCATGTGCTTTTTATCTGTAAGTATGTATATGTATACATATATACGTGCATTATACATACTTATGTGTGTATGTGCCCATGCTTCTTTGTATTTATATTCAGGTATAATTCTAACCTTCTTGGGGTTTGTTGAAGAAGAGGAAAAATAAAGTAAAAAATACCTAGCAGAGAACAAAAGGATGCCTACAAGGAAGTAAAGAAAAAATGGACACCTCTGAATGCAATGTGCAATATTTATTTTCTAGATTCTTTTGAAATGGAAATTGATTGTTTTATATTTTGAATCCTCTCTTGTGTGATGTTGTACACATGATTTTTTTTTCCTTTTCTTATTTTATATTTAAGTTTTAAGTAAAGTAATTTCTTTAAAAAGCTATATGAGTCTATCATGGCAATCACACTTAGCATCCCTTCTCCTTGACTCCAATTCTTCCTTGTTTACAATTAAGTGAGTAGTCACACATTGTTTCGACAAGTTAGTACCAGCACACTTAAGTTGTTCATGTGCATGGCAGAGAACCTAAGCTTTTGCCATGTAGGTGAGTCACCCATACATTCCTGAGCTAAATGTTCTGCTATATAGTATACAAACACAATTATAATCCATGAATTTGGCCTCATCAACCATGGGATGATCAAAACAGATTTTTTGTTTTATTTTGTTTTCTCTTGGGTAATTCTGGTTTGTATAATGAAAACTAAATTCCTCCAAACAACAAAAAGTAGGACTCTAAACAACTAAAATGTTATCTGTCCCTGAAGTACTTCATAGTTTCCAATAAAAATGAATATAACAGCCAGAGATACTATAAAAGTAAAAAAAGATAAATCAGGGCTCTCTTCTGTGTTATCTAAATTTAAAGGGACTTATTAGCAATTTTATTCCTTTATTTGATAGAAAAAACAAAGCAACCAAAACATACAAAGAAGTGTAGTATCTACTTAGTAAAAAGAATTAGTTGAAACAGGGAGTTCCTATTTAAAAAAAAAAAAAAAAACTGTCTTGAAATTTCTATGGTACCATTGCTCATAGTAGCTTGGTATCTCCACAAATAGGAGTCTCTTTCATAGGCATCTATCTTTAAATGATGTCCCAGAGTTTCACATTCCAGAAAGCTCTGCTTTCTGCAGTTTTAGTCTTTCTCTGATTTCTGATTGAGTTTTCCTACAGAACTGACTTAAGTAACACTTTTAATATTGCTTGCCTGAGTTCCATTTTTGTGGCATAAATTTGATAATTAGCTAAACAAGTAATGTCCATCCTAATTTTAATTTGTTAAGCATCCTTTAATAACAAAAGTGTTTTGTAATCACTGGGGTTGGTATTTTTTTCTTCTTGAATTATCTAAAATAGATGAAATATACTTTGTTTCTAAATGTCTTCTTATGCTTGCAATTATTCTTAAATCACTCTCCCTTTTTATATATAGAGGGAACAAAAGAGAGTCACCAAATTCTGTTGACACCATGAAATTCTTGGAAATTTCTCAATTCCCAATTAAATACCCTGCTGAAATTTTTATTGTAATTATTTGTGGGTATGGACTAATTTTTCTTTTATTTGTTTATTTTTAATGGAAGTTTTTTTTTTTTAATAAAGCTTTTTTATTTTCAAAACACATTCATAGATAGTTTTTTAACATTCAACCTTGTGAAAACCTTGTGATGCAACTTTTTTCTCCCTCCTTTCCCCGACTCCTCTCCTAGATGGCAAATAATTCAAAATATGTGCAATTTTTCTATACATTTCCACAATTATCATGCTGCACAAGAAAAATCAGATCAAAAAGAGAAAAAAAATAGGAAAGAAAAGAAATTGCAAGCAAACAACAATAAAAAAGTGAAAATACTATGTTGTGATCCACATTCAGATGGACTAATTTTTCCTAAAAAGTCTGCCTACATTGTACAGTAAATCAGATCACTTGAAGAAGTGGATACCATCACAAAAGGAAAAGGGGAATTTCTGCACTGAGGCAATGTAGATCTCACCAAGATCTATGTTTATGTTGACAGGATTTGATGGGGTAAGAATTTGAAACAATTGTTTGATTATTTTTATATATTTATTTATTTTGACCTAGAAGGATTTCTAATTTCACTGTCATGGTGCATGACATATAAAGAAATGTAATCTACCAATGCAGTATCAGTTAAGGTCATAAAGAATTGAAGATGCAATAGCATACACAAAGGAAAAAATTTTGTGCCGAGCCAAGTAGTTTCACTGTATCTGAATTAGAACTTTAGTCCAGTATTTCCTAACTGTCAGAACAATGCCTTCTCTTTTGTTTGGTCTAATGTGAGAGTTAATGTTATTTTTTTTTTAAACGCAGAGTACTATTCTAATAAATTCCTGAATTCTCCTTATCATTAGCTGATAAAATCCTTTATTATTTATATAGCCAATACAGAAGTATCTGATTTCACCTTGAAATTATTTCATATTTAAAATATATGGATTCTATATTTTTAAAAGGCCATGGCGGTATACCTAAAACAAAAATAGCTGAGAAAATTATAAAGCAATCTCCCTAATGAAATATTGATGCAAAAATCTTAAATAAAACATTAGCAAAGAGATTACAAATAATCATCCCCAGAACAATACACCATGACCAAGTAGGATTTATACTAGGAATTCAGGGCTATCTCAATATTAGGAAAACTATTAACATAATTGGCTTTTATCAATTGGAGAATGGGTTGGACTGTTGTAAATTAGAGTAAATTCTCTAAATATTTTAGAAATGAGGCTTTTATAATACCCTTTGGTTATAAAAATGTTTTCCCAGTTTACTGCTTCCCTTCTAATCTTCTCTGCATTAGTTTTGTTTCTATAAAAACTTTTTAACTTAATATAATCAAAATTATCTATTTTATGATCAATAATGCTCTCTAGTTCTTATTTGGTCACAAATTCCTTCCTTCTCCACAAACCTGAAAAGTAAACTATCCCATGTTCTTCTAATTTGTTTATAGTATTATTCTTTATATATAGACCTTATCTTGTTAAAAAGTGTTAGGTGTGGGTCTTTCTGCCATACTAATTTCCAATTTTCCCAGCAGTTTTTATCAAATAGTGAATTCTTATCCTTTTTGGGGCCTTTGGATTTGTCAAATACTAGATTGTTATAACCATTGGCTATTTTGTTTTGTGAACTTAACCTGTTGCACTGATTAACTTCTCTATTTCTTAGCCTGTACCAAATGGTTTTGATGACCGCTGCTTTATAATATAGTTTTAGATCTGGTAGGCTAGACTACCTTCATTTGCTTTTCTCTTCATTAATTCCTTTGAAATTCTTGACTTGTTGTTCTTCCAGATGAATTTTATTGTTATTTTTTCTAGTTCAGTAAGATAGCTTTTTTGAAGTTTGATTGGTATAGCATTAAATAGATAGATTAGTTTAGGGAGTGTAATCATTTTTATTATATTTACTTGACCTATCCACAAGCACTTGATATTTTTCCAGTTGCTTAGATCTGACTTTATTTGAGTGGAAAGTGTTTTGAAGTTATGCTTATAAAGTTCCTGACTTTCCCAAATATTTTACAGTATCAACAGTTATTTTAAATGGAATTTTTCTTTGTATCTCTTGCTGTTGGATTTTATTAGTGATGTATAAGAATGCTCATGATTTATGTGGATTTATTTTGTATCCTGCAACTGCTAAAGTTGTGGATTATTTCTAATAGCTTTTTAGTTAATTCTCTGGGGTTCTCTAAGGATACCAGCATGTTTGCAAAGAGTGATAATTTGATTTCCTCATTACCTATTCTAATTCCTTTAATCTCTTTTTCTTCTCTTATTGCCAAGGCTAGCATTTATAATACAATATTGAATAGCAATGGTTATAGTGGGCAACTTTATTTTGCCCCTGATCTGATTGGGAATGCTTCTAGTTTGTCCCTATTACATATGATACTTGCTGATGATTTTCAATAGATGCTACTGACTATTTTAAGGAAAAAGTCTATTTATTCCTATATGCTCTAATGTTTTTAATACTAGTGGGTGTTGGATTTTATCAAATGATTTTTCTGCATCTGAGATAATTATATGGTTTTTATTAATTTGGTTATTGATAGAGTCAATTATGCTAATAGTTTTCCTAATATTGAACCAGCCCTGCATTCCTGGTACAAATCCTTCTTTGTCATAATGTATTATATTGGGGATGATTCTTTATAATCTCTTTGCAAATGTTTTATTTAAGATTTTTGCATCAATGTTCATTAGGGAGATTGAGCTATAATTTTCTTTCTCTGTTTTCAATTTTCTTGGTTTAGGTATCAGTACCATGTCTGTGTCATAAAAGGAATTTGGTAGGACTCCTTCAATCTCTATTTTTTAAATAGTTTATATAGCATTGGATTTAATTGTTCTTTAAATGTTTGGTACAATAAACATGTAAATCCATCTGATCCTGGGGATTTTTTCTTAGGGAGTGGATTAATAGCTTGTTCTATTTCTTTTTCTAAAATGGTACTAGTTAACCTCTGTTAATCTGGACAACCTACATTTTTTAAGGTATTCATCCATTTCATTTAAGTTATCAAATTTATTGGCATAAAGTTGGGCAAAGTAACTCCTGATAATTATTTAATTTCCTCTTCATTGGTGGATAGTTCTCCCTTTTCATTTTTGAGACTAACAATTTGATTTTTCTCTTTCTTTTTTCTAATCAAATTAATTAAAGGGTTTTTTTTTCTATTTTGTTGGTTTTTTCATAAAATCAATGCTTAGTTTTATTTGTTAGTTCAATATATTTTTTTTTTTTAGTTTCAATTTTATTGAACTGTTCTTTTATTTTTTAGAATTTCAAGTTTGGTATTTGATTGGGGGATTTTAATTTGTTCTTTCTCTAGCCTTTTTAGTTATAAGCCCAATTTATTGATCTTCTTTTTCTCTATTCTATGCAAATAAATATCTAGAGATACAAAATTTTCCCTTATTACCACTTTGGCTGCATTCCACAAATTTTGGTAAGACATCTCTTTCTCTTGGATCAAATTAGTGATTGTGTCTTTGATTTGCTGTTTCACACATTCATTCTTTAGGATGAGATTATTTAGTTTCCAATTTCTTTTTGGTCTATTTTCCCCTGGCCCTTTATTGAATGTAATTTTTATTGCATCATGATCTGAAAAAAATGCATTTTTCACTTTCTGTTAGAGTTCTGGAATGGCTGTCTCGCCTTATATGTGAACCTTCTGAAAGAATGGGATTATGGGTTTTCTCCCATAGTGCTCTCTGGCCCAAAGAGCTTTAAGGTGTGGCGTAGAAAGTGTACTTTTTGAAGCTAGCATACTTGTGGAGTCCAATGAGTAAAGGTGGGAACACAAGCCTTGTCTTGATTAGTTCTACTTAGTACCTTGTTTCAGGTTCTGGCCAAAACAACTTCTTGTAAGATTAGATCAACTCTAATTACTTAGCAGTTAGTAAGGATTCCAACTACTTTCTGCCTTTCTGCATTTGATTTTGAGGTCTTTATGTCCTAATATATACATTTTTGTATAGGTTCCATGAACTGTCAAGAAGAAAGTCTATTTCTTTCTGTCTCCATTCAATTTTCTCCAAAGATCTATCATATCCAGTTTTTATTTTTTAGTATTCTATTTACCTTTTAATTCCTTTCTTATTTATTTTGTGTTTTGATTCATCTAATTCTGACAATGCAAGACTGAGATCTCCCACTATTATAGTTTTGCTGTCTATTTCTTTTTGCAACTCTCTTAACTTCTCTTTTAGGAATTTAGATGCTACATCATTTGGTGCATATGTTTAATATTGATGTTGCTTCATTATCTATGGTACCCTTTAGCAAAATAGAGTTTCCTTCCTTATCTCTTTTAATTAGATCAACTTTTGCTTTTGCTTGATCTGAGATCAAAATGGCTACTCTTGCTTTTTTATTTCATATGAAGCAGGATAGATTCTGCTCCAGCTTTTTACCTTTACTCTGTATGTATTACTCTGCTTTAAATTTGTTTCTTGTAAACAACATATTGTAGGATTCTTACTTTTAATTCAGTCTGCTATCCACTTACGTTTTATGGGAAAGTTCACTCCATTCACATTTTCTGTTAAAACTACTAATTCTTTATTCCCTGTCATCTTATTAACCCCAAATTATACTTTTCTCTTTCCCTACTCCCCAGTATTTTACTTATGAGCACTACTTGTCTCAAGTACTTCTTCCCCTTTAGAAATTGTTCCCCTTTCTTATACTTTTCCCCTACTATTTCTCTTTTCCCTTCTATTTAGCCTACTTCTTCCCTTTTCCCCTTTCCCCTCTTTTTTTAAGATGAAAGATGTTTCCCGGTGAAACCAAATATATCTAATAGTCTTTGGGCCAAATCTGATGACAGTAAAAGTCACACAATATTCATCACCTCCCTTTTTCCCTTCAATTATAATATGTCTTCTTTGCCTCTTCCTGATATGCAATTTCCTTCATTTTACCTCCACTTTCCCCTTTTTTTTTCAGTTACAATTCCCTTTCCATCTCTAGTTTCTTTTTTATATTATAACAGTAAAATCAGATTATACATATATTATCAATGTATACCTATAACAGAAATACAGTTTTCAAGAGTCTTTTTTTTTCTTTTTACCTTTTTATGCTTCTCTTGAATTCTATATTTGGATTTTTTTTTCTTATCTCTGGTCTTTTCATCAAAAATAAATGGAATTCACCAGTTTCATTGAATGTTCATCTTCTTCTCTGAAAGAAAATGTTCAGTTTAGCAGTGTGATTTATTCTTGACTGCATTCCAAGTTCCTTCACCTTTTGGCCTTTGATCCTTTAAAGTGGAAGCTGCTAAGTACTGAGTAATCCTTATTATGTCTCCTTGGCATTTGAATTGGGCAAGCATTATTTGTAATGGAATAAGCTAGAAGCTTTCTCGGTAACATCAAGAGGGATGTAAGGATGTCAATTATTATCACTCTTATTCAATGTTATAT